>NC_090929.1:513802654-514427654 GCF_040938575.1 Ambystoma mexicanum | reverse complement strand
GCCGTTTTCGTATCCTCACGTTAATGTCTATCATACTGGCACCATTCTGTTTGAGGGTCCATAACCCAACCTCCTTCTCTTTGACCACATCCTGCCTTCTCTCATTAACTTCCTTCCTTTGACTGAATCTCCCCCTTCTACTGTCTCTCTACCTCCTCTGAAGGCTGTACCATGTCCCTGTATCCCACCTCAGAAAACCTTCAAAAGGACGGACCACTTCCACCTGGCGACTCTTATCTCCCACTCGGCCCTCAGCCAACAAACACTCCTATGACATCTGTCTCCTTCTTGGAGACATTGACCTTGACATTCTCACTCTTACAGAGACTTGGTTCAATGCCAGCTCAGTCACTGCCTTTGGCTCCCTCCTCCTTGACGGCTTCAAGATCATATCCAAGCCTCAACCTCACCGCACTGGCGGGTGGTTGGCTTAATCTTCCCCAAGTGGGTTGCTGCTTCCATATTATCTACCCAGATCTATTCCTATTTTTGAAAGCTGGTTTGCAAGTTGGTCACCTCTCCTACCTCCACCCTGACCATTGCAACCATCTACCGGCCTCCTGACGCCACCTTCCTATTCCTCTCTGAATGGGCTGACTTCTGCTCTTCTTTACTTGCATCCACCTCTAACCTTCTCCTCCTGGGTGATTTTAGCATTCAACTGGACTCTCCTGGCTCTGCATCTACTCTATTCACTGACCTCTGCTCCTCGCTTCCCCTCTCCATTCTCCCTTCTGGGCCAACCCACACAGCTGGACACACTCTGGATCCCTCATACATTTTGACCTCTCTCTCTCTCTCCTCCCATTACTCGCCCCCCTCTCCCCTGGTCACTCTGTCCTCTCCTCCCATCTGGGTCCCATTGGCCCCCTGACCGCCCCCTAAAATTCCCACCAACCTCGTTCACTAACATTCCCCCGATGAAACAAGTGACTGTGGCTGCTTTTGCTTCCTCCTCAACCCCCGACCCAACCACTTCAGACTCTGCCTCTGCCTCTGTCCTCAGTAACCTCCATCTTTCCATCACCAACACTCTTGAAATTCTTGCCCCAGTCATGAGGATCCGTCTGAAACCTGCCTCAAAGCGTAACACTTGGTACAACGCCGAACTTGCAGCCCTGTAACAAAAGGGCAGGGCAGCAGAATGAAAGTGGCTAACCTTAGACTCATCCTCTGACAAACTGGCCTGCTGCCTGCTCCAAAGGCAATACAGACTCACTGTCCCTGCAAAGAAAAGAGCCCACATTCAGGCACGGGTCTCCCTCACATCCAATTACTTGGCTGAACTTTTCAAAATCTGCAGGGAATTAGCCAACCCATCCGCTGTCTCCTCCTCCCCAGGCTCTCTGCAATGCACTGGCCTCACACTTAGCCACCAAAACTCAGGATATTCTGACTACCCTTTCTACACTCCCTCACAACCCATCCCTCACCAAACTACCTGCCTCCCTCCTCCTCCCTCCTCTTTCCTCTTTCTCCTCCTTCTCTCCTGTCACACCTGAAGAAGTTACCAGAGTTGTCCGCTCCATAAAGCTCTCTTCTAAACAGGTCTCCCTTGCTCATCCAGGACCATCAAGGATAACATTGGCTCTCTTGCCTATGCTCTCGCTGATTTCTGCAATCACTCTCTTGTCACTGGACCTTTCCCCTCCCCCTTAAGCACTTCCTTGTGCGCCAACTCCTGAAAAACCCATCCTCTGACCCTACCTGCCCTGACAGCTATCGTCCTATCTCCATCACCCCCTTCCTGGAGAAGCTGCTTGAGAAGCTGGTCTTGCCCCAACTCAACTTTCATACTGAACTTGGTGGTGGCCTCCACGACCATCTATCTGAATTCTGAGCATGTGGAGGCACGGAAACTGCTCTTCTGAACACCTACGAAGAATTGCTCACATCTCTGGACTCCACCTCCCCAGCTGTCCTTATCCTTCTCGACCTCTCATCTACATTTGACACAGTTAACCATTCCATCCTCATACAAAGGCTCCACAATACACTTGGTATCTTGGAATGGGCACTGGATTGGCTGTCCTCTTTCCTCACTAACCGCTCTTCCCAAGTCATCCTGGGCCCCTTCTCCTCCCCTACCTCCATTTTCACCTGTGGTGTCCCCCAGGGCTCTATATTCTCCCCTTGGATCTTTAACATCTACCCTGCTCTCCTTGCATGCCTCATCGCCTCATCCGCCTCCAACATCCAGTGTTATGCAGACAACACACCGCTCTTCTTCAGACTCCCTGCTGAGCCTCTTGCACCCTCCATCATCCATGACTGCCTATCTGCCATCCACTCCTGGTGTTTCTCCAATGATCTCTGCCTCAATGCCTGTAAAACTGACATCCTTCCCATTGGGACCCCTGATCCCTCCTTCCCCTCACTCTGGCCTTTCTTCTTGTGCCCTCCCCCTGCGCCTTCATCTGAAGCCGGAACCTTGTAGTCATCAACTCCTCTCTCTCCTTCCTCTCTCACACTCAAGACATTGCCAAGAAGTCCAACTATCAGCTCTTCTTTCTCAAAGGAATTCTACCTTTTCTCACTTTCCCTCAGAGGCTCATTGGGACTCAAGCCTTAGTTCTCTCTAGTCTTGACTACCACTCTGCGACCCCTCCAGCTTAACCGGAATAGGGCAGCGAGACTTATCCTTGGCCTTAAACCCAGGGACTGCATCTGTCCTGCACTATAAAGTCTTCACTGGCTCCCAGTTGCTGCACAGATTAAATTCAAATCCCTCTGCATCATCCACAAGGCTGCCTGGGCCCGGGGACCACACGATCTTCAACTTTATCTCACTAAATACTCTCCCTCTAGACCACTTCACTCCTCTGGCAACAACCCTTTGTTGTGTAAAGCGTTTGGCTAAACAGAGGGCAGGGGGGTCGCTCACTTTCCTCTCTGGGCTCCCTCCTTTGGAATGGCCTCCCCCTCCCTCTGCATCTTGAGCAGGATATTCTCCAATTCCTGAAGCTCCTTAAGACTTTCCTGTTTTTCTCCACCTTCCCTCCTTCTCTCCAATGCTAATCCCAAAGTTGCTGAATCAGTGTCCATGGCCTTTATGCATCCTCAGGGCCTTGACCTCCCACACCAATTCTTCCCAGCTGTCTATCCACAGCACTTTGCATCTGCACACCCTCCGCTCTGGAGACTGATAATTATCAGGTGTGGGCTATTAGCCTCAATTGCCTGGCTACTGCAATGGCCACTAGGATTAATTACCTGACGTTGTACAACTGCATGCCTCCTCAGCCCTCTTCCTCATCTCAGTCCCTCTGGGATTCTGGGATTTGTAGTTTCTTTCCACAAAGTTAGGTTTCTCAACTTCTGCTATTTGGCAAACAGCCATCAATATTGTGGGATCACGGGGAAAGTTAAAGAGGGGCTTAAGCCAGTTTTCCTGTCTCCACCACCCTCCCCCATTTGATCCTCCAGCAGTACACCACCCCCAGGGTCAGGATCAGGAAGCGTCTGTTCTTCCCTGGCCACATGAGGCGGGTCCCAGATCAGGTTTCTGGGGAGACTCACCTCTGATTCTTCACCAGGAGATCTAAAAGAAAATGATTCCAAGCATCTGCATTCAGGCCAGTGTGCCACCTCAGCATTCTAGAAACGAAAGACAGGATAGTGTCCCAGAAACGACAGAAATGAGGATGGTGTCCCAAAAATAGGACAAATGAAGGGATATTTCGTTGAGAGGAGGTTTCAGGGTACCAATTCCAAAGGTCAAATACAGCAGGCAACACAAGGGTGCATACCTGGTCAGAAAAGGTGAGGCCACAGAGACTAGGTTACCAAGGCATTAGGGTGTAGACAGATGGAAATCCAGTACACAGAAACGCCAGGGTCAAAACAAGAGGAAGCAGTCTTCCAGGGAGTTTGAAGGTACACACAGCACTTACAGGTGGAGTTGTTGAGCAAAGAATCGGCAACCTATGCCATCTAAGAAGTACTTCTGGATGCAATACTGGTGTCAGAGATGCGCCAGCTGCATGTTGCATGCAGACACCCTAATGAATAGGGAGATTGGACTAGTAATCCAGATGGTGAGTTTCCAAGAAACCATCAATGTTAGTATACAAATCGCTTACGATGCAGGCCTCTTTTTCAACCTGTGATTCCAACATATTATTCCCATTGATGCCGAAGTCTTCTATGAGCTTGGTATACCGAGTGCACATGCAAAATGTTGTCTGGATGGTATACTTCTTGCTGCCTACCTTCTTTATTCAATTGATGTTTCAAGCACTGCAGCAAATGATTTACTTAATTTTGCACAGTCTCCTTCTTGTGGTGCTTCGTGTTTCACTTCCTGGTTCTCGTTCTTGTGGTTCTTGTGGTGCTTACTGTTCCACTGAGACTTATGGATGAAAAGCAGCCACTTTTACTTTAGAATGTGGGGCCACAAAGGAAACCAGCAGGGTCGCAAATGTTACTTTTAATACCAACCACCCATGGATCATCATGCAAGGTTGAAAGCGGGTCCCTCACCAGCGATGCTGCATCTGCATCCCCTGCCAAGGCATGGGCCCTTGAGATGTTGGACAGGTTGAGCTCACGCAGGTACCCTGGACAGAGAACCTCACTGTGTGATGTGTTGTGATGGTTAATCTCTTTTGTGACCTCCCTGAAAGGAAAAGGTTCTCTGTCTGCAATTCCTAAAAGCATGTCCGTGAACCTGCTCTCAATGAAGTGTGAAAATGGGACTTTTTCACACAAAGACACATTTTAAGGGGAAATTCTTGCTTAGGATGGAGACAAGAAAACCATACCCGGATCAAAGAGAATACTTATTTTGATTATTAAGTGTCAAGTGCATCGATTTTACCACAGTCAATCCGAGCATTAGAAACTCGATGGCATTCAGCCCAACAGGATTTTGGATAACCGTACATTCGACTAAGTAAGACATGAGATGATTGGGAATATTAAGAGTCCTGATGAAGAGCTTTGCTTGAAACATGTGATGACTCATTTTCACAAGCATATTCTTTTGTGTAATTAAACTCAATTTACAAGAAGGTTTTATGTTTCGTATTATGGAACTGGGTTTATTGCCTACATGTACAACCAGTGACAATTAGCCTGACAAATTAACTCAAGCTTAAAGAAGGCGCAGTTATTTCCCAGGAAAACTCTTAACCTCTGTTTCTCAAACAGACCTCATACAGATGGGGAGTGTGCTTCTATTAATACTAAAGCCTCTGCATCTGTGGTGTCATTCTCCTCTGCCTCCACAATATCACTGCTTTCCACCAGTGATGCCAGTATAGGCTCTGATGGAGTAGAATCTTTATAAATATTAATCTCATCATTATTACAGCCTGACACAGATTTTGTGGTGGTGGTTGCGACCTCAGATTATGAATCTCCTCCCACTAATCGGGTATTCGATATGATGCCCTACCTGCTCTTCGGTAGATAAGATTGGCACGTCTCCCATTTCTTCTCGTGAGAAAGTAAATGGAACTGAAAGAGCAACCTCCTCTGTCAGTTTCAGTGGTTGTTCATTGTTGTGATACCCCCGTGTGTCATGTAACAGGGGGGAGGTGGATGGAAAGTGAGTTGGATGATAACTGTAGCTAGCCATCTGCAATTCTGGCCTCCCCTGTGTGGGTAGCAAGTGCAGCTGCAGAAGTGAAAAGACCACGAGCAGTATGATGTCACCCCCTGCCTCTGGCTCATTTGTGTGCTAACATATTGTTCCAGATGTGTCCACAGCACCCCAATCTCTGCTGCTCACTCCTAGCAAAATAGGGTGAAACTTTCCCACAAGCTGTCCTCCAGGATTCTGAGCTCCTCCCGCTCCTTCTCATCCTCCCAGGTGTCACCCGATGGGGATGAGTCTCGTCTGCTTGCTTCAAGAGTATGACACAATCAACCATCAATCTAACTCACTGCCCTTCTCCTTAGATCTTCGCTAAATGCACTCTAGTGTATTAAGCCTTCTTGAACTATCCTGAGCCTGCCTCCCTAAAATGTGCCTGAGAATGCATAGGATTTCCAGTCATGTGTCTCCCTTTAAGCCATGTGATCAGCTGAACATTTCCACATTTTCGTCCGAGTTTTGTTCTAGACCAACCACACAATTCCGGTGATTCTGGATTATTGCTGCAAAGTTCATTCAGGCCTAACGGCTACACATTGCTGGCTATGCAGACCAAGGCAAGTAGTTTGCCAGGAATAAGTGATCGCCACTGTCTAACCTTTTTGCTACATTTTTGTTTTTCCTGAATGAAAGATAAAAGGTTAACACCTTGTCTTGTGGTAATGACAGCCCCTGACCATATACTCAGTGCCTGACTTGCCGGATCTGTCCAATGATGACAACGTCATGTAAGGCTCAACTTTAGCAGGAGAAGCCCAACAAAGAGTGGGGCTGCCTCATAAAAAAAATAAAAAAAATACTGTACCTGTACTTTAAATATCTGCTCACATGGAATCTAATGTCTGGTGTGGAGGTCAGTGAGCAGACTCGATTGTCAATGATTATTGCCTCCATATGTTCACTTGTAAACTTGCTGCCAGTGATTTCCAGGTGGCCTCAACCCTGGGCCATCCCCAGTAGGCACAGTCTCCACCTCAGCAATTTTTCAGTGATGGGGTAAATCAGAAACCCTGTGGCAGGAGGAGCTCCCCAGAGCTTTTCAGAGTTTGAATGGCAGCGAGTTGAGTGGCATCATAGAGGCTGCTGGTGACTTCTTTACTGTGCCGGGTCCCATTGCAGATCATCCTTCTGCAATGTGGCCCTGTGTGCAGCAGCAGGTCCTTCACAATCTCTGGAACTGTGCCCTATCCTTGCCCTTTAAGCATCCTGCATCATTGCTGCAGAGGCTGTCATTGGAACCCCTATGGCACACACTGATGCAGCCTAAATGCTCAGAAGCGAAAGGTCCATGCTTCAGTTTTCTTGGTGTGCAGCAAAATAAGCCCCAGGCCTCAGAAGGCACATTGACTAGTCAAGAAGCTGCTGGAAATACCCCGATGTGAACTGGAAAGATTATGACAAACCACAAGACATGTGTGCATCCCTTGGAGTGTTTCCCTTCCAGGGTGACCCATTTTGGATATCCATTTTCGAGAGAACATTGTTCAAACTGAGATCAGCCCCCTGCTGTACGAGCCTTTTGTGGATCCTAATGATCCGACAAATTTCGGACCCATCTCGAACTTGCTTTATTTGGGCAAATTACTGGAGGCTGCCATTGTCACTGGGTATCAAGTGATGTTATCGTTAAAACCAAAACATCCTTGGGGAAACAATATTTTTTTCCTCCACTATCCAGCAAGTTCCCTATAGATTCTGAACTGGAATTTGTTTGTATAATTGTACCAGTCCCAAAATATGTCGGAGAGAGTGGTTAGTGGGTGAAATAAATATCGTTTACCTCATACTGATTTCTTTCCACATTAAAATCACATACAACTGTGCCGATGTTGCAGAGCTTTATTAAAACAAACTGTATTTTAGACCCCCCTCAAGCTGGCTTCTGTACCAGAAGAGGGGCAGAATCAGCTCGTGTGTCTTGCTTGCTAGAACTGCCTAAAGTGAGTTGAGGATGCTGTCACAGCCCTCATTTTATTAAATATTCAATTTCCAATTGACACAGTTACTCATAAATCCTGCCATCCTGTCTCAGAGAAATAAAGATTGCCGACTGGCACTGAGCTAGTTTGTTTTGTTTCTCTCCAGCCGCTTTTAAATTGTGTCTTTATTAGCATTCTCATCATCTTGGCAGACTTTAAATTGTATCGTCCCTCAGGGATCTGCTTTGAGTCCAAAATTGGGAAACATCTGTGTCCACTCCTTCGCTGAGCTAATTTAATTCTTCAGATTGCAGTTCTTTGCATATGCGTCTGGCACTCAGCTGGAATTCTGAGTGGATGCAATCTTGAGGCAGCTGACTCCAATATCTGTTCAAGTCTTTCAAGCATTCACAGCTGGATATTGGCAAATAACCTAAAACTAATCGGTATCATGATGGAAGTAGTGATCTGCAGAGAAAACAGTTTTGGTCCTCATCACTGTGACCTGCTAGCCTCAGACCTTTGCTCGCCCTTGTAACCAGGGTCCCCAATCTTGGTTTCCAATGATCCCTGAAACGGATGCATATTCTAGATCCTGATTCTTCTGCTGTGCCTTCTTAAATACCTCTGACAGCATATATAAACCAGTCAGCCCTTTAATAAAACCCCACCTTATTGAAGTATGGGGCTTATTATTGAGAATGATTGTAGTTTGAAAGCAGAACTACCTCATAAACCACTACTTGTATACCACGAAGAAACGTGTAAATGAAGGAAGATCTGCTACAACAAAGAGATGTACAAATGTGTCTGAAACCACTAAAACTGGGAACAGTTCTTTGATTAAATGTTACTGGATTTAACAACTTTTTACCAGGAGACAGCAGCATGCACCCACAACAAGGAAAACAATCAAATTCTAACACTATTTCACATGTCTCACTAAATGTGTGGCGCATAGGCTCAAATGCCACTGTACCGTTTCCTGAATTGGAGAAACTATAGCTATCAGAAAACTAACCATTGAACACAGTGCAACATTCAAAACACAAACAAAATGTCACCACTAACTTGACACTTTGAATAAAGTGGCTATATGCTGACTCAACTTTGATTTAAAATATCACAGGTTCTATTAAAACATCCCACAGGAGATCTAACAAACCGACTTAACCACCACAACGTCTTTTGGATACATCGACTGACTGCATTCAACCCAGAATATGTACGACACCAGCAGTCTGCCAGTTGCCTGGAAGAAGTAGGAGGAGGAACGAGCTTGTGGCTTAATGTCAAAGTGGTCTGCACACAGATAGTTGTAGGGTCAGAGATGAGACCTAGAGGCAGGCCCCCAGGCATGAGTAAGTATTGGCTTGGTGAGGAGGAAATTGATATTGTCTTGGGTAATAGGATCTGACGCCTGAGAGAAGGATACAACTCAGCATCTGACCTGGCACCTAGAGACCTTCTTGCCCTAGTTAACTTCTGGAAGATGCTTGGCACCTGGTTGAGACAAATGGACAACTTTAGGTGCTACCCAACCATAGGTTGTCTGGAGGGGCCCTGTTGGGAGCAGGACATCCCAACGGTAAGAGTTGCGCACAGTGGACTTTGAGTGACACTGAGGAGACACCTGGAAATAGCTATCTGTTCTGAGAACATTCTTTGTGGAGCCAGAGATGAATTAAATGAGAGTTTATATTTTAACCCTTCACATTTGTGTGGTGGCGGGAGGCGATCCGGAGACACAAATGACAGGATGGAAGCCTACCAAGTGTCGCAGGAGCCTGGCCAACCTTTAATTGCAGAGACTTGGTTTTGTCAGGGAGTGTGATCCTGGGATAGAGTTTTTCTTTGCATTAACAACATCCTCATTAGAGACTCGTCCAAGTCATACAGAAGAAGGTTGCCATGGATACATATCACTAAGGCCCATTGTCTAACTCTCCGAAGAAATCTTCTTTCCAAATCAAACCCCTTTTGTCATGAAGCCCAAAATAAAAGGTACATCCTGTAACAGAATACTTGCTTGTCTGGTTGTGTTTTCTACATGTCTTTGTGACACCACCCTTAGATTCTTAAGAAGAACAAGCATTACAAAGCCAATAATGACTTTTATGCATAGAGGCACATGTGCACACACGCTCTCTCTCACTCCCAATCTTTCACTCCTTCGGGCAGACTGCAGTCCTAACATTCCGCACCACCTGCTCTACCATTGTTGTTACCCACAAGGCCCTGTGCCAATGCACCTTATTCCTGCCCTGCGGGAGTCCCTGTCATTTGGTATTGATTCTGAAAACTCTCCTGCCAGTGCACTACACCGCAGCATCCCTGCTATTGCAGCACTGAGGCCTTTCCCAGTACTTTGTTTTAACTCTTTGTACAAACCGATCATTGCAGTCCATGTGCAGCTATGGGGGTCTGTGCCTCATTGCAGGGTGAGGCGCTTGCCCAGTGTTAACAGTTCCATAACCTTGCAGCCCATCCTGAAATGTTTGGGTGAAGCTAGCCTATTTGCTATGAACCTTGAGATTTGACTCTTTTCCAGTCATTTATAATTACTGTGCATTCAATGTTATGGACGTCTGCTAAAGCAGAGCGAGTCCATTCCCTATACTGTGCTGCCACTTTATTTTGTGATGGCTCACCCAAATGTAGTTGTGTAGAATCCATGCCATTCCATTAGTAAGATCCACATGAAGCTCCAGGTTCTCCAGTCGAGGACCACAGGACCCCTTGAAAGATCATTACTGGGTCCCTCCACTTTCTAATACAGAACAGGAGTCCACAAACAACTGTCAATAAATCTCTGTACTAACACCTATTACCATCTATTATTTCAATACTTTTTATTTTATTTAGTATGAAACAGCCGGTAAGGCTTTCTATACAAAAGAGAATAAAAGTGTCATAAACGAATACATCATACGACGATACAATGACATTGCTTAAACGTGTGGTACATTTCCAAATCTGATCATAACAGCTAGTGTTAAAAAGTTAAAATATCTAAGATGGTGTTCCACATTTTTAACATGTGATACTGTGTCAAAAATACCTTGCAGCTGAAAAAGATTTCCCATAATCAAATTACTTATAGTGGCTAGGCTTTCACATGTTTAGTAGTCTCTACTGTCCTGCCCCCACATAGCTTGCACAGTCTGAGGTGTTTTACTTCGTCCCAACAATCACGAGTGGATTGACCAGATTGAATTTGATTCCTATGTAAGCGGATGCAATCTGGTTATTGGGGTAGTTAAGAGGGTATTTCGGTAGGGTGCCCCGCTGGTTAAGTTGGTGGAGATATTCACCCCTGTGCGATTTTGCACCTAATTTTAGTCTGCTCAAAATCAAGAGCATAGATGGCTCTTTTAATGCCCCGCCTAAAGCATCGAAATAAAGTGTGGGAGAGGTTGATGCAAGGAGTGTGCACCACTTACGACCTTTGCCCATTAATGATTTGAGATACATACCACACAGTTCCTAATTATGTAACACTCTCCGTAATGTAAGTTCTCCACAAATACTGGGAAGGCCAAATTCTGTTAGGATGTATTCAGCGGATGTCTGACTAGTACATTTAATGATGGTTTTGAGGCACAACCCTTTGATTTTTTTTGTTTATAAGCCAGAACTATTGCATTAGGACGAGGGGGAAAACCGGTAAAGAAATCGCCTCGGATGACATTTATATCACTGGAATCTTGCAGTAATTATCTGTCTGCTCTGCAAACCAAAGAACTTGTGAGCACCTTAACCTCAGAAGTGTTAATAAGGAAAGTAGTGTCCTGTGACTGGGCTGTCAGTTTGTCTGTGACCGTTATACATTTTGAAATGTCACCAACTACACATGAAAAAAGATTTATCCGTGCATCCCAGGTGCACAGCGAGGTGTGAGACCATCGATTTCTTTTAGTGTATTTGCAACACTCAAGTTGGATGGAAGGTGATGCTTTCAACAATCAAGACCAAAGCAATTGCTATGCGCACACCCCAAACCACCCTTTTTAGTTTGGGCTATAAGGTGACAGCACCACCTATAAGCCGAACCTATTGCATTAGAATACAGATATGGAGAAAGGGTATTTGAGGAGGGATACAAAGCTTGTAGGTGTTGTTTGGGTGTCAAAATAAGGACATCCTTGTATGTAAGATCGTCTCATATCAGTTCTTGATGTTTCAATGTCAAAATAAAGTTTTCTTAACCAAAGTTTCAACACTAGCAAATCTTTTCTTCTCGGTGAAATATGGACTTTCTACTTCCTCTGAAAAGCACCAGTGGTATTCGCAGCCACAATGCTTGCCACTCCTTCCAGCAATCCAAGAGGACTTGCCACAGTTCAAAAGGAAATACAACTTCTTCTACTGTTAGTGAAACACAGTTCTTGGTTAACAGTTATTATGTCATTAGTTACAGGATTAGGATTCACAGTAGCTATATGTGTCAGGATAACTTCACAGTGCAGCTGCTTCTACTTTACAACTTCACTTCTACTCAAGTTTACCATGAGAAAAGTCTCCTTTGCCTCATAGTATGCCACTTCGTTTAGATTACTGAAATGTTGCATCTACTGACAAACAGATATTCCCCCACAGCTTCAGTACTTTGGACTTCTACCACAGCTTCAGTAATTTGTGATTCAAGACCGTGTTTGACAAGACTCACTTTAAAATACTTCAACACCTTCAAGTAGGCAAGGCACTCTTCTTCTGAATATCTCTCTTCAAAAGGGGCAGCTTCTTTGCCTCTCTTGTCTGTCTGTTGCAACAACAACTTCAGATAATATTCACCAACAGCAGGTTTCCCTTCCCCAACTTTGCCTTCACCTTTCTGCAACTGTTAGCCCAAGTAATTACCCAGAAGCCTTGGTGCCAATCTCTTGGCTCCAGGTAATGCTTGTACACTTGTATCTTAGGCAACGTTTAACTGCTATTGGTTTCACAGTTATAGTTGGATTGCTTTTTGGCTCTGAGAAAGGCTTCTTTCAATCTTAGTATGGGGAGGCTCTTGACTTGGCAATGCTTGCTCTTCTCTTCAATTGTAGATAGTGTTTAACTGCTTAACTTCTGTTGTAAGCGCCCAGTTACCTCAGGGTTTGGCGCGAGATACAAATAATAAACAAATACAAAATACAAATAAGACATGAATTCCTGCGTGAAATAAAGGATGGAGTTCAGTCTTCCTTTGGAAAGCACAATTAGGCATTCACGACCACTGCTTCATGTAGTTTTGAAAGGTTAAAGGTTTAACAACAGCCTTAGTAACATTAAATGTTCAGCAATGGCCTTTGCAACATTTACTCTTCATAATGAGCGACACACGACCACTTCTTCATAAGGTTTACAGTCTGTTAAGGGTTTAACAATGGTCTTCGCAGCGTTTGTTCTTCACGCAAAGAAATGGGAATTACCTGATGTACGTGAGTGCTACATTTCCATTGTTCCCTTATTAAATCTTCAACAAGTAACTTCCGCTCGCTTCAGACTGTATGGGAGTGAATAGGAAACTGGATATTGTTGACGGCAGTGCTCCTGCAAGGAATCGGAATGCAAGTTTCACTCCCCGCTTCCGTGAACCCTGTTCTGTGGGTTTCACAACATTCACGACTTCCGCCACAACTTCTACTGCTTCTGGCTTCACAGGGACCCCACACCCGTTCTCACTGAAGGTGTCTCCAGTCCGGCCACTCATTTAAGGAGCCCCTCTCGCTCATGATATCCACAGCTTGACAACAGCTCCTCGCCTCAGTCTCCGACATGTTCTCTGCACAGCAACCATGACAATCAGGCTCACATTGGGGAAGACAGCCTTCCTGCACTTCTTCCACTGCTCAGCCTCTTCACTTGAGTTTGGGGGGACGAGGATCCTCAAAGAACAAGCAGGTAAAATCTGCTGCATCTGTGTTCCAGCCTCCCTCTGGTTCTCTCACTACTGCTTGGTTTGCCAGCTCTGTGCATTCTTCTTTCTGCTACTACAGCACAAACTCCAGTCACAATTACATCTCCTTCTGATTGCCTCCACCTGAAAATGGTTTGTACGTTTTTACCGAATCTAAAGATTCGCATGTACAAAAAAAACAGAAAAATGCTACCACCAAAGTTTCGAACACCAAAAGTTCGAACCTTTCCTTTCGTGGTAGCATTGTAGGTAAGTATATAAAAAAATGACTGCAGGGGCTGTGGGGGTGTCCCCCGCAACACCCCGCTGACTTTACTTTAGATTATAGTGAATAGTGAGCAGGGGTTGCAGGGGAAACCCCTGCAGCTCCCAAAAAAAAAAGAAAAACTAAAACGACCCTGCGGTTCCAGGGACTCAGTGTGAAGAAAAAGGTAAGCAAGGTTTGTTTATGTTGGGGTGTGGTGGGTGTATCGTGGGTGTGTTGTGGGTTGGGGTGTGAATATGTAGGGGTTTTTACCGTGTGTTCACATGGGAAATGTGCGAACCTTTTGTGGTTCGCACATTTCTCATGCAAACTTTCCAGCCACGGGAAAATCAGCCGCAGTTGTATCACGTAGATCCCCCTGAAGAAACCTTTTATAGCTCACAGGTTCCTTCAGGTGTGGACTGTTAGGCTTAATTGACAGACTACTAATATAACAGCCCTCTTCCTCATCCCAGTATTATGGGTTATGGGATTTGTAGTCCCCAACTACAAAGTTAGTTCTTTTAAACAAGTTTTGGTTTTTAAGGGGATATTTAGTCTCCTTAAAGTTATTTAAGGATAAATCATTAGAATTTGCAGTTACAGAGGAAGAGAGTCTATTTCAGGCAATACGTCTAGTAAGGACGGTGTTTATCCTGAAATTCTTAGAGGGGTCTTACTGTGGGTAAGGATTGTTCAGGTTTTATAATACTTGTGCCCAGAGCCACAGATATTATGTTTGGTTCAGATATATTATAATGGCAATAAGCCAGTACCTGCTCTGGCAATTTAAAAAGATGTTCTCTTTCGAAGGACACATACTGCGTCTCATCCCTCAGGATCTCCTCGCCGCCCGGGCTTTGTCTCCTCCAAGGTGATCCTACTGCAGTACACCACTCCCAAGGTCAGGATCAGGAAGCGTCTGCATTTTCCTGGCCACCTGGAGGAGACTTTAGGCAGGGTTTCAGAGAGGGATCCATAGGATTCTTCACAATTGGCAAAGCCAACAGTTTTGTATAAATATCAGGCATTTGCCAGGCACTGCTATTAGATGCCCAGCTATTTGCACCATGTTGCACCTGCTACCATCAATGGCCAGTTAATACTACTAAGGCAGTGCCCGATAAGTGCCTTTTCCATTCCTATACAAAAGCCCAAACTGTTGGCATTGCCAAATGCTTGGTTTAGTTTTGTAAGATGTTTTTTTTATTCCAGATTTCAGAGCCACTGTTTTTCCAAGTGGACCAAAGAAAGGCACCTAGTTGTTGGCTGGTTTTTGTCTAGGCTTTATCCAGTTGAGATCCAGGCCAAATTTTTATCTATAGTGACACCAGGATACTCCTAAGTAGTAACAGTTTCAAGCAGATTAGTCTCCAGCTCTCACCCTATGCCCTTTAGGTTGCCATTGTTACTGGGATTGAATTTCATGCTTTTGGTTTTATTAGTATTGATAGTCAACCCATTATGCTTGGCAAATGCAGCAAGTTTGTCTAGTTGGATTTGTAGACCTTCAGCAGTGCAATCGAGCAGGACAAGGCTGTCTCCATAGCTGAGACACTGCAGCTGATGCAAACCCAGCTTGGGTGGAGACATGAGGTGACAATTAAACGAAAGAGGTAGGTATAGGTTAAACCGAGTGGGGGCTTGTTTAGGCATACAAATGTAGGTATGGTGTCTGTAACCTTGCCAGCTGCAGATATTTTTACTTTTACCTTGGTGTTACTATGCAACAGCATGATCATTCTCAGCAAGCACAGGGGTAGTGTGTGTCGATTGCAGCACTGGCGTCTAGTAAAGCCACATATACAGTTTGTTTCAAAACCCACCAACAGTATTCGATGGTGGAAGTCAGGGCCAATACATTTGTAAATGGACAAGAGCCTTTACGAAATCCGTTTTGGTTCATGTGGATGATATGGTGATAAGCCCAATCATTAAGTTCTCTGAGTAAGACTCTGGCATCGCTAAAATGCAGTGTTTTTGAGGATCGCTTCGGGTGCCCTTTTTGTGTACTGTAATAATAATGCAGTTTAACCACACCAGTGGTACTTTACTACTGAAGCTTATCGTGATGAATAGTAAGTGCAGTAGCCTAGCCCACCAATTGGGGTTTAGTTTAATTAGGCGTTGCATAGGCCATCAGGGCCTGGCGCATGGAATTTTGTGTATACCCACTTATCAGTAATTCCATGTAAGAGTGGGCTGCCCAATGGTGTCTCATTCCTAGTTAGAGGCTCCTCTTAGTAGGCCCTGGTTGATGGGTTTGGTTTCCACTCATTTCCAAAACCCTTGGCTGTCATTTTGCTTAGTCACTAATATCACTGATTTTCATTGATAACGATAATGGTGTGTTATTTATGTAGCCCGTATGCCTAAATACTTTACATAGAACATATATACATACAGTATCACCCAACCTAATTTGGTACTCATTTGTCGACCTCGGAAGGATGAAAGGCTGAGTTGGCCTTGCCTGGATTCAAACCTGCGACTTGAAGACCACACACTGATCGCTGCAGTGAGCGTTCAACCCACTGCGCTATCTTAGTGGCATTGATTGCTGACTCTAGTTCTGTGATGCGTTCTGTTAAGGATTTCAATCAGGCGATACACCCTGGTCTCAGCCTAGTATGCAGCGTACAACTAAAATGCTTATTTTGTTATATATAGTTTAAATATTTGAGAGGTACACCACTCATATCACACCCCCTTTACAAATACCCTGGGTCACAATGGACCAGGAACCATATTTAATTCAAGAAAATCCACACTTTTTACTACATGGGGCAGCAATCACCAAATGGGGTGATAATAACAATATGAATGTAAGCAATGCACTTAGTTTAACCTTCTATTGACACAACTACAAAACAACATGGACTAGGATACTTTTGAATTTTGGAAAGATAGCACTCAAGTTAGGATTTCCTTTCCCCTGCAACATTCCTCAACCCACAAATAATCAATTCTAAATAGATATAAGGAAGCAGAAGGTAATCAGTAATGAGGAATAAGAAACAGAATTCAAATCAAACCTTCCCTCCCCAAACGAGAGAGAAAAACGGATTTGAACCCTTGCAAGGTTAAAGTGACACTCGGATATGGCTGAATAAAACAATGAATGTGTGCAAAAATCCTTAAATAAGTACAATTCTCTACGGGAGAAACACTGGAAAGTTACAAGCAATCATAAGCAATAGATTGAGCAAAATCATACAATTGGAAAATGAATGGAAGGTTTAAAACAATTGATAGTAAAAGTAACACTTTGCAAAAATGCTCATTCCCGCCTGAAATTAATCAAACGGTTTTTAATAAAAACGGTTGAAATATTGTAAATGTGGATGCTGTTGGGTTGGGGGTAGCTCTGGATCCTAGGTACAATATGAAAGTGAAATGAGGTCTCTAGCTGCTAAATAGAATGAGTTATGCAGGATCTAGTGAGATGCGTTTTCAGAAAATAAAGGCGTGAAAAAGGAACAGAAATCAATTTTGACAAGGACGGTTTTACTTTACTCTAGGGCATTCAGGCTAGGCTACCAGCTTAAGACACGGGAAGCTCCAGAGTTCATCCACGGAATCAACCCTAGCACCTCCGCGCCCGCCCTGGTGGCCCCAGTCCGATTACCCGAGGGAGGATTAAGGGTTTAGGATTTTGCCGGACGAAATTACTAAAGGTATTGGCACTAGCACAAGGAATCAAAGCAGGGTTTCAAGAATGATTGTGACAATTTTACAGTTATCAGGATGAGTATTGGAAGACTTAGAGATTTGGATGGAACAAAGCAAGTCAAGGTTTACTATGTTTCTATGGTTCCTATTGATACTCGCAGTCCACTTTTAGTTTGGGTTTTGGACAGTCAGCGGTTCTGGTCGCCACACGGGTCTGGTCTAACACAGGGCAGACAGACAAACTCAGCGGGGAAGAGTCCGCTGGGCAGGGACTGGAAACCAATGGATAGTTCTTCTGGACTGGCAGTTCTGGTTACTGGATACTAAAGGGCATCAGGATAGCAGGATAGCAGTGAGGTGGCAGCAATCCAGGTAAATTCAGGATGTTTCCCCAAAACACCACAGCGCTTCCCTTGGTTTATGGGGATTATTTTAGAATTGAGGCCTAGCTGAAGCAAGATCAGCAATTGCTTGGCCTTGTGGTTGGGATCTGGAGTTATATAAATAGATGCAAGATGAAGACAGGAACAGACAGGAACAGGACGCCGGCAAAGGAATCAGGAATCAGTGTGTGTCCTGAGTGCTAGTCAGGGGCTCTTATTTATCATGCCAGATTACATCACTACAGTATATGACAGGGGCAGGATTCACTACCCACACCCCTAACAATAGGATTGGGCAAAGGTAGATGTCTCTGCCTTGCTCACAATTGGTTGGATATCAGAAAAGTGATGTCATGTTTATGAGGTGATTTTTACTGTATCTAGAAACTTCCGCATTTCCTTTACTGCAAAATCGATTTTGCCAAAACAGATGTTTATGCAGTTGCCCCCTCTTGGTAAATCAGATACAAAGGTTACATATTTTGTGCAGTACAGATTAGTCCAAACCTCCAGTTTGTGTAACCTTGCTTTGCCTTTCTGACACATTTTGGTAATTTTACACATTGAAGATTTGCCACACAATTCCCCAATTTTATGCACAGATGCAAATTGTCCCCAGGGATGTATGTACAAAATGTGACATTTGCCACATGGATGTTTTTCTGGTAATACAACGTATATCACCGTTTCTGTCCAGAGTGCGTCACAACATTCTACCAAGTTTTCAAACACAGCCCACAATTCCACTTTACCGCTGGGAAAATTCCACATTTTCACCAATTTCGACAGCTGAGATATAAGTCTTTTTCAAGTACTTTCTACCATAGTCTTAAGACAAATGAGTCATTGTCATTTTTTCTTCCCAGCTAACACCAACTGGAAGTTTCTTTCAAGCAGGATGGGGGTCTCTCTCTTAATTGAATGTTTTATTTCCCTTCACACTTGACAGGTGAGAGTCCCAGGACTGCTGTTGTCCTAGCCTAGAGCAAAGATGAATGTCTGATGAGTATGTGAAATCCCAAGTCTTTCAAGCTGGCAATTAGTGCTTTCCTAGTGCTTTCCTGTGCCAGGAGTTTATAGTGTGCCTCTCTTCCTGAAGAAAGTTACAGGGCTATATAGCTTGCCAACTTAGCCTATGAGTTTTAGCCTTCATTATCTCATTTTAATTCTTGACTTAAACAAAATCTGTGGAATCAAAACAGCTCGTAGTTGTACTTTTACCAGCAACAAATCCTTTACAATGCTAAGTAAGCAGGCCTTCACCCAACAATTTACTTTTAAGTAGGCCAATTTTTCTTCAATCAGCAAAAGCACATTTTACCACATGTGTTAACAACTAATAACATTTCTTTCTTTTTAAATTCGACTTGGCAGCACCATCTGCCTTTGCAAACTCTGCCTTTGCAACCAAAGTAATTTTCCTTGAAGCATGAGTTTTATCAGCACGTAACCAGGCTTAGATAGTTAGAAGTTCTTTGAAGACAGCTGATATTTGATACATTGTAGAACAACACGCGCGCTTTTCCGTGTGAGTGAAAGCAGAGTGTTTGGTTGATTTTTCAAAGTTGCTTTTGACTGGAGCTGTCCTTCAAATGAGGCCCGGTTCCTCTGAGACATAATGAATGATCCTGGACATGGCAGGGCTTTTTCAATCACAGTAGTTTCATGAGAAATTGATGAATTTAGCGCCAAGCAGCACTTTTAAGGTTGAAAAAGGTGTCATTTTTAAATGGGAATTTTGAGATTTCCAGCAAGGCAATGCTGCCTCTTTCACTTAATTTGTAGAAACATATTGCAGAGCACACAGGCACACTCCTGCGGTGTGTACTCTGTTCCTCCCCGCCTGAAATGTGTGTGGCAGTGTGATGCAGCCATTATTTTGGTGGTTGTAAAAACAAAATTTTGAGATCCTGGCACTCACAGGAGTTAGCGCAGCCATTTTGCTGTTTCTTGCACCAATGCAGCAAGTGATGTGGTAAGGCACATCTGAGTGGGTCAATATATCCCACAGTTCTAAACCATTGGCGATAGCGGATTTTCGTCTGTCTACCTGCCATGCAGAAAACGATGCTAGCAGAGATATTAAGGCCAATCCAGCGGCGGTAACTCTGTTTTTGTGTCTTGTATGTCCTTCCCATATTTGTACCTGTGTCTGATTTGAACATTTATCAGTGTCTTAGTGGTCTTGCTTGAATTAATAGCAGTTAAATGTTCGGTGATGCTAGATATAATTTCAGCATGTCCATCTAGGACAGAGGTTTGAATTACGGATCCGCGCTTAGAAACCAAACGCAGGTATTAAGCATGTCATAAAAAAACAAAAAAATAACTCTACAGGATTATCCAGTTGCCAGCTGTAATCTTTGCTGTGTGCAAAATAGGACACTGGTTCAATATTCTCAATAGTTCCCTCGTGCACTGTACTAATGAGGAGAGACAAAAGTCTTCACTGATCATGACCAAGGCATTTGGGCGTTAAGTAGGATACATTATTGTTAATACTGGCCATATTGTTAGAGTTCCAGTTAATTCTATTCTGGCCCAGTTAAGGCTAACTCCACTATATGCCTTGTTTGGACTGTCACAGCCTTTTCAAAGTCATGGTGCAATAGGTGTAAAGTGATCAATGTGGTCGCATGTGACGCTATATAAATTAGATTTGGGTGTAAACCATGGTCGGGTAAGAAAAATATAGTCTATAGTGCTTGCTGTGTTATTTGAGAGTCTAGTGTAATTTCCTGGATTTTTGCCCTGGCAGCGCCCATTCATCATGCAAAGCCCATGTATGTCCATGTGTTTTGCCCACTCCAGGTCTCTTTTATTGTAGGTAACTTGCTTCTGAGTAGGGACGGGCAAGTGCTCATTAGAAAGTAAGTCTGCAGAAATCTTTGAATGAAAATCACCCAACATTTTGTTTGCAGTTCCAGAAATGTGTTGACCTGGTTCATAGGAGGATAAATAATTTACAACCAGGGAGTCATAGATGTTAATTAATATGCTGTGCCCGTGTGCATTATAACAAAGATATGTTAAAATGACAGCCAATATCTGATCCCCTGACACATTAAGAACATGTAGCAGTTCTTTGCACTGATCAACAGACTACCCTTATGCCGTCCCGTGTTGCCTTTATTTGCAAGCCATTTTATATTGCACCTGCCATAAAGTTCACATTTGTCCATAAGCCAGGTTTCTTCTAGCGCCATGATACATACGTTGTGACTACCAACTGAGAGCCCTTTGTCACCAAAAAGGTGAGCGTGGCCCCAAGTGTTCCAAGAGACCATCTTAACCCGATTGGTAAGAGGCAAGGCCAATGGTCTGCAGGCCGGACAGAAGACACCTACGACCAACCGTTATCACTGTTGTTTGTGCAATATAGATCCTTGTCACATCGAACGTGTCGACTCCCTACTCTTAGGTATAATCTTAATAGGGGCCATGTTGCACACAGAAGGTCTCCAATCCATATTAGACTTGTACATGCTATCTGTGCTGCCATTGTGAGTTTGTGATGATGATTAGGTAACATTTTCTAACAGGAAAGTTTGCCCATGCCCTTTAACCTGTTCCAGGGAACAGAGCTAGCCATAGCTAGAAAATGCAACCTCATAGCCATAGACGAAGTCCAAAATGATCTTGGCGAGAAAATACATTATAGAGATGACGCATTCTGTTTCTTCAAGTAGCTCAACTACCTTAATATCCCTTGTAGTGATAGTTCCAAGGGGCATGATTTGGTAGAACAGATGTAAGGTTTATGAGTGATTAGGGTGGTAATCCCCATTCCGATCAAATATATTTTGACTTCCGAGTGCTCATTCAAAAGAGTGAATGGCCAAGGGCTGGTTAAGTCTCTGTTTCACAAAATCCTGTCCTGATCTCAAGGAAGTGGACAATGGGTTACAACCCATGGAATTGAGTTCAGTAGGCCTCTGGTTATGCTTGCCCTGACTATTTCCCCAGGAAGTATTGTCTGGAAAGAGGTGGCAACGTATTTTGGGTTTGCAATTTTCATACAAGGGTCCTCTTCACCAGTGAAGAGTGGTTCAAGTGATTCCAATACTGAAGATTCAGAGACCGAAATATCAGTATTAGTACAAATGTTTCTTGGCGTGCGAGGGCTAGAATTGGTGATGGAAGTTAGCACCTAGAGATACTGTGTTGTGTCATTATTGCCCAGCGGGATGTCAGTTGCACCAGTGCTCAGATGCTTAAGGGTGGTGGTTTTATTGCCAATCAAGGCGCTATTCTTGTTGTTCTTTATAATCTTGGAATGTACGTTGTTGCCAGCTCTAGCTTTTCTCTTTGTCTTATTAATGATTGCTGTCAATGGTGGGCTCACGTACAGACCTGATCACATCTGTCAGGCTCATTTCCAGTGAGATCCACATAAAGAGCGGGTGGGCAGTGTGGCATTGAGCATGTATATGCCTTTCTTATGGCAGAGGATAAGAGTGGTATCCTTTGTGTTACATAATCCACCTCATTATATTTAGCAGTTGCAGAATCAGAAGGAGGCGCAGAACAATTGGACACCTGAATTGCATTAGGTTTCCGTATATTTCCTATACTGTGGTTTGATTCGCTACTTCCTGAGAATTAGTAGCGCAGACGTGTGAGTTTCTTATTCTCTCAGAGAGATGTAATAGAATTGGTTATACTATGTTATAAAATGTGCAATGTTAGTCAAAGGACCCCCGGGGGGGGTTGTATTTAACATTGTTGTATGATAGCTTGAAGTTTTGCTTGCAGAGCTTAACCACACGGAGTGATAAAGCAAAAACAAAGAGGTGATGTCTGGAAGGTTTAAAATTAACCTTAACCTCTGGCATTGCTCAGGAAACCCTCCAGACCATCGCCTGCCAAGCCATTGGGGTGGGGGAGGGAGTAAAACCATATGCAAATCAGGCTTGGTCCCACTCCAAAAGGGGCAGTCCAGGCGCACTGCTAGGTCACATCCCTTCTGCACGAGACAAGCATCCCCAGACATGTTTCGGCCTTGTTGGGCCTCATCAGTGAGGAGTAGCTTGGGTCTTTAGGCCCAGCAGTCATGGGACCCCCATCTCAGCATACTCGTCCTACTTGGGGTTACAAAGCAAAAAGAAAGAGGTGATGGCTGGAAGGTTTAGAATGAATCTTATCCTCCGGCATTGCTCTGGGCAACCCTGCAGACTATTGTTCTTCTCCTGCTAAGTTATTACAGAAGGGAAAACCATATGCAAATCAGGCTTTGTCTGACCCCAAAAGGGGCAGTCTAGCCTGAACTGCTAGGTCACATCCCTTCTGCAGGAGACCACAAGCATCCCCAGGCATGTTTCAGCCTTGTTGGGCCTCATCCGTGAGGGGCCAGGGCATCTAGCTTTGAACTTGGTCTTGTCTGACATCTCTGATTCTCTGAATGTGTCGGGAATGGAAGCAGGTGCCTGTCTGGAGCTAATGAATGGACACGGTCTTCCAATTATAGGTCACGTGTGAGGAGACCACGTATTAACTTATTTTGCCCTGCTATTACCGTGATTTTAGCTCATATTAATACAGGTGTTCTTACCCTCTTTGGCCACTGGAGACTTGGTCGATTCATTCCTTGTGCAGTTTTAAGCTTCTAATTAATGAGCACCTGGCTCTCAAAGGATGTTTGTTCTCTACTTAATCTAATAGAAATCTATCTTATGCTTGGGAATTATTATCTCCTGTTGTCTTCGGAACCATCCAGACCTCCCTTGTTTTCCCCGTAACCTTGGAAGGGCACCGCACAGCTACTGTCTGGCCTGCACGGATCTGTATTTCAGCTAATTTACCAAGTTGAATCTTCCTGCAGCCTCAACGCTTTTCATTCACTCTAATGCAGCTCCGCTGTCCATTTTATATCAAATGGACACTCATTACTGTTGCGTTTCCACGTTTAGCAAGCCATATGTGTATATCGTTCATGTGGCGTTTAGCCTATACACTATGTTATGTTCTTCATGTCTATATGGTGCAAGCAAGATTCAAAATGCACTCTTGACCTAGTGTTTGTGTTTCTTCATGGTGAGTGCATATCTGCTTCATGTCTATTGTACTCTTGTGTGTCAGTTTGGCAGTGAGGTCACTTGTTGTCATCATCTTCAGTTATAGCACGTTCATCTTCCTGTGCTTATCTGTTTATTTCTTCTTGTCTTTGTCTGCTATAAGGCTGATATGGCTGCCTTAATGCATAGTGTCTCTCACCCTTATGGTATGGAGGTAGGGGAGGTGCAGACACCATGAATGTCTTATTCATCTGCCTCTCGACAAGTGCTGTCATGATTTCCATTAGACCCTGTTTGCCAGAACCTAACTTCCACCCTAGAGGTGGTCAAAAGGTTCTACGAGAGTTGTATCTCTGCATGTATTACATAGGTAATTACTACCTCATAGCACCTGCTAAGTTTCCTATTGGACAACGGTGTTGTCATGGGTGACCCCTAGAAGACTGAGGGACTAATTCCTATTACCTTTGTGTCAATAACTAATAATAGATGTCATCAGTACACTTGCTACGCAGTTACATTAATAAAACAACTGTCATTTGCACTTGAAATATAGTGTCTCCTTATACCTGCTTACCATGCACGCAGGGTAAGCCGTGTTCACAACTGAAATTAAGCCCGCCCGACATGCTAGCATATCAGGCAGGGTCTAATTGTAATTGTGAGCGCTGCTTTTCATGGCAGCATGGCAAGCGGCGCTCACAATTAAAAGTAAACACTGCTGGCATCCTCGCATGCTAGACCGGATATACTCACTTTGCATGGGAGAGGGAAAAGCACAGGACAAAAGGCGGCATACATGCATTTATGCTGCCTTTTGCCCTGTACATTTGCACTTCACCGTGCAAATGATGAAAATTTGGCAGCAGGGTGCCATTTACGTTGTACTGCTAACATAACAGCTCCCCGATGTTAAATTAAGAATTTGAGCCATACGAGTTCCTTTATGTTCTATTAAAACAATTTGATTTGCTTTGTGAACATGGCAGTGGCCTATGTGCAAATGTACCATTGACACTTTAATAGAACATATTTTCAAATAGATAATCAATCTAACAATACGCCTAAATACTTAATTTCCTGTATGTTAAAACTGGGCCATTTGTCTTTTAATTCAGTGAACATTTTCTTTTTACAAAGCAAAACACAGACGAACCCTATCACCATTCTGAGACCTTGTTCACAATGCTACAGAGGAATGCCACCTGGCCGCTCCATGCCCGTGTTAATAAATGCATTTTGTGGTGATCGGATTGAAACACCGTCAGGGCCACATTTTATATGTAATTGATTATTTGTATACAGATAATTGAACCAGCACATGGGCATTATACTTGTCAAAGATTGGCACACTTACTATGAGAGAGAGAGAGCGAGAGCGAGAGAGAAAAAAAAAATAAAAATAAAGAAGAAATAGAAGAAATATCAATCCCCCTTTCATACTTTCCAGTGGTCATCTATCATTTTTGTACCTTGTATCGGTAGGTTTTTCATCGGGGTTCTCAGGCTTCCGTAACCTCGTCAGCTTGCCCTGTGGCTATGTGCATTTGCAATCACGGTCCGAAGTGTGTAGAGCTCGGGCAACCAAGATCCCTCGTATGGTATGGCATGGTCTCGGTGTCCGTTGCCCACCTTTCAGGCCAACAAAGCTGCATCATGGTTGCGCCACCAGATAGGGTGGAGATCTGTTCTGACTTGGGCTTCTCAATCGGATAGAATGCCAACCCACAGGTGTTCAGCTAACGTTGTGTTCTTCCTTGTTGCTTACACTGGCCCTGCGGCCACTGCGGGTTCGCCTCTTCCAGGACATGAAGACTGTGGAGGCACGCATCTGCGTAGTAGTATGCCTGCCTGTGTAGGAGTTCCCCCCTGATTTACAATTCATCCTCTACTTATACACATCACAGGGATAGCTGAAACTGTTCTTCGTTGTCCAGGGCATTCAGCATCGCCTGCAACCAAGAGAGGTAAAGAAGTATTCTTGTGAAATCCATTTGTTGTTGGAGATTTAAAACCTTTTCCATATACATATATGCCGACAAGGTGATTTGAACTGAAAGTTCCATTCTGAAATAGTCCTTGTTCCCAAGAGTGAGTCCCTCCTAGTGATGTCCCACTTGCCCAGACCCTTAGGGGAGGGTCTTGCATGGTAGGCTCACCTCCCTTGCCTCAAAGAGGGTGGCTCCCCTCTGCGGAGAAGGGACAAATTACTAAGATTTGTCACACAGTGTTTCCATCATGGCCTCCAGACTTCCGGACTGTGGCAGTCGGGTATACTGAGGCTGGACCTCCCTGATTTCATAATATTGATTCTCCTGTGAATTACTGCAAAGCCCCCCTCCGTATGAGAGTTTATCCCGTTGTTCTTCTTCGTACTATGTTGCCTGGGTTCCCTCCGTAGATAACCTGAAGGTTTTACTGGTAGCTTGCAGCTTGTGGAGCACCGTGAACATGGGCTCCCATGAGCCACTTTCTCTGTTCCACATTATTCCTTTCTGTACTTGCATGTCATAACTCCTTGTTCAGGGGAGGGGTTCTCTGGGTGCTGGTGAGTACCTTTGAAGCGGCTAGGGATTGGGTGGAGGCTCGGAGGAGTGTTCCTGCTCTGCTTCTGGGGCCAGGATCGTGGAGCGGGCATCCGTCCTTGGTTCCCAAGGTCTCCCAGTCGACCATCCTTCAGCCTCTCAGCTGTGTCTTGATTACAGCATGTAAAAATTAAATTATTATTTTTTGTGTTGCTAGTATTTAGCAAAAGGGCTTGGGACTTGTGGTGAATCCTGCAGAGTCATTACTGAGTACCCAGTGTCGGTCTCCTCCCACACTGCCAGGGAAAGGCAGCTGCTAATTGATCCTGACTGTGTTGTCCGGGGAACGATCATGAGCGAGGAGATATAAGCAGGGGAGAGGTTCTGGCTTTGACGGGAAGAGTGCTATATTATCGACCTTCTTGTGAGGCGGAAAACCTAATACCAGAGTTTTTAATGGCATGTTGTTGTGGAACATCTGATAACTTTAATGATTGTATTTCAAACACAATTGTTCAACAATGCGATCCAAATTCATGTGTAATTTATGGGAACACCAAGTCACAGAAAGCTCTAAGTACTGGGATGAGGCAGAGGTAGCTCACAAGGAGTTCATATGGAGGAAATGTGCAGTATAGTTGTTGTCAGCCCAATCAATTATGCAGGACATTTAAATCCCCCAACCAGCTGTGGAAATGGAGACGACAGGGAGAACGGATGGAATGAAGGAAGAGAGAGAAAGAAGGCTGCAGAGTGCACAGAGTGGGAAGCATGACCGGTGGCAGAGGAAGACCTGCAGAGAACTAGGAGGAGAATGAGACGCCTGGCCAAAGCAGTTTGGTGTCGCTCAGGACAAAAGAACAACTCCGGGAGAGAGAGCAAGCAGGTCTGTGAGAGATGCTGTCCTGCGAAGTCTGGATGGGTCTTGACAGCGGAAGCCAGGAGAGCCAATGCAGAGACCCAGAGAGACTCTGTCCACTTGGGAAAGCTGGCCACACGCGAGTACATCTCATCTGCTGCCCGGTGAACCAGTGAGTCAGTCTGATATTGAAGGGGGCCACGGGATGTGCAAACATGCTAAACGGCATTGTGAAAGTACTTTTTATTACCGACCAAATATAATTGAATGGAAAAGGAGAATATGGTGCAATTCTCCTAACATGAAATGTCAGTTGGGGGAAACCTGTGACCAGCATTGTCTAAGTCAAAAGACATTGCCTAAAGAACAATGGGGGCAAATATGTTACATGTCTCCTGACTTAAGAGGTCAGTTGGAAGAAACCTGGAAACAACATTGCCAAGAGTCAAAAGAGATTCTCTGAGAAATGGAGGCAACATTTGTACAATTCTCCTGACATGAGATGTCCGTTGGGGGAGATCTGAAACAAGCATTGCCAAGAGCAAAGAAACTTTAAGTCAACAAGAGTTGTGCCACTGTAGAGGTGTAACTGTAAGAATATTTATGAGGAGAGTGACTGTTGCAGAGAAGCCTGATAAGGGTTTCGAGTAATGAAACCTTTTTGGAATTAGATACCTGGCAGGGGATCGAAGTGAACCAAAAGGGAGATATTCCTGGCAGGAGAGTAAGCCAGCATATCAAGAGTTCCTCAGTTGAAGTTGAAAAGTTTCCTGGCAGGAGAGTGTACTGGGAAAGTTATTTCGAGTTGGTGTTTTAAGAAGAGACTTGGTCATATTAAGTTCTTGTTTCAATTGAACATTTTGTCAAGCAGACACTTTGATAAAACATGCCTTTTGACATATTTTGAATCATTGTTCTGAAAAAGATATTTGCTGTGCCATCCTGAAAAGTAGTAAAGATTTTTCCTTGCTTTATTTTAACAATCGTGATGGAAAGAACATTTGAGTTATCATCCTGAGGAATTTATTAGGTGGAAAATACATTTGCAGTACCTTTAAGAGCCTGGTCTTGATACAGGAACATTGTGAATATCTTACCTGAAGTAATCCAGGACAAGGGAGTCAACCCTGAATAAAAGACGCATTTTTGTTGAAGTCATATGTTTGAGTTGTTGCACTTTTATATTAAGTTGAACTTTGAAACATTTACCTTGCACTGTTTGCTTGTATATATTAGTTTGAGGGTCAGAGTGAATTTGGTCACAAGGTCATCCTGTTTTCATTTTGATTTCATAGGAAGGGGCATTTACTTTATTTGTTTATTTATTTATTTGTACATTTATAAAGTGTACATAACCCATAGGCATCTAGGCGCTGATAAGGAATAACGTTAGACCTTATAACGTTATTCTTACAGCTGATAAGTCATAACGTTAGGATAAGGAAAGTTAGGCCTTATCCATAACCCTTTTTCTGTTAATAAAAAGACTAATATTGGGAAACGTATCTCTTTGTGTCCGTCTCTTATTTCTGACCCTTCACAGCCTTTATGGGTTGGACATGGTTGAGAAGGTGAAGACTGAGGTAAGGGCCAAAGGTAGAGGTAATCTATGAGAAACAGGACATTGGCATTGATGTGTGGCTTTTGTAGAACATGACATTGGGCCTTTAACTTTCCAAACTTCTTTTTTGAAATCATTGTTTTCTAGTATTTTAGTCCAATTGAACCAACCAAAACTAAAACTCACAGAGCACATTGGTTTTCTTAATGAGAGGGCTGACTGGAGCAACGTGTCCTTGTGACAAGAAGTTGTTGTCTGGCCAACTTGTGCTATGTAGTGCAATATAGTAAAGAAAAACAATTATTTGTGCAAGTTGGGGGGCTAAGTGCGTCTCTTCATGTTTTGGAGACAGGATTTGGACAAACAGGTTGGCTAATAATAATAGTTCTGATCACGGTTTCAAGACTGAAGGGGGTGCACTGTCATTAATGTTTTGTGGTGTAGTGTTTGGGGCATAATTTCCTGCAGGTGTGCTGTTTACTGGGCATCTTATATATGCACAGGAAGAAACTAAGCATTGACATAGCTAAAAATGTTACTTGTGTCGCGTGAAAATGTTTTCTTTGTTGCAAGATACATTATTAGCCATAAAAAGAAGCATTTATTGTATTCAAATGTGTCAGTCGCCTTGAGGATCTTGGTTACAATTCCAGTTGCGGTTGCCACTTGTGAGATCCGTTTCAGTGCATTAAAACCTATCTAAACATATTTATGGTCGTTACTAGCTGCACAGCGTGATTGACTATGGTTATACTCTCAATTGAGAGCAGAATGGTTGGAAAATAGATTATGCAGCAGAAATAAAGGATTTTGTGTCAGCAAAAACTAGGAGAGTGCCCTTTATTTACACAATGAATGCATACATGAGCTAATGAAAGTTAATTATTTTTTGAACAGTCTTCTCTACTTTTCTGTGTTTACTTATTACTTTTAAGAACTTTAATTACAAGTTAATAAAACGAGCTTTGTTTACATTGCAATGATGTTGGAGTAGGTTTCCGGCATGGGGCGTCATTCTAGTGTTTAGCAGTAGGTATTATCTAGAGACTGCAGTTTGCCACGGTGCCTCTCTACCTCCCTCTCCCCCTCCCTCTCGCCCTCTTTCTCTTTCTCTCTCTCTACCTCTCTCCACCTCTCTCTCTCACCTTATCCCCCTATCCACCCCTCTCCCTCCACCATCTTCCTCTCTCCAGCTCTGACTCTCTCCCTCACTTTCTCTGTCTCTCTCTACCCCCCTTTGCCCCTCTCCACCTCTCTCTGTCCCCCCTATCCCTCATCCTCTCTCTCCTCTCCATCTCTCTCCCTCTCCACCCCCTTCTCTCTTTCCACCCCCTTTTGTCTCCACCCCTCTCTCTCACTCCATCTCTCTCCATTTCTCTGCCGCTCTCTCTCTCTACATCTGTCTCCCTCTCCGCCTCTCTCTCTCCTGTTTTTGCAGCTCATTCCCTTGCTGGCCCACTGCTTGTTTCTTTGGCTCCATCACCCTCCCACCCTTAGACACTTTGTCCAATGCCTGCATGTACTGCTTCCTCGTCAAACTCTGTTATTGGCTCTAGCTCCCCTCCCTCACTGCAGTGCCCTGGTCGGCCTATGCATCTCTTCCTTGAACCTGGACTGTCTTGCATTACACTCCCTGCATGACCCACTGTGCTATGCTCTTCCTGAAGTGTTCCAGCCTTCTGTACCACCGCCTGGTACGTTAATGTTTGCTTGCCCTCCCGCTTCGTCCAGTGCATCCTCCAGGGGCAATGCTTACTTTCCGTTCCTGCTTCGCTGCCTTTGGTGCTGAAGGCCTACAGGATTGGTCACGATATGTTCTCGACAAAATGAATAACGAAATGTTGATTGTGAAAACGTTCACTGAAAACCTTTTTCCCAATGGTTTTTAATGGGTCTCATTATGGGTCTGGCGGTAACTGTGCTAGTGCAACCGGCAGGTTGCCGCCGGGCCCGTAATGAATTACCGGCACCTGAACTCCCGGTAACACTGGGGTATTCTGATCCCGGCAGCCGGGAAGTCAGGCGCCGGTAATTTTGTAAGTCCCCATTTCCATAGAGTCCTATTGGGGAGCACGGAAGCACCGGCACCATCGGTCGTACTGAGCCGGTCCAGAAACACTGGTGCCAGCAGGCTTACCGGCACCAGTGTTTCCGGACTGGCACAGTCGTAATGAGGACCAATTAGATGTACTTATGTTGTTTTACACAATTTTGTTTTTTTGCACAAATGTCCATTCACCCAATGTTTTGTGTTTTAAGAATATAGCACCGTAAGTAAAAAGTAAAACTTGAGGTAATGCTATATGCATATACCAAAAACGTATAAAAGAAATAAAACAAGGCTAATTTAAAACGGCCACAATAAGGATCACAATTGCAATGTATTGCTTTATCTAAACCCAGAGTACAGTACAGAAAAGGGTACCAGGGATTCAAGTACCTCAGTAACTACTAGACTCATAAACAAGTTGAATTGACGCATGAAAATTTGACAATGGCAGGACATCATTTGTTATAGTATTATTTTATTGCCCATAGTCCTTGCTACTTATTGGGCTACCCTTTTGTTCCCAAGCTACAGCTCCCTCAGGCCTATCTGCCTCTTTCTTCACTGACAAGTTCCACCCTGCTTTTCCTCTCCGATCCGCTCTCCACTGCTGGACGCCCTACATTTCACCCTGTGTGTCACTGCCGATCATAATGTGAACAGGAAGGTCTATCTGAACCATTAGATACCACACAGAGGCACCCCAGGCAGTGAAGCAGAAAATCAGAGTACATCTTTTCATTGCATAATCCGGACAATCTCAGGCAATTCCCTACTTTAGCATTACTTTACGAGCCACTGATGCCAACTCTGTTACAGGAAACCAAAAGTAAAAAATGAAAATCTAATGTTTGTGCTCATTTTTTTGCTTATTTTTTAAATGGGATAAATTCATGTTTTTAGTGAATGTTAGGTGTGGCCCACGTCTCACACATCCTCAGGCCAAAATGTGGGTTGTAATTTGCAATGTTTTTTTTTTTTTTTTTGTTCGATTTCATACTTTGGTTCAACTTCTCCACAAGAGTTTTTTAACCAGGTTTGGATTGGTATGAAGTGTGTCAATGCAGGTATTTAAATCATTCAGGATCATTTTATAACAATCATGCCAGGCTGTTAGTACATTCTGGCATTTTCCACGTTTTGCAAGATTTTGCACTGCATGGGGGTGTTTTTACTTTAGCATGTTCCAGCAGATTCTAGCATTGATGGATATTAAGCTGAGTTCATGACGGATACATGCAGTTGCTGTTCCTCGTGCTAATCGTAAAACCTTGGACCAGAAAATATCTTCAAGGGTGTTCCAAACTTGGTGTGAGCTACAAACGCACTTTCGGCTCCATATACGAGCGCAGGGACAGCTTTTTGTTTATAAAAAGCGAGGACTGGCAGAATTGAGTATCGGCCATATTGTGTATGCAGGATTGATGCTTGGTTTGCCAGTTGATGGCATTTTGTTTTCACATTCGTGACCCCTGGGGCGTCATTCACATTTGAGTTAACATCCCGAAATATCTGATGATCAACGTGACTTGTAGGGGTGTTTTTACAAGATTCCAGCGAAACCTACATGATCGTCCTGTTTTTCCCTCTTAAGTTTTGAAATACAGGCATTTCCGATTTCGCAGTGTTTATGCTAAGTCCAGTTGGTCTGGACGTATGTTTGTAAAGCGTTTAGTTGTCTTTGTAATCCTATGGGAGTTCCATCTAGCACAGTTAGATCATCTGGATAGAGTAAGCGGCTTATATGGCCATTTATTTTGGGATAAATTCATGTTTTTTGTAAACGTGAGGTGTGGCCCACGTCTCGCACATCCTCAGGCCAAAATGTGGGTTGTAATTTGCAATTTGTTTTTCGTTTTGTCATTTTCATACTTTGGTTCAACCTCTGAGAAGCAGAACATTTTGGTTCATATGAATCTGTTTGCTTTTCAGTTAACGTTATTTCCCCAAAAATTCAGAGAGGAACATTTCGAAAATATTAGCCTGCAATGCCTTTGTATTGTTGTTTTAATGCAAAAACTGGATGTATTCAGAAACAGACTTCTGTAATTTTTCATCCGTCTGCTTATTGGTGTGCGGGCATGTACTTGGGGGGAAGGTGCGTTTCTACTGCTTTTTCCCCCCAAACAGGGGCGGTGGAGGAATGTTAGAGCATGAAAAAGACATAAAACATGCATCAGCAAAACCAATAGGCCTGGCTTGGCAAATTTAAGGGGGCAAAATATTGTTTATCCTGTTGGGGATTAGAAAACAACCTCTTACTCTTGCAGACCTATTTGGTTTGGCTTTCTAGCCACACCTTTTGACTTTGCCAATGCTTCTTATAATGGCGGGTGTAATGGATTGGGGACTTCATAAAGGTTTATATATGAGGTTCCCAGCCCACAACAAAATGACAAACCCAATGAAATGTTGAACAAACACACAAACGTGGAAACCCCATCAATGTATCAAGCTGTATGGAAGCAAGGCAAACTCTTGAAACCAGCAATCAACTCTCTCCCCAACTTACTTAAACAGTCCCACTAGTTTCTAGAAAATGGCTGCCACTGTAAAAGAACTTTGATCACGATGCACGTCTTCTGCACCACAGAGCAGCTAATTGACACCAAGGCTTTATTAATACGTATCTGAAAGAGCTCTAGCAGAGAGCTAAAGGGGACTCGGTATCCAGACTTAAAAGGGGGTGTGTCAGAAGAGGAGTCAAAGCAGAATAGGTGTACTACCCCAGGTAATGTTTTATTTGAACTGTAGGCCGCTCTAGGCTATTTTAGGTGATAACAGTTCACATTAAATAAAAGAAATTGCACAATTGGCTAGACTCCAGCTTTCTGGATGCCCCCCCCCCCTTTCAAGTCTAGTATTCAACCCTCTACATCACCAATGCTGTGTTTATGAATCATGAACAAGTGTACATAAGTTTAAACAGAGTGTGGAGCACCACCAGGTGCTTGGTGCGTTCTTGTGGCTGCAAATGAATGCATGCTCTGCAGGAAAGTGAATAATGTGAGTTGTTGGTTATGGTTAAAAGCTCGTACAAATGTAGTTTAATTTGCATGTAGCACTGAACTGTGAAAAGAGTGGCGAGGTGTGGTTACTTAGAAGTAATAGGGAGACAAGGGATGCACTGTGTCAGCCGATATTGCAAATGAGAATGACAAGTACTGTACAGCAAATACTTATTCAAACGCATTGACAGTACATCCCGAACCCATGTACATTATGTCCATATGGTAATTGATTCAACGGCATAAAGCACAGTTCATCTTCTTTGCGTGATTACTGACCAACTATTTTAATGCAGGGCTTCTTGGACATGTATTCAAAACTGAGCTGCCTTCCCCAGTGAGGAGTTATGGCATTCTTCCACTCGAAGCCAAAGTGCAAGTGCAGTAGCCATGTGGATCTGGGGACTCCATTAGTCCTTTGAAAAGATGTATGGCGTGTTGCCAGACTCCTGCTTTCTATTGTGGATGCTGTGCACATACCAAGTGGTAAACCACATGTAATGATATAAAATGAACTATTTTAGGGAGTTCGGCAGAGTTTCCTGCAGTGTTGGCCATCCAACAGTCTTTTTTTCTTTGCTGCTGTGCTCACCTGCTGCTACCCTGGTCACGAGGAAGAGGTGGCCCATTTCATTAAAAGGCAGCTGGAGAGTAGAGCGCAGTGGAGTTGGGCAGAGTTTCCTGCTGTTTTGGGTAATCTAGTGGCAGAATATTGGAGGGGATTATACAGGAGTAGTAGAATATGGTGAAAGTGGTCTGCGGTAGCCTGTGGGTTGTCCAGGGGAAATCAACTACCTCCAACTGTGTGAGTAATTCCTCTTTGGCAATTTCTGTACTTTCACTGTAGTTTCTGTGGAAGTCCCAGCTGGGTGCTTTGCCCAACGCCATACATTGTTAGCTCCCAAATACAATCTGAGAAGTACCTCCTCCTCGAGCCTGGCTCGGCGGATCCTATTGCTCCTACTGTGATGACTCCTATAGCAGGCTCTATTACTGATGTGCGCAGTATGAACATTCTGGATGTGGCTTGTTCTCCGGAGAACGATAGCAGATCACGGGAGACAACTAAACAAAACAAAAAACAAGCCAAGATAACTAACATTTGGAAATCGAAATTGCTCACAAAACCTCACCAACTGGGGCTTAAACAAATGCCTTGTATGTTGACTTGTGCTGGATCAGTCATGTTTCTGTATGTGTAAGGAAATATGTGATGATCCTCTAGCAATGACAAAAACAAATTGTCTGCACAATCTAGCAGAATCAATTTTAATATTGAACATGTTGACGAGCAACACAATACACGGGCAGAGTTTGTAACTCCCTCTGTTTATACTCAATTGATAATGGACTTATTATCCAATGTGAACACTCTTGGTCCCTCATCGATTGCTGCCGTCCATCTAGTTCTCGAATATATTTTGCAGCTGTATGACAATGTTAAAGATTCGGTATCTCAAAATACAGCTCTACTAGAAACATTCTTGAGAGAGACCGATCTAAATGCCTTATCGCTAGCTAACTCTCTTAATGCGCTAGGCTTTCCACAGACTATCCTCAGCCACACGCATTCCAAAGGCTGAATACTCAATTGGCTTGTTGATCGAAACTGTAACACTGCCATCACCTCTAATCAGCCTTGTCCCTGGACTGATTACAACATTATTGTATTCACTGTTCCAGTGTCCAATCTCCCCCACCCCATCCCTACTCCGCGGCTCCATGTCCCCACCCCCACTCCACTCGGAGTACCAGAAACATTACCAAAAGCTGCATTTTGCCACTACTGGATGAGTTACTCCGCCCAGAGACTCCGTTCAACAACCCTGCCTTCCTGGTAGACTTGTACAACCTAACACTTACACAGGGTATCAACACCGTGACTCCCCTCACCCTGTGGAAAGCCAAAGCTGTCACTCACTGCAACGCTTGGTTCTCCCCTGAACTCAAAGCCTTCTGCCTACTGAAACTCGAGGAGGAACCGAAGTTGAATAAAATTCCACTACACTTAACAAAGCTTGCTTCAGTCTTACAGCAAGTGAATACAAAAAAGGCCATTTTCCAAGGGAGGAGCTCCACCTACAACACAAGAATTGGTAAAGCCAACTGAAGCACTAGAGAACTATTTGCTGTACTGCGCAAGCTTGAATTTCCTGCCCCCTCCCCCCGAACTAACTGCTTTCTGGAAAGCTACTGGTGCTTTAATATCCAAAATGCCTTACTACTCAAAATCGACACACTACAGAAAAAGATAATAGTAAAAAAAAACTCCATGTGCATTGTTACACCTGCAGTCTCCACCACTGGGCCCCAATCAACTCACCAAAATCTATCCTCCTTTGACTTTAAACCGATCTCTGAAATCGAGGTCACTCAAATCATCAAAGGCCTGAAACCCTCCTGACTGCCAGGGGGACATCTGTCCAGCGGAAGTCATCAAGCACTGCGCCAAATGACTTGCACCCTTTATTGCCACCCTTATCAATACCTAATTGTTCACATGCTCTGTGCCGAATAGTCTCAAGAATGCATGGGTCCTTCCACTAAAAAAAAAAAAATACTCTTGACCCACCCAGCCATCCCTACAAATTACAGGCCCATCACCACTGTCGAATGTACGGTGTACCTACAGATCCAGCTCCAGCATGAATTCAACAACCTCCTGTACCTGTGCCAATCGGGATGCCGACTGACTTTGGCAATGAATCAGCATTGTTGGATCTAAAGAACCAACTGGATGAGATCATAGACGCTGACAACTCAGCCCTACTCGTGCTACTATACCTACCTGCCGCCTTTGACCTTGTGGACCACCAAATCTTGTGGCATGTGAGAAGGGTGTCTCGCCTGGGGATCTCTCTTTCGGGTGGCCAGGGCACAGCCAACCCCTTTGGATACAGACTATCTACACAAACAGTGGGCCGAGGAAGAAGGTGACTGGGAGAAACTAGACTAACTCTTATACATCGCACTGGACATGTCCTGCTAATCAGGTCAGGCAAAGTCAGGCACTTGACTTTAAGTGTATACACCTGATACGAATGAGCTCTCCTCACACAGATAAAAGGCGGAAACTAGAGCCATACTCTAATCAAGGCAGAAACACGAGTAAAAGAGTAAAAACGGAACTTCCGGGGTGAGGGCAAACCTACTGGAGCAGAGTGACGGACCAAGGGACAAGAGCAGTGGGTCGAGAAACCCAGGCGTTACCTACAGGTGGTCGTTGCCTCCAAAAGGAGGTGAAAGACACATGGAGAAGGCCAGATCCCAAAGCATAACACTGCATTGTGTTTCAAGGATGCCCGAGACCCTCCCGGGTCAACAGCAGAGTTGGGGAGGCGAAGCCAAGCCTGTGGTACTAGCTTTGACTCATGGATTGTAAAGTTGTAAAGAAAAGAAAGAAACGCACAAAGCCGGTGTGTTGGCAAGTGACCTGAGAGATTGATGTGTGTTAAGGAATGATTGAAGTTGCAACATTATATATTGCAAGTGAAGGCTGCATGTGTATGGATGAGACGTGAAGAACAGACAGCTGTGAAACCAGCGATATTGAATAACAGAGTAGTCTGGTTGAACGGAAGTAGCCCACTCGAAAGTCTCTGTGAAAGGTGCATTGTTTGTAGCAATAAAGTGAATGAACTATAAAAGCGAAGTGAGAAAATTAATCCAGAGAGAAGGGGAGAGTAAAAAGCTGAACAGTGACCTTTGAGTCAAAGTGGTCCAGCGGAGGTCTGTCAAGAAAGCCACACATATTCAAAGGTCTTCGACATCCAAAAGTTGTCTGAGCCTGACTGAGGGAGACCCGAAGTGTAATAAGTTTGGAGAAGGGAGCCCTCTACAAGTATTGTTGAACTTTTGTTGTGAAAGGACTGAGGCGACAGATGGGGTCCAATGTGAAACTTTTGAGGTCTGAGCCCGACAGAGGGGGACAAGGGTGAACTTTTTGTTGAATGGCATTTTAAAGGCTGGAAAGAGAGACTTTAATGTGGACTTCCTTAAGTTGTGGAAAATTTGTCATAACTCTGCTTTAGTTTTCCTCTTTCCCTCTGTCCTTTCCCTGCTAACTCATACCACTGCCACTGAGACTGTTGGCATGATCATTCACAAACCTCACAGGTGCCACGCCCTATACCTAGTCGACACAGTAACCGCCACCCCTTCAGCACTGCCCTTGTGGGCCTACCACTTGGCAGCTGTGCACCCACCCATGGGACTCCTCCGCTCCAGGACTTAACCACTGGCTTCACACCTTGGCAGGCTCCCATCAGCACTTGCCCATCCTTACTCCCCCTTCCATTGAGGCACTTCTCTCACTGCACAATGCTCACATGCATTTATAGCAGCAAAGTACAATTTCTTTGTATAAGTAAGGGAAATGCAGATACAAAAGATTTCTCGAACATTGTTAAGTGGCGGTTGGTGTGTGGAAGTTTAATATGTTGATAGGGTTACATGGAGAGTTTCTGCAATGATTGGTGGATGGATGTGTGACTGTTTGAAAGCAGGCAATGAGGGAGTGTTACAAACATAAAAGTAAAAAGGGTAGAGGGCTGTCGTGTGTGATGGTGTACACGTGCCATCTGGGTCTTTTAATGATGCCTGTCCTGGAAAGGGGTCTAAGGACACCATGGATAGTCATGAAGGTCCACAAGTTATGGTCCTTATTGTATGCTAGAGAAAAGTATTTCTGACAAAAATTGTTTGTCCTTTTTTCTTTTTCTCTACTATACAATTGTCCATTATTTCCATTAGCATAGTACAAAATGCTCATGGAAATGTTGGAGAATCTTATTTTCATTCAAAAATATAAAGTAGATGGAATCTATAAGATTGTTTTTTTTAGTTCTATTTTTTAACTGTGAGAGGTGGCTCCGAAAGAAACTTTATTTGGGTTTTTTGATTTTGTACTTTTTTGGTGGTTCTTTTGCAGGAGAGGCCAGGAAGTAAGGTGGTGGAGGGAAATGATGGAAGGGGCACCAACCACAGATACTAGGGACAGGTGGACAGGGGAAGATGTTTGGTGTGCCTGAAATCTAAGTTAAGGGGCAGTGTTTCATGCTCCTTGAAAGCACTTAAAAACTGTTTCCCCCCGCAGAGTGCTGTGTTGCAGTATATACAGAGTACTGTTGTCTTGAAAAGGTATGGATCAGCAGCCTCTTTTATGGCTTGCAAGGTAGCTGGTGGGATCTTCTGCTCCACAGGAGTAGCCTGTGTGTTGTGTGAGAAACAAGAGGGTGTCTCACCCGCTAGTCCCGGGGATCTCTCTCACAGGTGGCCAGGGCACATCCATCGCCTTTGGATCCAGGCCCTGGGGGTGGACCGGAACGGGAGGATCACCTGAGTGAGGGGTCTTCAGGGAGTGGGGGTGAGGCCACCTATGGTGAGACCGGGATTGGGGGTGTGGCCACCGATGGTGAGACGCGATATTCCCCCTATTTTGTTTATCTGACCCATCCTATTTTGTAGGATACTCAAGATCCCAACTCTCCCCACCCCTCTTTTTACACAAACACTAGGCTGAGGAAGAGGGTGACTGAGAGTAACATTAACTTTCACACATCGTACTGGACATGTCCCGCTAAGCGGGTCAGGCAAAGTCAGGCACTTGATACCAATTAGCTCTCCTCACATGAATAAAAGGCAGAACCTAAGGACACACTCTGAGCAAGGCGGAACACGAATATGAGCAGAACTTGTGGGGCGAAGGCACACCTACTGGAACAGAGAGACGGACCAATAGATGAGAGTACTGTGTCGAAAACCCCAGAGTTGGGGAGGCGTGGTGAAGCCTGTGATACTAACCTTGACACGTGAATTTCTAAAATCGTAAAATCAAGCAAGAAACACACAAAGCGGTGAGTTGGCAAGCGACCTGAGAGACCGGTGTGTGTTACAACATTATATCACAAGTGAAGGCTGCACGCGTGTGGATAAGAGACACGAAGAAAGGCAGACCTGTGAATGAACTTTGAAGTAAGTACCGCTTTGAAATCAGTGATACTAAGTAACAGAGTGGTCTGGTGAAAGGAAGTACCCCACTTGAAAGTCTCTGTGAAAGGTACATTGTTTAAAGCGATAAAGCGAATGAACAGCAAAAGTGAAGCAAGCAAGATGGACACCTAGAGAACGGGAGAGTGAAAGTTAAACCGTGAACCTTGAGTCAAAGTGGTCCTGCGGTGGTCTGTAAACAAAGCCACGCACATTCAAATGTCTTTGACATCCGAAAGGGATCAGAGCCCGACAGAGGGAGACCCGAAGTATAATAAGCTTAGGGAAGGGAGCCCCCTAGCAAGGTCTTCTTGAACTTTGTTGTGAGAGGTCTGAGCCCGGCCGAGGGGGACCTAAGTGAACTATTTGTTGAAATGTTACTTGAAAGTCAGAAAAAGAGAGTTTAATGTGGAAGAACAGGCAGGCCTCGACCCATGTTTTGGAATTGTTTTTTGTATTGAAAGCCGAGCCAGAGTGTATCATCCTGCCTACAGGGACAGACTTACTCTGTGAGGTCTAACGTGGGGAGAAGAGCTGGTTCAACCACATTTATTCTTTTGACCACTGATTTTTCTTTTTGCATACATTTCTCCTTTTTACACTTTTTGTACAAGAGTGTAAAAAGGAGAAATGTATGCAGTAATTATGCCAGACGGATGGGCGCTAACGCATATGAAGTTGTGTGGTATCCCAGCTGGGATACCACCCAACTCGTGATGAGGCCCATTGCATCAGTGTCATACTTGTGTTACCATGCCTCACCTAGAGGTGGCAGTAGAAGTTGAGGAAGGTGAGGTAGAGGAAGAAAGCCTACTACTTCCTGAAGAAGGAACAGCCTTTCTAAGAGCATCCCGGTGGTTGGATTTGGTGTGGCGGCCAATGGAGGTGGTTCCGCAGGAGTACTGCCCCGGTTGTCTGCGACTGATTACAATTTTGCACTCAGTGCTTTTAACCCTGGCAGCCTTAGCCTTTGCTATGCCCCCAACAGCGGTAAAGAACTGTCACACCTATGATTTTCTATCGGTGCTGGAAGTAGGCATTTCCTCTATCTCATCTTCGTGGTCCTCTTGATTCACTTCTGCATCATTGCACCTTTTCCATTGTCCAGTCCCTCCAGCTGGTGGTGGTGGTGGTGGTAGTGTTGGTGTTGATGGTGGTGGCTCCTGGGGAGGAGGGATGGTTATGGCTGATGCCATTTTGAAGTTGAATAGCAGTTGAGGTAATACTCTTCCAAACAGGTGCTTTTTCCTGGATTGCAGATGGAGAATCAGTAAGAATAGGTGTAGGAGCTGTGCAAGGGTAAACTTTAATTTGGAAACTTCCTAGATCGGTGCCAAATGCAGTTTCGAAATGTCTGTGAAGCACGGACTTGTTCGCGAAGTGCAGACTCATTCGTGAATATGTTATCACGGCGCACGCACACACGTGGTCACGTGAGATTGTCCGGCAAGTCTGCAGTGATGTCAGATGTTTGGGGACATCGGCGAAAAAAAAAAAGAAGTAAAAAGTTGTAGAAAGTTAATAGAACTGTTGAAAATGTTGTTAGAAGGTGGGGAAAGGCACCGTTTTTACTTTAAACTTCCTAGATTGGGCGAAAATGCTGCTATATTGGGGGTGAGTATGATATTAGGAAGTTGTAGCAAATTAAGGTGCACTATGAAATTCAGTGAAAAAGATTTGTTAAAGGAACATTATGGTTACAAGTAAAATTGAAAAACCCTAGAAATTTGCAAGTTATGGTAAGCTAAGTAACCATAACTCACACTACCACTGTGCACTGCTAAAACTAACTAACACCAGGGACATCAGAGATGACATCACTGATCACATCACATATCTGGGCCACTTCATGAAAAAGAGACCAATAAATAATACATAAAACCTGAAACATAATACAATGACAATCAACTGTCTAGGTACAGGATCGAATAATCTTATCTGCAAAAAATTTCATGCTGTTCATACATCTGAGTGACTAACAGATTGAAGAAATCTCTTCCTTGCCTCTAAGGTTTGTCTTAGAAAAGATTCAACGCCCAGCCAATATATGGGGTCCCTGCACTTAAAAGATAGCATAAAGTAGTAGTGCAGTTGTGAATTAAAGTGTCTGCTGATATGGGTAGTGTGACGAATCCTTGGAAGTTGTCACTTCTCCCCAGGCGGGGTAGCCACTTCCAATGAGGGCAGGGACGTGAGGCCTCTACCTGATACCCCGGGTGGTGGTACTCAGCGGAATAATCTCATGGGGAGGGATGTCCAAACACCCCTGATGCCCCAGAGCAGGGACGACTGCAAAGGGAGAACCTGGTATACACCACTTCAGTCCCCCTCATCTACCCCACCCTTGCCTTGTCAACCCATGTACATGTGTCATGTAACCAAAATCATAAGTACTGGGAAGAGGACAAGGGAGAAGTATAGTTCAAATACTGAGACGAAGAAGAGTCTAGTCTGGCCAAGGGAGGAATATAGGACAGGTACTGAGACAAGGAGGCAATGCAGAGGAATAAAGAGCACTCTGGGAACCACTAGAATGTTCACTAGTGGTTCCAGAATTCCTATTGGTCAAGTCACATTCAAAACAGAAGAGGGGAAAAAGAAAGAGAAGAACAGCGCTCATGAGAGCAACTGTGAGCAAGGGGAACACTTGACCCACCGCAGAATCGAAGGACTTGCTGACAAGTTTAGCAGAGGTGTCCTCGAATGGTCCAGTGTGGAAAGACCATCCGGCCACGCAAAACAGCAGAGGTACAGACGGGAGAAACCTGAGAACTGCACAGGCAGGTGAAGACGCACATGCTGTTGGCCACCAAATGCTCTTGAGCTGCCACAGCATCTGAAAAGGCAATGGAAGCCTTGAGAAGCCTGAAGGGGGACACAGTCCACCCCAAGACCAACCAGAGAGTGCTAGCAAAACCTGGTACAGGCACCACGGTTGCCGGTACGCTTGCTGGGGCTATAAAAAGTGGTGAAAGCAATAAAGTTCGGGTCTGGGACCCACACAAACGAGAAGGAAAATGTGTCAGTCATCTTTATAGTTACAGTACCTGGCAGGCTAGTGAACCAGGTCTGCCACACTATCAGCAGAGAATCCTACAGGTCTGGGTCCTACACTCACGAAACTGGGAGTTAAGTCTACATTGAGGAGGAGTATACAAAATCATAGAAAGAGGCAAGGGAAAGAGTGTAATTCCCCCTGGCATTGTGAGCTGTGCCAAGCCTGAGAAAATGCCAGGAGAAGGGAGACATTCCCCCTGGTGTTGTGAACTGTGAAGGTAAAAGCCAAGAGAGTGTCAGAATAAAGCCAAGGAAGGCCATGTGAAGGGAGTCTTTCCCCTGACATTGTGGAACCCCGGAGAGCAAGATACCTGGAGAAGGGAGGCCTTCTCCAGGAACCCAACAGTGAACAAACAAGTATGGGCAAGAAGTAATGTTCATGTTTGAATTGGAACTTTACCTTTTGAGTTTGAACTGAGGACCTTACTTCTTTACAATCTGGGACAATATTGTGTGCCTTCGAATGGGATTTACGACCTGGCAAAGGGAGACATTCCCCCAGGTAAAGATTCTACTTAAGAATTGGAGCTGTGATCCATTGCCAAGAAGAAGGGAGCCATTCTTCTGGACCAAGATGATCCATTTCTTGATTAGTTTAGTTATAAGTTTAAGAGACAGAAGTAGGTTTTTGGCACAGGATGGTCGACTCTTGCTTTACATGTAAAATGTGGGGCTAACCCTAAAGTGGTCAAAGTGTGCTGGGTAATGATTAACGATATCATATTAGTGAATTGTGTATAGATTAGTACTGCATAACTGCTGTCACTGGTCCAGTAAGGTTTTCCTTTAAGATTATAGCATCTGTACCCTGTTGATTGCACTTGTCCCAATTAAGACAAGCGCAATCAACAGGGTACAGATGTTATGATCTTGATTTACATGGGCATCCTGATTGAATCCTTAGTATTTAGTTGAAGTAGGGAGACCCCTCTTAGAGTTAGGGAAAGGTAGGTTTTCCCTTTATTTCTGGTATAGTAAAAAGTTTATGTCAGCCACCTCCTTCTGCACCCTTAAAGTAGCAAGGTTTTACGTTGTATTCCTGAGTAAGACGGACAAAGTGCAGTACATTCTCAGTGTCAGCCTGTCAGAACTCTCTGTAAATTCCCCATTAGAGTTCTGCTCCGGCAGTTGAATCCGTCGCTAGGCTGACAAGTTCTTTCTGCCAATGTACCTCTCAGGGATGTAGAGGAAATCACATGAGAAGTCTATTGACCCAAAGATGGATGGACGCCACAGGATTCTGCTGACCTGCAAAGGAAATTCAAGGTTAATACCACAATGTAAACTGGGAAAGCAATATTCAAGACAAAAGGCTTTGTACCTTATGCTCAGCAGAAGTTTCCCTGTAATTGGTTCGAAATCCTGATGTGATGCTAACTGACGTATCCTATGATAAGGATAACACAATGATTAGAATGTGGATTATCCAAACAGTGACTATAGAGGTAGCAAAACAATGCCGTAAGTAAAGAAAACACTCTTACCAAAGAACACAGTGTAGAATCCCATAGATACCGTAACCATCCAGATGTAGTTCGATGATGAAAGAGAAAACAAAATACTTCTCCTCACACCCACCGGCATGAGGACGCCTAACAGAGTTCCAGGAGGCAGTCCAAGTTTAAGTGAAGATGATCAGTTCCAATGTCGGAGAGTTGAAAGGGAATAGTATGTTATGGTGTGAATGGAGTTTCCAAGAGAAAACGCAGGGAAGTTGAAGCGCTGGACTACTGGACAACAGGTAACTCGACCGTCGTTATAAATTCAATAATTCGTGGTCAGGGCGATTCCGGGTCGATAACAGTGCAGGCAGAAAGAAGTACAAAATCGGGAGACAATGCAGGTCAAGGAGCGTTTCCAGTAGTCGTAAGGGGAATACTTGATAACGGGCAGACAAGGAGCAAGACAATCAGATAAACGTGGGTCGTAGCTGGGTCGTAGATCAATAGAGCAAGAAAGATCACAAGGTTCGGTAAGGCTGTAGAAAGTATATTCAGAAGCAGTGAATTCAAAAACAGGCGGGGATTGGGCCTAACGTGAAAAAACATGTGACATAATTCATGTGGAAGTACTGCGTCTCCACGGCAACCCCCAACGCCGCCGCAGAGAGATACAGCGATTAGCTGTTGGCTTAGGAATACGTAGACAGCGTTGACCAGATGCTTTAGTGGGTAAACGGGAGGCTAATGTAGAAAAAGAATTACCTGCCGGAAAATGCGTTTCCGACCTCCCTGAATACCGGGGATGCCGTAGGTTCCTGACACAGCCCCACATGATTCGCACCTTGCCAAGCTGTCCGAATTATTCCAGTATGCACTCATCGCTCTAAGAGGCAACTTATTGAATAGAGCCCTGCTGATTAAAACTCTGTCTTTAAACAGATTGGTGCATGTTCAATAAGGTTGAATATTGAAACAAGAAAAAGAAAGGTGGTTATAGTTTGAATGCTTTACCAATTCTCTTACCTCTCTCGCCCAGTCCATGCACCTAGAGAGGAGGGATTTTAAAAGCCTATAACCAATATTACCAATACATACCGGGGTAAGAAAAAGACTGTATTCATTGATCTGTCAGAGCATGGTTGATATATGTTGAAACAACAGTATCAAATTGGAGCTGCTCTTGTCAAGGCAAACACGAATAATATGGTGAGTAAGAACAGGCTTAGGGTTGTTCGATAAGTGCAGACTTATATCTTTGAGTGGGTTCACTGGAAAGTACATTTTCCAGATAACTTATACCACTTATACCAAGTTCTCTGTGTGCAACATGGCAGCTTTCTTCTAAGCTCCGTATGTAGCAGGCGGTAGCTCTTGCCACTACACTTGCCAAGACCATCCTTGCATTCAGCCATGTAAATGATAGGCATCGCGAGTGGAGGAGCTCATGACCATCTGGGTCCAATAACTGCTCCTGTGCGACCATAGACTCGCACAAACAAGGTCCTGTTTGACAGCTGTGGGCTGGACGCTGTCCGGACTGCAGGAGATAAAGCAGGGCGCGGTCGGAAGGCTGTCTGCAGTACAGGAGGTGAGCTGGCCCGGAAATCCAGGAAGCAGTGAGGAGACCCCCTGTGGTGGCGGGCGGCTGGGAGACTTGGGAGACTTGGGAGACTTGGTGACCGGCCTGAGCGCGGTGGGGGGGGATCTGCAGCAGTTCTCGATGGCCAACCGGGCGGAATGCAGTGGTCCTCAGATCACTGCAGGCCCGAGGACCAGAATAATGCTATGACGCTACTGACTGGAGAGCAGGGGCCGCGGGACACATGCATTTCAGTGATTGCGCACCAGCACTGAAGGAGCGGCTGGAAGTCTGGCCCTGTGTGCGTAGACAAGAGCCCCGAACCTGTGCGCGAGCAGGAAGAGACAGGACCTGGCATGTAGTGAGGGAGGAGCACCTGCAGCTACCCCATTACACAATATTACATTGCGGCCAGTACTGCAGCCTGGCAGACACTAATCATACTGTCCCTATGCACAGTAATACGGAACGCCATTGCACATGCAGATGATACAAGCGCACTGCTCCTGATTCACCAGCAAGGGGCCCCTTATGTCTGAGAACAGTCTGTGATGTACACTACCACTCTGAAGAGCAGAGATCTGCCCACGGATGGCATCTTCCTTTTGCGGTGTGGGGGATAGCCTGGACATCTCTGTGGTTACGGTAGGCTAGCTGGAACTGGGGGCGAGACCTGGAGGTGCGGTGTTGTTGTGCTGCTTTGATCTTTACACTTTGGTAGCTCGCAGATATGAGCTGGAGCACAGTGTGGCTGTGACTAAATCACTGAAGTTGCCACTAGCAGGCCGGTGCCATTTCCGCGACCACGCACCACGCCCAGAGTGTGCATTGAGTCCTGCAGTAGATTGAAGCAGAGGCTCCAGAGATCTTTCACTGGCTTGGAACAGCGAAACACTGAACATGACGAAAGGTGCTGGGAACAAGCAGGGAACCAGTATGGACTGCTTCACGACGGCCACCCCTAATGCATTGCAAGTGGTGGCCGTGGTGTCCGCTGTAGCACCAGCTAAAGTGTCTCAAGCAATGACTGTACCATTGAGTATGCAACAAATACTTGATACCATGACAAAGTGGTTTGGTGCAGTCAACGACAAGCTTGATAACATCACTACCACAGTCACCTCCATACAGGCCCAGCTCAAGAAGGAAATGAAGAGGCTGAGTGCAGAATTAGTACAGTGGAAGACAACATCACTACTCTGCAGACTACAGTGGCATCCTTGGCGAAAGATATGAAATCCGTGAAAAGTTCAATGGCTTAGAATCAAGGTCCTGCAGGAACAATGTGGGCATTATAGGACTACCAGGCGAGACTCTTCACAGCAACATGTAACTAGCGGTGGAAGAATTAATCAGAGCGCTCCTGGGCGACGCAGTGCTAGGCCCACATTTCAGAGTTGAGCACGCCCATCGGGCACGGGTGGCCAAGTCTAAGCCTGGAGATTATCCCGGCCCATCATCGCCCGTATAATGAACTACAAGGACAGATACCAGATCCTGTGACAGGCCAGGGAACTGAAGGAACTCCTCTCAGCCTCAGGTCATTCACATCTACCCAGGCGCACATTTTCCAGTGCAAAGAAGCTACTAAATAAATATATCCTATGCTATGCTGTGCGCGGCGTGTCTCAAGTTTCAGCACAATGATATTATGTACTTCTTCACTGTCCCGTCTGAGGCTGTATCCTTTATAGACACACATATACCTGTGGGTGACAACCAACCAAGGGGCTCTACTCCCACCTGAACCCTATGCTCCTCTCCTGAAATCAAGATATTGTGTGATAAACAGTAATGCTCTTAATGATGGGCTAAGCTTTTTGAAATGGGCTAATTTGCGCTGCGGGCGGTCCGCCCCCTCCGAGGGGTTAACAGCAGCCCCCCTTGTGAGTGCAAATGCACTGTTCAAGGTTGGTTAATGTTGGGGCGTAGTGAGGGAGGCGGGAAGCAGGTGGGGGGAAGCACCATTGGGTTTGTTAAAATTACACTTGGTGAAACTTGGGATAAAGCAACGTGCTTGCCTTGGAAGCAAGAAGACGCAGAGCAACACAGGTTCGATCCCCGGGTCTGCGCTTAGAATCCTCAGGGTATTAAGCATGTTGTAAATAACCAATTATAATTATGTTCAGTCACCCATGTTGGGGGATCTGTTTGTACACTGTTGGTTTAAGCAGTGGACATGGCCAAGGGGGTCTTGTTTCTTAGCTGGAATATCAGGGGGTTCGGCAATCCGATTCAGGCCTGCAAAATCATAGCATATGCTAATAGGAAGGACACGCTTATCCTGTTCCTGCAGGAAACGCATGCCTCCTGTTCCTGCAAGAAATGCATGCCTTGGACCGACAAGCTCTTGGCCTTGCACAGAGACAGGGGCCTCAGAGATACTATACTACTTGTTCCACTAATGCTAGAAGCACACTTACTTTGAAATATATCACGTTGCGCTTTACCCAACTAGACACCAAGGTGGATACCGAGGGTAGATATGTTCTGGTCCATGGTATCCTACACAGCAAGGAAGTCCTTTTGCTTAATGTATATGCCCCCAACGTCAATGACCCTGCCCTTTATAGCAAGTTGTTTGAGCTTTGTGTCTCATACCCTTTGACAGAGATTGTGATGGGTGGTGACATGAACACTATATTGGATATGACGCTGAATCGTTCTAGCACCTCATCTCGCTCATTATCTAGGGAAGCTCAGGTAAAACTGCACGTTATGCAGGCACACGGTGTACTAGATATCTGGCCCACACTGCATGGCAAGGACAGGGAGTACTCGTTTTACTTTTCTGTGCAAGTTATGTACTCTTGCATCGACATAGGGCTAGTATTTGCCCCCTTGCTTAACATGGTTGCACAGTGCTCAATATTACCCTCCGTCCTTTCAGCTCACTCCTCGGTACTTTTAACACTAGACTTCCCAGTGGAGGGGTCAACCCGCGAGCCTTGGCGGTTCAATCCGGCTTGACTTCTGGACACGCATTCTCGCAGTACTTTCGAGACCAGGTGGCATCCTTTTTCTATAACAATGTGGAGTCTGTCTCATTGGTGGCGAGACTGTGACAGGCATTTAAGGTGCATATCCGGGGAGTAGCCTTGTCGGCAGAATTTGGAGTCCCTAAAAATTTGAAGAGAGCTCTGGCTAGGAAAGAAGAGGAGCTGGGGCCACTGCAGAAGAAATTTGGGCTAACCGCAACTCCAGGACTTGACCTCGAAATTAAAAAAGTATTAGAAACATACAGGGAATTGGCACAGAGGTAGTTGAGGTTCATGGCCAGACCATTGATGGCCAGGAGGTATGGGGAAGTAGAAAGACTGGGCCGGACTCTGGCTCATTTAGTTAAGTAAACATCAAAGGAGAACATCTTGAATCCTGTGTAAATGATCTTTCCTCCATTACCAAAGAGGAGGATTCATGTGACATCTTAATGACCAATCTGTTAGACCATCTAAAAAAGTGAGTAGACCACAAAGCTCCCTCCCAGACCAATACTTTTAGAACCAAAAGCAAACTGCAAGCAGGGTTCTCCAAGGAACTGTCTCAGCTAAAAGGCAGAAAGAGAAAACTTGAAAATGCTTGGAAACCGCCCCCCACAGCAGAAAATAAAGAAAAATGGAAGACTGCAGAAATCTGTTATAAGAAAGAGATAATTGAAGCCAAAAGCAGTACTTCAACAACCAAATTACAGCAACCGACAATGCGTCAAGCAAACTATTTAATATCCTGAGGTCAATAGACAAACCAACGGCAATCTCGCCTCCCTTCACACCCTCACAACAGGAATGCGATAACACCCAGAAAGCATTTTTTGAAAAAATTGAAAAAGCCAGAGATAAAATTACACAATCCCAACTAAATAAACCCAACAGCATAAAAATGCCTTTAGAAAAAGCTCTATAAAACATACGCACTTTAAACGTCTCAAATACCACCGTAAAGGAGATGAAAAAAACACGTGCTTCCATGAAACCAACATTGTGCGCCGAAAACATCCTACCAGCCAAATTAATGCTTGACCACTCAGACATCTTCACCCCCATACTGGCGAAAATCATCAACACCTCCTTTAGGGACCAGTCAGTCCCACAAGCCATAAAAAAGGTCACGGTAAACCCCCTGATAAAAAAAGCCAGGCTTGGATCCTAGAGATCCAAGCGACCTTAGACCAATCAAGAACTGCAACTTCCTATTAAAAAGTATGGATAAAGTTGCTATAGCACAATTACAGGCACACACAATCGCCTCAAATTCACTTCACCCACAACAGTCAGGGTTTAGACCAGCACACAGCACTGAATCAGCCATGCTAGATCTTCAGATCAAGATGCTCAGCATCATGGAAAAGGGAAAGGCAGGCCTCCTTGTCTTGTTGGACCTCAGTGCAGCATTGGATCTGCTAGATCATAATCTGCTTGAAATAGCACTAGGTAAAATGGCTAACTGTTCACCAGCAGCAAAGACAATGTCCATCCTAAAGAACAGGACCTTGCGAGTCCACTGGGGAGACAAATTCTCCATGGAAAGGGAAATTCTTTGTGGGGTTCCTCGGGGAGCCAGCATGTCACCACTACTATTTAACCTCTACATCAGATTCCTATGCTGCGTACTAGACCATGTAAATGTGTTTTTCACTAACTACGCGGACGATACGCAGCTAGTGTTATAACTCAGTGCAAACCACAAAAAAGACAACAACAATCTACTCAGAACTTAAAATATCATCGAAAAATGGATGGACCCTAACTGGATGTGCCTGAATGGCAAGAAAACTGAGCTGATGGTTTTTGGGTCCGCTCAAACCAGAAATTCTCTCTCCACAGACTACACCCACCCTTTTAAAGATTGAACACACTAATATCAAAGTAGTCGAGAAAGTGAAAACCTTGGGCATGATGATGGAAGCAGACACAAAACATAACAAAACTTGTAACTACTACTTAAGGCTTCTCAAATCCGTCAGACCATACCTCTCAGAGAACAACTGCGCTACCGTGGCTAGGGCAACTATTCTATCCCGTCTAGACTACAGTAATGCATTAATGGTAGGAGCTAACAAAAAAAGCTTGCAGGTGTATCAGATCATTCAAAACACTGCGGTCAGGATCATCAAATGCAAAACAAAATCCGACCACATTATTAACGCTAGGAAGGAGCTACATTGGCTCAAAGTGGAAAGCAGAACCCACTTTAAGGCCCTCACAATAGCCAACAGATATATTCACGGGAAGGCCCCTGGCTACCTAAAAGCCAAAATATACACTTATGTACCCAGCCGCAGTCTTAGATCAATGGACCAACACAAGATTACAGTAACCACACACAAACTTAAGTTAAGGCTAGGTAAATCCTTTCCAGTCATCACAGCAGGTATTTGGAATAACCTGCCGCCAGACATAAGGAAAGAACCAAACTACCTACGTTTTCGTAAACTAGTGAAAACTCATCTCTTTGACTAAACCTACGCTCCCAGACTCAGCTGACATTTAGAGCCCCTCACAGAACTGTCCTGTCACTTGTGTACTTGTATCTGCGCCCCGAGACCTGCGGGTTACCGGCGCATTAGAAATTAATAAATAAATAAACGTTGCAGAGTGCGCATATAACCTATGTCTGAGCGCCTGATGGATCAATAGTTTACACTAACACTGACATTAACAAGGTTTTTTATAATTTCTATGGGCCCTATACTAACCAAAGGGGAGTTTCACAGAGCGAAACTGAGCATTATCTGAACGGGATACCTACCACACTGCTCTCTTGAGGAACCTCTAACACTTGAAGAAATTCAGGCAGCCATAGTGGATTTGCCGGCAAGGCTCCCAGCTCGGATGGTCTGGGAGCAGAGTTTTAAAAATAAAATGTCCCCATTGCGGTCGCCGCACTTATTACATCTCTCTAAGGAGGCGCTAGGGGAGGGAGTATTGCCAGATACGGTGCGTGAAGCCATCATGATTATACTGCTACTCAAACCTGACAAGGTACCCGAGGACTGCAAATCTGGTTGTCTCTTATTAACACAGATGAGAAAATGTTCAGAGAAAATGAGAAATGTTGGGGAGGGTGATACTATCCCCCTGCATGCCCAATGTGGTTCATCCTGACCAGGCAGGATTTATACCTGGCCAGTCGACGGCGCCAAGACTCTGATGTCTGTATAATGTTATAGCCCAAACGACACCTGATGTGCAGGCTGTGGCGGTTTCATTCGTCATGTAAAAACCATTCGATACTGTGTCATGGCCGTTTCTATTCCAGGTCCTGTCCAACTACGGGTTTGGGCCTAGATTAATCTCCTGGGTGAAACTGGATTACGCACGTCCCTATGCCCGAGTACGCACTATTGGCTATAACTTTCCGCTCTTGCAGACCAAGAGACACTGGGGCAAATAACACAAAGTCTGAGCTAAAGGGAAAGTCGAACTGGTCCTGCGGAGGTCTATAGCAAAAGCCTTGCACATTTGAAAGTCTTTGACATCCCTCACACATTTGAGTCTTTGACATCAGGAAAAGGTCTGAGCCAGACTGAGGGGGGCAGAAAGTATGATAAATTGGGGGAAGAGACCCCTAAAGAATGTGAATTAAGCTTGGGGAAGGGAACCTCTGCAAGTGCTGTGATTGAAAGGACTGAGGCCGACAAAGGGAGACCTATGAGAACTTTTTGCTTTGAAAGGTCCGAGCCCGACAGAGGGAGACCTGTGTGAACTTTTGAAAGCTGGAATAAGTGACTTTAATGTGGATGGCCAAGCAGGCCTCGATCCACGTTTTGAACAGCCTTTGTTTTGAGAACCTGAGCTAGAGTGTATCATCCTGTGAACGGGAACTGCCTTCCTCTGTGCTGTCTAACGTGGGAAGGAGAGCTCACGCAGCCACATTGATTTTTTGTTACAATACTGATTTTCCTTTGCATACATATTCCCCTTTACGCACGTTTTGTATGAAAGATGGGGCAGGCATTCTTTTTTTTAGTATAGGCCATCTTTCATTTGACAGAGACTGATTAGGACTATGTTCTGTTTATTATTTGATGGTAGAGAATACTCCCACCCTAGCTATAGGGCAAAGTAGGGGTTTTTCCAAACCCTGAAAATTTAATAAAGGTTTTGAAATTTAATCTATTGTGTCAGTGTCATACTTGTGACACCATGCCTCCCTTACATTATAGTGATACTGAGGACACCGGGTCCCACTTGTGAACTGAACTATGGGGTGTATGTGGAGGACCTAAGGGTTAAGCTCCTAAAATGGAAAAAGATATAAATGTCACTGGCAGGGAGGTTATCCTTCATCAAAATGGTGCTATTGCCCAAATTACTTTACATGTTCCATAACATCCCGCTGTGGCCTGGCCGTGCGCTGTTTCAGGATAGCACTGCGGAATGCACATCTTTCATCTGGGCGGGAGGCATGGCACGCTTGAAACGGTTACACCTGACCAGACCCTATGAGGAGGGTGAGTTTAATGCACCTGACTTTGAACTGTATTACACAGTTGCACAAATACACTATGCAACCTATTGGATAGCAAGTGATTCTATCCTTCCGTATGCCCGCCTAGAGAGGGTGAGAGCTGGCCCGCTTCATTAGCATCACTGTTAGTGGGAGGCGATTATCAGGCAGTACATCAGCTGGACCCTGTAGGGGCAACCTGGAGAGCATGGAAGAAGCTGAATGCTATGGTGGCACAGGCAGCTGTGTACGGCAGGTTTTTCCCCCGTATGGGGACTTTCAATGCTACCTCCCAACATGGACGGAGGTATCGTAAAGACTTGGAGTGCAGGGGTGATAGACTTAACCGGTGATCTATATGTGGAGGGTCGCTTTGTATACTGGGGGATATCGAAGACAGCTGCGGGGGATAGTCCGGTACAGACGCTGTATTATCTGCGCATGTGTGCTGCTTTTCAGACGTACTGGCCCACATTCCCAGAAGAGCCTCCAACACATCTCTGTCTGTCATACATCTTACAAAGAACCACAGTCAAGAAAAGTATTTCTGTAGTGTACAAATTGGTGCAACCTATGTATGCATGCACTACAAGAACTATGCATTCCAGATGTGGTAGGGATCTTCAAGGGGAGTTCATCGACACACAATGACGGACGCTCAGCTCACTGTCGAAGGGAGGGTTGCTAAACTCTAAATTTATAATCATTCACTTCAAGATTCTAAATTCTACAATTAGGCCATATTTAGCAATGGCCACCGGTTTGGCTTTGTAGACCATTAGGGCCATTGGTCTAAGTTGCATTGTTTCATGAATCTAAAAACTCCACCAGTTGCCTGTTGCATTTTCCCCAGCTGTCTAGAAATGTGGGCTAAGCCACTGAAGTCTGATGAGAATCTCACGCCCAAATAGTTAGACTCCTGTACCCATGGAATAATACAATTTTTAGTATGAATAGTAGGTAGTTTGAGTTTTCGTTTGTCCTTATGGCAAACCATTATGGCTGACTTTTTGGCATTGACTATAAGGTCTAAAGAATTCATAAACAAAGTATACTGAGTATTCAACTATTGCAAGGCGTGAGGGGTTTGGAACAACTACAAGATCTTCCCATCTGAGTAAAATGTTTCTGACCCTCTTCTGATGCTTGATACCTAGAGTATGCAAATTAGTAACCCATTCTGCAAAGACTATCTGTTTTATGGTGTGTTTGTGTTTGGTAAGCATACCCCAATGCTCACATGACATGGATGGCAAACTGCATCACACTGACGATCCCCAATTGGGGTGAAATGCATATGTGGTAGTTGCTTTCGTGGAACCTGTCCATCCTGTGCTAATATAGCTATGTATAACATACTACTGGCCTAAAAGGCAAGCTTTTGACATCATTTTCATACCCCTGAGATATTTCTCTGTAGCTCTGTATTGGAGATAAACTTCTTGGTCTGGCATCTGGCAGTCTTTGTGGTGTGTTAACTTAAATCACCAACCCTACTCTCACATTACACAAAGAAGGGATGTTGTTCTTGCATTTTTTAAACCTACCATAATATTGATGATGCCTAGCAAACTTGCTCTAATAAAATAGCATTGCCCTATAAGAGAATGAAAATCATCTTTCTAATGGATTCCTTCCTCCCACGGATTTCTCATCTATGATATCCTATCCATATGCGTCAACATTTTCAAATTAGCTGTAGCCATGCTCAATGCTGCAAAGACCTCCGGGTTCAAACAATGCACAGACTATGGATGGCAGATGTTGGTTTCGGATCCACACTGTATGTGTTTATACGGCTTGGGCAAGGAACACAAAACCCAGGATTATGGGTCATGTCCGTCCATGCACCCCAGGGAACGGGGGGCAAAACCTTTTACCTTCGTCCACAAGACAAAGGGTGATTTTGTGTGGTCTTGTTCAAGGTCACGCAGCTCATCGGTCTGAGGAGAGGTCCCCTTTGGGAGAAACCTGAAGGTGTCTCCCTATCTAGTCCCTGGGGATTTGTCATCCAAGTGGCCAGGGCACTGCCATCGCTATTGGATCCAGTTCCTGGGGGTGTACCAGTGAGGGAGGATCACCTGGATGGGGGTTCTTCAGGGAGTGGAAGTGTGACATCAATGGGTGAGATGCGGTATCCACATTCTTATAACACCTGTTACCCATCCTACTGTGTAGGATACTCAGAAACTCTACCCTCTTCCCCTTTTCCAACACGAACACTTTCACACACCACGAAAAAGACAATGGACTAACACCAGAGCCACTTACCTGACATGTCCCAACACAAGGGACAGGCAAATTTGGGCAATTGACAAGAATCACACACACCTGACGGCCCTTTCCCTTTCACAGGGTTAAAAGGTGGAGCACGAAAGCACACTACGAGCAAGGCAGACCGCATGACGTGACAGCTATCCCAGGGCAGCAATTCAAGAGGTGGAGAAAGGCGGCAAGAACCGAAGGGCTGACCAGGACAGATGCGATCTTGCCCTTTCTGACCCAGACCTGCAAAGCTTCTGTGGAAGGAATCATAAGACTGCGAACAATAGCAAGTGTGTGTTGCTGCAGATATCAACGGTACATGGAACATGCCTACACTGATAATTAGGAAAGGGAGAGATGCATGTTACCCTGATACCGTCCTTGACTCCTGAGACCAGAAAATCCAAGCAGTTCATCAAAGCCGGTGAGTCGAGGGGAGAACCGATAAGAAACCAAACTGTGTTGAATGCAAGTTGCAAATGACAAATGAAGAGAAGTTCAAAGAAGTTAACATCTTAGGGGAAAGCTAGTGCAGAGGGGTCCGGCACCACATCGGTGCTCATTCAGGACAATCTGTCACAAGTCTCTCCCCTTCTCACCTGCTTTTGTTGTTTGCTTGCGACCTTCTGTGATGTCTTCTTTCTCACGGTCTGGGATTTGTACAAACCCGAGCGCTGGTCCTCGGATTCCAGCGTGCGGTTCACTATCTAGCTTCCGGAAACGTTCTGAAATCCAGGGTGAATACCAGGAAGGAAAGAGGTTCACACTCAGAGGCATGGAACGCCATGACCCGAGCGCGGAAGAAAATCCAGGAAGTTTGGAGGTAAGGTAGAGGAGATGGGAGGAAGGAAGAGGAATTCAAGGAACCGATAACCAGGAATCAGAGGAAAGCCCCGAGCGAACTCCGGCAACACATGTCCGACTACAGCAAGCGGTAGCGTTGAGACGTGCAGAGCCGCGGGGGCGTATCTGTTTTGAAGAGCATACAGCATGAAGCGTAGAGACTGGCCAGCAGCATTCCATTTCAAGCGGCCAGGTTGGAAGAATCACTGTATTCAATCCCCTATGGGTCAGGGACCAGGAAGTACAGAAGGGGCGCAGACGACGGTTCATGACAGCATGCCTCCTCAGAAGCCCAGCTCCTCCGGGCTTGCCCAGATGGATAAGATGGTATCTTCGAACCAGCTTGGGGGCATTCATGTTTGACATGGGTTCCCAGGTGCGCTCACTGGGAGGGTATTCTTTCCATTCGACCAAGTACTGTAGTTGGCCACGTCGGTACCTAGAGTCACAGATTCTGGAAACCTCGTATTCGAGTTGGTCATTGACAATCACTGGGGTAGATTTTGGAGCTGTTCGAGATGACTGAAGGTATGGTTTTAACAGTGAGGTATGGAATACTGGATGGATCCTTTTCCATGATTCTGGTAGTCGGAGATGAAAGGCCACTGGATTGACTATTTCTTGTATAGAAAAGGGCCCATAATACCTGGGAGCCAATTTATTTGGGCGCAGATGTCGAGGAAGGAGCTTCGAGGATAACCAGACTTTATCGCCTGCTGAGTAGGAAGTCCAGGTTTTCTTTTGGAGTCAGCATAGTGTTTAACGTCTCTTCTGGCCTTTTCTAAGTGTTCCTTTGCTTCCTTGTGTACGGTAATAAGGGTTTCAATCCAGGAATCTACCGCAGGAACTGGGGTAGGATGTGGGATAACGGATGGTAGAACTGAAGGATGAAATCCTTGACTACAGAAGAAAGGACTGGTTTTGATAGCTGAATGGTCCGAGTTGTTATAAGTGAATTTCGACCACAGGTATTAAGATTGACCAATCTTCTCAGACCTTGGTAGCGAAGCAACAAAGGTATTGTTCCAGAGTTTGGTTTACACGTTCAGTGGCTCCATTGGTCTGTGGGTGATAACCTGAAGACAAGGCACTTTGGATTCCCAGTATACGACATAATTGCTTCCAGAATTAAGATATGTACTGGGGTCCTCGGTCTGAAATAATCTTGGAGGGTAGCCCATGAAGCCGGAATATGTGCTCCAGGAAGATTCCGGCAAGTTCAGATGAGGATGGCAGTTTATATAAAGGTGCAAAATGAGCCATATGAGTAAACAAATCAATAGTAACCATGATAGTTGTGTAGCCCCTGGAAGATGGTAGTTCCATGTTAAAATCTGTGGCAATGATTTCCCAGGGTCTTGTTGGTATTGCTGGTTGGAGCAGTAGACCTGCCGGTCTCTTATTATCATGCTTGTTCTGATTGCAGACTGCACATGTCTGGATATGGATCCTGATATCATCCTTCATCTTCGGCCACCAAAACTGTCTTTGTATTAGATGGAGGGTGTTGGTGATGCCACGGTGCCCTGAATGAAAAGTATCATGACATAGACTTGTGATCTTTTGTCTCAGTCCAGGAGAGGGAATGACCAAGCGATTGTCCTTGAATAGATATCCATCCTTTGTTTTGAGATTCCATTGATTGTTTCTCTTGAACTCCTTCCAGGTTTCAGAGGATTGAGTTTGAATTCGAATATTCTCCAGGAGGGTAAGTGCTTGGGCAACAAATATTGTGTGGGGAAACATCTTAGGGAAGGTCCGATCTTCAACAGTTTCGTAATCAGGACGTCTGGATAAGGCATCGGCTATTATGTTGTGTGTTCCAGGGACTTGATGGATTTGAAACTGGTATTGTGCAAAAAAGAAGGCCCAACGGGCTTGACGACTGTTTCTACATCCTAGAGATTGTAGGACTTGAAGATTCTGATGGTCCGTGCAAACTTGAACTGGGTGTTTGGCTCCCAGGAGGAGATGAGACCAGTCAGTGAAGGCTTGACATATAGCTAGTAATTCCTTTTCCAGAACGGAGTAATGAGTCTCACTGGGAGTCAAGGTGCGAGAAAGATAGGCGATGGGGTGTTCTAATTTGTCACCCAATTCTTGTTATAGGACTGCCCCCATGGCGTAGTTGGAAGCGTCAGTTTCAACAAGAAAGGGTCGATCAATGTCGGGTTGAGCTAGGTTGGGGGCTTGTGTGAACTCCGACTTCAACCGTTGGAACACCATGTCTTGGGCTGAGGTCCACAGGAAGTGGGTGGCCTTCTTTAACAATGGAACGATAGGATGCACAATCTCCGAAAAAATTGGTATAAATTTCCAATAGAAATTAGCAAGCCCCAGGAAGGATTGAATTTGTTTTACAGTAGTTGGAACGGGCCAGGATAAAATGGAGTCTGCCTTCGAGGAGTCCATTCCAATTCCTTTTGGGCTGAGAACGAATCCGAGGTAGTGAACAGTTGATACATGGAAAAGGCACTTCTCTGGCTTGGCCAGGAGCTTATGTTCATGTAGACGTTGTAAGACTGCCTTCACGTGCTCTTCAGGTTTTAGATGATCCTTGGAGTATATCAGTATGTCATCCAGATATACAATGACGAAGATGAACAGCATATCAGAGAACAATCGATCCATAAAACGTTGGAAGACCGCTGGGGCATTAGCAAGTCCAAAGGGCATAACCAGGTATTCAAAATGGCCAAAGGGAGTTCTAAAGGCTGTTTTCCATTCGTCACCTTCCTTTATACGAATAAGATGGTAGGCACCCCTTAGGTCTAGTTTTGTGAAGACTACTGCACCTCTGACTGCTTCCAGGATATCCGAGATGAGAGGCAATGGGTAGCGGTCCTTAAAAGTGCACTGGTTAAGGCCATGGTAATCTAGATATGGTCTGAGCTCCTTGGTATCTTTCTTGGGAACGAAAAATAACAAAGCACCCTCTGGGGATTTAGATGGTCGTATGGTGCCATTTTCCAGGTTAGTATACAGGTATTCCCGGAGGGCCCTTTTTTCCGCTTCTGATAAAATAAACATCCTCCCGAAAGGAATCACTGCTGAAGGTTCAGTATCGATAGCGCAATCCTCTGGTCTGTGAGGAGGGAGAGCTTGAACTATAGTGGTCGAAAATACATCAGTGAAAGCCTGGTAAGCCCTGGGAATCTGGATGATGTTAGAGACGGTGACTGGATTTTGCTGATTCTCTTGCGAGTCTTCAGAAGACTTTGGTAAGGAATCTAGGGATAAGCAGACAGTGAGACATACAGTGTTCAGAACCAAGGAACAAGGAGCCTGCTGCCCAATTAATGTAGGGGTTATGCTTTTGTAACCAGGGCATTCCCAGAACCATTGGTTAATGGGCTGATTTTATAATGTCAAATTTGATCCTTTCTTGATGGTGGTTTATAGAGAGTAGGATCTCTTTAGTCTGAAGGGATATGGGTCCTGAAGACAGAGGTCTCCCATCAATTGCCTCTACAGGTTGCATAGTTCCTCGGGTTTCATGTGGAATGTTGTGAGTAGTGACCCAATTATGATCTATGAATATGCCCATGGCTCCGCAATCTACTAATGCCAGGATGGGATAAGTTTCTTTCTTGGAAGGCGATAAAAAGGCCTGTAGAACCACAAGATTATTTTGTCCAGGAGAGTTCAAGGATGGAATTTATGTGGAGCAAACATCTCTCTCCCGAAAAAGTGCCCCTTTTAGGATCGGGAGCTAGCGTTTCCCGAACGCCGTGGAGGAGCAATAGGGCATTCTCTCAAGAGGTGTTTATCGGAGGCGCAATACATGCACAGACCAGTGTGAATCCGTCACATCCTTTCTTGTGGGGTAATGGGTCCACGAAACGCCCCCAGTTGCATGGGTTCTGGGTCCGGGATTGGAGAAACTGTGGGCTCAGGTGTAGGCGGGTGTTCTGTGGCGGCCTTTTGGAAAGCCGATTTAGACTTCTTTTTCTCTGCTTTTCTTTCTTGGATTCGGAAGTCTATTTGCAAGGAAAGATCCATGAGAGCCTGGAAGGAGCTTGGGCGAGCTACCCTAGCTAACTCGTCCTTTATTTCTTCATTCAGACCTCTTTGGAAGAGGGTGAAGCTGGCTTCTTGAGTCCAATCTGCTTCCTTCACGAGTTGTTTAAAACGGGTCACATATCCTGGGATCCTTGTTGAAATTCGAGCAGTCGTTCCTGAGCGCTGTACACCTGTTCTGGGCGATCAAACATGGCCTTTAGAGCTTCCACAAACCCATCATAATCATCCAGGAGGGCGTCGCCCGAATTGACTAGTGGGGTTGCCCAGGTCAAGGCATTTAGAGTGAGGTGTGAGATCATAAAGCCCACCTTTGCTCTAGGAGTGGAAAAGTAGTAGGGCTTGAAGGTGAAGTGCACTAAACATGAATCAAGGACAGCACAGAGAGTCTTTGAAGAACCATCATATTTGTCCACTACTCCTCCCAATAACACGCTTTCCTTAGTTTCAGAGTCATGTGACAAAACTAGCTGTTTTAATGCAGCATTCTCAGCCTTAAGGTTCTGGACCTCCGTGGTTAGTTCCTGCATGCCTCGCATGAGGTCTTGAACAGCGACTTCCATCTCTATATCAGTATCGTTTTTTAGGCGTCTGAATCTGTCACAAGTCTCTCCCCTTCTCACCTGCTTTTGTTGTTTGTTTGCGACCTTCTGTGATGTCTTCTTTCTCACGGTCCGGGATTTGTACAAACCCAAGCACTGGTCCTCGGATTCCAGCGTGAGGTTCGCTATCTAGCTTCCGGGAACAGTCTGAAATCCAGGGTGAATACCAGGAAGGAAAGAGGTTCACACTTGGAGACACGGAACACTGTGACCCGAGCGCGGAAGAAAATCCAGGCAATTTGGAGGTAATGTAGAGGAATGGGAGGAAGGAAGAGGGATTCAAGGAACCGATAACAAGGAATCAGAGGAAAGCCCCGAGCCAACTCCGGCAACTCACGTCCGACTACAGCAAGCGGTAGCAGTGAGACGTGCAGAGCTGCGGGGGCGTGTCCATTTTGAAGAGCGTACAGTGTGGAGCGTAGAGACTGACCAGCAGCATTCCGTTTCAAGCGGCCATGTTGGAAGGATCACTGTATTCAATCCCCTATGGGTCAGGGACCAGGAAGTCCAGAAGGGGCGCAGAGGACGGTTCATGACACACTCTGGTTCATCCCCCGTTTGTTGAAACTAACAATACCAGAAGGCATTAAGAGATCCGCAAGGAAAAGGTCAAAGTGGTCATACAGGGGTCTAGCAATGTTCCCTGTACAGTCGAAAGTCTTTGACCGGCAAACCATTGGAAAACCGAAGGGAAGTGAATCCGGTATATGTTAGAAAGTAGACGGAATTGTGAGGCTGGCAAACGTGAACCCGACAGAGAATGGGGTGAAGCATGATGCTCCATTGAACATTGTGTTGACAAGAGTGACCCCGATAGAGGGATGTCCACAGTGGGTTGCCTAAAAGGACATTAAGACTTGTGAATGACACATGTGAAATTGTTTTGGGAAAAGCTGTAGTGAACCCAGTGGAGGGAGTCCAACATTCAAGAAGGGTCTGAGCCTGGAAGAGGGGGATCCAGGGATGAAAAGTAATCAGCCAATGTACATATGGAAAGGAACTTTTTGTTTGTTATCTGAACACATCAGGTCCTCGGAGGCAAGACACTTTTTGTAGAAAAGAGACTTAACCACCAGAGGTCCTGATACCTGAGAACGGATCTCTAGTCTTGCGCTAGGAAAGCAGTGCTCCGGAGTCCCGCCTTGTCCCGTGCTCAAAATGTGTGGGAAGGGAGACCCCGGGCTACCACATCCTGACTTATCACTTGTGAACACCTTTTTCTTTCTTGTTAACCGTTCCCACACTCTTTTTGTATTTAGTTGTAAGTATTGGCAATCTTTTCTTTTGTTAGTATAGGCCATTTTATTTGACAAGACGCCACTAGGACTACCTTATTATTTGATGGTCGTAGCTTGCACCCATCTTACATTTAGGTTTAGATTAGGCATTTTCCCAACCTACCTATACAGTTTAATAAACACCCTTGAACTATGATCACTTGTGTCTGTCTTTACTGTTGCCACCATGAGTTCCTTACATATGGTGTCAGGAGTGGAATGTGACTCAATTAAAACTAATTGGGCAACCCTACAATTTTAAAAACTTAGTCAGAGAGATTTTAACCCTTCCATCACCACCAAGGAATCAATAGGGTTTGATATCTGTAGCAGTGGAGAAGCTGTTATCCCCCCTGGGAAAAGAGGAATGATTCCTACTGACTTGGTTTTGATACCCCCTCCGGGGTGCTACCTAAGATTGGCCCCGAATTCTGGCCTAGCATGGAAGTTCGGGATAGATGTCTCAGCAGGCGTTATTGATCCCGACTTCCGGGGAGATGTGATGGTTTTCCTACAGAATCATGCTGAGATCCCTTTTGAGGTACGTCGTGGAGAGCAAATTGCCCTGGGAATTTGGAAAAGATCTCTTTTTCCTCAGTTTAATGAAAGTGAACCAGATAAAACAGGAATAGGTAAACTAGGTTTTGGGGAAGCTGATAAATCTCTTCTCTTCTTCCTTCTTTCTCCCTCTTGTCTGCTAATATACCTGTCTGCTCGCCCTGACTGGTGACATGGTTGCCCTGAGATTCACAGAGGGTGCCATGCCACCCTCTCCCGCCTTGACCAGTCACCCTGCACTGCCTTCTGGCCTACACAGCACTTCCGGTCTAAGTCTACTCTCGTGTAGTCCTCTGCCGTCCTCACACTTACTGAGAGCCCTGCTGCCCTGACTGCACTTCCCTCTTACCCCTTCCCTGCACTTCTCCCCTCACCGTTTCCCCTGCACCTTCTTGTTGCACTTACACGGTTTGAATGTCACAAGGCCTAGTAAGATCGGTTGTCTTGTCATCCCTCTGTATCCACTCCTTTATCTTGTGGCGCCTAGAAACACTTATGTCAAGGCGCGTTATAAATACCATATCATAAATCGCATGCAAATAATCGTTAAAATGTGAAAAACGTTAACCCTACACATTTCCATGACCTACACCATCAACAGATTGTTTTCCTTCTCGCTCGTGGATTGGAGATGTGTTTTCTTCTGCTATAGGGTATAGAGGAGGGTATATCTTTTGTTTTCTCAGTATGTCTTTGAAGGTGCCCCACGCTGATATCAAAGCATAGTTCCCCGTCAGCGCGTTTTGCTTCCGTGTCAGAGCGCGGTTTCTCTTGACATCATCGGTGTTGTTTTCTGTGGGCCATGAAAGGCCACTTTGAAGAGGCCTGCGTCACCCCCGGCCCTCTCTATGAAACACTGATGAGGGAAAGTGTTTACCTGGCGAGCCTCTCGGTGTGTTATGTTGCGGTGTATGAAAGACTCCGACGACGTTTAATTACCAACTCCAGGTCTTTAGAGTCCTTGGCAAGCAGATGAAAATGTTCCTTTCTGCGCAGAGATCTGTGACAGAGCCGCTGGATGATATGCGTTTCAGCTGAAGGACCAACGGTCCCCTGGGCACTGCAGGATCGGACTCGGGCATAACATGAACAACGGGCCCCCAGTCACAAATGGCAAATCGTCTCTTTGTGACAGACTCTTTAGTAGTTTCAAAGGGGGAGTTTTTAGGTAAAATCTGCTGCAAATTGTGCATTTTAAAAGAATATTTGTTCAGTAGCGCTTTTGAAAACCTATTGAACTGTACAGGGAACTCATCAAACTGGCCCATTTTGGCCAAAGCATTGGCCTACTTTGGCCCAAATAAATGTCCCACACTAGAAAGTTGCGCCTGCCCCCTCAGGCATTGCCCATGTAGGCCAATTCGACCCTGGGGCACAGGGTGGTGAGCATTCCAAAACAGCTTTGGTGGGTGCAAATGCAATATTGCAACATTATTGTGAGGGCAGTTTGGGATGGAAAATATAGTCCAAAAGGGTAATCAGTGGAGCAGTTTCTATAGCTGGATCATGTGAGAGTGAGAGCCATTTAATTGGAGGGGAGAGGTGGAAATGAGAGCCCATTCAGTAGCGTCCTCTGTTCCCCTATGGGTGTAGAGATCCAGTCTGAACAAGTCCGCTTTTGGAGGGTCACGGAAAATGGACTGGAAAGCAGATTGTGATTATGTTTCATTACAGAAAATGGCCTCTATTCTATGGCGAGCTGTGTGAGCGACACCCCTAAACATTCATTTGAGCTGTGGTGTGCTGAGATTAGCTTCTGGGGGTAGTTTCCTGTCACTTATTGCCATGCGATTGTTGCACTGATTCTCTCTTTGGGGGGCAAACAAGTACTCCCTTTTGCTCAGGTTGAGTTCTTGTCTGTTGCTGTAGTGGTAGTATCTGAGGCTATGTTTTCTGATGAGTCTCATAAATGGTGTCTTGGAAATAGCAAGGATAAAAGAGAGGACAAACCACCGCGATGATGAGTATCACAGAGGGAACCAGGGCAAAGAATCAAAGAGAAATCAAATTTCCCTAGGGTGCAGTTATTCAAAGAAATTAAACAATAAGTACTTTTCAGTAATTTTAAGATATTGTTAATTTTATATCTAAAGGACCATCACCAGTAATGTGGTTTCTAATGGATTCCTTCCTCTTATGGATTCCTCATCTATGATGTCTATCACCCAGTGCAGCTACTCTTCGGAATGTCACGAGGGGTACCGCGTGGCTTGGAGTCAGCTCTGCCTGATGCCTTGATGCACCCCGTGCTGGATATAATGTCGGGGCCAGCATATATTTAGGCGCTGCACCCAGTTACCTTAGTTCTTTTTTCATGCACCCTGCTTACTTCAGGAACACCTCTCCATTAGAAGATTGACGTTTCGCACCATGCAGAGTCCGACAAAGACCTCGGGGGGTTTAAACCCTACGTCGACTGTAGGCATCAAATGTCCATTTATGACCCCCACAGGATTTGTTTATACTATTTGGGTTAAAGATACAACGCGCAGAACTGCGGATCATGTCAGTGGCTGCACCTTAATATGCTTCTGGAGCAGGTGGCAAAACTCTTCACCTTTTTCCACAAGAAAAAAGACTCTAGACAGACTTGTTCCATATCACCGGCCATGAAGCACCAAACTGAAGAACATTCCCCTCACAACAGGAACAAACAGATGAAGCACTGCAAGTGGTCACGCTTACCGGGCGATTCCTCCAGGCATCATTCTTCTTCCCCGAAGAAAAGTCCCCCCTGGAGGGACTGCTGGTTTTCGTTCCCAACCCAATCCTCCTCACCGAAGTAGCAGGAGGCCTTTTGGCTTAACATGCTAGACATCTTTGACAAGGCCCGGGGTAGACCTTGACCTGTAGGCTTGGCCCTGGCTCATACGGGCTAAAACCTGTCTATGCACTGTACAGCTCCATCTTCCGATGTCAGTCCTCCAGTGATAGCTCCACTCCAGGACACCACCAGTGCCACTCATGAATATGCTGCACTCCCCAGGGGTGCATTCATGTAACAAGCAGATTACATTTTTGACAAAGAGGGTGATCCTATTCCCTATGGGGCCGAACCTTTGTGCCTCAGGAGGTCAGGGATTTCCCTGAGGAGTTAAATAGTTAGAGGGAGTCAATGGTCTGTGCCGCTGATTTACAAGAGGCAACTTGGCTGGCATCAATTCCAGAGCTGGACATGTTTCCTGTACCAACTGCAGGGAAACCTCAGACTCCATTTTATCACCTGATGACCCGGGTTTAAGAGACCTTAGGGTTATTGGCCCCTTCCAGACCCAACGTTTAATTTGGACTGATGGATATTCTTGATGAAGTCCACAGTGGGAGACCCCACTTGTGTTAGTCCAGCAGTAGAGGCCCCCGGTCTTCCATTTGTGGAAGAAGACGGCTATGGTTCCAACCTTAACCCGGGACTTAGAAAAAAAGCATAGGTTGGCACCTTCTGAACTCACTTTTATTTCCTCGCACAGTTCTCTTGGAAGCCTGGTGGTCAGGCTGCCATGGCAAGCCTGAGGACATCCTCCTTCCCATCCTTACCTCTTGACCGAAAGAGTAAGAGGTTTGATGCTCACATCGTCTGGACCTAAGGGCCATTAACTCCTCCTGTGCCATCTTTTATTCTCTAGTCCACAGTTTTAGGCACTGCAGAGCACCTGCCTGCAGGAGAGATATAAGAGGGCTTCAAGGCCCTAATCAGTGATGGCAGGGAAGCATCCTGCCAAATCCTACAGTCGGTCCTGGAAACGGCTGACTGTAAAGAATATACCATGGCTACATGGATGGTGTTGAGGGGGTACTCCTGGATGGGGATCTCAGGTTTCCCCCTGGATGTTTAGGTTAAACTGCTGGACATGCCAATTTACATCTAAAACCTGTTTGGGGCTGAGGCCAATGAGCCTCTCTAAAAGTGCAAGTCCTCAAGGGTGACTGCCAAGTCCGTGGGACTTGCAGTTCAGCAGCAACAGCCCACTGCTCCCATTAGTAGAGGTAGGGGATTTCGAACATTCCCCTCCGATGCCCAGAGGGGCAGGGCAAAGGATTCATCTGGAAAACAATTGTAGCACCGCCCAGCCATGGACAGGATCATGAGGTGGGTTGTCAGGCTCTCCCTGTGCCCTCAGCTACACAAGTTGCAAATCCCCTGTGAAACAGATTCTCCCCATATGGCCCCTGTAGTAGGGAGAATGTCCCTGTTTGGCAAGGAATGGTGTCTCGCTATGCCTGATCATTGAGGCCTTAAATGTCATTCACCAAGACTATTGCCTCTTTTTTTCTCCACACCATTCCCCATCCAGCCACTTCCTGCCTCTTGACTCTCTTCCTTTAGAGGAGGTTCATCAGCTTCTGACAAAGGGAGCTATGGAACATGTGCACCAATTAGAAAGAGACAGGGAAGTACTCAGCCTATTTTCAGGTTCTGAAGAAAGACGGAGGCTCATGTTAAAATGGTTATGCTGGTCCTAATAGTCCAATGGTCCTAATAGTCCAAGCTCTCGACCTGCAGGACGGAGTGGTGTCACTAGATTTCAAAGATGACTACTTCCATATGCCAGTCCATCTAAAGCACAAGTACCTGAGTTTAGTAGTAGACCATTGCCACTATTTATTTATTTTAATAATTGGACATTTAACTGGTGCCTATTCACAGGTGTTTCCAGGCGCTACAAGACAAAGAAGGATGAGGGGACATAGGAAAAAAACCCAGTAACAGTCGTATTTAAGCCTTGTGACATTCTTACCGTGCAAGTGCAGAGAACAAAAAGTACATAGGATGGTGGAATTGGGGGCTGGGATGGGAGGAATTAATGGGGGCTGAAGTGCAGAGTGGGGGGCCTAGGAGGCTGAGCAAGTGCTGAGAGGAGCCATGGAGGGAAAGTGCCAGGGGAAAGGGTAAAACAAGTGCGATGGATGGGGTGGGCAGGATTCAGGTTAGTCAGGGAGGGTGCCCGCGGGCAAGTGCTGGTTAGGGATGCTGGGAGAGACTGGTCAAGGAGGGCCTGACCCCTGTAAGACGCATAAGGGATCAGGCACCAGTCACAGCGGCAGAGGGAACATTAGCAAGGGAAGGAGGAGGAGAAAAGGAAAGTCTTGAGAAGTTTCCAGAACTGAAGAAGGTCCAGCTCAAGTCTGAAGGGGGCAGGAAGGCCGTTCCAGAGAGAGGCTCTTGCCGAGGAAAAGGATCTACCTCCCACTCTCTGCTTGGAGAAACATCTGACCTGCAGAGAGTTGGAGCTAGAGGACCGAAGAACTCTGGCAGGGAGGTATTTAGGGAGAGAAAGCTGGGTGTAGAGATGTCCCAGGCCCCAGACAGCCTTGTAGATGATGCAAAGGATCTTGTATTTGATCCTTGCAGTCACCGGGAGCCATTGGAGAGATTTTATGGCTGGAGAGATGCCGTCCCTGGGCTTGAGGCCAAGGATAAATCTTGCAGCCCTATTCTGGATTAGTTGAAGAGGGCGAAGGGAGGAAAGAGGCAGATTGAGGAAGAGGCTGTTGCAGTAGACCAGCCTAGAGAGAACCAGAGCTCTGGAGACATTGAGCTTCTCGGGGAAGGTGCAGAAAGGGAAAATGCCTCTGAGGAGGTGCAGCTGAAAGTTGGACTCCTTGGCAAGTTCCGAGATGTGCGGAGAGAAGGAGAGAGAAGAGTCAAAGATGACCCCAAGGTTTTTTGTCTCACAAGAGGGTGACAGGAGGGGACCCAAGGAGGGTGGCCAGAGAGTGGGGGAAACATGGAGAAGCATCCTAATAAGAAGGATCTCTGTCTTACTGGCATTAAGGCAGAGATCGTTCGCAGAGCACCACGCCTGAATAGCAGTGAGACAGTCAGCTATGAGAGAGGAAGGAGAGGAGGTAGAGGATGGAAGCTTAAAAGAGAGCTGTGTGACATCAGCATAACACTCGAAGTGAGAAGAGAAGGTGGAGATCAAGTGGGCCAGAGGGGCAAGGTAGGTATTGAACAACCATGGCGATATGATAGAGTCCTGTGGGATGCCACAGGTAGAGAGTGAGGTGGAGGAAAGGGCCCAATTGCACTTGGGAGGGTCGGTTTAAAAGGAAGGAGGTCAACCACGCCAGTGCCCGGTCTGTGATGGCTAGGTTATCACAGAGATGATTTATGAGGATGGCATGATTGACCGTGTCAAAGGCAGAAGAAAGATCGAGAAGGATCAGAACCGACGTTGCCGTAGATTACACTGAATACAATTTCACTTAAGGAGAAGTGACCGAATTTATTTGATCGAAAATGGTAGGTAATGTTGGATATGTATAGTGCATAACAGGTAGGGTGTGGGGGGAAGGGTACAGGTTAGGGTAGGGAGAGGTAAGGGGGGGCTGCAGGCAGTCTCCCCCATATTATATTTTTTTAAAGTTCAAAAAATAAAAAGTTGATTATGTTTTGAAATTAAATAAATTTGCCCACTTCTGCAATAGGTGAAATATTTTCGAAAAAATTAGACATCCCAGAACAGAGGGAGAGTTTGAATCCAGGTTCAAGAGCAGGACTTCAAGGGTGTTCAGGAGAGCAGTTTCCGTGCCTCTGTCTGCTCTTAAGCCAGATTGATGGTCGTGGAGAGAGCCAGCCGATTCGGTGTGGTGGGTCAGTTGGGGGATGACCAACATCTCCATGAGTTTGCCCAAAAAGGGGGGGTTGAGGGGTTGTGGGAAAGAGCCAGTGGCAAATTAATGGTTACAGAGGTCAACCAAGGAAGGGGTGAGAGAGGTGATGTTGTTCTTGATAGTTCTGGAAGTGCAGGGGGGAGCACTTGTTTGGAGGAGACTTTCATAGAGCGGGCTACTCTAGAGATCTCATCTGATGCAATGGGAGAGGAGGAGGAGAGTATGGGGGGAGTGCCAAGGAGGCAAGGGAAGAGGGGGGTGGGGAAGGGAGTAGGTGACAGTGAGGACAGGATATCCTGAGTTTTGGTGGAGAACTGGGAGGGAAGAGGAGAGGCAGAGACTGCAGTAGGATTGGCAAGTTACTTGCAGAAGTTCAGCCATGATGTTGGTGGCCCCAGTGATGCAGGCCTGAACTTGAGCCCTCTTCTTGGAGCGGATGTCAAGACAATAATGCCTTTGGAGCAGGCAGCAGGCCAGTTTGTCAGAGGCCTGCCACTTCCTCTAAGCAGCTTTGCACTTGCGTTTCAAAGCTGCCAAGTCAGAGTCGTACCAAGAGTTGCATTTGGAGGCAGGCTTCTTGCGGATCCTCATGAATAGGGTCAAGGATGTCCTGAGTGTTAGAGATGGAGGTTAGCCAGTGCAGAGTTGGGAGGAGAGTCAATGGCGGGGGAGCGAGGGGCGATGAAGGTGATGGCAAATGCAGCGACTGACACACGCGTCATCGGTCGAATGAGGGAGAAGGAGACTGGCAGTGCAGGCAGAGGCATTGTCGGGGACCTGGGAGCTCAAGGTGGGAAGAGAGAGTGGTCGGACAAGGAGGGAGGAGTAGTTAGAGGGTTGGAGAGAGGGAAGTCTGTTGAGATGAGCGCATCCAGGGTGTATCTGGCAGAGTGGGCTGGGCCAGAGGGAAGAATCATGAGGGAAACAAAGTCACAGAGGTCACAAAAGAGTAAATCATTTAGCACAGAAAAAGGCCCAGATTCAAATATCATTTAGCACAGAAAATTGGCCAAATTCAAAAATCATTTAGCACAGAAAAATGCCCAGAATCAGAGAGCCCAAAACACAGTTAACTGAAGAGGTACAAGAGTTAGGAGACACAGTGAGATCTCAAAGGTTTAGATTGCAGCTGTACAGTAGACTGAGGACGTCTGAGGAGATTACAGTCAAGATAGTGTCAGTGTGGCCAGGAAGGACGAAGAGTAGCACTTAGAGCAGGTTTTCTGGTGCAAACAGATTGCAAACCGGGATATAGCAGGCAACAGGAGGCAATGCTCACCTTGTTGTCAATGAGACTGAGTTCCATGCTTAACAGCGATGAAACAAAAGCAAGGAGGCAGGGAAAAACGGTGTGTGGCCTGGTGGTCACGGCTGTCTAGGCTGGACAAGCCAGACAGGGTCCTTGGTGCGGCCTTTGTGCTGGGCGCTGGTTTGCCTGCCGGCTCCCTGGGACCGCCCAAGTACGAGGCAGCGGCCAATCAGCAACTAATTGATGTTGCTCCATGGCAATGGGCCGAGGTACTCCAGTGCCGACAAAATGTTTCAGCCATTTGCTGATGGCTTGGGCGGCAGTACAAAGATATGTGGAGAACCAAAAGTAGTAGCACGCTTGTGCCTCGCCGTTGAAAATGGGGAAAAGGAAGTAACCCCACACAGTGACGCAGCTACGCGACGCACAGCCATCAAATTAACAGCAGGCACACATGATGTTGTGAAAATGCCTGCATGGGCCTACCTTAATGAAAGCCGGTGTGATGTTGCTCCTCGAGGTGGTGGGAGGAGAGGGAACAGGCCAGCATGCGACCTGCCAGCTCAGGCAGAGCAGTAGAATGGAAGAGATGAGTTCAAAGTCCTATTGTTTGTTCTTTCTTCAGCATCCAGTGTATTCACAAAGCTACTGGCAGTGGTGATGGCTCCCCTCAGGAAGGAAGGCATTGCCGTCTTTCCCCAGCTCAAAATGACTGGCTTGTCTAATCTCGCTTCCCAGACCAGGGGGCAGCGCATCTGTCCCGTACCTGAAACCTGTTGCACAGTTTGAGCTTCTCTCCACAGTTTGGGCTTCTCCCTGAACTTCAAGAAGTCTCAGGTTTCTCAATCCCAGTCTCTCCAATTTATCAGATGAAGCCCTTCCTGCCCATGGATCGAGTGCCGCACATCTCCCAGATGATTCAGGTCCTCCAATCACAGGAAATGTTCAGCCTTAGCCTTCCTGTGCTTACTAGTCCTCTTGGCTTCCTGCATCCTTGTACTGCTGGAGGTCCAGCTGCACATGGAATACCTCCATCGGCTTTTTAGCTGACAGTGGTGTTAGTTTCAGCGGCACACATCAGATCTTCTGCCAGTCTTGTAAAAAGTATCCCAGGATGTAGTGAGGCAGTCTGGGCAGGAGGCGGGCTTTGGTAGACCAGTCCTTCACAGGCTTTCTGGTGTTGGTGGTATTCTTGCTCTTCTCCCTCCTCCAGATCTACGTACTGTTGTGGGAATCTATCATTGATGAGGAATCCGTGGGAGGCATGAATCCATGAGATGATCAATTTACTTACCTCTCGGTAATGTTCCTTGTGATGGATGTTCCTCTCACACATTTCTCATTGCCCTGCCAAACTGCCCCTCTTAGCAGTTAGCCAGTACACCCTTTATTCTGCAGTAGCTTAGCGTCAGAGTTGTAAGTGAGTCATGGTAACACATGTATGACACTGACACAATGGGTACACCTTGTAAAAAGTTTATTAAAGTTTTTGGGGTTGGAGAAACTCCTATTCTGCCCTATAACTAAGATGGGAGTATTCTCAAACATCAAATAATAAATGACGCAGGGCTAGTGGGGTCTGTCAAATCAAAATGGTGTATGCTAACTAAACCAAATGCCTGCCCTATCTATTGTACAAAAAAGTGTAAAAAGGAGAAATGTATGCAAAAGGAAACATTTTTGTTCAAATGAAAATGTGGTTGAACCAGCTATCCTCCCCACGTTAGACCTCACAAAGTAAGGCTGTCCCTATAGGCAGGATGACACACTCTGGCTCAGCTTCCAATACAATCAACAGTTCCAGGATGTGGATCGAGGCCTGGCTGGCCTTCCACGTTTAAGTCTCTTTTCTCGACTTCAAAATAATGTTTCAACCAAAATGTTCACAACGGTCACCCTCTGTCAGGCTTGCACCTTTCACCACACAGTTCTCAGAGGTCCCTCTCAGCCGGGCTAAGACCTCTTACGATAAAGTACAACACAAACTTGCCAGGGGGCTCCCTTCCCCAAGCTTATTTCACTTTGGGTCTCCCTGTGTCGGGCTCGAACCACTTTCAGATGTCGAAGACTTTCGAATGTGCATGGTTTACCTTTCAAACCACTGCAGGACCACTTCGACTCACAATTTACAGTTCAACTTTCACTCTGCCCTTCTCTAGGAGTTGACCTCATTATTTCACTTTTACTGTTCTTTCGCTTTGAATAATTTAGTTTTTCACTGAGACTTTCGAGTGGGCTACTTCCTTTCGCCGAACATCTCAATTACTTGGTACCCCTGATTTTGCAGCTGTCTTTTACTTCAAAGTTAATTCACAGGTGGTGGACAGTCATAATGTCAAAAAAAAATGTCGACAGACAAAAATGTCGACAAAAAAAAAGTCGAAAAAAAAAATGTCGACTTTCGTTTTTTTAATTATATATTTATTTTAGGGGTTCCCCCCATTTCGAAAAAAAATGCATTGAAAAAAAAGTCGACATTTTTTTTTTCGACATTTTTTTTTCGACTTTTTGACTGTCGACATTTTTGTTGTCGACATTATGACTATAAACCTTCACAGGTCTGCCTCTCCTTGTGCCTCACTCACACATGTGCAGCCTTCACTTATGCTAAAATGTTTCTATTTCAAACTTTAACACACCCTGGTCTTTCAGGTTGTTGGCGAACTCACTGGCTGTCTGTGTCTTTTCCTTGGTTTTGCGATATCCAATTTACGAGTCAAGGTTAGTACTGCAGGCTTGGCCTTGCCTCCCCAACTCTGCCGTTCAACCGGGAGGGTCGCTGGCATCCTTGAAACACAATGTAGTCTTCACTTGTGGCATCTGGTCTTCTCCACGTGTTTTCTGTGGCCTGTCAGAGGCAACAATCTCCGGTAGGGGACACTTGGGGTTTTTGACCTGCTGCTCTCGCCCCTTGGTCTGTTGCTCTGCTCCAGTAGGTTTGCCTTCGACCCGGAAGTTCTGCTCATACTCATGTTCTGCCTTGCTCAGAATGTGTCTTTGGGTTCTGCTTTATATTCATGTGAGGAAAGCCAATTGGTATCAGGTTTATACACTTAGAAACAAATGCCTGACTTTGCCTGATCCGATTAGCGGAACATGTCCAGTACGATGTGTGAAAGTTAATGTTGTTTCTGTCAGTTACCCTCTTTCTCGGCCCACTGTTTGTGAAAAGGGGGGAGGGGAGTACGGACAAAGGATGGGTTGGATAAATAAAATAAGGGGGAATACCACATCTCACCATCGGCTATACCACCTCCACTCCCCGAAGACCCCTCAACCAGGTGATCCTCTCACACTGGTCCACCGCAGGGTCTAGATCCAAAGGCGATGGGTGTGCCCTGGCCACCTGAGAGAGAGATCCCCGGGGTCTAGCGGGTGAGACACCCTCTGGTTTCTCACAGAGTGCTAAGGAAAAATGGTAGTACAAAGGTCACAGGGTGGAGCAATTCAATATATACTGGCCCCCGAAATCATATCCGGAGCGTGGTGTGTTGAGGCATCAAGAGGAGCCGACGCAGAGCTGCACTGCACCCCCCAAGTGGCGGAAAAAGTTTCAGAAGTGTAGCTGCACTGGTAGATAGATATCTTAGATGAGGAATCCGTGGGAGGAACATCTATCAGAAAGAACATTACCGAAAGGGAAGTCATTTGATCATCACTCATTTTTAAACACACCCTCAAGCCTAAATCTATTATTTATACCGGACAGTTAAACAAGTTAGATGTACAATTATACAGTGAACGTGTAACAACGTAAAATGCTGTGTACAAAGTTACTTCATAAAACAGATGAAGATGAATCACAGGCAATAGACAGGGCATTCCCGATAACCTGAAATACCCTGGGTATTCAATTGCCTGATCAGAAAAAAATCATGTGATAACGTAGGGAACTTATTAATGCATGTTTGGAAGAAAGTCCATTAAAAAAAATAGTTTATATCAAAACATAGTCAAAGGCAATCGATTTCAAATGAAGGACCAACCTTAAAGCAGAACAATATGGCCAGATTGTATGTGCCATTATAATGGGCATCAGCGGGAAGTCTTTTGCAGGTGGTCGTGTATGCACTCATAAGTGGTCAAAAGAGGATCGGGGGCAGATTCTTGGCTGAAATGTTTTTTTAAAAAATACAAATGTTTAAATAAGGGAGAAAATGAGCGCACTCTGCAGTCGGCTCATGAAGGAGCAGAAAATGAGAAAACTATAAATTCCTTCCCAGCCAGCATGCATGATACGGAAAGAACACATCTGAAAGGGGGAACAATCTTGCTGGAGAACTTACCTTGCTTCGATGGTGGTATCCGCCTCACCCTTAGAAACTGGTCTCCGGTATTAAGCGTGGTATAAAAGAACAATTATATTATAATTATCCTGACTTGACTCAGCAGGTAGGACACAGTGCACTGAATTGTGTGCACAGCCAGTAGGTGAGTTATGCAATTCGTAGAGACTGACACCATTTGAATTTTTAGGTGACCTTATGATGCATCAGGACAACGTGGTGAGCTGCCCGAACATGCTGACATCCTTATAGAAATGTTGAACAGTAGGGATGTGGAGGTTTCATCCCTGTGATAAGCCACAAGTGAAACTGTGCATATTCGATTGGCATGTTGGTAGAAAGGTGGTCTCTGTTCTGTAATCAAGGAAGGTTGACATGGAACCCAATGCTTTTAGGTCAAGCCAGCTTCCTTCAAGCTTTCGATCAGGGTGCAGAAAAGGACTGTGTCAAATGATGCAGATATGCTCAGTAAAGTGAGGCTGCATGGCTGATCTGTGCTGGTCTTTAGGTCATCCAAGATCAATAGAAGGGACTATTGATTTTTCTAGGTGTTTATTGAGCGACAAGTGTCTTTCTTTGGCCACTCCACAGCAGTTGTGTGCCATGTGCATGTTGCTTATGTGGGGTATTAGATCACCTGCCAATTAGCAATTGCTATTCTGTGATTGGCTGAGGGGTTTCTTTTCATATGGGGTATGAGGTAGAGAAACCAGTTGTGTTGTTTGAAAGGGAGCAGTCCCACAGAAAATGGAAGTAGCAGTACCCGGTCCACTATGGGGTGAAGCGTGAGGGGGTATTTCTAAAGTTTAAATTGCCTTGCACCCTACTGGTTACCCCTGCGTGTATCCCTTTGTACAGAAATCTATTGCTTCCCAGCTAGGTTTGCACTTTATAAGTCCCATACATACAGATAAACCTACATACATACACATTGTCAGGGTTCTGGACCAAGGCGCCCATAGATACGCCACTACGCCTCTACAACGCTTGCCACGGACACTCCGTCAAATAACTTAACTACCCAGCAATACTTTTGGTCATGAGCATCGAGTCGGCTTACTGCGTCACTTCACACTAATAGCATCACAGAAGGGATGTCTCCACATACCGAAGAAAAGACGTGCCAAACAAAGGGTCGTTGCTCATCAGCACTCCAGGCATTCTCTGTGTTGTAGTGCAGTTCGTTCAGTGTTCTACTGATGACTTTGCCCCGCTGTGGGCTGGACCTTGCCTGTCTTTTGATTGCCTGTTTTATACTACTTCGCCCTTCTGTGTACCAAAAGCTTGCTCGTCTCTTGGATTAGCTTGTTTCACATGACTTGTATTGCTTGCCCTGTTGCCTGTCACTTTGAATTACCTTCCAGATATTGACTTTACCCTCTTGGATCCTCTACTCCAGAACATTTCTAAAGGGGCATCTGTTTTTTTCGGACCTTAGTGTTCTCTGCTCCATTGGCTTCCACCGTTGTGTCATTTAGGAGGTCCTTCATCTTTGATTTTCTTTATTTGAGCCGTTACACATGGTATCTGTTCTATGGATTAACAAATCTCCTTACTGGCCGTCGCTCTTCTGTGGAACTTATACAGGTACCTTTTGTAGTATTAAATAGTAACGTGAGGGTTAGAGAGACCGCTATCCTAATCATCTTGTCTATTTACCAATAGGTCTGGGTGTCCATCTCAGGCCTGTTGGCCTCAACAGGAACCCCTACCACCTTCCTTCCTGGGGCTGTTAGGGTGGTAATGGGGATGCCTGCAGGGTTGATGTATGGACGCTGTGACAGATTGTTGAGCAGCATTCTGTGCATGTGTTCTGATGATATGAAGGCGACACCCAATCCAAAACAGACCCTAGGACAAACCATCTCAGCTCTATGCACTATGTCCATGGCATACACGGATATACATACCAGGCTAGATGCCATGCAGGCTAACATTGAACCCCATCCACCTGAGAAGGGAGAGCTTGCAGCAGCCTTTACCCAGAACTGCCCTAAACTCAAGGCCCAGGCCATGGAACCTGCATTAGTCACTGCTATCACATTTCCAATGGCACCACCAGTTTACCGGAAAACCCACACATTTTTCCTACCTTTCCCAGTCAGTGCAATTTGCACTTTTTGTATCAGCCTTCAGCTTTTCCAGCTGCCCCAGCAAGCGACATTTGCCCTGCACTACTTAGGTGGGGTTGTGGCTATATGGGCCAACCCTTTATTAGAATTCTGTGATCCACTTCTCTATGACTTTGATCCCTTGACTACCCCTATGGGCAGCCTGTTTGATAACAGACATAAAGGTCCGGACTCCGATCTATAGTTGCTTGTACTGTCACAGGGGTATAGAGACCTGTTGGGATACATGGCTAAACTCAACCAGTTGCCCATGGAAATGAATTGGCCTGAGGAAAAGAAGGCAGCTGAGTTTTACAACTAGTTACGCAAAGGAATGAAGACTCCTTAGCAGCAGCGCCATGAAGTACCCACCTCAAAGCCAGCCTTATTGGATTTGGTGTTCTAGTTGGATGCCAGAATGTCAGAAAGGTGTGGTGAAGAAAAAACCTCTCCCTTCGAATCTCAGTTACCGTGCCCTGGGGTTGGGGGACAGGGCGAGTTTGCCAGTGGTTATTTAAACTGACTCACTGGGTGACCACATGCATCTAGGGGGAATTAGTCAGCCCTGAGTCAGAAAGAAAAAGACATGCGACGGAAGAATAAACTGTGTTGATACTGTAGCCAATCAGGCCCCTTCCTTTGTGACTGCACCCAGATGCCAGAGACACAAGCAGGAAAACGTGCAGAGCCATCCTTGCTGGGTATTGCATGGATGAGCCCTACCTGTTCAGATTCCCAAGACATACCAGCCTCATGCTCACCCCTTCCGAAAGTTGCTGTACACATGTATTCTTATTGAGGCTTCCATATATACTGATTCCGGTGCTACAGGGGCATACAGGGGCCAAAACCTTGCTCGGGAATGTTGTATTCCTGATGTCTCTAACCCCCGTCCTACGATGGACCAAGCTGTAAATGGACAAGTGTTGTCCTTGGGTCCCATAACCACTAATACCTATATACCTCACTATGGTATGCATGCATCTCCATACAGAAGGTGTACAGTTTGAACTCATAGACACACCGAATGATGGCATCATTTTAGGGACGGGCTGGTTGAAACACCATCACTGGAAAAAGACTAAGGGCCTAATTCACCAAACGTTTTCCAATGGGGTTTTCCCATTATAAAACACTTATTTGAATTAGGCCCCAAGTGTCCACAATTTATGGACACTCCGTCCCATGCATCTATATATAATGAAGAAAAACTTCAATCGATTGTTAAATCTGTTGCTTTTAACCTGATAACCAATTGTTGTTAATTTAAAGAATAAACGTTAAACGATTGTTGCTTTCTGTGTATAGTCTATATTTTTAGTTAGTGCAAACATGAGCAACTTGGAAATTCAGTATTACATCATCTCATTACTGCGAAACCAAAACTAGTTACAATTCCAATTTACATTCAAATTACAATGATACACATAACATAAAATGTTATAAACAAAGAGGGTATCAGGTAATATTATCCCTATAAATATGGTTGCCGTAAATAATATCGCCGGGAAAAGGTTGTGGCGATATTATATGGGTGACCATATATATGGGGACAGGGCCAAAAAAAAAAATTGGGGGTTGAGGGGGCGTCCTCCGCATGTTCCATGCAATAATTTCACCACAAGAAACGGCCATTTTTTGGCGATATTTTTGCATGGCGAGATTTTTGTGGCGACATTATTACATGGAACCACAAAGAGCTCTACGCGTTTCGAGAATTCCATCTCTTCTTCAGATGCAAAAAATAATTCATACTCAGTTTTTAACATCATTTCTACAAAGAATTCAAAAAAGCGTGCGTCAGAAATTGAGTCCTCGTATGGATATTAGGACTACAATTTAGGAGAATGTACGCTTTCTAAATCTTCATACTTCACCTATTTTTTCTTACCGGTGTGAACAGTCGGTATGCTTCTTTTTAAATTCAAAAATAATAGAGGATACCAAGACAAGTCAACTGTAAAGAATTAGAAGTCCTAAGTAGTTGCATTATAATTGAATTATAGCTGAAAAGCCTCAAGATGTCACAGGACATTTCTAAAAGTATTGTGGTATTAAGTTTACCTTCAGGTGTGTTGTTGCAGCACCTAGTGGCAGGATATCAATTCAGATTCTGAGTGTTGGTTGGCCTCTTTTTGCGAGAAAGTCGATATCGGGTCCTTACATTTTTCGTAGGCAGGTCTCCCTCTGGGTGTGGCAAATCTACGTAAGTATGTGATCCATAATGTTGCAGATTTAGATATTTCATTTACTTCTGCAAATACTCACGAGTACTGTTGATGTGTTGTCATTGGTTTTGGCCTTAACTAGGGCCGAAGATGCTATTGGGAATAGTATTTCACTGCTTATAGCTTTGATGAGTAACTGTAAAAAAAAAAGGGATGCAGTCTTAGGTTTGAAGGTAATCATCTCGACCTGTCTTTCTTTAATTACTTAGAGAGTCAGTAGTATGCAAGTGGGACATACATGTTCGTGGTCATCTGTATGCCAATTCCCTCGTTCTAGCTTTAAACAGCAGTAGTGAAATTTGAAATGCTATCCCTCTCTTTCGTGTCTGCGTACGACTGTAAGAAAAGCGGACCCAGCATTCAGTGCGTGTCGCTCAATGATGAATATCTGTCTGTCACTAGTCTCTTAGATGAAGAGATATATGGACTTGCGTTTTAGGCGATCCTGTCATTACAATCTTCTATTTTCAATTGGGGACAGTGTGTACACACGTCTTGATTTCAAAGCCGTATGGCTCGTCGGTCGGCCGTAATGTTAACCATTACCAGGCAATGGTTGTGTATGTATGGGACGTGATGACCTCGTGTCATTGCCTATGCTACTTCCAGAGCATTATGGGTATCGGAGTTCCAAAGTACTCAATCCTTGATGTGTTGGCAGTTTTTATCCTTGCATGGGTCTTATAATCTAGGTATGTGTTGCTAGCATATGTGGCTAAATATAACTACCTCTGGAGTTTCATTATATCACTCTCTTTCTCGTGATTGGTATCTGGTTTCCTCTGCATTTCTGATATCTTCGACAGAGTGTAAATGCAGTTCGCGATATGGATGAGGGTGATAGTCCACATTGATTCATATAGTCCCAAATTGATACACACAGGGTCATCAGGGTTTCTAGATGGAATTATTGATGTCGCCCTAATTTTACCATTGATGAGGTTTATTCTACAAAACATTGTTGTATACAGTTCTTACAACTTTACTGTTGGGGATCACATATGGAATGTCTTAATAGTTATAATGCTTAACTATGGTAGTAGTTTTTGGATTCCATATTGTGGTGTCTACCACATCGTGTGCTTTCTATCTGCATATATTTATTTATACAATCCCAATGTTCTACATGCTAAGTCTCATTGAGGTATACTGTTAGAATTGATGTTTCTACAATCACAATGTTCAATATAGTGGGTCTAAAAGTTGGCATCTGTTATATATCAATAGAGGAGGAGTATGTACATTCAATTATGTGATGTGATTATAGGAAAGGTGCAAGGGAGAATTCCTCATTCATGCCTCAGTGTTCCAAAGAGTCAAATTGATGTACCCAAAATATCTCTCTTCGGGCCATTATCTCATTCATATTACCACCTCTTGGTGGTCTTGTGATTATCTCCAAAATTACAAACTTGAGTTGAGTCTGGTGTTGTCGATCAGAATGTCTATAAACAGGTGATTTCTCATTGTTGGTTTGTATGTTGGATTTATGTTCGCTGAGTTGCTCTTTCATCTTCCTTGTTGATAATCTGGCCCGAAAAGAGATGTTTTGGGTCATGGATTCGAGACTTGAGTCAGCCGACGCAGCCCTTTATCTTTTTGAGCCAATAAATTGAGTAGCACGAATGGTTAATTGTTGGATGGCGGTCCCGTGGGCACACGGAACGTCCTGAGCATCGCTGGGGCACACAGTATAATCTTCAATTGCTGTTTTTGCAGGCTGGCTCGTGGGCACATGGGACAGCAGGATCGTTGCTGGGGGCACCCAGCATACACTAACAGGTGTCATGGTCACACAGCGGACATCAGTTGCTGGGGCCTCCTGGACTCGCAACTGCTCTGCGATCACACAGCTTGGCAGTGGCCTGTGGGCACCCAGGATACACATGCTGATTTGGAGGCATCCAGATCAGGAGAGCTGCTATACTATGGTCACACGGCGTAAACCTCCAGGCCAGAGTAGCAGGGCCGTGATCACACAGCATCAGCCTGCAGGTCCAACAAATGAGACACGAGACAGAAGTGCCATTCATGGTGTCTGCTGCCGTTCTGCTATATGTGTGTGTAGAAAACTTTGTCTTGCTGACAGTTTTGATATGACAGTGGGCTGTCTGTCTTCTTCTTGCTGATAGATTTTATCAATCAGTTGTGATTTTTGGATACTGAGGCTTGAGCCTCATTACTCCATCTTCTCGGGTTCAGTATGTAGTTGTGGGTTAGGATTCTTCTTGGTCTGTGTCGACTTGTCACATTAGCGGCTGAAGGGGTTTGCAGTGGTGTTAGTGAGTCTTCTGATCAGGGGGCTCGGGGTTCTGATCCAGTCCTTGGCAGAAGTTCTTACTCAGCTTTGCTAGATGTTCGTCTAATATCTCGATGTCCAGCTCTCTGTGAAGGTCTGCTATCCTCGTGAAGATTGGAGCTCCAGACGATATCCATTGGGCCTTGTTCTGGACTATCTGAAGACTCTTCCGGTGTCGCCCATGGCAGGTCATCTATGCTGGGGAGGCATACATCAAGGTAGGTCTGATGATCGCCTTGTAGACATTGATCTTTGTCCGGAGGCACATGGACTTGGTCTTCAGGAGTGGGTACAGCGCTGCTATCCAAGGTCACACCGAGGCCTGTCAGTGGGGCATGCTGAGGCTCCTTTTATAGGGAGGCAGTCATGACACATAACCTTAAAGGGGACAACACCACATTAATGACAACGCTGATCATAAGAGTGCTTTGAAACTGAAAGAGCATGGAATATAGTGCTGTATAAATCGCCAAATTATAATTATGTTTGTTCAGTATTATCGATTTATTTAAGCGGCAAAAATCGCCCAAGCTGGTAGACATTAGCTAACAAGCTCTACACTGGAAGATCGATACAACGGGGTGCGGGAGTGTCGTATGTCATGTTGTCCACATGTGGTTTATGAGGTGAGGTACTTACAGTATTGGTGTGTCATTATGTTAAATGTTAATGTTAAATGTTAAAGGTATTTGTACCGCGCACCGTCACCAACGGAATTGGTCCCCAGGTGCTCTGGCGGATCTGTAAATGATAAGGTAGGGTGGGGTGGGTTAGTAAGGTGAAGAGGGAGTAGGATAGTGAGAGGAGTGGTGTTCTGTTGGCAGCTTCAACTCGGTATACACCAGATGCTGAGCTTTGGTGCGGGTATTGGATCGGTGACAGGCCGCGTGTGCTGTTGGTCCGGCTTATGTGTTGTTGCAGTGTTGTGAAGTGCGTGCGGCTTGTTGTGCGAGAGATGGTTGTGAGTTGTTTGAGTGAGATAAGTATGCAGACTTTGAGCTTATATTGATTAGTGGGTTACCTGACCTTTGGCATATTGGCATTTGCAGTTCTGTCCCCGTGTGGCACCTGTTGACCCCCAAAACTCTATCTGGATGCGGCACGGGCCAATGTTTAGAATTCTATCTGGGTGTGGGCAAGCCAGCATTCACAGTCCCATCCAGATGCGGCGCAAGCTGGCGTCTAGAAATCTGTCCAGGTGCGGGCATGCTATCATTCGCAACCCTATCTGGATGCTACGCAGGCTGGTGTTCACAATTCCAAGTGTGGCACACGCCAACATTCAAGTTTCATCCAAGCGCGGGCTTGCTATCCTGCAATCAATCTCATCTAGATGCGATGCAAGCCAATGTCCACAATTCTAGGTGTGGCCTGTGCTGGTCTTCAGGTTTTGCATAGGTGTGGGCATGCTAACGTTCGAAGTCCTATCTAGTTGCGACGTAGGCTAATATTCACAAATCTATCTAGGTGTGGGCATGTTGGCATTCAGTTTTCATCGCTGCGCCACACTAAACTCCCGCTTGGTTTGTATGCAAAACGGCCTCAGCAGTGCCTTGGTGCACAAATGCGGAAGGGGCTTAAAAAATGAGATTGAGGGTGCTTATCTCTTCCCAGAATGCGCTTCACATCCAGACTCCAAAAATGCTTCGGAGGGATACCCTGTCTGTGACCCCTGAAACACTTCCGCAGTCTCGCTTCTCCCACAGAACAGCGGCGATGTAAAGTGATGATTAATGTGTTTGCAGATTCTGCAATTAAAAAGCCTGGGCTAGTCCTGCGCATGCTGATTCTATTAGACTAACGGGGAGCGCCGGAGATGTGGCACTAATTGTGATAAAATGGGTCTCGGTGTGTCGAAAGCACATCCCCATTAGCTCGGTTTAATGAGGCATCGCTTTGGAATTAGACTCTCGCGGTACAAAAAAGCCCACTGTTCTGTCGGCATGTGCTATTAGTTGGTTTCTGAGGGCTAATAAAAGCTCTCCTTCACGTAAGGTGGGGCGCGCAGGTAGCAGGCTCACTGCGCCTGGGTCACCTGGGCGTGCTATCCCCATAAGAAGGCTAATAATACACATGGGCTGTTCATCTTTCGCCCACGCAGTAGCTTGCTCTGGCCTTATCAACTGGGGTAACGCCAGACGGGCCTTAACGTTTTGATTTCGGAAGGCCTTTTTTCTCCCTACGTTTAACTTTAATAGTTTGTTCTTATACAGTTCTTAATGACTAATTCCTCTCCCTTTTAGGCGGCATAATTATTGGTTTTATTGTTCAGTGCAATGGTACGCAATGCAGGGACATCATTTCACCAAAATGCCAGGGGTAGCAGAAGTGATATCACATAACCCTTGAACTCTGATGACATCACTGACCACACCCCGAAGTGACATCACAAGAAGTGATGGAACACGACCTTTAACCCCGTGACAAAACAGGAAGTGGCATCAAATAGAATTGCTCCTAAGTACACTAGGAACAATATGGTTACGATATCCGTCTAATTTGAGATGCTTTTCATACAAGAATGAATCACCATATGTATCGTTATCTGTGTATATAGGCACATATTACCAAATTACTGTGAGTGCAAGTAGACGTCTAAGGCCAAATGATAATGATGTATTATACAGCACTTACGCTTAAGCACTTTATATTGAACAAATATACATACAATATCAATTAACCTGTGTTGGTACTCATTTATCAACCTAAGAAGGATTAGAGGCTGAGTTGGCCTTCCAGGGATTCGAACCTGCAACCTGCAGATCACACACACTTTGTAGCAGCGAGCGCACAACCCGCTGCACTATCTTACCGGCTATTGCTATCCCACCAGCTATAGTAAAATGAGTAATTGCGTGGCTGATTGTTCTCAAAGTGAGAAAGCATATTACACTTTGCAGTGGATACCATTAAACTGGTAACTGAGATTTAACAGCAGGCCAGTTCATCTGCAGGTCTGGTTCAAAGTAGGCGACGTGTGAAGCCTGGCTGGATCTACTTTTCAGGCTTCAGAGGTTGGTAAAATACATACCATTGGGAGGGTTCATAACGGTGTATTCAAGAATTCAGAGTATCGCAGGGAAAGTAGCACACTCACACGGCATAGCGTACTCTGGGCACTCGTTACCGTATGCATGCAAACATCCTGAACAGCATGGCATGGAGATAGGAAAAATAGACACATTACAACAAAACATTAATTGCGGCACACTGAAATCAAGGTCCACTTTATGTTCTCTGGTCAAACATTTCTACACTGTACACAAACTTTTATGCACAAGGATTTTGTCAAGTGACCGAGCAAGTACGCTGAGATGGAATGTCTTGTGATGATCGTAATAGAGACAGCGGCAGAAAAAAAACATGCTATAACTGCAACTTGTGAAAAGCAAAATACATAGTCCGAAAATTGATGCTTATTCTACTCTAAATGCTTTTGGATGTTTTTGCCTGCATTGTGAATTTTAGGTGTTTATGAACAAACTAAATCAGTGACTCACCCCCTGAAGTGTGCCTGAAATAAACCTTTAATGAATCTAGAAAATATTGTATAGAATTCACGAAAGACAAATTATTTGTTATTCCTATTCTTTGTTATTTAGGCTCACTGCTCAAAGTGTTACACTTGTGGATCCCCCACCTTTTTTTAAAGCCTTTTTTTTTTTAAAAAAAAGGCCTGAACAAGAAAACCACCCTTTCTAGAAACAAAGAGCCACATGGCACTGGCCACAGCCCAGGAGCTTCCAAAGAAACAAATCTCTTTTCTTTTAGGGGTACTGATGCAGACCACATGGGTCACAGGTGCGACCCCCAAATGACATCCCTGACACAATTACTGCCCCTCAGAAGGATGAAGGGGAGAAAATATATTGTTTTTTTCAGGTGGCCTGCGGGGAGGTGGCTCTAGCTAAAACAAGCATTCCCAGTGCTTGGGAAATGGGCACCAGCAGTGGTTAACAGGTGACGGCCCATCCCACTAGACCACACTCTGTTGAAAGTTAATGGAGGAGTAGGCCCTACAGGGAGATAGTCTGAGGAGACTTGATCTTTTTTTCTGTGTTTGACCACTGTGTGTGTCTGCTCCAGACTTCCAGTAGAAGTATGCAGCCTTGTTTAAAGGGCCACTATCTTGAATAATTTTAAACATTGAAGTAATCACCCGCTATATACATGTAGTATGTGTTCATGTGTAGGATTAAGTACCCCTAACGTACAACATAAAGATATTGCAAGTCACCAAGGAGTGCCTTAATAATGTCACAGAACTCAGAGGTGACTTGCAATATCATTCTTAGTAGAGAAATGGATATTTTGTTCCTCATAATACATGGCTACCTGCTGTCATGCCCTTTAATACCTGGCCCCCTGCTTAATCTAATGTAAGAGTGCTTCCAGTTGCTGATGCACATAATTATTGTAGAATCTGCTTGGAATAAAAAAAAAATATCAACAGCTTCTCAGAATACTATAAATAGTTCTTTATCATTTAATGTCTGTAAAGTGTCACAGAAACATAAGTTGGGATATATTCTGCCCAGGAAAAAGGAAACTGCATTTGGCTATGTTGGGCATAGAAAGTGCTGAACTTGGAAACCACAATGCTGGCTGACAAAAAGTGCAGATCCTGGCAAACATACTCTGAGCTGACAGATAAAAAGCAGTGTTTCACTCGCATTTGACACAAATCAGAATGCTGTCTTTAAAGAAGGAGACATACACCAAGTGGGCCCTGCATGAAATTGTCAAATCTAAAACAAAAACAGAGGCCTACTTTTCATTCAAAGTGATTGATGCCAGAAGTGATCATTTACAAACATGGAAATCGCTATCATGGAAAGGAGTGCGCTTGCAGATTAAAAGCAATGAACACGTGGGAAATTAATCTTCAATGCCAGAGTCAAGGGAAATATATATCATGATGAGAAAAAGAACAGTGGTGGCAAGACACAATTATATTAAAAATAAACAGAAGGCCTGATGTGTCCAATAAAATGTAACCTTCACAAACCTGTGTCTGTTTCTAGAGATATGACTTTAAGTTTCTATTTCCTGAGAAGGACTTAGTTTCTATTCGGAACATGCAAGCAGTGGCCAAGAAGGAATTTATGAGGGGCCTGCTATCTGACATAAGCAACAGGTCACCCATTAGCTTTGGGAGAAGAAAGGCTGATGACTTTACACCAGGCAAAAGTCAACAATGCAGTAGATGCCCTGTTCAGATGGGAAAAAAAACCTCGAACAAGAAATTAAACTTAGTGTGCTGTTTGATGGTCAGAATCATATACAGATTTAGGTGATGAAGCATATTTTGTAAATTTTCTTGCGATCTGTATGTCACATAAAAATAACACATCTATAATTTTAAAGCTTATCCTTAGGCCGTTCTGTTGCCGCAACGTCCATCAAAATGTGACCTTGGAAACTCAAGCTACAATCTAAAATGCGGTGTTGGAGAACAGAATATATTAAGAATAAGAGTATTGAGATTTGGCCTAAATGCTTTTCTTGTTTGTTATTGCATTGGCCATCGTATGTAGGGCTATGAAGTAAAGATGGTTTTCCTTTTTGAAAAACGATTGGGAAATATTTCAGTTCATTTTCAATCTTTTATTGGATTAGCCACCTGATAATTCCACAGATAAACAAATTAAAGAAAACTAAACATCGAGTAGTTTGTGTTTATTAGTTGAAATAAAAGCTGCATAGAAAGATGGAAGGTAAAATAAGAGCATATGAAAGTAAGAGTGGATACCTGGAAGATGGAAAACTAAGTATAAAGAAAGAAGGAAATAAAGGAAGGGCATGGTAGATAAAGAAAGAGGGCTAAAGTGAACAAGGGAAGGAAAGACAGAGGAAAAGATGGAATAAATGAAAAAAGAACATTACTAAGGCTGGAATGTTTGAATGAAAAAGGGGAATGGGAAATGTAAGGACCATAGATTTAATGATGGATAGACAGAATGAAAGAAGGAAAGAAAGAATGATGACGTGAAGTAAAGAAGGAAAAACAATATAAAGGAAAGATGGATTGAAGCAGGAAAGGAGGAAGGAAATACAAATATGAATGGAGGCTGAAATGAAGGACAAATGGAATGAAGGAAGCAGTAACAAAGGAAAAATGTGTTCTGAGGGAATGAAATAATTTTTAAATGTAGGTTACATATGGGATGAAGAAAAGCAGGAACCAAAGACAGAAGGGAAGAAAGAAATAAGGAAAGAAAGATGGGAAAAAGAAGAAAGGAGAGACCGTTGGAAAGATAGAAGTACGGAAGGAACAAATGGAAGGAGGAAACAAAAAGAGTAAGAAACTGGGAAAGAATAACAAAAGGACAGGGACAAGAAAAGAAAGTAGGAGATAAAGAAAAACGGAATAAAGGAGGGAAAGAAAGAAGAAGAGGAAAAAGAAAGATGGATAGAAGGAGCAGAGAAGAAAAGCAGAACATGCCAAAGAATAAAAGGTAAAGCAACAGATATACATAAGGAAAGAGGGCGAAAGAATGATTAGACAAATGAAAAGGGTCAGCCTAACATTGCAAAAGCACAGTGCTTAATTTCAGAATAGTATTGGTGCACTTCAGAATTAGAATGTTTTTCTGAAGGTCATATCCAGTAGTGATACTTTGTAGCAGCAGCTTTTGCTGCCCTGAATTGTAGAAAGGGTCGTCCCGTGATCAGCCGAGACTTCTATCTACACTTTGCAACAGGAGCCATAGCCCACCCCGAAGCTTTGGGAAAGATGGCTGGCCAGAGGAGCAAACTGGAGAGGTCCTTTTTTACACATTTTAATATATTTGTGCGAGTCAGTGGGTGTTCTCCAATCTCCCACTCGTGAATTCTTCAATGTTTAAAATTAATTTATTAATGGCAATGCTCCTTTAAGGCACCAGTATCAGAAACAAATGGTGGCCCATGAAGGGCATGATAATCTGGATTACTGTTTAGCCAGTCTTGGGCACCCATCTTTCTACATCAAGGTTCTGCAGTTCCAGGCAGCACAGACCATGAACACCCCACAATGGAAAAACTGATCTTTCTGTCTGACAGACCTCTTAGAGCTCGATGTAATGGGTCACGGTGGGTTTGTTTGCCGCTATGAAACCAACCTCTGCTTTAGTTTTCCTTTCTGAAGGTTTTGTGCCCTCCTGAGAAGGTAGCTTGCATGAGCGAGCCCATTTCTGTGCATTGGGCAAAGTTCACCATGAGGTACCATTCTTGCATGCATCGAGCAGTATTAGCACTGTGGAGAGTGTGAGGCGACTGACCCAAAATTCGAACAGTAAAAACAATTCTAATTAGACCAAATAATTAATGCACTGTGTGCATTACATGCAAAAGTATCAGACGGTCGCATAGAACCGAACTAACACAGAGCTTGCTGCACCCGAAGAGGTGAAATATTTATAGCAGAGAAACCACTAATTAACAGAACCATGCATGATGATGAGTACAACATAATCTTGCACTCCCGATTGGCTAACACCTGTATACACTTCTAATTGTCCCCTATAGTACATTACCTTATTGGTCACACATCATCTAAACACATTCCCATAAACACGTGGCCTACTTCATCACCACTTGTGAAACGTACAAATTGATTGGTTACATGTAAATTATTGCCATAATATACTTAATTGCTTAATAAACGTTCTTTACTACCGTGTGATGTGTACCCCTCCGTTGGAGTCGGATCAAAGTGTGAAGAGTGAGGCCAACTCTGCTTTAATAATATAATGGGCTTCCTCGTGATCTCATTATACTAGAAACTGTGGCACGCACAGACAGCCAGGATGCTGACCTCATAAATTAATTTATTGGCATCAACTCTGCTCCTCCCATCCGAAATCAATGTACGGCCCTAGTACGTCTCCTCCCATATCTCTCTGGGTACCCAGGTACCCATGCATGACGCTATCGGAGCACCACTCTTATGTTCAAGCTTCACTTATTTATTCGTTCCCTAGAGTGTGTTACCTGCAGTTCAAATGGGATGACCGCCAGTTGAGTGAGGGCAGTAGTGCTCTAAATCCTCATCAGACCTCTTGGCCTTACAAAACCCTGTGCCCTGTTCTCATGAATTTAACCCACAAAGCCACATCCTGGCTCTTCCTCCCCTCGACCCAAAGTTCCCTTTCTAGAGCCACTAAGCTTTGCAGCTGGACCCAATTAACTATTATCACCACAGATCGGCTGGCGTTGACCTTGCCAGCATAGCTCCTCCCAGGAGAACGGACAGGGGATTTGTATCTAAATCAACTAATCAGAGCTGCAGCTCCCTGCAATGCCTGGTTTTCAGCCTTTTGCAAGTTTGCCCTGTTACCTGCCCTCGAATCCAACATGGCAGAACTCCTGCTTCCCAAACCCACTGACCTTGTCTGTATCGCAACACTTCCCTGACTCCATCTCACACATTTCTATCTGTCAGCTTCCTAAAAGCACATCTTCAGAGAACACATTTACCTATAGTCCCGCAAGCTACATCGCGCTATGCTTAACCTCTGTAACTGCAACATGAATACATTTGTTGTTCTTACCGTGTAGCTACATGGTGTTTCTAATGTGTGTCAAAGCTAACTACAAATGAATACATGCACGTTCTGCCATGGCCACCAAAAACTGCTAAACCGTTGCTACCTGCTAATATGTTTTGCGCAATCTAAATCTCTTTGCCGCTTAGGGCGTTGCAGTCCTCCTGTGATTAATCTAGCAAGTTCATCCCTCAAAATCCGGTATGGGCCTCCTCTCACATGGCCAGAGGAAGGCAGCCGCGACCTGATCCCGACCCTGGGTGTGGTATTTCCCCCCTGATCCCGGCCATGGGAGGATCATATGGGAAGGGACTCATGCCAGGGAAAACTGGTGATACCCTTAAAACTGGATTTGCCACAATCTCCCTAAAATTGTGATGGCTTATTGTAAAACAGAACATATTGTTAATATCACTAAGGACTTCAAGGTCCTGAATGCCTGTGGTACTGGGACGAGCAAGATGGGCCCAGAGGTAGTAAAGATTCAAAGTGCAACTAATCTGAATGTGCGGTCTAGTTGCTACAAAGGAGTACACCTGAGCGGGGTATTTAAATCTAGAAATTACATGCAGCTGGGAGGAGAAGGTGGGAATGGCGTGGCTGTAGCAGACCAATTTGGAGAGGTTGCCGTGAGCGTAGAAGCAAGCCCAGCTGATGCCAATGAGAACTGGGAGGCCAGAGGACCGTACAGAGTGTTCACAGTTGGAAGCAGCATCAGAGGAGAGAAATTGACTGACAGGGAGACGTGGTCCCATTCAGGTGGGCGTTATTCTGAAGTGTGATGTGAAACAGAGAAACGCCGGAGCTTCAGAAGCAGAATGAGCGGTCCACTGAAGCAAAGTAGATGCTGCCAGGAGTGCGGGCAGACAATGAGGGGTAGCAGAGTCAATCGAGTGAGTTGGACTAAACAGAGGTAACCCGTGGGCGATCCAAAAAGACTATGGGCCTCATTACGAGTCCGGCGGTAACCGAGGCGGTAAAACCGCCTGGTTACCGACGGACTCGTATTACCATTCCGCCTCCGTGATTCCCGGAATTACCGGGGCATTACAACTCCGGTTTTCCGGGAATCACGGAGGCGGAATGGTGTTAATCCCCATTCCCATTGAGTCCTATGGGACTCATTGGGAATGGGGATCATGGAAACACCGGCAGCATCTCGTAATGCTGCCGGTGTTTCCTCGTCCGCCTGTAGGCGGGCGGTGTTAAACCCGCCAGGTCAAACTGGCGGGAACATCACCTCCCGCCTGCAGGAATCAGGATCAGGTGGTCCGGAAACAACGGTGGCGGCGGGTTTACCGCCACCGTTATTTCCGGACCGCCTGATTTGTAATGAGGCCCTATGTAGCTATAAAAGACAATTTTGAATATCGTACCAAGAAAGTTACATTACGGTGAGGCAGCCATAATTCCTCTTATATGGGATACCAACTAGAGGAAATGTATAACCCACATTGCCAGCAGCCAAGAGGCTGTACCAAAGCAATGTATGAGAAACCTGGGTGTAATTCCTCTTTTGCAATACACAAAATCGGGGAAAGCTACTACGACATTACCCACAGCCAAGAGGCTGTACACTAGAAGGGTATGAGAAACAAGGGAGTAAATCCTCTTTGCTGGTATACCAAATAAGGGAAACCTACAACCCACATTACCTACAGCCAAGAGTTTGCATAGAAGCTACATAGAAACAACAAGGGTTTCAGTATTTTTTGCTAGGATATCAAAGGAGGAACGTTTGTAACGTGTGTAACTCAAATTCTCAACAGTCAAGAGACCATAGAGAAAGCAACTATTGTTGAGCTCTCTTCTCATGTGATATTGGTGTGGACAAAATCTGTACAGTTGGATCTTTGAATTGCATCCTTGGAGATTTTCTACTTGAACCAAGCAACATTTACTTAGCAGTTGCCACGATTCTTGGTAAGCCCCCCAGACTGTTTTGTAAAAACAGTATTCTGTCAGTTTGTATTTAACAATTAGGGATCCGCAGCGCTCTGTTTAGAATTTATTCAGCCATTGCTAAATTCCACTTTGCGGAGTTGTAACAAATGGGTTGCTAACTGTAGGAGCTCCTTATAACATCTATTTTGTTGAGTAAAATCCTGTTAGGATTAGGGACTGCTATGAGTCTTTGTTATTAAAAGACTAAAAATGGACTAAAAATGTAATAATGAGGATGTGTACACACGTCATTAGGTTGATAATAAATGTTAATATGATGTTCACGAACATATATACTGTGAATTGCGTTTGTATTGCTTTTTTTGCTTGATTGTTGAATCGTATTTGTAAATAGCATGTATTATCTAATATTCTTTCCAGATATTGTTTGAAATGTATTCATATGCCGCTGAAGAAGATATTGTCTCGAAATGCGTTGGGCCTCAAATAAATCATTTATGTTCTACAAGAATACTGATTGTCAATTTATCTGATATGTATTGAATCATATGAAATATTGTCTATCAATATGAATGTAAAGATGGAAAATTACATTGAAACAAACACACAAAATACAAATAAATTACCTGGACTCAATATGTTTTGAGCCTTTCGATAGTGTGCAGGGGACGGGAGTTCCCACATTGGGAACTTATTTGTTCTCTGATTCATATTATACAACCCATATGCCAGGGTTGGTTATCTCCTGTGCACCTTAAACTTACTCAATATTTGGTTACAAATATCAAAACCTTAGACAGAAACAGGAGTTCAGATTGATTTCTCATTTAGTTGGTTGATAAATCTTGGTGTGGATAGTCTGAGGAACAAACATTGCCACTGTGAACAGTTATAGAATTAGGAGTTTTATCCTGGCAGGCGAGTAAACCAGGAAAGGGATTTATAGTGGTTAATCCTGGAAGGAAAGAAGGATGATGTGAAACATTATATTGGTGGCAAAAAGGTGTTAATAATAATTTCTTTACAAACTGTTGCTACATAATAAGATTTTGTTTTGCTGTCCTGACATGAGTATTCCATTGGAAGCAAAGAGTGATATGTTGATAATTGCCATATGTCCTTAAGAGAATATTGTTCTTGAGTCATAAAACTGCTGTTGGTGAGAAAAGGCATTGGACCTGAGAAAAAGGATATTGTGGAAGATATTCAATACTTTAAAGCGGAAGAAGAATGCTATGGAAAGACTGTTGCCTTAACCAAATGGAAAGCGGGAAGGACAACACGTACTTTGTTTTTGGAAATGAGCGTTCATGAAAGGACATTTTTCATTACCCAAGGTAAGTTCCCATAGGGAGACAAGGAAATGTTGTGTTGGGTTTAAAAAGGAACTTTGTTGAAACAGAACTGGTCTTTGAGCATTCCTGCATTGAGCCTGGGGAAGGGAACACAACTCTGGTCACAAGGAATGCTCTTTGAAACATATATGTTTCATCCTTTGCACTGGGGTGTTGATTTGAAGATTACCAATGTATTCATTGTGTTATTTTGTTATTTTTAATTAGTGTGAGGGTCAGAGACATTTGGACACTAGGCTATCCTTCTTAAGTTTAATTTGCCAGGCAGGGTCATTTTTGCCACCCTTTATTGTTTAATAGGATGGCAAATTCTGAGAAAACTATACTTTTGTGTTCTCCTCACATTTCTGCCCCCTCACATACACCAACACCCTCCCTTTTAGTTAACCCTTTGTTAACTAACCCAGCTGCTTCCCTCCTTCATCTTTGGATACCCACACTCTACACACGTGACACAAGCTCTCCTGCATCTGGGCTTATGCTTCTGGTGTGCATGTCATAAAGCAACACCCCCCCATCTACTGCTAAGCCTACCCAATGCAACACATACTTTTCTGGATCAGTTGAGGGTAGGACAGTGTCCCTGGGGGACCAACTGCTCGTTCTACTCTCACCATTTTATGTTCTATTCCCCCATTCCCTTTCTCAGTCTGTGTGTACATGTGTTTAGTGAGGGGAGCTACTTTACCCATTGTTATCAACACTGACATCATCATAATCATCATCATCATCACGCACTTGAATTAGCAGAACTGTTGTCAGGCCTAGTATGCTTACTATTATTGTATGTCATTCATAACTCTCCAAAGCCTTATGAATGATTGTATCCCATGTTACCCCTCTCCTGGAGCACTTTGAAACACTAATTTTGTGTCTAAGCGCTTCTTTATAAATAAACAATACCATACAATACCATACCATTGCACCTTTAGGCAATGTCTTGGAATAACAAAACAATTACAAGAAAATATACTACCACAGGAACCAGCACCTTTACAGATATCTCTAACCAAGAAGGGGCCCATGAAAACATTTAATTTAACCAGTTTTCAGTGCTCACTACAGCTTTCTTTTCCATAGCAATCCACAAGCTGTGGAGGGCCCTATAGCATGCATTAGGCATCCATTGTCTGGCTCATTGGGGGGAGGTTTGTGCAGCAGGAGGATCTTATTTTCTTGCACATGTGCCTTCCATTGCCGTAATTAAGTACAGAACATAGTGGTTCTGGAGGGTCATATGGCGGATAGCTCAGAATTCTATTTTTATTGAATTGAGACCCTGCTCTGTCTGGTTTGATATCTGGAGCATCTTCCACCCGGTGATCTGCAGCCATTTGCATTTGCTGCAGTTTGAATACCTGGCACAAGGAGGGAGGTGAAAAATCTTCTGTGTTTGTAAACAGACGGAATTGCTTTGGGATCGCTTTCAGCTTGTCGAAGGACTCTTGGGACCAGTAATTAGAACTTTTTTGCCAACGACCTCCTAGTGAGCAATGAGCACGCTGTTGGGATGGTGGTTCAGTTGGAACTTGGGGTGGCACGTTTATGACAGTCAACTGGAAAGCAGGTACTTTGAGGATGGCTGAATGCAAAGTGGTAAGTGAGCAGATACCTTTTCAGGATGGAGGAAGATGGTTCTATGAGTATTGTCTGCACACCCAGTAAGAATCTATCAACGCTGAGGTGCCATTAGTTAGATCCGTGATAAACAGAGTTTTACTGCATCTTTCATTTGTGCCCACAAGTACATTACATTTCCTCTAAAGCAAAAAGAAAAGTGTTTCAGTATTTCTACCTTAGCGGGCTTCTCATTCAGTTCAATCTCAGTGAGTTTTGACACATGGGTACTTTTTCGAACATTTCCTGTTCACATATGCCACTACATCTTCTGTAAATCCCAGTAGACCTCCCGCTGCACAGCTCACTAGTCCTTTTGCCCATCTGTTGTTGGACATGTGGACTAGTAACCCTCACGATGTAGGGTTGTTGAAGAGCATACAGGCTGTTCACATAAAGCTGATGCACGGTGCTGTATAACCTAGAGTATGACAAGAGTATGACAATACCCATTATGCAGATAGGCAGATGAAGGGATCTATGACATATTCTTAAGTTCTTGACCACATATGATCATTTCCCCTGTCCATGACACCATCATGGCTTAATGGCAGTGCCGATTATGCAAGCGCATATTCGGGTTCCCTGGGACTCTCTCATGCAATGCGTCCTTCTTATCGCAGGTCCAACACGGTCCAGTTCCCCCAAACCCATGGTCTCATTCCTCCTTGATAACCTCCTCTTCCCCTCTGGTAATTCCCTATACCTCTTCTATTGTCTGGATATCCCTGGAAACCCTCTGCCCATTCAAGTGCTTGCATAGGGTCCTGCTACCCCTCAGGGGGCTAGTCATCAGCACCCCTCCTACACTTAGCTCCGCCAAGTTCTCCTGTACTGACTTCGCTTCAGCCTTCTGTGCTTGATCCGTGGTTTTATTTTCCTTCTCCTACCGTCTCCTGCAATTATGTACTACGATTACATGTATCTCAACCCAACCCTTTGCTTCTATTCCCACGACCTTCTCTAAATCGTATTGCACATCCTTGGGGAGGCACTTCCCATATGATAAAATATTGCTACGCTCTGGTCCCAGGGCTCTCCCATCTCTACCCTCTGCATTTCTTTAATCTGATTTATATACAGCGCAGGGTCTTCATCTGGCTTCACGGTGCGGGCCATAATTGAATTGATATCTGGTGTGTCTGGGCATACTGACCGTAACGCGTCTCATAGTCTAGTCCAACAGTCATTAAACTGTGCTCCATCAAGTCGCTATTTATCTGTGCCCCTGGATACCCAGTCTCCCTCCATATGTCATCTGCCTGATCTCCCAGCAACACAGCGAATAAAACTTTCTTGTCCTCCACTGCAATGTGATTCTAAGTCTGCTTTTCTAATGCATATATCCATTTGCCTGCCCCAGCCGTGAGTGAGAGTAATGCCTTAATTAAATTGTTTCTGTTCATGTGTGGCCAAGGCACGTGTTGTGCCCTCCCATGTTCCTTGTGTAACAATGGGAGCGGAGTACCTGACTGTTTACCCTATTCCATTCACCCTCCCTTCTTATCTGTGACTATGGCCATTCAACCTGGTTGTGTCCTAAGCCTTGGCCCCCATAAGGTCCCCATCCTCGGGTTTGGTGCTGGTGGTACCTTGTCCTAATCATCCTCCCCCTACCAATCTTCTGACGCCCATCTTCCTCCTCGGCAACTTCTATGTCCTTGGCTTTTTGAGTCAAATCATGATCTACACTGAGAGTGCGCAATGGCCCCTATGGGTGCCTCCCACCTTTGTGGCCATCTTCACTTGTAGCTACTTGCACGTCCTCAATCACCCTATCAATTCGAAACAGAATGTCACCTGCTTTCCATTCATCTGCACCTATTGCCACTCTCCACCTTCCCGCCACCTTGTCCTGCACTGCTCGTGCCAGCTCTGCCTCCGTTCTGTGGACTGCATTTCTAATTCTCTCTGCGCCCTGTTTTCTACTTCCATAACCAATGGGTCTTCAGTAGCATTAACCACTGAGCCGCATACAGCATCACGCTGACCGGGGGAGCTCTCTGTCGTGATGCTGGTTGGGGTACATCCTGTGGTTTGGTGTACACTGCTGTGGGTTGCAAGAGGAAACACCTGTATGGGGTGGGGATGTAGGGACAATGCTGGGTAAAGGTATTACCTCTTTCTGTTCCTTTTGTTCCCCTGGGGCATCTTCTAAATCCTCAACCATTCTCCAGAGTTCAGAAATGCCCTCTCTACTTAACTTTTTCCATTTGTACTTCGCGTCCAGATACCTATACATATGCCCCAGAACATCCTTCCTGTTTGTGCCCTCTTCAGGGCACGGCTCAGACATTCCCCCTTTGGTACCTGCGACCCACTTGCAATGATATTTAAGAATATCTCCCTGGTCCTGATGAAGAACGGAACACATACATTCAACTGGGGTGCCCATAATCTTGCCTTCTTATCAAAAACAACGTATTTCTAAGCTAGTCAACCCGCGGGACAGTTAGTGCGCACACTCCCTGTGCCCCGCTCGTTTCTTCCCATTCCCTGACACACTCTCCACCACACACCTCTATTCATAAAGTTGGGGATCCACCGCCCCACGCCACAACAATTCTATATACACACCATACCACAATTAATACCAATTATACCATAGAACATAAAAAACACACTTATTTTCATAAAAGTGGCCCTCTATATAATGGACCACTACTTCTACTTTCAGTGCTGCCTTCCCTCTTATATGAGGGCATCCTATTTCATCTCTTTTCTTTTATCACTGTTGTACTAGTTAGGATGTCCTCTTTCCTCTTGTTGCAGGGGATTCCTTTTGCCACTATTCCAAAACCACTATATATTGCCACGTGGTCTTTTCTCTCCACACTCTCACAATAACTCAACTTCACATACCACCCCCCCATTGTTTTCTCCAGCAAATGTGCACTTACGTCTATACGTTCTCCCGACCACCTCTGACACAGGGCCCCCGTCAATTCGCCTGCACAACTGGGCAAAGTGCCCAGATTCAACGAACAGGAAGGCCTCCTGGAAACACAGCACCTGCAAAGCCTCCTCAAGTCGTGCATGTTGGACTGGTCACTATAGGTTCTGCTCTACGGCCAAGGATGCTCATGGAGAGTCTGGGATCACGGTGGGGGTCCCCAGCTTTGTAGGGCGACTGACCCAAAACTCGAAACATAAAAACAATTCCAATTAGGGCAAATAATCAATGCACCATTTGCAAGGAAAACAAAGTTCTATTACACGCAAAAGTATCAGACGGTCCAGTGGAACCGAACTAACACAGAGCTCACACCACCCAAAGAGGTTACATCTTTTATAGTGGAGAAACCACAAATTAACTGAACTATGCATGATAATGAGTGCAACATAATCACACACTCCCCGTTGGCTAACACCGATATACACTTCTAATTGCCCCTTATAGTCCATTACCCTATTATTCATACAATATCTGAACACATTACGTGGCCTACTATGTTGCCACTTGTGAAATTTACATATTGATTGGCTACAAGGTATATTATTGCTATAATATATTTAATTGCTGAATAAACATTCTGTTTGAATTTCGCTTATTTATTCGTCCCCTGGAGTGCATTGTCTGCAGTTCAAATGGGACAACCCTTGTTGAGTGAGGGCAGTAGTGCTCTAAATCTTCATCAGGCTTCTTGGCATCACAAAACCTTGTGCCCTATTCTCATGAGTTTAATCTACAAAGGCACATCCCAGCCCTTCCTCAACTCACCCCAAAATTCCCTTCCCAGAGTTGCTGAGCCCTGCAGCTGGACCGAATTCACTGTTATCACCACAGCTTGGCTGCCTCTGACCTTGACAGCATAGCTTCTCTCTGTGGGATGTACAGGGGATTAATATCAAAATCAACTAAATTGAGCCGCAGCTCCACACGAGGCCTGGTTTTTGTTTTCATTCTTTCGCAAGCTCACCCTGTAACTTGCCTTCGAATCTAACATGGCGGAACTCCTGCTTTCCTAGCCCACAGACCTTGTCTGTACCACAACACTTCACTGACTCCATCTCGCATGCCTTCATCTATCGGCTTCATACAAGCACATCTTCTGAGAACACATTTTACTGCAAAATGCAAGCTACATCACCCTATGCTTAACCACTGCAACTGCAACGTGAATACATTTGCTGCTCCCTCTGTCAAGACCGCAAGGGAGAGTATCAACAATCTCTCCTGAACCACAGAAACCGAATGAGATCGACCCTCCCACCGTGGTTAGCATGGTTTCCTGATGTTCGTCTGAAATGTCTGTGCCTAGCATTTGCTTGGTACTCAACTGAAATCTATGTCTGCTTAATGTACTTACAACTGACCGCCTTATGATGTAACTAAGTAATCGCATGTTCCAAAGTCGTATTCTTGCCTACTTACACCTTCTTGAAAAAGCGCCTCAATGCCCGTGGGATGTAGTGCGCTATACAAATGTAAAAAATAAAATAAATAAAAGAATCACAGGGGACCAAGTGGCAGCCAATGGGGCGAAGAGGGTTTAGGGAGAGGTTGTGGATAGGAAGGGGGAGTTTTGGGAAACTGGGAAGAGGAATAGCATAACAAGATTGGATAGGTAGGGGGGATTGTAGGAAAAAACATACCTTGATACCATTCAAAACTCTGTCTTTAACCTGACTTAACGTGTACTGCCCAAATTGCCTGTGACCTAAACACGCCTCTGCTCAAAGCCTAGCAATCATTACCCATTCCACATGCACTAGTACCCTTGCCTAGCCTGACAAAAGCAAGCGGGGTGAGAACATGAGGATGAGCTGAAAACAACATTAAAGACTTGGCAAGCGAAATGAAACAAACAACTGGGGGTCTTCCCACATGATTGTACACATGATCATGGCCTGCTATGCAAAGCATTGCATGAGAAGACAAAACAAACATATAACATGATGTCAGAAAACATAACGTATAGCGCACCCCCATTATTTGTTTGTGTGTTCATCTCCACACACTCTAAACTTTGCCATGTGTAAACCCTACTTGTTACCCTCTGCAGTTCTTAACCATGGCTTCCCAAACGTTATGCATCTTTCATGATTCCGGGGCCATTAAGTCAATGATTGCTAGAAAATAAAGCGTGAGCGTGAAGTTCCATTAACAATGTGCAAACTCTGGAGCAAGGTTATTTAGCTTTAGTCAGGAGCTCCGCAGGACTACCTGGACGAGATGCAAAGTCGCTGTACTGCACCAGGTTTACCTGGATCACCATCACATGGGCCGGATACTGACTTCCTTCCTGGGTCCTGCCGTTACACCACCAGTGCTTGCAGCTGCTCCCTGAACGCTGTGCCCGCCCATGCCGACTATCAATAATCCGCACCTGGCACGGGCGGGCAACAGCTAATAACGATTTCTCAATTGCACGCAGCCGTGAAGGTGCGCATGCGCTCAGCCCAGGGAAGCCTGGGAAATGTAGTTTGCGCCTGCCCATTGCCTCAATGCCAGACCTACTGCACTCGAGATGCCTTGTTCTGGCCCCGACCACCTGTCTTGACACCCTCCGTGAAGCTCTGTGGTGTTTCTAATATGTGTCAAATGAATATATGTGCATTTTGCAGCATCCACCAAAAACTGCTAAGCCTTTGCTACCCGCTAATGTGTCTTGCACAATCTAAATCTCTTCGCCTGCCTACCCCAACAAGAGCTCTATTCTAGCCTTCTGCCATAATGCAGTAATTTGGTAAAACCGATTCACCCTGTAGTTCTTCAAAAAGAGCAATGGGTTCATGCAAGATTAAGAACTTAATGTCATAAAAATTTCACCTCTCACTTCACATTAACTCTCTGGAAATCTTGGAATTGTACTCTACAAATAAGTAGACACCACATGTTAATTTTTTTTCCACTTTGTGTTTATTAAGTTTTACAAATAGCAACAAACACATCAGTAAACATCTGATGACAGAACAAAACGAAAAACCTTTCCAACAAACCCAAAAGAGAGAAAACAAAGGAACATTATAAATCCTCACCCTCCCTACCCATCCACCCGCCTCCCCTCCAAACAAGGAGCTACAAAGGAAGAACAAACAAAGTGTGCACTGGAGTTCGAGCCAAAGTCTTAACCAAAGGGCAACACCCTCATGACCTCTCTCCGATGGTAAGGACCCTAAAAAAGGCCCCGATACAACCACACCTGTATTTAATTCTCGTCCCGAGTCCAATTAAATTAAAGCTTCAAGGCTTCACAATCTTCACTTAACAACACAATAGTCCAGCTCTGCAGGAAATAAGTCATGTTATCATTAGCTATAGCTGCAAGTTTCTCATAGGTAAAAATTGCCAAAGGTTTATTCAACCATTCTGCTTTAGTTGGGACCTGGGGACTTTTTCATTTCTGTGCTAGGGCCATTCTCCCAGCCCTCAACATAGCCCTCGTCACCTTAGAGAAGAGCCGCGTCTCAGACTCAGGCCTAGGAGTACTCAGTAGGATCTCCAAAGGGTGGAGGGAGGGGGATGAACCCAGGATGTCCCTGATCCAGCTGAGGACCTCTGCCCAATAACCCTTAATGACCGGACACTCCCACCACATATGGAACCACGTTCCTCTGCCTGTACACGCCCTGGGACACATGGGAGACACACTTGATTATTTGTAAAGTGCTCTAACACCACTGAAGAAGCTTCCTGGGGCTGCACTATGCTATACCATTGCACCTGTGAAGAACAGATGATAACTTTTATTATTGTTATTATTAGGCTAGTTATTGAACGCACACCTAGCTACGGGAAACAACAGAGTGCTTACAATCATAGGGGGAAGAGAACAGTGAGGAAAGCAGAGAAAAAAGCAGCGGGGTGCTAACGGGAGGGAGAGGGTGGGCAATTGGCAGCACGGGATCTACAGGCAGTTCCATGTAGAGATCGAAGATCACAGAGGACAGGATGGAAACTTGCAGGTCTCCACAGGTGATGGGTAGAGTTGGTGATCTGGAACAATCCATTTGTGCGAACATTTGTCCTTGGTGATTCACAAGGTAGGATTTGACCCAGCTGTTTACAATCTCACTGATCCCCATGCGGCAATGTATATTGTCAGTGAGTGTCTGGTGGTCTCCTGTGTCAAATTCTGCTGATAGGTCAAGGAGAACTAGGAGGGAAGGATGTCGATCATCGAAGATTTTAAGGGCCTCATCGATCACCTTGATGGTAGCTGTTTCTGTGCTGCATCTGGGTCTGAAGCCAGATTGGTAGGACTGAAGGAAGTGACTTACTGTGGGGATAGAAATGTCTTCTGTTTGCTTACTGACTAGTAAATGATCCTCTATCACTGATATGAGGTGATATGGAGTTCCAGAGCTGTGACACAAAGTAGGATAACAAATGACCCCAAAGCCTTGCCCTTTTGAATTTTGCCACATCAGCTGAATATCTATCTCCTGTAGACAGCAATGTGTGTGTGTGTGTGTGTGTGGTGCATGGGGAACTTGTGACAGAATGGCATCTGTGAGGACTGAATAGCTATAGCTTTTGATTTTATAGTAATAAAAAATATATAGGTATCTCTGTCTCAGAAAGTACTGTCTGCTAATCAGGCTCCTCTTTAATAATGCTTCATTCTAAAATGCATAGTGCACACATGTACATCTGCTCAGCGTGCTGGGAGGGGTCAGAAATGTGAGGCCCACCACATTTTGAAATTTTCTCAACAAACACCATTTTATTATTTTATAAGGTTGGATGAAAGCTTCAATATCCCTACCCTGACGAGGACTTCCCTGCCTAAAATAAAGGACACACTCTAAAAAAGGAAATCTCTCCCTCACACTTATACATATAACGGATAAACAAGGAAATGCATGGCAGTTGAAAACAATAATGGTTCAATTCACAACCTGGCCACAGTCTCTCTTCATAACCTGGGCGAACTCCCCATCCCCAGTTTTAAACGTGATTCTGCTTCACAGTTCAAGAAAAGAAAACAAGGATAGCCTGATTCACAACAAAGTTCTAATACAGTTTGATGCAACTTCAACTGTTCAATAGAAAGTTTCAACATAGAAGATGTAAGGCTCTTCTTCCTTAAACAGGTTCTCAGTTCCTCAGTAGCAACAATGATTGTGTTTGTCGGGATGATTTGCCACTCTGACAACTCAAAAGAAATGCAACCTCTCTGTAACAGCCTTGAATGGCTTTTCCTCCAGCACCACTAACAACACAACGTGTCTCTGTTAGGACCACATGGTAGCACTCTTTCAACTTCCAGCTTGCCTGCTTCCATGCCAGAGGTTTGCCATTCGGGTATAATCCCCTGCCTGAACAGTGGTTCATAACGGCAAATGCTTTGGTGGTCAAAGTCAACTGACAAAAGGTTTACAATGGCTTCACATCATTCAACAAATTGCAGCTTCAAAACTTTCAGCAACTTCTCAGAGAAAACAAGATTCACATTTGTGCTCTTTAATACTATTCTGCAACTTATGCTCCTCTCCTCATGGATATCTTTAGCGAGAAGGGCAGCCTTTTTGCCACTTGTGTTTCCCCACTACACAAGCAACCAAAGACTGATAGGGATAGGGTCTTTTCCTGCCTCTCCCCTGATTTTGGCATTGTGTGTGAATCCCAGCTTGTACCAACTGTTTTATACAACATGGGCAACACATTTCAGAGTTTATAGACCATGCATTAGCCCCCTTCTGCTGCTGGCAATATTGGCTACATTGTATTTGCCTTGATTTCAGTTTCTCTTGGCTCGGGAAATGCTTATTGCAATTAACTCTTAACAAAGTCGCCCCCACGGGTGGCTGGGTTTTCCACAGACTCACACTTTCAAGGTTACAGTCAGACAGTCGACACCTGCTGCAACACACTTGAGCTATTGTGCACTGTTTTACAGTTCCTTCTGCGGAGGTCTCAAGGGTCTGGGTCGGAAAGGGCAAGGTTGTTTTTCTCCTTGTCAGCCTATCGATATTCACTGCCTTTCTCCTCCTCTTGAACTGCTGTGCCTGGATAGCAGTCTAGTCGAGCGGCTGCTTTGCTCGTCTTGTGCTCTTGTGCTCCACCCTTTATCCCTGTGGGGTGAGGGGAAGGGCCGTCCGGTGTGTGTGATCCTGGACAATTGCCTGACCCTTGTGTTGGGACATGTTAGGTAAATGGCTGGTGTTTGGCCGTCCTCTTTCGTGATGTACAAAAGTGTTTGTGTCAGAAAAGTGGTGGGGGGTAGAGTTTCTGAGCTTCTCAAATAGCAGGATGGGGAAAAGGTATTAGAAGAAGGGGATACCGCGTCTCACCTGTTGGTGTCCTACTTCCACTCCCCGAGAACCCCCTATCCAGGAGAATCCTGCCTCACTGGTCCACCCCCAGGAACTGGATCCAAACGAGATGGCCTTGTCCTGGCCACCTGGATGACAGCTCCCCGGGGACTAGTCAGGGAGACACCTTCATGATTCTCACAGTAGTCTTGTTCAAAGGAGGATTGCCATAGCATTTCGGTGCTGGACTGCTCAAGTGGGGGGGGGGGACAAAGACTGGTATGCAAATAGATATTCCTCCTTTGTGAAAGGTGCAGTGAGCTAAAACATGTGGCTGCAGACTCTGAGCGGGTACATTCCCACAGAACAGGTTATCATGCCATGTTCTTTCTTGCATAGGGGCGCTCTGACCTCTTTTTGTTTGACAACCATATATACCACCACAGCTTCAGTACTTTGGACTGCTAGCACAGCTTCAATGATTTGTACTTCTAGACAGGGTTTGACAAGATACACTAGTACTTCAACACCTTCAAGTAGGCAAGGCACTCTTTTTCTGAATATCTCTATTCAGAAAAGGGCAGCCTCTTTGCTTCTCTTGTCTGTCTGCCACAAAAACAATCTGGGTTTGCTTTGAAACTCACTTCTCTCTGTCTTTTATAGTCTTTGGCACTACAGGTTGTGTCAACTTCAAAATAGTCTTTAAAAGCAGCCAGTTTCCTTTCCCCAAAGTTACCTTCACCTTTCTGCCAGCCATCAGCCCAAGCAATTACCTGGAAGCCTTGGTGCCATTCCCTTAGCTTCAGGTAATGCTTGCACGCATATATCTTAGGCCAGTTGAACTGTTACTGTGAAGTTAGTAACAGTTAGACTGCTTTTCAACTCTGAGAAAGATGGTTTCACTTGTAATATAGGTAGGCTCTTGGCTTGGGCAATGCATTTCCTCTTCAATAGTAGATACACTTTAACTTCTTACTTATGAAAAGGCATGCCACATTAAAGTAAAGAATAGAGTTCAGTCTTTCTTTAGGAATCACAATTAGGCGCACACAATCACTTCTTAAGGTCGTTTTCAAAGGTTAAAGACTTGGATTGAATTGTATTCCTGTGTGAAAATAAGGGATATAGATCTGTCTTCCTTTGGGAATCTCAATTAAGCACACTCTGCCACTCTTTGGTATAGTTGTCACAAGTTAAAGAATTCAATAACATTTTTATCAAAATTCGGTAATGGCCTTTGCAACGTTCACTCTTCTTAATTAGTGACACACGACCACTCCTTGAAGGAGATGTAGTCTGTTAAGGGTTTAACAATGGGTTTAAGCAGCGTTTGCTCTTCATGTGAATAAAAAGACTTTCCATTGTGCTACCTTTCCATTGTTCATTCATTATAACTTCAATTAAAAACTTCTACTCGCTTTAAATCACACGCAAGTGAATAGGGACCTGGATACTGTTGCTGGCAATGCTTGCACAAGGTATTACAATGCCAGTCTTCACTCGCCAGCTTTTTTAACACTTGCTCTGCGTGTCACACTGCTTCCATGACTTCTGCCACAACTTCTACTCCTTCTGGCTTCTTGGGGACCCACACCTTTCCTCTCTGAAGGTGTTTCTGGTCAGGCCACACATTTATGGAGCCCCTTTCGCACCTGTGACCCACGGCTTGATAATTGACCTGGCCTCAGTCTCCAACACGTCCGCTGCATAGCAACCATGGCAATCAGACTCACCTGGGAAAAGACCGCTCTCCTGCACATCTTCCGCTGTGCAGCCTCTGCACTTCGGAACAGGACCCTCTCAGAACAAGCAGGTGAAATCTACTTTCTCCATGTTACGTGTCCCTCGTGTTCTCCCACTTCTACTTGGTTTGTCAGCCTTGTGCCTTCTTCTTTCTGCTACTACTGCTACAGCTGGCATTCCAGTAACAGATCCAGTTCCTTTCTACTGCCTGCACCTGAGGGGTCCTCTATGCCTCCCAGGTTCCTTGAGGTGTGGGATGTGAGGCTTAATTTCCTGACTGATGTTACATCATGCCTCTTCAACCCTCTTCCTCGTCCCAGTACTCATGGGATTATGGGACATGTAATCCCCATCAACAAAGTTAGCTCTTTTAACAATTGAGTTAATTTTGAGGGTAGATGTATTTCCCTTACATTCATTAAAATATGGAATTTGTGGTTGTTATAGAGGAAGACATTTGATTTAAGGCATTTTTGCCAGATCCTTTTATCATATACCTTTAGGAGTAAGGAGGGTGCTCATCTGGAAATGCCTTAAAAGATCTTTCAAAAAGGATTGTGTCCTCCCACGTATTCTCATTTTACGATATATCTTGCAGCGCCAGCTGCTTCGATATTCTTTTTCAGCAAAGGGCGCTGTGCGTCGATGCGGTCAACACGATGTCCCTCGAGGACTTCCATCTCAAAGTCGACGTCATAATTGGTATATATAGGACGCGCAACGCCCATTGGCTTCCGCTCAGTTTTTCCATGAGAGCATTTGCTTCGAGAATTACAGCACGCTTCAGTTTTGTTGTGAAAACTTTGTCGAGATGCCCTCCTCTTCAGCTCCTTCAGCCCCAAAGACTGGGTTCAAGAAGTGCTACAACTCCAGCACCAAGATGTCCCTGTCAGACCCCCATTGGGTGTGTCTGTGGTGCCTTGGTCTTGAACATAAAACTGTGGACTGTTAATCCTGTCAGTCGATGACCAGTAAGGCTCTGAAAGAGCATATAGGGAAACTAGCAGCTGGTACGACCCCTACTAAATCTTCTTTGATGTCTTCATCGAACATACGATCTTATGATGTGTCAAGAGGTGACTCTCCTCAAAGGAAACATTTTAAAAAATCATGCTCCTGGGGTGGGTCGCACCATTCCTCATCTTCTTCAAAGAAGTCAAAGAAAAGACATTATGGGTTGCCTTCTTTGGGATCTACTGATTCCTCTCCTGAGAGAAATATAGCCTCCCCAACTAAATCCTTTACTCCTGCTGAGTAGGAACATTTCAGACACGAAATGTTAAAAATCTTCAAAAAAGAGGCACCAAGAAAAAGGTGAAAAGCCATGCTCCTGTCGAGCAACATAGGGCAGATAAGGAAAGGCCAAATCCTGCGCGCCCTTGAGCCCGGGATGCAAGCTGGAGACCCCTCGAGATTCTTCGAGATCTCAAAACGATGAGAAATATTCGAAGACTCTTTCGAGTCGTGGGTCAAGCCCTTCAAGGGCTCTGTCAAAGTTAAAATCGACAGGAAAGTCATCGAGAATGTCAATGCCTTTAGCGTAGAGATTGCAGATGCCATCGATGAAAAAGTAGTCGACGCTTTGTCGAAGCCATCAACACCTTTAACTTCTCTACCTAAATCTTACAAACCATTACCAAAAATAGACTCCTTCAAACCTTTATCTTCAATTCATGAGGATTACGAGACCCACAGACAATGACACTACACCATTTGGTTTGCAACTAGACAGACCTAACGTCCCAGAAAGTTTTATTTCTGAAGAAACCAGACTAAAGGATTTGTATGAAAATCTGCAAACAGCTAGACAGGTGGAGACTTCTCCTGAAATGGAGTTTGGAAAGCCAGACCCAGCAGACCATGCTGATGCCTCCTATAGGCACCTGAGGACTAGAATCATTGATTTCATGGGATGGTGCAGACAACGGATATTCTGGACAAAGGTTCACAAAAGGATCTCATACATCCTTTTAATGTAGCTCTCCAGAAAAGCGTCTCAGCCAATTGGGAGGTTCCTGAGTCGAGTCCAGCGGTAAACAAAAATCTCACCCAAAAATACAGGCCATCTACTAGTGACCCTAGCTAACTGTCAAAACACCCAATGCCTGAAAGCCTAGTTGTTCAGGCAGCAACATCTACCTCGAAACAAACTGCATACCCTACCATCCCACCGGATAGGGATGATAAGCGTTTTGACGATTGGGTAAGAAACACATTTTATGCCGGAAGCATGGGGCTTAAGTCTGTAAATGCCACTTGTGCTTTAGCAAAAGTACACCTTCGCCCGGTGGGATTGTTTAGCTATGGAGGCTGACCATATTCCCGAAGGGGAATAGAGAGATGGACTCCTGAGCATTGCAAGAGACGGCAAGGAGGCTATGTCCGAGTCTCTACAATCAGGACTGGACTTTGCTGACAGTATCAGCTGAGCCATGGCAGCAAGCACAGTGATACACAGGTTTGCATGGTTGATGAAGTCAGGATTTGCGCCGGACTTGCAGGCCAGGCTCCTCAAAATTCCCTTTGACGGCACCCAGCTGTTTGGCAAGGCTGATGAAAGCCTAGAGAAGCTGCAGACCTCGAAGGCGGAAGCCAAATCCCTTGGAGCCGGAATCGGACAGTCGCAAGCCTCTCATCCCAGTGGATCATCTTGGAGGGGTAACTCCTTTAACTTCTACTCCTCAGTTGGAAGAGAGGACTGGCTAGTCAAAGAGGTCAGAGAAGATTCCCTCGTGGTGGATGAGGTGCAAAGTCCACCCAAGCAATGGCTACTTTACCATCAGCTGCTGCTACAGCTGCCTCAAAACCTCTCTGAGGCCTTTGAGCATATGGCCCTTTGGGTATCGTGCATGCAATGGATGGGGATGCAGAACAACTCCGACACCAAATAATCGAACCAACTCAGGAACATGGTAAAGGTGCTGTTTTATTTTATTTTATTTTTTTATTTAAAATGCATACGGTTTATAACTTTAAACCTTACATTTATCAACAATGAAAAATTCTCATTAAAGTAGTTCATACAAAAAAGTTTAACAAATTAATCTGGATTTATCCGATGCAAGGCAATTGTCCATGACCAGGCATTAATTTTATCTGGATTGTTTGCCAGAAGCGGATAGCCGCTGTTGTCATAGAAATGTTGTTTCCAGATAAGATGTGTGCCCATCGTTCTTTAGGGACCATGGATTTATTGAATTTCATGTAGAGTGTAGCGACTGCAAGGTGTTTGTCTGCCAAAGCCTGGCATTGCATAAATAAATGGTGTAGACTTTCAATAGTGTCATCCTCCTTGCAATACCTGCAAAGTTGGTGTCAACGGGTTTTCTGTGCACGTATCCCAAGGATTTGCTGTGCTGGAAGTACATTAAGACGCAGCCTCATGAAGGTGTCTCTAATAAGGCGGTCAGGAAACAGCTTCAAATAACGAGGGATCACGTTTAAGGCTCTTGCTTCTGTGGTACAATTTAGCGTAAGTTTGTATCCGTTTTTCTCTTTTATTGTTGATATCCAATCGAGTCTTTCAATTTGGAGTTTGGCTCTTTGTGGTCTACAGATTAGGGTTTCAAGTGAAATGTCATATCTTATCCTTTCTTGGTTAAGAAATTGCTTCCATTTATTCAGAGCCATTGTGTTGATATTTCCAGCGATTGGACGAAGAATATTCAAGGCGAGAATCTGGTTGTTATTGTATATTTTCCTGAGAAGATCTAGTTGTTTCCACAGTATGATTGATTGGAGGGATTGGAGGCCAAGTTCGAATCGAATTCTAGATGCTGGAATACATTTCGGAATGGCTAAGACCTTTGTCCAAAAGATTTGCTCCAATTGATCCCATACAGTTGTCGGTAGGTTTATCATTGTCTCTCCGCCGTATGTCAAGATGGGTACAAATTTTTGTTTAAAGAAAATTATGATTGGTTTTGTGGAGTATTTCCTACATTTTTTATGTATTACTAAGCCCTGACGCGCTAGAGAATGTGCTTTACTTTTCAGGTGGTCAATCCATGGTTGTTCGACAGAGGATTTATTGAGCCAAACCCCTAGATATTTGATTGTTTGAACTTGCTCAATTTTTTCCTTCTGTAGAAAGAATGATGGTGTTTTCTGGGAAGGGCCCTTTTGAGTCGTTAGTGACATGATCTTGGTTTTTCTGGTATTTATTTCCAACTGATTTGTATGCATATATTTTTGAATGTTATTCATGGCAGTTTGCAGGCCTCTCAGTGTTTTGGCAAAGATTGCAATATCATCGGCATAAAGAATCATAGGAATTGATGTTGAGTTTAATTTAGGCGGATTCATTTGTGGAGTAGTTATAGTCTCTTCAAAATCTGAAGTGTACAAATTATACAGGGCTGCAGCCAGTGGGCAGCCTGGTTTAAGTCAATGCCAGGTTTTAATTGGTTGTGTGACAAGACCACTTTTGCTCAAATGGATCTGCACTTGTGTATTGGAATATAGCAACTTTATTGGTTCCAGTATGTTGTTTGGGCAGCCCCATTTTGATAGTTTGTCCCATAAGATGTTTCTATTAATTTTATCGAAGGCGAGATGGAGGTCGATGAAGGCTGCATAGGTCGGAGTGCTGGATCTGATGGTTTCATGTTTGAGCAGGTTTAAGATGAATAAGTTGATATTGGTCCCAACATTCTTAACGAAACCAGTTTGCCGGATGGCATGTCTGTTTGCTGTGGTGGCCCAGTGGTTCAGTTTCAAAAGAAGGATGTTTGCGAAAACTTTGCCCAATGGGTCCAAAAGCGCAATGGGCCTGTAGTTTAGTGGATTCTCAGTTGGCCCTTGTTTGTAGATAGGATTATTGTCTCTCTTTGCCATGACGCAGGGATTTTTTTTGTGCGATTTATCAGCGCGAATAGATGGCTGCAGAAAGCTGCACATGTGTCAGGATTCTTTTTTATAATGGCATTTGATAAGCCATCTGGACCAGGGGCCCGAGATACATTTAGATGACGTATTGCATCATTTATATCCGCAAACTCCCACTTGAACGACCATTTTGGTTGTATGGTTGTTAATTCCTCTCAGCCGACCACGGGGCTTTTTTGATATAGATGGTTGTAGTGGGTGATCCAGCTTGTTTCAGGGACCTCGGAGATCATATGGTCAGCTGTATTTGTTGTTTCATTCAGGAGTTTCCAGAGATCTCGTTTATTTCGCGGCCCGATAGCTCTTAACATGGTCTCTGCGTCATTTTGTTCGAGTGTCATCTTCACATTTTTCAACCAATTCTTGTAGCTTTGTTTTAGGTGTTTAATCTGAATATATTTAGTTGGATTTAGTTGTTTCTTCAGTTGCCTGATCTGAGATCTTAGGGTTTTTTTCCTTAGTGCTATCATGCGGCTGTAGGCATGATGATGTTGTTTCCTCGGTTGATGTCCAACAGTTGGACATTGATGGAAATTTTGTAGTATCCATTCATAGTTTAGTTTGGATTCGTCTATCATCGTTGTACTGATGAATTTATCTGGGAGAGACTTTATTTCAGGTTGTGATAATTTCAATCTTGTTGCCCTTGAATTGACTTCCAACTCAGGTAATTGAAGTCGCAATGATAGTTCTTTGCTGTTGGACCATGATCTGATCAAGATGTAATGATCACTGTCTTTTGTGGAAATATTTTCCATCCGGTGTATGGGCTCTTTGATGCTACGTGAGCGATAAATATAGTCAATGATCCCAGAACTGGTTCCGCGTTGGGGTAAACGAGTTAGAAGATGCATTTAGGGTGTCAAGTCGCATCATGTTTCGATCCGTCATTTCTTTAGACCATCACCGCGCTCGAGGTTCTAGCAGGTGGTCATCGAGCTCTTCACCATTGGAGGAAAAAAGGTGAAAATTTATTAACAATTACCTAAAACAGGGAGTTAGAAAGGACATCAATGGACGTTCGCTCGAGCTCTCAGTACATTTCTCATAATAAAAATCCTTGTATGCAAAAAATACATCAGACGTGACGCCATAGTACATGGCAAATTAGAAAAACCTACGAGGGGTTGTGATAGGTTCAAGGGGAACATCCAAGTATACTTTCTATAAGGGCTGGGATTGTGATTGGCTATCTACTCTGAGGTGGTCAATTTATACCTACCTCTAAAACATGTAATCTTTAACACTATTAAGTACACAGTATATCATTGGCTCTCAACCTATAAGGCCCTTCGTTATACAACCCTCTATAATTGGTTGGCACGTTCGTGCCATGTCCAGAACATTCAGTTCACTCAGCAGCACGTAAGCCCAGACCCAGGTGCCAGGAGGTGAACTTGACTTTACCTCCCCACCCAATAAGCCCAATGTCTCTCACCACCCATGCCTTCTGCCATGCAGATTGTCTTTGAACTTGGCCCTGCAATGTATTCATGTCTCTGGGAGGATATTGGAGTACAGGCTTTCACTATTGTTGTTCTAGAACTCCATGCTCAACTCCATTTCCATCCTTGGTTCACGTGACAGGAGACCACGATTTGATCCATTTTGCAGCATTGAAATGTCTTAAATTAATAAAACTTGGCACGCTTGGAGTTCTTTCTTTGCACCTTAACAAGGGATGATTTAGCTTCACACATTAACTGAATAGCTAATCGACCTTGGCTGCTTCAGTTTTGATACCAGGCCAAACAGCCTTGCCATTCGTTTCCACGATCTCAGCTTATTCTTGCTGCAACACAGTTCTCGCCTTTTCTTTCCTTGGGTCCTGGCTTACTAAATTCATGACATCGATGCCTGCAGTCTATTCACTACATATAGCCAGCTTCTAAGATTACTTAAACTACTTGCGTTACAGCATCTGGACAGTTCTTGAACATTTGCATTTCTATAGCAGTTTGCACACGTGCAATCTTCTTTTCGCACATGAAAGTTTACTCGATTCTTAACTTCATCATCATTTTCTGTAAAATCCATGCATTCTCTTCAGCTAGTATTCTCAGGGCGTCACACATATTCTCAGGGCGTCAGACTCGTCTTTCGTGAAGTCACCAGCTCTTCTTTTTGCTCCTTTTCATATTCCTTCAGGGAGTTCCTCCCTCAGATTATCGTCTCTTCGGGGATAGATCCGATAGGGCTGTCTCAGTGAGTACCTTCTTTCGAATACTAGCCGTAGTATAGTCACAACTGCTGGGGTTAAGCATGGCACAATCTCAGGCTTGAAACATATAGGAGGTAGGTGGGCTGGATTTCCTGCAGAGGCATGTAACTGCTCCTTTACACCTTAGCCCACAAAGCCCAGGTGGGAAGCAGACTCTCATAGCATCTGCAAGAATGGCGGGGTATTACTTCAGATGAGTGGGCGTTCAAAACAGTAGTCCAGGGTTACTGCCTCCCCTTTCTAAAAAGGCCTCAGGACCATCCATCGGGGAGCCACTCATTAAAAGTTCCAGATCCGTTCCTTGTGCAGGAAATGTTGAGCCTGCTAGAGAAAGGTGCTATAGAACCAGTACCTATAGCGGAGAGGAACAAAGGGTGGTACTCTCCTTATTTCCTAATCCCCAGGAAGGATGGAGTATTGTGACCCATGTTGGACTTCAGATGCTTGAACAAGTTCCTCGGGAAGGACAAGTTAAAGATGGTCACACTTTCTCAGATTCTTCAGGCCCTCCAGCTCCAGGATTGGATGGTGTCATTGGACCTTCAGGATGCTTACTTTCATGTGCCTATCCATCACAAGCACAGAAAGTACCAGAGGTACATCGTTGGCAGTTCTCATTATCAGTTTTCAGTTCTGTAATTCGGGCTGACCTCCGCCCTGAGGGTTTTCACCACGCTGATGGCAGTGGTGGCATCAAGTCTCAGGAGAAGGGGGTTCATGTCGACCCCTACCTGGACGATTGGCTGATCAGGGCCGTTCACTCGAACAAGCTCTGGAACATCTCAGCATCACCTGCCACTCTCTCTAAAGACTGGGCTTCTTCCTCAATTACAAGAAGTCCCACATGATACCATCTCAAAGACTCCAGTTCATCAGAGCAATCCTGGATGCATCCTTGGGAAAAGCCTCGCCACCCGAGTTGAGAGCTCAGCACATTCAGCAGATGGTCACCAAATTCCAGAGTGCCCAGTGTCTTCCAGCCTTTGACTTTTTGAGGTTGCTCGGCCTCATGGCATACTGCATTTTCCTGGTGCCACAGGCCCGCCTGAGAATGAGATCCCTCCAATGGACTCTCAGGACTCAATGATTCCAATTCTCAGGCAAGATGTCAGACCTTCAGGTTCTGAGCAGAGTCAGACAGGACGTTTTGTGGTGTGCCAGCGAGTACAATATTCTGAATGGAGAACCTTTTTGGCAACCATGGCCGTAGATAACAGTAGTTACGGACGCCTCAATCACACAGTGGGGGGGAGCCCATGCCAACAATCTGACGATCACCGGTCGTTGGTCTCCATCAGGGTCCAAACTACACATCAATATTTTGGAGCTGAGGGCAATCAGACTAACCCTGAAGTCCTTTCTGCCCTCTGTACAAGGAAAAAATGTCCTGATAATGACAGACAACACAGTGGCCATGTACTACCTCAACAAAAGAGGAGGCGTAGGTTTGCTACCACTGTGCAGATAGGTGATGTAGCTCTGGTTCTGGGCAATTCAAGAAGGAATCTCCCTATCTGCAGTTCACCTATCCAAAGATAAGAACACAGTGGCGGACACTCTGCGCACGCTAAGCATGGTCTCAAATGAGTGCGAACTAACTCATGAAGTCCTTCAAGAGATCTTCACCCTTTGGAGAACCCCTCAAATGGATCTATTTGCAACCAGTGTCAACCGGAAGTGTGAACTGTTCTGCTCCAGGGAATTTCCCCCAAGAGGAGCTCTAGGAGACGCGTTTGTAGTGGATTGGGAGTTTTCACTCCTGTATGCATTTCCTCCAGTCCCCGTCATTCCTCATGTTCTCAGGAGGTTGAGAACGTTTTGGAAGTCCATTATCCTAATTGCCCCGGATTGGGCCAGGAGGATGTGGTACTCGGACCTTCTGGACATGTCCATCTGCCCTCCTCCAATGAGTCTTCCGCAAAGAGAGGAACTTCTCTCTTGAGAGGAATGTTGGGTTCTCCATCCAGAGGTCAGGACACTGAACCTTCACGCATGGTTTCTGAGATGGTGAGATACAAGGATTGGAACCTCCTGGATGACGTAATGGAGATTTTGCTTTCTGCCAAAAGGCCAGCAACAAAATCCTTATACCGCTGCCATTGGAACACATTCTGCAACTGGTTGTTATGAATCAAAAATTAAATCAGTCAAAATAGACTTCAGCATCCAAGGATGACACCCAGCTCTACTCTTCAGCCTGTTCGGTGTTCCGAAGTATATGAGGCTTTACCTAGAAACCCCTCCACGACCCCGCTCAGGAGAGCGGGAACGTAGTGGAGCCTCCAGGGAAAACCCCTGAAGGGGGGAAAACCCCTATGGTGTGCTGCTAGAGTGCATTGACTCCGGAATGCAGCAGTTCCGATGTTTTCCTGAAGGTCGTGTCTCTACGAGTGGCAGATTATCTTCTCACGAAAGGGTCTGGAGTCGGATAGAGAAGCAAGAGTGTGAGATAGAGAGCAGTAGAAAAGAAGAACCGGAAGGCTGAGTCTTAGGACTGTAAGCTTACCCTAGCATCTACGAGGATTCTGCACTTATTCTTGACAGTGAAGGTCAAGTGCTGGTAGTAAGAAGGGGCTGGAACCAGGTCAGAAGAGACCAAATACAGAGGATGAAGACATTAAGATTCCATATATGGACTTGAGGAATAGAATGATAAAGTGTGCGAGTATATTATTTTAGAAATGCTCTTGCCACCTGCTACGCCGGACCATGAAGCTAGAAATAGCTCTTCCCTTGAGTCTATAGGGATTTAAAGCCCTCGTGCTATCTGGTGAATGTCTTGGGGAGTAACCCTGAAGCAGATTGATAATGCCGTTACTCGCATGAATATCGCAAGAAAACAAATGGATGGCATGATCAAGCCTGCCACATACCGAGTGATCTTAGCGGAAACGCCAGGAGAAGGAGAGAGTTCAACGGAACGCTGTGTATAATGGAATGGATTCCACGATCCGAGTGACTGCAGACAACATGATTACTTTTCTGCAGGTTATTATAGCGTTTTAGGATAGTAAAGAATAGTCAGGAGTGTAAGGAATTGAATCAGGACTAGAAAACAAGAAAGCGTACTCCGGGTAGCGTAGCGAAACTCTAGAGAGAGTAGCAACGCAGAGAGCTGGATGCCGAGTTTCCGGATATGCGGCTGGGAAACATGGGAGCATGGCTACCAACCCTTTCCTAGGTCTTAGGAACGCTAGACCGTTGCTGATTGTTCCACGTACAGACATGATGGAGGGAGCCTGAGTAAGCCGGACTTCGTATACAGATGGTACCATCTGAAGAGATGTCACACTGGTGTAGGGAAAAGGATGTGGACCCTTTTCAATTCAATATACCTATGGTGTTGTCTTTTTTGTTACATTTGGGTAATCTGGGGCTCCAGATTGGGGCCATTAAAGGATACTTGGCAGCACTTTCCATCTTCAGCCCACCTCGGCGGAGGTAACATATTTTAAAATGCCATTGATCATACAATTCCTTAAGGGGCTCACTAACGTGTTTCCTCCTACACCTTTTCAAGTCCCAATTTGGGATCTTAATCTAGTATTAATATTTCAGATGTGTGCTTCTTTTGAGCCACTCCACTCATGTCCGTTAAGACTACTTACATTTAAAACCCTGTTAGTTGCATTAACATCAGTTGCAGCCTCCATTTACTGTTTTTTTACAAGGATAAGGTTGTCTGTATGGTCAAATCTTCTTTCTTGTAAAAAAATGGTGTTAGATTTCCATTTATCCCAGAACATTGTGCTTCCAACTTTCTATCAGCCACCTCACCCTAGCAAGGAAGAGGAAAGACTACATAGGCTTGATCCCAGAAGTGCTTTCAGCTTTTACATTACTCGGATGACGAAAAACATCAACATGACCAACTTCATTGGCTACACTGGTCAAAAACTGGGACCTCCGGGTACTGAATAGGGTTCATCCAGATGGATCATTCTTGCCATTTCGGAGTGCTACAGATTGGCCGGGAAAAGATCCTCCAGAAGGCCTAAGAGCCCATTCCACAAGGGGCATGGTAACATCTTCGGCTCTTCAAAGAGGGGTGCCATTGGCCAGTTGCGATCTTAGATGCCTGTAATAAGATCTTTGCATCCCTTCTCAAAGATCTAGAAGAGTGGGTTGAAACATTCGACATCCTTCCCAAATTCCAAATTGGTTTCTGAAAAAAGCAAGGCACCTCATTAAATGGGTCTATTCTATCCCGTTTTAAGGTACAAACCAAATATAACCATGCTAAAAAAAAATACTTTATGAGCATGGACATGTCCAGTGCCTTTGATAGGGTAGATGGGGATCGAGTTTGGTGTACACTTAAGCAGTGGGGAATTCTAGATGGTCTGTTGAGGCTCGTAATGTTACTCCATGATGACACTCAAATGCAGGTTCGACTTAACAAGGAAGGCCCTCTGTCTCATATTATAGAAACACATATTGGATTGAGACAGGGCTGCATCCTGGCTCGCATGCTTTTTAATTTGTATTTGGCAGAGATAGATGGAATATGAGTAAATGTTAATTGAATTCAGGTTAAATTGGGAATAATTCCGTTTCACTGGTTGGCCTTTGCGGATGTCCTGCTCATTTTTGACCGTACTCCACTAGGATTACAAAGAAAATTAGATGGCCTGTCTACTTGTGCCCATCTAAACACTCAATTAATGGACTCAAATTAAAGATAATGATTTTTTACTAGTAAAAGGTCACCAAAAATTATGAATTGCTCCATCTGCAATATGAGCGATTTGGTTCTATTTTGGTTTTTTGATTTCCAACTCATGGTCTCTTAATTTTATTCTACAAAGGCTAAGAACCAGGATAAAAGCCACTTAAATCTCAATTTAAGCGTGCCTATGCGAGTCTTTGCAAATTGTCTTTACACCCTCTGATTACATTTTACATCATAAAAATAATTCCAGCAATTAGCTATGGCCTTGACATTATTCTATTAGATCTTGGTGTATTCCTTAATTTCATTTACGCCACAGCCTGGAAAAAAGCTTTAGGACTTCTGCATTCCACATTAGACATGAGGTGGCTTTAACATCTCTCGAATGCAGAGTCCAATGAAAAAAAACAACTTTCTATGCCAAATTAATCAATCCTTGAATTCCTTGTTTTGTGATCTTAATCAACTCTTAGATGTAAATCTGTCCCTTCACTGGTGGATTTTGCTGAATCACAAAACTCTTCAGCTTGAAATAGATTCCAACGAGAGGGAATTGATTAATTACCTGGCCCCAGTGAAGAATAAAATACTCTTTTAGAGGAATAGGAGACTCTCCATAGAGAACCTAATTATTATCATATTTTGGAATACTCAAAGTTCCTTAGAAGGCAAGATTCTATCTCAAGATCTTACTTTTTCCCTGTTATAGAGCCAGAATTATCCATTTTAGATTGAAATTTAATCGGGTACCCAGTTTAGAGTGCTTGGGGCCTAGATCTTTGGAAACAAGCATCTTATCTTCTATTGCTTTAGTACAACCAATCTTAAAATGATTTGTTTTCAGGGGTTTTCTGATTTTAGGTTTGTACATGCTGACAAACGCCTATGGATTAAATGCAGGGAAGGAGAGAAAATTTCTCTATTGCTTGCATGAACTAGAATTTTACCCCTTTTAAATGAAATGTTATCTACTGATTGTGTTAATATTGCTTAATTGTATCTTCTTCAAATAACTTGGATATCTATCTCTGCTGAATGAATTTTGTATGTGAATATATGAAACAAATCATTTAATTATGTTCTAAATGTAATACTATGTATCATGCATTATATCATCTATTTTGTATGAATTGTGTGAGGTTTTAATTTTAAACCAATCCCAATAAAGCAATAATAAATAGCGTGCAGCTTTATACACCCCTCCCCTTTCTAATCCCTAGAAATTAACATCTCTGAAAGGCCATTAGGCTTGTCCCCCACTAGCTGTTGTGTCTGCAGCCATCTCTCGTTCATCGCCTTTTGTGTTGCAATAAAGCTCACAAAAGACACACTGTAGCAGAGCACGTCTGAGCTGAAATGTTATCTCCCTGTGTTGGGAACAGCTGGTAATTGTGTGTGCAGCGGTTTAGGCATGGTATGCACAATGGTATGACCCTGGAAACCCCAATAAAATTCTGGCTAATGTAGAAAATTTGAATAACCTAAAGGCTCCTAGAAATAATAGAGCATGTAAACGCAAAATTAAATCCCAACCTGGGCTCTTGACAGATTGCAAACTTGCTAAAAGGACTACCTTCTTTAACAAAATAGAGCAACCAAGTACTAAAGTGATGCGAGCAGCAATACCACCTATGACTGCTAACGAAATAGAATGCAGCACCTCAGAAATCATGACAGAACTTTCCATAGCGTTTCCATGTATCGGTAGTAAACTACTGACGCAAGCGATAAGTTCTACCATCCCTGCTGACTCAGAGATGAACTCTATTGCTCTAGCTAAACCTAGTATAGCTGAGAGTACTAACGCTGAAATTCTGACTGAGTACATATTTGAAGAGAATGAGAAAGAAAATATTGAATTCTTAAATCCTGGTGAGCGATTTGAGTTCGACCCAAGTTCTGGACTAATTGTAATCGGCCAAACACGTTTGGCCATTAACAATAATATACCAGAAGAACATCCAGATTGCACTCAAGAGAAGGAAGTCAATAGTAGTTAAATAGAGATATTAGATGAGACAAGTGTTATTAGTATGAACACAGAAGAGTTATTCCAAGCACTTGAAAATGTTTTAGTGACACCAGTTGAAAAATGTGATTCTATAGAAAGTAAACTAGCAATACATTCTTTGTTATTGAATGATATTAGCACTAAACACCAACACAAGGTCTGTGAGCAAAGTACAAATACTGTGAATGAAAATTAAAAAGAAGATACACAAGTAGAGAAAAGAATTAATGATCTAACCAGACCTAATAAGCTAGATGAATACACTAATGAATATAATGTGGTAGAACACTGTGCACTAATAAGGAAAAAAAGAGGAAATAAAGTGAAAAGTGAATATCAAAGCTCTAAACGACAAGTAAAAATAAAAAATAATGGAAAGAAAAAAAGCTATGGTCAAGCAGCCATGTATGGCATTACCAAGTTTAAGCAAGCAAACAATGGATGCATAGTTGAGGCTGATGTAAGTGGTGAAATAAGTGACTATGCTATTGATGAGACTGTGAACAAACAGCTGCCCAAAATAAATAATTCTAAACAATTGTCAATATATAAAGAACACAATTTTGCTGGAGCCCATAAAGCTACAATACATGAAAATCCTGGGAAAACTAATATAAAAACTATTAGCAAAAAAATGAAAAAGGTTAGTGATGCAGATATTAGAGAGTTATTTACTAATCCTCACAAGAAACAACTGAACAAAGCAGATAAAGTGCTAGCAGGTCTGCAAAAAAAGGCAGAGATGAAGAAATGCAAAAAACAAAAAAAGGAAGATCCCATTGATGATATACTAATTGATGTACACAAGCTATAGGAGAATACTATATGCTTACAAGGTGAAAATGGAAGAACGAATAAGATAAAAGCAAATAAAAATGGGGAAGAAAAGATTGAAAAATCAAAACAAGCGAAAACAACTAAAGAAAAGGAGGAGAAATTAACTGGGCAAAAATGCGATGAATTGGGTGAAAGGACACCGGTGATACAAATTGAAAAAATAGATACAGCCGAGAGTGTTGTCCTTAATAGAAGACAAATTCTGGCATTATGTTCTTCCATCGTCCCTTTACGTATGATTGTCGCAGATGATTTTAAGATTGTAGCACTACTAGAATAGCCACAAATGTATGGTGCTTCGAACGGTCAATACATGAATTTATTTTGAGTCAAGGTAAATTGTTTGAGAATCTAGGATATACCTGTAAAGAAAGTTATATGCCAAAAGTAAAATATGAAGAAGAACATTGTAAACAAAAGGGTAAAATGAACAGCCAAGAGGGTAAAAGAAATAATGTAGATGCAACAAAGAATAAGATGACAGGAGAAGAAATAGCCACTAGACCGATTGATAAAACAATCCCTGATGGATACTGGCAATGGCTTCCTGTAGCATTTAAATCCCACTTTGAAGCGAGCTCCTGATGAAAATGAACTTATACTATCTTGGAACACGCGAAGAAACATGCACTATATATCTGAAGATGGACTTTTAGATAATATAAATATGTTTAGAGTTATTGCGCTACAAGAAACTTGGATTGTTAAAGAGAATGTGAGCTTAATGGACGCAGTAATTTCACATGCAATGCCACTCAAGGACGTAGAGGTCGACCAGAAGGAGGACTAATGATTTCAATTAAACAACCATGGATTGGAAGTAAACCTACTGAATCCACTAACATGGTATTAATAGTGACTGTCACCTGCATTGCGTCAGACATAGACAAATGTGTACTAATCAACATATACAATCCACCTGGCGGAAAACATAATAAAGAGAACATATTAACTACTGCTAAAATACTTGATGAACTTAGCAATAAGACCCCTCTGATAATAGTGGGCGATCTAAATATAAAAATAAACTGCAAGTCTGAAGCTTTACTAGAACAACGGAATTCTGAACCTGTTGCTATACAAAATAGCTCTAGAGAAAGTAAGGCGTGGCAGTCTTTATTAAATAAATATCATTTGACCATACTAAATGGTAATACCTCTGGAGATTGCATGAAAAATGTGACTAGGATATGTGGAAATAGTATGAGCACCCTTAACTATATGATTGTGAACAGAAAAGCACAAGAGATAGTCACTGTTATGGCTGTAGGATGTAGAGAAGAAAGCGATCACTTGCCTCTATTTGTTCTGCTAAAAGAGAAAGTAAAAATCACCAGCATGTACCTATTGAATGGTGAGATTGGCGTAAATACCGCAGGTAATGGTATTAAATAGAACCCCACTAATATTCAAAAAGGTAACACAAGAGCTATTCCACTTCTAGATACTTTCATTGGGAAGTATGAATATACTCCAATGAAATTAGAGTGTGCTATCTTTGATGAATTTAAAGATCTAACGGATAAAATTAAGGTAGCAGTTATGGTAAAGCGAAAGTATACATCAATTAATGAAAAATGGAATTTGACCCATCATAAGAAATTTAATAATGACATCCACATAAAAAAGAAATTGCTAAGGACAAACATTCGTGAATGCATAAATGAGAATGCAAAAGATGGAACCGTGAAGATCCGTAATCTTAAGAGTCAATATAAGAGATGGAAAAATGCTCATTAGAAAAAGAAAAAAGGTGAGATATGGCTTGCCTTGGCAAATGCTGCAAAAAATAAAAAATGACCAAGGAATGTGGGCAATTATAAATAATAAGAAAGATAAAACTCTTCCGGTTAATTGCATTCCAGAGAGCAGTTTGAATGTTCATGTAAAAAAAATGCTGGGGAGTATGACATGTGAATCATCGAGCGACAAAAAAGAGGAGATGATCTGGAACGGAACATACACCGTTGCTTCATTGATAACACTAATAAAGAAATTACCAAAGTCGAGAGCTGCAGGTCCAGATAGCACATGCGATGCCCTCTTGATGCAATCACCCGAACAATGGGCTAAGGTGCTGTATATTCTATTTCAATGGATTGGTAAATTTGATAAAGTTCCTGATTCATGGAAAGAGAGTATAATACTACCTAGGTCCACGCAAAGACCCGGGAAATTACAGAATGTTAGCCATGCTTGATATCCCTGCAAAAATATTAGCAAAAATACTGTTAAATGAGCTAAATCAATGGATATCAAGCAGTGCGATACTTCCCGAAAATCAGTCTGGATTTAGAGCAAAGTCATCCACATCTCACAATATATCTATTTTAGTTAGTGCAGTAGAATACTCTTGGAAGATTTGCAAACTGCCTATATATGTTGCCTATACAGATTTTTAAGCAGCATTTGATACGGTATCTAGTACAAAATTATGGAATAAATTGGAAAAATGGGGCGTTCCGCTTGCCCTGCTACACATGATACAACTATTATATCAGGATACATCTGTCAGAGTGCGCTTAAATCTAGAAGGAAAACTGTCTGAAGCTATATCCACGACACGTGAGGTCAAACAAGGTTGTACTTTAGCGGCGACACTGTTTAATTTATATTTAGTGGATTTTTTTTGAAAAACAAGCCCAGCTAATGTTACTAATGATATTAAATTGGGCGTGGCGAGGCTGGGATGGCTTGGCTACGCCGATGACCTCCTGTTAATAGACTATACTCCAAAAGGATTACAAGCAAAACTGAATGAACTTGAAAGCTTTGCAGAAGCCAATGATTTAATCATTAACATTGATAAGACTAAAATAATGATGTTTGAGTATAAAATGATGAAGAGAAATAAAAACTCAATATGGCAGATAGATAAGAGACAGATTGAAGTCATAAATTAAAACACATATTTGGGTATCATCATTGATAACAAACTCAAATGGAAAAAACATTGTAATGAAACTAATAGGAAGTGTATGATAGCTACGATGGCGTTAAGTAAATTTATTGGAGCACGAGGGAATATCTCCATAAGTACTGTGATGAAACTGTACTCTACAAAAATAGTAGTATGCTTGGTGTATGGTGCTGAAATTTGGGGGTGTTATTTCAAAAATGAAATTGAGAAATTCTAAGCAAAATTTTTAAAAGTTTTACTGAGGATGCCTAAAAATCTACCTTATGAGTACATATTACTTGAATTCAATATAAACAGTATCTATAACCGTATCCAATTAATGACTGTTATGTTATATGTCAAATTGACTAGACTCAATAATGACACATTCGCAGTAAAAGTAATAGAACAATTTAGATGCAGAGAGAATGGTGCTGCATTTTTAACATTATATAGATGGAGAACGGAATACCTCAAATGGATAAAGAATGATACGTTTAGTTGGCTACTCATGAGTATAAGACAAGTAAAAAGAAAAATGAAAATGATGATAGATGAACTTGATTATGATCAAAGAATAGTCAATCTGGCCACTAAATCAAATAGTAGGTTCTTTCTCGAACACCTAATAGCAAGAGAAGAGAAACCCTCCGATCAGAATGCTTATCCAGACTGTAATACCATCAGGTGGTATCTGAAGTTCAAATTTAATATATGTAATGTTTTAAATATATTTGGAGCAAAGATCGATATACCAAAATAACTCAGATATTGTAGATTATGTGGGATAAACACACTAGAAACCGCTTATCACATATTATGTGATTGTGAAAGTCTGATTGGTATACGTAATTCTCACCTTATGAAATATGATATGTATAAATGTAACATTTTAGACTTATGGCAAAGTTTAATTGAAGGGCACGACATGAATTTGATATTTTATATGATGACATTTTATGCGACTATTTTAGATATTTTAAATGAGTTATAAAATGGAATCTATGTGTTTTAAGACTAACATGTATATTATGTATGATGGATTTTAGATTTTATATGATTGATATGCAAAACTTTGTAAAGTTATAAGCATATTATTAATAAACTTATGAACTTATTCATTTTCCCTGAAGCAGAATCCTGAGAGGCATTTTTGACGTTTCTAAATCTGGGGAAATCCAGTCCATTTCCAGCACTGAGCTAATTCCTGAGAATTACCAATTTGGTCATATATAAGGACAAGAGCAACAGGTGGTTGGATTTGGGTTACAAAATCTTTTAGTGACATACATGTCAACATTTTCCGTTCCATTCAGGAGATGCTATTCCAGTACTGGTTTTATATTGAATTTTGGGACTTGCAGTTCTGGATTTCCCCATTATAAATCCAGGACTACAAGTCCCAGAATGCAAGGATAAAACCAGGACTGGAGTCTCTCAAACGGGATGGGTAATGTTGGCAATGCATAAAATGAGGATCTAAGATTAGAAGTAAGGCCACTTGAGGTTAGTCACTTGAGATTAGTCATTTGAGATTAGTCACCTGAAGAGTTACTAGTCTTCTTCTCCGCCCAGCAGAAGTTTGCTGGCTTTTAAAAATAACAAGAGTTTTCCTTAAAGGTGTGGCAATTTTAAAGGCTCGGGTAAAGTCAGTCACATTCTGGTACCCCTGCTGTGGAAAAGTATAATAAAGGAATTTCAAAATGGTCCTCTGTTGCTTCTCTCCATTGGCAGAAAGGAGCACAAGAGAACACTGGTGTCCATTTACTCCAAGGTACTGCCCCGCTCCTGTCACATTAACAGCACTCGACTAATTGTGTGAGTATCTTTAAAAAGTAAGGTGATGCTTGACACATGAAGTGTGCACCTTTGCAAATGATGGTGATACCTTACAAATGGTGCCAGTACTGTGGCATATACTTAAAATATCTGATTACTGATGGCAACACCTGGGACGTGGTGCGAATACCTGGCAATACGACGCCATTGTCACAACAAAACAACCTACACTGGCTTTGGCAATGCCTGAATTTTTTTAATTAAAAATGCGCTGCTGATCACTTCACTTCACAGTTTGCACTATACATTAAAATCTACTCCTAACACTCTAGTTTGCGTCTTTCCCAAGAAGAGACAAATTGCGTTTAAAATGGCCCCTTACTTGGAAGATAAATGCGTGCTCTGCGGGAGCTGTCAGTCACGCGAAGAAAGCGTGACACCATCAACTCATGCCACGTAGCCATCTGTATGCATATTTGCTGCACACGGAGCTATGGGAAATGGAAAACTTGACTTGATGCATGGTTAAAACCGCCAAATAACTAATGTATGTGCACACCCTTTATGAGAATTCGAGCTGCCTATTCAACAAGCATAGTTTATAATCCACCCTTCATCTGTGACAGCCACGAACTGGCTAATTGGTAAAGTCAAACGTTCCACAAGACGTGAGGGCACGGGCAGCATAATTGCTGATAATTAAAGTGTGCTTCTAATTGTCAGCATCGGCCTTCCGGTCCTTTTTAGAGCACTGTGCTAGCGGCTGGTGTCTGACAGATAAATTGGGTCATATAACTTAATAGGCAGGAGGAGTGATTCGGGCTAGAAAGGTAAAAGACTTTTGAAATTCAGAAAGAATTAATATAAAAAAAAGACTTGGGTAGTTAAATGCCCTGAGTTCTTATAGCTATTCATATTTAGGTAGCAGTGAATTCAGTTCTCCCAAAGGATCCGTTACTTCCACGTCACTCTTTCCCGTCCCAGTACTTACCTCTAAGGCCCCTGTTGCCCTCGGGCTAGTAGGCGGGATGCAGGAAAGTACGACAAGGACACGGATAAACTGCTTGGCACTCTATTCAATGTACAACTGAGGAAACCCTATTGGGTCCCTCCAACTCCTCCTCCTCCACCCCACATGTCTCCTCTACATGTGAGTCTTCCTTAAAACAAAATAACCCTTTCCTGTGTAACAGCCCCATCTCTACTCCAGGAACCCTTTTTCACTTTCTCTTAATTCTGTCCATAATACCACCCCCTTACTAAGTAAAATTTTTCCTGCCCTCTGTCCAGGATTGTTTCGGGTGTGGAGCACCTGGGAGCTCTGGTTTTTGCTGGGCCATTGGAGGATCCCTTGGTGGGGCCTGTTGGCGGTGTCCGGACTCCGCCGTCCGTGAGCCCCCTACCTCCCGTGACACAGAGACACAGAGACAGCGATCTTGCTAGTGTGGGCTCCCCAGTGATTGTGATGTCACCGGGCACGCCCCGTTTATTTAACTGTGCACGCGACGGAGTGAACGTCACCCCGTCGCGTGCGTGCCCTTACAGGGCCAATGCCACACTCCTCCTTTTCCATAACAAAAACTTGGAAACCGGAGGGACTAACTATCACACATCTATAAAGCACGCAACTATGTACATACCAAAACCCCCATTTATTAACAGCCACCCTGGATCCCCCGAGGGTGCCTGTCACGGCCTGACCATTGTCCCCAGGTCAGCCTCCCCAGCTCAGTCCGCTACATAGTCTGTGAGACGGGCAGGTTTCCCACGCCCTGTTCTCAGGGGGTACCTCCTGCCAACTTCTCTGGCCGGTGTCTCTTGACCTGGTCTGCCCCGAGCAGGAGAGTCCACAGCGGGGCTTTCACCCCCACCTTCATCCAAGGCATCCTCACCCTCTCGGTTGTCCGGGTTGTCCACTCTCGGGTCGCCGATTCTCCTGAAGAAGGAAGCATTCCTAGTCACGGACGACGTCCCATCAGAGGCTGTCACCATAGAGCCCTTCACCACCACGACATCCAGGGGGGCGGGTTCATACGTGAGGGATAACTTGCCTTGTGGGTGGCGATTCCTCACCAGCACCTCATCCCCCAGCGCGATGTGTGGGGGTCTCGGGCCTCTCCGGATGTTTTCCATCTGCGTCCTTGTTCGTCTGTCCTCCTCGACCTGTTCATTGTCAATGATGGCGGGGTCCCTGTCCCCCACCTCCGGTATGACGTCTCTCGGGCATCTCTGGAAGAGAGCCTCTGCCAATGCTACACCCGTTGAGGAGTGAGGTGTGGTCCGATATCCCCGCAGGAAGACATACAGGGCCCTCTGCAAGCACTCGCCTTTTCCGTGGGCAATCCTGAAGACTTTGTTAAGGGTGTGCATCATGCGCTCTGCTTCACCGTTAGCCCGGGGCCACAGTAGGGTTACCCGCCGGTGTTGAATGCCATACTCCCTCATGAGCTCAGCAAAACTCTCGCCTTGGAATGGTGCCCCGTTGTCGGACCACAGCACAGAGGGCAGGCCATGGGTGGCGAAAATCTTCTCCAGCGCCACCACCACGTTCTCAAATGCGACGGACTCTATGAACTCGACCTCCGGGTATCGAGACCACTCGTCCACCACAACTAGGAAGTGAGTGCCTCTCGACGTGGACCGGGAGTCTGCGTGCACTACTTCCCATGGCCTGGTCCCTCTTGGCATCGTTTCAATGGACGGTTCCCACTGGGCCGGTGCCGCAGCCTGACACCATACGCAAGACGCCACAAATGCTTCCGCGCGAGCTCCGGGAACCACACCTTCTGGCGGAGGCAAGCTTTTGTTTTGGGCGCCCCTTGGTGGCCCTGGTGCGCCAAAGCGATGACCTGTGCAACTTTGGCCTGGGGCACCACGATCCTCTCACCCCTTAGTAGCAGCCCCGACTCTGAGAATGTCAGTTCTTCTCTCTCTCTCCATAACTGCTCGAGAGCCACCCTGGCTTCACATGTCCTGCGTTCCACCGCCTCCAGCACCGTCTTCCAGGCGCTACGCTGCATTGCTTCCCTCAGGATGGCAAAACACTCGTCGTTCTTTGACGCGAGCTCCAGCTCCTCCACCTGCATGGAGTTTGGTGTGGCTGTTTCCACGACCAGGCGGACATGTTCGTCGGCCTCTTCAGCCAACGTAGACTCCTGCGAGTCCCCTCTTGGGTGTCGAGAGAGATAGTCCGCTGCGTTGTTAGCCCCTGGACGATATGTCAACGACACTCCATACTCGAGCAGGGCGAGCATCCAGCGCTCTATTCTCACTGGTGGACGGGATGATGAGCCCGCCATGATCGGCAACAGCGGTTTGTGGTCCGTGACCACAGTCACGGGGCGCCCCAGAATGTAGAGGCGAAAATGTCTGCAACCCCACAGCACCGCCAGGGCTTCCCTCTCAATCTGGGAGTATCTTTGCTCGGTGTCGGAGAGCGCCTTGCTGGCGTATGCTATGGGTCGAATCTCCTGGTCACTCCCCACTTGTGTAAGCACTGCCCCAGGCCATAGGGGCTGGCATACACTACAATCTCTGTCTGCAGGCTCGGATCGAAGAACGCCATGGTGTCGTCCGCCGCCAAGGCACTTCTGATGTCATCGAATGCCGCCTGCTCAAGGGGGCCCCACTGCCAGACGGTATCCTTCTTTGTGAGAGATCTCAGCGGCTCTGAACGGGACGCCAGATTCCTGATGAAACGGCCACAGTAAGTGACCATGCCCAAAAAGCTCCTCACCTCCGCAACATTTTCTGGCAGACGCGCCTCCTTTCTGTCCCTCACTTTGCGGGGGTCCGGCGACACCCCATCCGCCCTAAATACAAATCCAAAAAACTCGATCGTTGTTTTCAGGAATTCGCACTTGTCCTTGTGCAGGGTGAGTCCCAGCGAGCGAAGGCGCTCAAAGGTCTTGGCCAGGCGTGCCAGGTGCTCCATCTCCGACGTGGCATACACCAGGATGTCGTCGCTGATGTTAAGGACTCCATCCAGATCAGCCAGTGCTCCTCTTATGATGTTTTGGAACACCTCCGCCGCGGAAGACACCCCAAAACTCAACCTCTTATATCGGTAAAGACCTCGATGAGTGGTAAACGTTGTGATGTAGCAGGACTCGGGGTGCAGGACCACCTGGTGATAGCCTGCTCTCAGATCCAGTTTGGAAAAGAACCTCGCCCCTTGCAGTTCCGCTATAATATCATCGATGGTAGGGGTCAAGTGCCGTTCCCTCTTTATGGCCTTATTGGGGAGTCGCATGTCCACGCAGATCCTCACCGCGTCGGGCTGTTTGGGATTGCGTGCGATGACAATGGGAGACACCCATGGGGTGGGGCCCTCAACCTTTTCAATATTTTCCAGCCCTACAAGATTGTCCAGCTCTCAATCCACCAGATTCCTGAGATGAAAGGGTACTCGCCGGTGCTTCAGCGCCACTGGTTGGATCGCCTCATCGATGTGGAGCCGGACCGGCTCACCCACCAACTGTCCAATGCCTTCGAACAGGGAGCTGTGTTTGGCCAGGAGCACCTGAATGTCGTCTAGGTACACTGAATATGCGAATGTTACAATTCCCAGAGCTTTGGCTGCAGCACAGCACAGCAGTGTGTTGTCGCTCACCGGCGTGACGTAGAACCTGGCCTGGACATGTGAGTCGCCATATTGAACACCAGCCACGAACACGCCGTCCAAGGGAAGGGGCTGGTCGCCGCCGAAAGCGAAAATGCGTGCTCTCGGTGCGGTCAGCATGGGCGGGGCCTGCATGGTATCATAGTGCTGTCTGGCCATCACATTCACGGACGCACCGGTGTCTACTAGCATTGGTATAGAGTCTCCATTGACCAGCACATTGCACCTGGGCTGTCTCTTGGAGCGGGATTTCAGCATGCTCACACTGGACACAAAGAAAATGTTTTCATCATCCTCTTCCTCCTCCTCCCCCTCCTGAGGGGCCCCTTCGTCACCCTGGTCCACTTGAGCGACGTTGGACGCCCTTTGGGGTCGGAAGAAACCGGCTCGATCAGGCCCCCTAGGCACTACCTTGGGAGCTGCAGATCGGCACATCCTGGCGAAATGGTCCGCGCCTCCACACCTACCGCACTTCACCCCAGTCGCAGGGCATTCAGCCGGGTGCGGGAGATCGTACCCACACTTTGGGCATGAGGAGGTAGTCCCAGGCGGGCGCGGGCCCTGGGTGTTCATGGGGCGCCTCGCTCCACGGCCTCTTCCGACCGCGCAGACCTCCTCCACCTTGCCTGGGCGGGCACTAGCTTCCATTCTGGTCGCCCGCAGTTCAGACACTTCGTGGCATCTTCCCAGTTCTAAGATGCGGGGAAGGGTGATACCCGGCTCGCGCAATATCTGGCGCCGCAGTTTCCCAGAGGCGCACCCCTGAATGAGTTGATTGCGAATCATGACTTCAGGGTCATTCCACGCACATGGCGCCGCCAGTCTCCGCAGCCGCCCGTAGAATACATCTAGAGTCTCGTCATCCTTCTGTCGAGCCGTCCCCATGAGAAAACGTTCATAATATGCATTGGCCATTGGCAGAAAGTGATTATGGAGTGCATCCTTTGCCGCCGCAAACGACCCATCCGCTGGCTGCAGGGACAGAAAAATCTCATGCACTGCCGGGCCAGCAGAGTACAGGAGAGTGGCCAGCTTGCTGTCGTCGCTTGTCTCCATCGTGGCCCTGAAGTACATCTCGAGTCTATCCATCCACATCTTCCACCTCTGTCCCAGGCTTGATGGAGCGCCCGAGGTATCAAACTCAGGCATTGGCTGTAGGGACCCAGGTGGTTTCAGCGAGAGGGCGGGCAGAGGCTGAGCAGCAGGAGCAGCAGCAGCAGCAGCAGCTTGACTCATGGTGGATAGCGCACAGGCACCCCAGATGATATTATTAATGGGGCCGCAACTCACCACCAGCAAGCAGCCTCCTGATACGGTCTAAATTCTGCCTCTCTCCAGATGCGCCCCTCGTGGATGTACCGCTCCAGCCAGCAGGCAGGACAATGAAGGGTCCAAAAATTGAGCAGGGGGGAAGACCCCGAGTGCATTCAGCAGGCTTCCAATGGAGTCTCACCCATCTACTCGGTGAAAAACAGTGACAATGTCAATGATTCATTTTAAAATTGACACGTGCTGTTTCCAGTGGCTGTCCGCCGCTGGAATGTCCAAAAATTATGTCCGGATGGCTCACCGGCGCTTCGTTATGAAGCCGTGAGTATCCGAGGCCTATTCATCAAAATGGCCGCCGGCCGCGTGCGTCTCTCCCCTCTCCGCGGTCAGAATTCGCTGAAGCGCTCACGTAGGATCATCCTCGCTACGAGCGAATGTCTCCGCCTGTTCCAGGAAGTGATCCCGGCACTCGTCGCCACTGCTGGTGGTGTCCGGACTCCGCCGTCCGTGAGCCCCCCACCCACCGTGACACAGAGACACGGAGACAGCGATCTTGCTAGTGTGGGCTCCCCGGTGATTGTGATGTCACCGGCACGCCCCGTTTATTTAACTGCGCACGCGACGGAGTGAACGTCACCCCGTCGCGTGCGTGCCCTTACAGGGCCAACGCCACAGGGCCTCAGTCCCCTCCTGTGGGGCACGTTCCTGGTTTCCCCTGCAGGGCTCGGACGGGCGGTTGAGTGTGGTGGCTCTCCCCGAGTTCTTTGTGAGGCATGGAGGCTTGCGGGAGATGGCGCATCACTGCAGAGCTTTTTTGTCAGCCACGTTTCTTTGTCTTTGCCATGTTGTTGGGGGATGCGCCCATTATGAGGGACTGGAAGTAATCGTGCCCTTTAAGGGCATGTCCTGTAAGGAGGAAGAGGAGGAGCCCAGGGAGGAAGCCTGGGGGGAGTTTCAGTTTTGGTTAAGGTTATGATTAAAGAAGATCCACTGCATGTACGTCTCTGTGTCTTTCTTCCAAAGGGGGCCCAAACGCCCCCCAACAACTAGCGACAAGGGGAAACGAGGAAGTTTCCATATGCAGCTTTGTTCACTGCAAGTCCTGTATCAACCGTGCTGCCTGCACTCTGTTTTGTGCTTGCCGACACGTCCTGCATCCGTTGACATGTCCTTAATGACCCGTGGCTGATGCTGCCTCCTGCTACTGTGGCTGGCGAGACACTGCGTCCTGCAGCGTTGAAGAAGGTGCGTGAGGGACGATGATGCAACCTGTGCACTGTGCCTGCCCCTCAGGTGACGGCGCTGCCCACGGAGAGAGAGAGCGCACCATTGTATGCACGTTGGAGGCCGGAGGAGGAGAGAGCGTGTACCCTGGTGTTGGGGGCCTCGGACTTCATCACTGACCTTGCTGCATAGCTTGGAGGACCGCCCCCCCTTGCAACGGCAGCTCAAGGCATCAGTTCTACGCTGCACGCGGAAATTGAGGAGCACGTGGAGGAAAGGAAAGACACATAAAAACGAATTTACAACAGGGACTAGCACGTGTCATTTGCTGGTGTCATCAAGGAGGGTTCCCAGCAGCACATTGAGCAGCAGCCACCTGATCATTTGGGGTCCATAAGGAGAGGCATCCTGATGCCATCAGACCCACACATTACTGGCCCACACTGCGGGACATTTGGTCCTTGCAAGACTCACACCACTGGTGGCCCAGGAGTGTGCCAGCCCACGCCAACACGTGCAACAGGTGCCTCCTAGTGGACTGCAGACTACATTAGCCCGTGTAAGTGACAGGCGGACACCCTTCAGGTATCCTGAGCAACTAGCATGACGACTTCATGGTGGACCAGGCAGAAGACCCTGGTTTGAGGCAGCAAAGCACAGCAAAAGTGACGTTTCTGAGGAAACCGTGCCAGTGCACCCTCCTACCGCAACAGGACAAGGGCCCATGATAGACAGAATGGGTTGAGGAGTTTGATGACTTTATCAGGGCCGCAGGGGAAGAGAAGTCGCCCGTCCTGAAGGACATCTTCATGACCCTCGCTGGGAAGGAGATAAAGGTTACCATCAAGACTATTCCGGCTGGAGAAAGGACCACCTATGAGGAACTGGTGGCGGCCCTGAACAAGAAGCTGGTGATACAACCCAACAAGCACTATGAATGATACATATTCAATCTATGGCAGCAGTCCACCCATGAAACTGTGGAGGAGTTTATCACCTGACTCCGCCAGAAATTGATACACTGCCAGTTTATTCGGATGTCTCAGATGTTGAGGCAATTGGACTCTGTGTCATAGAAGGGTGTGTATCGTCCGCCCTACGGATGCAACTTCTAAAGAAGCCTCTGACTATCGACGAGTCATAGAGATGGTGGGGGTCCATGAGAGAGTAGAGATTGAAGGCGACTGTCATGGAGATGCCCAAGAAGAGAACCAAAAAGGAGGAGTCAGTGGCAGCGTTCTCTGCTGTGAGAGACACAGATAGAATATCTGGCCACAACCCAGTCACAGTAAGCGGCCCGCAGAGGGACCGATACCTGCAGGGGCGCTCGGGCATCTGCCCTCAAAGACTGTACTACCTATGTGGCCAGGCATTCCCACACGCAGGGATGTGCCCATCCATCAGCCAATGATGTTCGAAGTGTGACCGCGAGGGTGATTTACACACCATCTGTCGGGAAGGGAGGCCATTCCCGCCTGGACGACAACCTCAAGTGATGCCCACAGGAGGGTGCCCGTTGCCCAGACCAAACCTACAACACCAATGGAGACCAACACAATTCGACCCATGGCAATGGACCAGACTCCAGATACCCGCCCCAGCGAGTTCCAGATGTTGCATGCAGGGTTCTGCCCAGATCATTATGAATATCTGGGAGACTTCTACAATAAATATGACGATTACCCGCAGGGAGGCAGGGGGGGGCAATGCATGGTTTTCTGATTGTCACGGGAGCCACCGTCAACATCATGGGGGAAAAGGAATTCCTGCAGACAGGAGATCTGAGAGACCAAGGTATGTATTTTCCAGTGGGGAGCCAGCACACCGCTGCCCTCACTTGGCCAGTTTCAGAGGACCCTCTCGCACAATGGCAAGACGATCGACACCATCATCCACGTGTTGAGGTGCCCAGTAAGCAGGAAGTGTTTGCTCAGTTACCAGACAGCGAAGGCATTTGGCCTGATAGACATTCACTTCCAGGACAATGGGCCTCATTACGAGTACGGCGGTTACCATGCCGGAAAAACCGTCAGGCTACCGCCGGACCCGTATTACCATTCCGCCTCCATGATTCCTGGAATCACTGGGGCATTACGACCCCAGTGACCCGGAATTCCGGAGGCGGAATTCTGTAAATCCCCATTCACATGGAGTCCCATAGGACTCCATGGGGATGGGGACAATGGAAACACTGGTTCTGTCTATGACGGAGCCGGTGTTTCCATTTGCGCCCGCAGGCGGGTGGCGTTACTCCCGCCAGGTCAGACCTGGCGGTAGTGACACCTCCTGCCTGTAAGACTCTGAATCAGAGTTCTTCCCGGTCCGGCAGGGTCGTAATAAGGCCCAATGTGTTGTCCAGTGAAGTACAGAACCTGTGGGGGACCAGAATATTGCCCACATGTCTGGGGTGCTGTGTTTCTGGGAACTGCAACAGCTGATGGACAACAACATTATTGAGAGGGCACCTGGCCTCACGACGTGAATCTCACATTTGGTCATGGTGCCAAAAGAAGAAAACAAAATAAGACTGTTCATTGACATGCGAGTGGCATACCGCGGTAGAGAGAAAGAGACATGCAGGGCCCAGGATAGAGGACATGATTGTTCAGCTAAACTGTGCCACCAAATTTTCCAAACTGGACCTCAACCAGGGGTAACACCAGCTGTAGCTGCATCCAGAATCGAGGGTGATCACGACATTTGTCTCCCACGAAGGGTTATTTTGCTAGAAGCGCCTGAACTTTGGAATATCGTCGGCCACAGACATTTTTCAGGAGGCCATCAGGCAACTGCTGCTCCCAGTGAAGTCGGCATTCAACTACTCTGACGACATCCTGGTCTTTTGGGACATCACAAGAAGAGCATGATCAGGCGCTCATGGCTGTGTGTGGCATTCTGAGCAAAGTGGGGCTAATATTGAACTGTGAGAAATGCAATATTAGCAAAGACAAGCTGCGTTTTTACAGACATATATTCCCTATCCAGGGGATGCAACCAGACCCGGGGAAGGTGCGAACCATCAGGGAGCTGAGGCGCCAACACAAGAAGCTGATGTCAGATCATTCTTGGGGGTGATTGGGTACTGTGCGCAGGAACCTCCTGAGATATGCCATCACCACTGAACCGCTATGGAGACTGCTGCGGAAAGAAGATTCATTCCAATGGTCTCATGATTGTAATTGTAATTGGTTATTTATAGCATGCTTAATAACCAGAGGCTTCTAAGTGCGGACCAAGGGATCAAACCTGTGTTGCTCTGCATCGTCTTGCTTCCAAGGTGAGCGCATTGCCCCTGAGCTATCCTCCCGGCCCTCCCGATTGTCAGAGAGCGCTCAACACCATCAAGAAGGAGCTGGGAAGCGTGACACATCTAGCCTACTTCAACCTGGTAAGGCACAGAGAGATTGTGGTTGATGCCAGGCCCATTGGGTTGGGGGCCTTCCTTGCCCAGCGGGAGAAACCTGAGGCATCAGCAAGCTTCTTAGTGGCCTACGCCAGCCGCGCCCTATCCCATACTGAGAGTGTGTACTCTCAGGCAGAGAAAGAGAATTTGGCCGCTGTCTGGGTTTTTCGAATACTTCCACCACTTCGTGAAAGGGAAGAGGATCACACTCGTGACCAATCACCAAGCCCTTCAGTCACTATTGGGCAACCCGAGGATGAAGATGCCTCCTAGGATAGGGCGGTGGGGCTTCTCCCTCCAGGGGTATGACTGCATCATCCACAGACCAGGAGGGGACAACACCCAGCCGACTACATCTCACAGCACCCAAACCTGAAACTACAGGCACTGAGAGAGGGGGATGCAGAGTGATGCAGATGGGGAGCAGGTGCAAGTGGATCTAGATCACCTGGCCTAAGCCCCATCTACCTGGCACCTTCCTGGTTGCCTGCTCTTTTTCCCTACTTAGGGAGTCCTCCAGCCTCTTTTCCTTTGAAGATGGGGAGCAGGCGCAAGTTGATGTAGGTCACCTAGCCTAAGCCCCGCCCACCTGGTACCTCCCAGGTTGCTGCTCTTTTTTCCCACTTAGCAAGCCCTGCCCACCTGGTGTTCTCCTGGTTGCCGCTCTTTTTCCCTACTTACGGAGTCCTCCAGCCTCTTTTCCTTTGCAAATGGGGAGCAGGTGCAAGTGGATCTAGGTAACCTGGTCTAAGCCCCGCCCACCTTCTTTGCCCTGCCTCTTCCTTCCTGCTCTTAACTCTCAGATCAAGGGTGCCTCTCGCTCTGGCGTCCGAAGCGAAGGGCTGACGAAGAAAAGGGCAATTCTGTTTGGACCTGAAAGGGCTGACGAAGAAAAGGGCAATTCCTGTTTGGACCTGAAAGGGCGGAGGAAGAAAAGGGCAGTTCCTGTTTGGACCTGAAAGGGCTGACGAAGAAAAGGGCAATTCCTGTTTGGACCTGAAAGGGCTGACGAAGAAAAGGGCAATTCTTGTTTAGATCTGTTCGGACCAGGTGGACCCAGGGCCCGACCTCCTGCTCAGACAGCAGGTAAGCATGCACCAACATGTGTTTACCCCCTCTGTCCCCACAGGCCATCCCCATCCCCTCTGGTGCCCCTGTGATGTTCCCCCCTCCCTTCTTGCACACAGGTGTTGCCTTCTTTGCTTGATTCTTCTACCCTGCTCCCTGCCCCTCTCCAGCCTACTTCTACAGGAGTCTGTCCTGATGCATTCTGGTTTCATCATCACAGTCGTGTGGCCAATGCTGGATTTGACTTTTATGGACTTCATTGATTCACGGTGTGTCACTCTTTCTCAACTCTCATACTGGACTTCCTTTGCATCTTGTACTAATGGTGGCCCTGAAAAATGCTGTTCCCATCTTCATCTTGTATCCTGGCTTGCAACATTATGTGTTACTACTGACTTCTGCAATTGGATTCGCTCTCCCCTCTTGCTTCTCCACTCTTTTTAAGTGCTTACTCTCTGTTCTCTCATCCTCTGCCTTTCTCCCTTTTCCTATCTCCTCCCCTTACTTCTTCTATGCACTTTCTCTATCGGAATTGTGCCTGGACCTAGTATGATAGCAACCTCCTCTGTCTCCCCTCACCTGTTCGCTTACTTGTTTTTTTTCCTCCCCCTCCAGCACTATCTGAAATGTTGTCAGGCCTAGTACGATAGTCGCTTGTTTTGTTCCTCCCCTCCCTTTCTGCACCCCTCTCCCGCACCTTTTGTTTTCTCCAGCTCTACCAGAAATGTCGTCAGGCCTAGTACGGTAGTCGCCCGTCTGTTTCCATTTCCTTCCCACTCTCCCCCTCCCTTCCTTATCTATGTCTTAGCTCTTAAACTACCTGAAATTTCATCAGGCCGAGTACAATAGTTAATTTCACACCCTTACTGTTCATGGCCTGTAAGAATGTCATTGTATTTTCCCTTGTTCCCTCCCTTGCATTGAAGCGCTTTGAAACACATTGTGTATAGGCGCTATATAAATAGACTATCATATCATATCATAACTCTGCTACGTCACTGAACAGGCCATGCCGCTGGCAATAACCATGGAGGAACTGACGCAGACATCAATAGCTGACCTGTCTATCAGCATGGCCAGAGAACTTACGACCACCAACAAGTGGAGGGACTACAAGGAACAGCTTTTTATGAGACCGAGGTGCCGACAGGCAGGAAATAGAATGAATGGCAAAGATATACATGTAGCTAGCAGTGTTGGAACAGGAGATAAGAGGGTGTCACCTTGTTAAACTATCCTCTGTACGACGGGGCTTGGTGCTGCCCTGGTGTCAAGGACAACGGGGAGTCAAGGCAGCCAAGAAGGTGCTCAGACAAACTGTATGGTTCCTGTTCTTGGATGCCATGGTGGAGGAGGATGGAGGCAGTGTTTCCCATGCCAATGCGCGGCCAAGAGTGACCCGCAGCTCCCGTGACAGGTGAAAGTGATTGCCGAGAAAGTGTGGCAAAGGGTCGCAATGGACTTTTACAGACCGATGGAAGCTTGAGACTACCTGTTGGTGATCATGGAGGAGTTTTAGACTTGTTAAGAGGACCGCCTTCACTGCATTCACCCAGGTGGTGGGTGTAATAGACGAGGTGTTCAGTGAATGGAGCATTCCCCACACCATAAAAACAGACAATGGGCCACCGTTTAACAGCCAGGAGATGCACAAACTAGCGAGATACCTAGGGTTTGTGCACCAGGAGATAACTCTGCTGTGGCCACAGGCCAACGGCATGGCAGAAAGATTCATGTGATCCAGAAAGAAGACCATACAGAAAGCTGCAACTGAAGGGATTGCAATACATCAAGCGCTTTGTGGAATGTTACAACACTACAGGAACACACCACACACCGTGATAGGAGTTCCGCCCGCGACCATGATGAGAGCCTACCACGCGAAGACCTGACTACCTAAAGGTGTGGATCAGAAGAAGCAGAAATTATGGAAGCAGATTGCGTGAGAGGGATGCCTGAGAGAAGGAAGTGGCCAAGGAACAAACGGACTGGGCGAGAAAGGCGAAAATGAAAGTTTTCGGTGAAGGAGATGATGTGCTAGTCAAACAAAGGATACAGAGGAAGTCAGACTCGAGGTACGAGTGCTTGCCTTTGCGGGTGACTGAGGTGAAAGAGACAATGGTCACCGCCACCAACGGGAAGAAGGAAGTGACCAGGAACACGTCATTCTTCAAGCACCTTATATCTGGGGATGACAGAGTGGCAGAATAAGAACGGATCAAGATGCAGACCACACAAGTGGTGACACAAGAGGATGGAGGAGCAGCACAGCAGGAGAAAATAATGCCCCCCTGGAAAGTGAGACCAGGGGGGACAATCGGCCGCGCCGCTCCAATTTGATACCCAGCAGACTCAATCAAGAGATATGAGATGGATGCAAAGATATAAGTTCAGGGGGAGATGTTATGAGGGACTGGAAGTAATCGTGCCTTTTTAAGGACACATCATATAAGGAAGAAGACCAGGATCCCAGGGAGGCAGCCTGGGGGAGTTTGTTTCGGTTAAGGTCATGATTAAATAAGTTCCACTGTCTTTCTTCCAAAGGGGGCCCAACCTCCCCTCCCAACAGAGCTCCTCTTCTGCCTTCCCTAGATTTCATCAGGATTGGGATGCAGCGGATTACCAGCTGCGGAGGCAGCAGGCCCTCTGGCTTTTTTTTCACTGCACACCTCTACCTGATGACTCACTGGTGCACTGAGGGCTTAGCTTGTTGCCATGGTGCGTGTTTGTCCAGTGATTGGCTCTGGTTTCCTGTGCTGTGCTTTTTGGCTGCTGCAAATTTCCCTGGCCCTGGTGGATTCTGTGCGTTTTCCTGCTCACACTGTGGGGAAGCATGTGTCAAAGCACCATCACCTCTACTTCTCAACCTCTTTGTCTGTGTCCTTTGAACTGCCTCGATGGAGGCATGCTGCTAAGGGGAAAATGTCTGAATGTTTATCCTTATCCCAAAGGACATTAAGGATTTTCTACAGATGGCAGTTAGCAAACATGGGAGTGAGAGAAAGCGCAGGCGTGTCTCTAGTTCCTATTCCTCATCTCCTTCTTCCGGGTCTTTCTTCAAAGGCAGATGCTGAGGGGAAGTACCTGGACAGGGAATCTGTGGCTGGTGTATTGACGCAGGTGTGGGACAGTATGGGTTTTTCAGAGCCCTTGGTCCAGGGCAACTGTTTGGATCCCTCCATTGGGCAATACAAACATACGCCTAGGATGGGGTTGCCCCTTATTGCAGACATTTGCAGGAAGGTTCTTCGAGAATGGAAGGACCTGGAACGGATTGCCATGCCCCGGTTTATGGCATAGCTCCGTCCTTTGTCGGGTGGGGACACCTTGCTTGGGGACACTGTGGAGGTGGATGATATTCTCGCCAGTCTGGTGGGCCGGTCCTCTGTCGGCTGAAGAGGCTGCGGTCCAGGACCAGGAGGATTGCAAGAGAAACTCAGTCCTTAAAAAGGTACACTCGGGAGCTCATCTGGCCCTTCAGGCTAATGTCTATGGCTCCTACATGGGGGTTTTAAGAAGCTTTGTCGGGCTGTGGAGGATGGTTCTGTCTGTGCTCCTCTTCTCTCTGACATGCAGCCTCAGGTTGGAGTTGTTGTCGGACCTGGCCTATGATGGTGTGAGTGGCTCGGCCATGACCATGGGTGCCGGGGTTTCAGCTCAGAGATATCTACATCTTTGGGATTGGATGTTTCAGGGTTCAGAGAAGATGGTGACTCTTAAACTTCCTTTTGAAGGTGCTAAACCTTTTGGTGATTCATTGGAGGACAAGGCTCACAAGGTTTTCCGTGCCAACAAACATGCAGACAAGTTGCGGCAGAGGTCTCCCTCGGTCGCCAAGAAGTCCTCTGCCAGGTCAAGACCTGCTTTTTCAGGATACTGAACCTGCTCCTTTCATAGGCCACGGGTGTGTGTGCTCCTCCTCGCACATCTCGGCCTTTGGGCCCAGTGCAGAAATCCTGACTGCTCAGAGGGGGCCCAGCAGTGGTCGTCTCTGGCTGTTTTTTTTCTGGTTTTGGCCCGGTAGTGCTTAGACTCCTGGGCTCTTTGGAGAGTCAGGGATGGGTATCGGGTGGACTTCCTGTCACCCACGGTTCAAACCCTCTTGTTCAGTATGTCTCTTCCTCACAAACAGCCCAAGCGGTCAGCGATGTCTACAGCCCTTTCAGAGATGTTACTGATGAACGCTATTGTGCCAGTCCCTCTGGCCCTGCATGCTGCTCCCCTCCCAAGTCAAGTTCTTCTGTTTTTCTGTGGGAAATGAAAATTGTGAGGAAGAATTTATCAATACGCTTCCGACCCGATCCCGCCCAAGAACATTTGGACTGTCTTTAACAGCTATCTCCACAGCCTACATGAGACTTCATCGAGAAAGAGTCATCCCAAACCCCGCATTGAAGCGTTGCACCATTTCCGATGCACTGTGATGCCATCGTTTCTCACTTGCTGCTCTATTTCATTGTAACGTTGCCGTTCATCTGATGCATGTATGGTCTGAATTTAATGCTTACCCTGATGTATGTGTTTGCTATATGCCTTTGCCAACAACAACAACAAAATAATTTAAAAAAGTACTGCCGGTGCCTATACTGCACTGAAAACAGGTTATGCCTGCTTATACTGTCCATGCCATTTCCCAGCCCGATGCCCCACACAATTCCTCCCTCCTGGAGTCTCCTTCGGCCCTCGCATGTGTCCCCTGTATGCCTGCCTCTTGTATTTCACTGTACCCTCCCTGTTGTATGCATCTAATGCCTGTATGCTTGAATCCTTCATCTTTCTGTTCCCCCCCGGCACCCATGGCAGCCCTGTCCTGCTATTCACCCCTGCCCATTGTGGGAGTTTGTATTGGCACATTATGGTGACACCATTACTGCCTTGTTGCTGATGCTTTGATTGGCCTTTTTGGACTCATATGACTCAAGTTGGCTCACCCATCTCAAATCCCCTCGTTCTCATGCTGGACTTCCTTAAGCATCACATAGTCATGGTGGCCTTGAATCATGCTCTGTCCATCTACGACTTGAATCCTGGCTTGCACGTGTTGATCTCTTGCAACATTATGTGCTCAGTATTGACCTCTGCAACTTGATGTGCTCTCTCTACTTGCTTATGTGCTCTATAACACTGTATTTTCGCCAGCTTTGCTTCTTCTCTTTCACCTCACTCACTGCTTCAGTCTTCTCTTCCTCTCCCAGCCTTTTTCCTCTCTCCTCTCCTCTCCTCCCCTCATTATATATATTGTTTTTATTTATTCCATTTGTTTGGCTGAATTTGTTTCAACCTTTCACAATTTACAATTTAAAATAACATCTAAATCAATCGTAATTTAAAAACCTATTTTACGATATTTGGTAAATTCCATCCATTTTAGAACGCTCCCAAAAAATATACTATTCAATACTCAATCACATGGTCAATCATTTCAAATTGAACTGCAAAATGTAGAAGTCCAGCATCAATACATAGATTGTGTTCAGACCTTATGTTTGGAATTTAAACAGTTTCATCATTTTTGTCAAGATCAATGTGTTATGAATAAGGAGTCCAAAAACTGGACTAGAGCAATTTATATTGTTATTCTGGGAGATCTGAAAATGTTATGCCAGACCACCGTCAAAGATAGTGGGCAGTATGAGATCAATGTTGATTTAAAGAAAAACGTGTGCTTCAATAATAAGGCTGGGCAGTCCACAATAATATGTTGTAGAGTTTCTCTTACATTCTCATTGTTACAGAAACAACAGTAATTCATGTCCTTACCAATTATACCCCACCTTGCCAGTATGTCATTCGTTGGCCAGAGGTTTAAACGAAACGTCAAGTATTGGTTCCTGATATAATGAGAGGGTCAAATACTCAGCCATGTGAGGAGATTTTCTATGAGCAAACAGAGGAGAATCAAAATCAACGTGCATATTACACTTGTCCTGTGTACAAATCCAGTCGTGTTGATATAATTTGGATTTAGTTCTTACTGAGATTGTAACTAGGAGTTCAATGGATATGCTTGCATCGGCTAGAGCATTTAAAATGTGATTCCTCCATTGTTTTGGAAACTCATGTGTGGGTGAGAGTAAATGATGGTTAAGTACACTTAAGATATTATTTGTGCTATTACCCAAAAGACATTCTCTTAATAGACAACACATCTTCCATATTACTTGTACATACAACGAAAGCAAACCCAATTCAAAACGTAACAACGCCGTTGGAGTATAATTGGGCACATTTAAAACTCGCTTCCAAAAGCGGGCCACCAGTTTGTCCCAAAATTGTTGTCTCTTTGGGACCTTTGCTTCTGCACCTTAAGTAATGATAGCAACTGCTTTCTGCTGATAGAAAGTTACAATATGGCTACAGGAACATTTTCCATATTTATAAAGCAAAATGTTGGCCTGCGACATAAGAGTTGCTAATTTAGAGTCTAGGCTACGCAAATATGCTTTGTCATTTGGTGGGTTATTTATGGTTATACACAAATATTAATATTCAGGAACCATTAGATTTTTGAAATTCTGCAATTTCCATGTACATTTGTTTGATTTGCGTTTTTTACATTCCCCACATTCAACTATCTGAGTTTTTTCAAGGTTGAGCGTGAAATTATTTTTTGGGGCATAAGTATCTCATTCATTCAGCAAATTCTGTAACCCTTTCGAGGGTTTGCGAGAGGAGCACAAGATCAACCGCATAGAGAAGCCATGCTATGACATAAGAGCCTAATATCGGTGCATCAGCAGTTGTTTTCAAGAAATTTTCACCCATATCTAATATAAATAAATTGAATAGGGTCGAGGTCAGTAGGCAACCTTGCATGAGCCCTCGCTTAGTGCTGAATGTTATGTTATGTTATTTTGCATTTATATAGCGCCTTATATACCATTGGTATGGTCTGAAGGCGCTGTTAGGTTGAACGCCCTTGGGAACCAAAGTTCAGGTCAGTAGAGAGAGTGGAGAGAGTCAAAAGGTGCGTGTGAGCACCGGGTATGTGTGCAGCTTGTGCGGTATTCGTGTAATAGCTGCCTCTTAGCGGTAGGTGTGGTGGTTGAGAGATCAGGGGTATGTGTTTGTTCTGGCAGGATTTATCCAGACCGGAGGTGGCTGCGTTAGGCCTGAGGAGAACGCCTGACTGGGGGGTGTGTAACCAGCAGTGTTTACTTAGAATGATGTGGAGTGAGTGGGGGATGTTGGTATAAGAACAGTTATACCGAATGGTGTCATAGTATCTCTGTGTTCTAGTTGAGTAGTGATGTAAAAGAGAGAGTAAGCATGGTGGTGTTACTATGATGGGTTATAGGCTCTTTCAGACGTTCACTGCGTTCCACACCATACTATATGCGTCACGCAATTCTATGTGCTCCAGTCCGTTCCATACACTCCTATCCACTCCGTGCACCCCAGTCTGCTCCATACACTCCGGTCCGCTCCACGCATTCATGCATTCATGCCCGTCCCGCGTGCCCCAGTCCACCCTACGTACTCCAGACTGCCTCATGCATGCACTCTTGTCTGCCCCACGCATGCACTCTTGTCTACCCCATGCTCTACACATTCAGCAGCTCTACGTACGCATCCATTCTCTGCACTCATCAGTATCGGATGCAATCTGTGCTTGTTTGTTCCACGTACTCGTCCGCTCTACGCGACACGTCCGTTCACTCTGGGCACTCGATTGCTCCAGGCACTCGTTTGCTCTAGGCACTCATTCGCTTTATGCCCTCACACGTACTATGCATTCACCTGTTTTACGCACTCGTCCCCTCTACGCACTCGTCCCCTCTACGCACTCGTCCCCTCTACGCACTCGTCCCCTCTACGCACTCATCCGCTCCCTGCACTCATCCGCTCCCCGCACTCATCCGCTCCCCACACTCATCTGCTTTCACCAGGCACTCTTTTCATGCATTCAACAGCAATATCCTGGTTCTATATATTCATCTCTACACTCATCTGATCCATACTTTCATCTGCTCTGTACACTCATCCACTCCATATACTCATGCGCTCTATACACTCATCCGCTCTATCCACTCAATACACTCATCTGCTTTATCCACTCAATACACTCATCCGCTATATCCACTCAATACACTCAATACACTCATCCGCTCTATACACTCAATACACTCATCCGCTCTATCCACTCAGTACGCTCTATCCACTCATCCGCTCTAGCCACTCATCCGCTCTAGCCACTCATCCGCTCTATACACTCATCCCCTCTATACACTCATCCGTTCTATACTTTCGCCAGGTCTGTACATTCATCTGCTCCAGCGATCTACAAACTCTCCGCACTTCCGTAATCATGCGCTCTACATACTCATTTGCTCCACATACTCATCTGTTCTACACACTCATCCGGTTTACGCTCATCCGTTCTGCACATTTCTGTGTTTTACGCACTCCTGCGTTCTATTCGCTTCTCTGTATGTACGCACTCACCGTGTTATATGCTCGTCCGCTCTACACACGCGCCGCTCTACAGACTCATGCGCTCTACATATACATTCGATTTCCACATTCATTCGAGCTATAGAGTTATCTGTTCTTCCACTCATGTATTCTTCCACTCAGCGCATTCATCTGTTCCACCTGCTTCATCCATTCCACTATTTCATCGCCACCATTCACTTTGTTCATTCCTCATGCATTCTGTCCATTTCAGGCGTTTAAATCTCTTTACTGTTTCCGTATGATTTACTCTTATTAGCCATTTCACTGCTTTGATCTACTTTATTTGTTTCATTCTGTTTGTCCTTCTAGTTTATTAGGGGTTATTAGCTGTCAATTTCTCGCAATAGGTAGTTTGTTGGATTGGTGTCATTGAGTTGCTGTTGGTCTGTTTGGGTTGGTTTGGTACAGGTTGGTTTTAGGGGAAGAGCCAGGTTTTCAGCAGTTTGCGCAAAGACGTTAAATCCTCAGTTAGGCGGATGTGGGGTGGGAGTGAGTTCCATAGCGTGGGGGCCAAGGCTGAGAATGATGATCCGCCTAACCTGACTGAGTTTGTCTTCGGTATGACTGGGAGGCCTGCTGAGCTTGATCTTAGGGTGCGTGGGGGGTGATAGGGTTTTAGTTTGTCTTGAAGATATTGAGGTCTGGTTTTATGCAGTGCTCGATGGGAGATGCATAAGGTTTTGAAAGTCACCCTTCGGGCTACTGGAAGCCAGTGCAGCGTCTTAAGGGCTGGGGAGATGTGGTCTCTTGGGCCGACCTCAAGTAACAATTTGGCTGCCGCGTTTTGTGCCCTTTGGAGTTTATTCAGTTGGTACGCGTGGACTCCGATGTATAGCGGGTTTCCGTAGTCCAGTCTTGATATAACGATTAATTGGACCGCGGAGAGTCTGTTGGGAAAGGAGAGATATGGAAAGATGCGCCTAAGGGTTTTAAGGTGGTAGTGGCAGGAGTTTGAGACGTTGTTGACTTGGCGCGAGAGTGTTAGGTCAGAGTCAAGGGTGCAGCCAAGATTTTTCACTGAGTTGGAGGGGGTCGGAGAGTTGCCCATCGCGGATGGCCAGGGTAGTGGGTGCGGAAGAAGTTCGGAGTTGCCACATACCATGATTTCCGTTTTGGAGGGGTTTAACAAGAGATGGCTTTGGGTCATCCAGAGTTCTGTGTCAAGGAGGCAGGAGGCCAGGTCAGGTCAGAAGTTGGGTTTTGAGTTCAGGAGTTTTAGAACTAGGTGAGTGTTGTCGGCATAGTTGTAGCACAGGATGTTGTGCGAATGAATTATTGGTGGGAGGGTGATCAAGTACAGATTGAACAGGAGGGCGGATAGGCATGCTTCCGTGTTGACTGGTCTGGCTTGGGAGGTATAGGTGGAGAGTATCGTTATTTGGTACCTATCTTTGAGGAATTAAGCTATCCATTTAAGAGCGGTTCCACAAATTCCTAGGGAGTGGAGGCGGTCTAGGAGGATTGAGTGATTGATTACGTCAAAGGCGGCGGATAGGTCAAGAAGGATTAGTGCGGCGCATCCCGCGGAGTCTGCTGTCATTTTAAGGTCATCCCAGATTGAGGTTAGGGTGGTTTCAGTTCCGTGACGGGCTCTGAAGCCTGATTGGGCGGGGTCTAGGCGATTGTTGGCTTCGACAAAGGCATTTAGTTGGGAGTAGGCAGTTCGGTCAATGAGTTTGGCAAGGAACCTGGTGTTTGAGATGGGGCGGTAGTTTTTGGGGTCAGGAGGGTCGAGCGAAGGTTTTTTAATTAGAGGTTTGACATGAACCGTTTTGAATGCGTCGGGAAAGATACCAGTGGAAAGGGGGGCATTTATGATGGATCTTGCGTGTTCTCCTGCGCAGGTGTAAGCAAAGATTTCTTTAAGGGTTGTGGCTGGGTAAGGGTCCAGCGGCGAGCCAGATGGTTTGCGGGCAGATAGAAGTTTGAGAAATTGCTCTAGTGATATTGGACTAAAGGATTCGAATGTTGGTTGCGTAGTGGTCGTAGCTGGTGGGCTGGCCGGTAAGGGTGGAGAATTGGCTAGTGGATTTAGGAGAGCCAGTTTGGTGGCTACAGTATTTGTTCTTTCGAGAGCTGTGGTGTAAAAGTGGAGGGAGAGTGAGTCGCACAGTGATTGTGTGGGGGTCGGGACGGTCGTGGTGCAAGCCGGATTGGTGAATTCGGAGATAATTTTGTTGAGTTCTTTGCTTGGGTGTTTGCAGTTTAGGATTCGGGAGTTGTAGTGGGCTTTTTTTGTTTTCCGGATTTCGGCCTTGATGAAGATAAAAGGCCTTCGACAGTAAGCCTGACTTGCATAGTGGTGTCTGTATGCAATAAATCAATCAATGTTCATAAAGAGTCAGGACAAGCATAAAGTTGGAGTTTCTCTTGTAGTAATCGTCAATAAATTGAGTCGAACGCCACACGGAAGTTCACGTATGCCATGTATAAAGGCTCCTTTCGTGTGATGTAAAGAGATTTCAGAATGTTTAGCACAATATTTATTGCAGTGCCTAGCCCGGTGACAAACCCTGTTTGAAAGGGATCCCTTTTATGAGTTAGTAATAACCAGGCATTAATATCTCTAAGTATGATTCGACTAAAGATCTTACCTGGTGCGTCTAACAATGCTATCGGCCTATAACTGGCTGGATCCTGGCGATCACCCTTCTTATATATTGACAAGATGATGGAATGTTGCCATGACTTTGGGATCTGTTGTTTGTGAACAATTCAGGAAAAGATATTAAACAAAATCGAGCCTTAAATCTCTGGATGCTGTTTTAGAGTGAGGTTCGAGAGACCATCGGGACCAGGGGCCCTCGAGTTACTTGCCTTATTTATATAATAGAGAATATCTTCTCTATCAAACTTTAAGCAGGATCGTCGAGGCACCGTCCTGTGATCATTCCTTTGAATGGTTATGGGTGGCGCATAAAGTTGTGAAAAATGAGCAATCCATTTGTTTTCAGTTACCCCATTAATTTGTGTTGACAATTGTGATGGATTTGTTATTTTATTCAGAGCAGTCCAAATTTGGGCCATATTTTTGTTTTGTATTGATCTTAGCATACATTCCCCATCACTTTTTTATGTCCAAGCTTTTTGTACTCGCAACCAGTTTCTATATTTAGTTTCGATTGATCGTAAAGCAGAATCTCTATATTTCAAAGGTAAGAGCATTGCCTGTCTTTTCTGCTTTTGAAACAGTGTTTTCTTTCCTTTATCTCTTGATTAAACACATGTAATGTGATGTGATTTTTTAAAAATTTTTGTTAGAATGATAAGTGTCAGTACGGAATAACTGCATTAAATCATGGTACGCCAAGTTATCAATTGGCACATCACCAAGTCATTTTTGATAGTCTGCAAACACGAGATGAAGCAAGGATTTCTCCGACCATCTTATTCTATTTAAGCTGTTATTGGTATTTGTTGAACCCGTTAGAAAATCACGAGAATTGCAAATACCTTGACTGGTCACACTCCAATCACCTGTTAGCATTCGGTGATCACTTTGATCAGTGGGAACAATGGAAAAGTGAGAGGCAAGTGGAAAAAGGTTAGAATCTACATAAATGTAGTCCATTATTGCACTGGAGGAGCCCCTCTGCCATGCTTGTTGGGGCGGAATATCATTGGGGAGGGCTCCCTTTAATAGAATAAGATTCCGTCCTTTGGTGAAATCATTCCACATGGTCAATCTTTGATTGGCTTTAGATGATTTCCTATCGAAGAGATGCAGGTTTAAATCCCCTGCTATAATGATGTGAGTAATATCAGACGTTAGGAGAATCATGTCCATTAAGTCGTTTATATCTTGGAAGAAATGGGTCTCGGAAATACCCAATGGGTTCCAATATATGTTCAGTAATGAATAGATGCAGGTTTGTATAGTTAATGTGGTTAGCTGCATGTTAGCCTCTGGTGAAGCCCATGATTCTGATTTGATATTTGCACTGACTGTGTGGCAGTAACCAGACCTGAGATGAGTCTTCCCTTAGCCCCTTGTTTTCCTGGAAGAAGATGAACATCATAATTATTCCAAGTGGGAGATGTGCATATCCAGGTCTCTTGCAAAACAATGACATCATAATGTTCAAGACAATTTTGAGTATTATTAATAAGATGGTTGAAGCCTTGTGTGTTCCAACTTACAGTGGACACTTGTTGCTGAGCAGGTTTCCCATCTAGTTAAATTTTTTGTAGTTGAGTGCATTTACAACTACACCGGGTCATGGTCTACTTATTTTGGACGTTCTGAGTCATAGGGATAGAAAGATCTATGTTGGGATCTCCTAGAACTGTGTTAATTCGTGTAGTAAGGGACTCAGCAGAGCTGCCAACTGACAATTCAAATCCTAGATCAAAAAGATGGATATTTGCCAACCAAATTGTATTCGGAATAACACAAGATTTCACCCATACTCAGACCACACTCAGATATGTGGCCTGAGTATCATGTGAATTAGGGATCATGTGAATTAGGGATCTTCTAGGGCGTTGAATCGCTCGTAGACTCTAGTATGTCAGGTAAACTGTTCTGCATACATGGTTGCATAGCAGAGCTATATAAGCTGTTAGGTTTATCATTACCCATTACCGAGTGCATAAATTCTGTGTTAGTGGCCTGCACAGCCAGGAGGTGTTTCAATATGTTCCTAATGTCAGTGATTTCATCACACTTTTCATTAGTAATAGTTTGTTTGCATGGTAACATGATCTGAGATTCTGAAATACCAATTTTTTGGTGAGCTTGCTTATTCAAATCATGTGGAACCATCTTTAGAGTGGGCTGTATGAGTGGCATTTGTTGCACCTATATCAAACTTGAGACAACTTTGTTGTTGGCTCTTTGACTCAGCTGAGAGTTAATAACATTAGCATGAAATTTGTGAGAGACCATATAGTCATCAATTGCCTTTCTGATCTTGTGACGTCGAGAGTCTATCTCTTTATCTTCGATCACACTGATAATTGGGATAGGTTTCGTCTGTGGTAGATGCAGCTGTGCCTGACATTTCCTGCCACTATCACGACTCTGCAGATCAGCAGCAGCCTCAACAAGAGCATCAAGCGGAGGGTATATTGGAATAGCAGGTATATTATTGCCTTGAGATTTAATTATTTTCTCCAGAGCCATCAAAGAATATTTTTTAGACACTGCGTTAGAGGCTAGAATGCCACCTTTCTTTGACTTATTCACAGACTTAATAAATTGTTTTGTAGCTGATGTAGATGATGTTTTTATTGTTTTTATATTTTTTGTTTTCTTGCCTTGTGGTATATTTGTTGTTTTAGAATTTGGATTACCATTTTGGTGTTTAAGGCATGATACAGAAAATATTTTGTAGGATCGTTTTGAGGACATGACCGCTGGTTGCTGGGAGCCATTAAGAGAATCTACCACTATAGGCTCAACAATAACGTCCTCTTCAAGAAAGTCATTTCTAATGATTTTATCTATACAAGGTACAACAGATGTCACAGCTCTTTTGTCACAAAATTCTTCGGGGCTAATACCTTGTTGGGGCATTACTTCAAAGATGCTCTTGTTTGGTGATATAAAAATAGGTGCCTGTTTATCTGTAACAGTACAAACATCAACAACAGCCCCTAACTTTTGGGCCAGAGAGGCGTCAATATTTTTTTGCCAATCCAAAATCAAAGCCAGCTGGCCAGATTGCTGTTTCAGCTTATAGTCAAGATTCTCGTAGAGCTTAGCCAGAGACATTCGTGCTGTGTTCATTACCCCCAAAGTGACTTCAATGAATTTAGTTGCAGGAGGACCAGTTGCTATTGGAGAATAATCAGACAAAGGTTGTCTTACTTTCCGAGGAGTCGAAACAATAAAGAATAGTGCTAATGCAGAATACGCCCGACTTATATCAGGAAAAAGATCAGGAGAACCTGATAATTTTGGCGACTCATATATGGCCGAAAAGCAGGATCCAATTGACTCTACGTCAATTATTACAGAACCCGAGGAAATATTCTTCAGGTTTCCTGACTGAATTGACATAGATGGAGCAGTCTGAGCGTTTTGTAGGACCAGGCTATCAGATATAGATGCGTTGAGATTTGCTTGTCTTCTGGGCGGAAGTAATATCGGCTATCTCCCCATACGCAACAACATCACATTCAACAACCAGTTGTTTTTGTTCATCATTATTCAAACAATCCAGAGCTGTAGAAGCAGACAGGTTGGAACCAAACTCTTTCAACGTTGGTATAGCGTGTGTAGCATCTGTTCAAAGTGAATATCAGAGTTTATGGTTGATTTGCGTTTGTTCATAGTTAATTCTCTATTAGAGTGTGCTGCTGGAGTTGAACAGATGGTATTAGTATCGCACCTTTGAGTTAAGGTATCAGAAAGCTTTTGCTGTTTAGGTTTTGCTTCAATATGATTAGTAGAGGGCATATCCGAAGGTAAAGAATAAGTCCCTCTCCTCATAATGATACCACGATTAGCTAAGAGTTAAATTAAATCCCGGTTATGGGAAAGCACCGAGCATCGCGAGGCCACAGCAAAGCAGTCCTTCCTCCCTTGCCTTGAAGCGCTTTGAAACACGTGTGTATAGGCGCTATACAAATAAACTATCATTATCAATACTGGTGAAGATGCAAGGGCTAACCTTTCTCCTGGTTTCGACCTTCAGGGACCCTCCCTCAGCAATGTGATGTTGCTGCTCCCTATATCCAGAAGGGCACTGCCAATTAATTACAACCCTTCTGGTGGCTGGGGAGATTGCCCATCTCTTTTTGTATATCAGTTGTCTGTATTTTTCCATACATTCCGAAATGTGGTGTTGCGGTTACAGTCTCTCCCTTTTCTGTGGATGCAGCTGTGGGAAGCAATGAGTTCTCCTTCCTTCAGACTTTCATTTAGTGTAGGGAGCAAGGAAAGCCTCCTGTAGGGGTTTGGTTACTGTAGGATGGGAGACCAGTGCTGATTCTTAATCACTGCTCTGGGGTGTGCAGATCATCTCCATGGAAGGGTTGGTCCTTCCCATAGTGTACCCATTTTGCTCTTGAATGGGCATCCTCTGGTCTGTGGTTCATTTCAGGATTTCCTTCTGCAAAAGCGGGGATTATTGGAGATGCTCTTTTTCCTCGTTTGCTTTTTAGCACTCGTCTTGCCCTCGGGGACCTGACTAGGGTCTCCGTGGAGTTCTCCTCCCTCCTAATCCACAGATAACTCACCGAGATCCAGTCCAGGTTTTCATTCGCACAAAGAGTGGAATTCTGGGACTTGCCGTTCTTGTACCTTGGTTATTTCCAATTGATTCCGGTGTCTCAGGGTTCCCATGATGAACCAAGTAAGGGTTGCCGACGCCCCATTTTGACTGTCCCCTACCAAAGTAAAAGTATGAGATGGCCATCTGTGGGGCACTTCTACCCCATACCTAGGTACTCACTGCGTTTTCCAGTTGTTGCTTTCTTCTGGCTACTTACTGCCATAAAGGCAGTATTTGGCAAACGTCTATGCCGTGCCGACATAAAAACACGAACTGTTGGCTTTGCCAGTGCCTGTTTTTCTGGTTGTACTGCTTCCCAAATGTCAGCGATCACCCATTTCACAGCCATTACAGCTCGACTAAAAGATGCCTGCTTATGCTGTCATTAAGTTCTCAACTCGTATTTTTGTTTTCGTGTAACTTTGAAATCCTATTGCGCACACAAGGCTGGCAGGGACCAGTTCCAGCATCCAGGAGCCCCGCGCTGGCTAAATTATAGTCGCCAGATTTAGCTTCGCAGCCCAGTGATTTTATGCTGCAAACATGTTTTATGTTTAGTCTGGTAACCTTTTGTAATGCCCACCCACTGCTTTTAAGCTGCGGAGCGTCTTTTCTGCTAACGATTGTCAGTAGGGTGGCTCATGTCCTGGCCCCACAGCAATTTAAATCCACGCCACGCAGAGCAGGTGTTGATAATCGCAGAAGCGTGATTATCCGGCCGGCTGCAGCGGTGACTGGGTGCTTCAAACAATTCCTCGTAAATTGGCTCGGAAGAATATAGGACGAAGGAAAAACCCGGCGAAGAAATCGCATAGTTACGGGTAACCTCCAGTGACATTTATAACACGATAACAAAAAGACCACTGGAATGTTGCAGTAATGATCTGTCTGCTATGCGTTGTGCTCTGGGCTCTGTAAACCAGACAATTTGCGAGCGCCTTTACTTCTGAAGTGTTTATAAGGATGGTGGTTTCCTGTGACTGGGCTGTCAGTTTGCCTGCGACCGCTACACATTTTGAAAAATCAGAAAGCATGCATGAAAAGACTGTTCATTGCACCCCAAGTGCACAGTGAGGTGTGAGACATTGGAAGGATGGAAGGTAAAGTTTTCAACAATCAAGTCCACAGCAATTACTGTGCGCGCACCCCAAACCCCTTTTTTTAGTTTGGCTGGTTAGCCGAACCTATCGGATTAGAGTTCGGATGAGGGAAAAATGGCATATGAGGAGGACACAAAGCTTGCAGGTGTTGTTTGTTTATTTCAAGTTCAAAACCCTCTGCATTGTGCACAAGACCTTCTGGGGCCTGGGGCCTTAATACCTTCAACTCTCGCTTCATAAATATCTTCCTTCTCGAGCTCTTCGCTCCCCTGCCGCCAACTCCCTCAGGGTCAGTCGCTTCTCCAAGCAACAAGTTGGTGGTAGATCTCTTTCTTCAGCTGGGGCCTCCCTCTCGAACAGCCTCCATCCCTCCCTCTTGAAACTTGAGGGGAACCATCTCCGGTTCCGAAAGCACCTCAAAACCTTTCTCTTTGCTTCTGCCTTTTCTCCTCCTCTCCCCTGCTGACCTCCTGGCTGAATCCGAATCTGCACTGGTTACCTGGCCACCCTCTGATTCCGGGCTCAGGTCCCTCCCCCACCAGTCACACACACCTGCACTGCCTGCCTAGCCAACCCTCGCACTTGGAGACTGTTTCTGTATCCCTACAGTCCCAATACCAGCCATTGACACCTAATGTCTGCACTCACCTTTGCACTTGCCACCTGCTGGCTGTTACTTTTACTTATTGTTCTTATTCTATTCCCATGTACTGCACTGTCCCCCCTCACTTTCCCCCTTCCCCCCTCCCATGCACTTGCGTGATTTGAATGATACCTGGCCTATTATGATCGTTGTCTGTCCTCCCTTTGTTCCCCCTCCCATGCCTCATCGCGCCTTGAAACACTTGTTTATAGGCGCATTATAACTGCCATATCATATCATACAATTTGGCCAGCCATTGACTGCATGTGGCCTTCTAATCCCTAAGGCCATTCCCACCCAGTTCCTGCCTCTCCCCACCCAACATGCTTCCTCCTTGGAACTTGTTGAGCGTGCTTTACTGAAGCCTTACCATCAAACTTTGCACCCGAAGTACCTGCCAATGTTTTTTCAAAGCAGTCTTCTGAGAGTGAAAGACTTAGGCCCTGATTCACAGAATGTTTTCCTGTGGATTTCGCCATTATAAAACACTTCCATGAATCAGGCCCTTAGGTGGAGCTGTAAACATGCCACTGGCGTAATAAAGATGTCAAAACCAGGGCTGCCTTCTGCCACTCTATATATACGTGCTATCCATGTCCTTCACTGAAGGTCTGTTCAAAACAAAACAGTTTTTGCTTTTGTATTATGCATTTGCCAGGCACTGCTATTAGATGCCCAGGTACTCACACCATTTTGCACCTGCTACCATTAATGGCCGATTAGTACCACTGCGGCAGTGCCCTGCAAGTGCCTTTCAAAGCCTACACAAAAGCCCAAACTGTTGGCATTGCCAATTTTAGCCTGTCTTGCCATTACAAAAAGGGAAACAAATATATGCAAATTAGGCTTTGTCCCAACCCAAAAGCAGCAGTCCAACATGACATTTTGGGTCAAATTCCTTCTGGCCAAGATCATTAGCGAACTCTGGCCTGTTTTTGTCTCCTTGTGTGTCATCAGTGAGGTGTAACTTACCGCTGTAGAGACAGCAAGCTCTGCACCCATCTCTGAGCATACCCTTCGCACTTAGTGACCTCACAATTGTGAAGAGTGATGGGTTAAAAAGCCATTGCTTTATCTCGCATGCACAGTCGACGAGAGGGGGCTCTTACAGGGGCTGCGGCCTTACAGGTGGAATGCGGCTTAGGTAAGTGCCACCTCCTGCCTCTCCCTTTGCTCCTCAGTTGTGGTGCCAACCCCTGCCTGGCATCATTCAGCAGCAATCATCACCCTCTCACCTGGGTTGAGAGAGTGATATCCCCTGCACCTCTTATCTAAAGGAATTCCTGGTGGGGGTCAGTGCCACAATTAAGGAAGAAAAGGAGAGGCCACTAGAAGCCCAGGTCTTTTTTCTAAAGCCTAAAGCTCTTGCTTATGCGCAGAAACTTCAGGCTTTTCAGAGACTGTCGGGGCCCTGCCCCGGCCAGCCCGGCCCACTTAAATCCCTTTGAAGACCATTGAATTGACCACTGGCAATTACCTTTGACACCTGATCAAACCATCATTTATTAGCTTCTGATGTGATGCATAGACCTGGGAGATCCTGGGAAATCAGGGCTGAGCCTGGGAGTCTGGCCTGGCTCTTGGGGCCAAATACGAGCCTAGTCAGAAAAAAGCTGCACACAATGGGAAAGAAGCTGGAGGCACCAGAAGGGGCTGCGAGAAAGAAAGGGGGCAGAAATGGTCTGTCGGCTGGAAAATGGGCTAAAAGGGACTGGGGCAATAAAGGGGCTAAAAGGGGCAATAAAGGGGCTTAACTGGACCAGGGTCAAGAAAAGGGTTCTGGTGCAAGAAAAAGTGCCAGGGCAATAAAAGCTGCTGTGGAAATGGAACCCTCCACGTGTGAACCCCTGCCAGCCTTTACCTGTATTTCCCATATATGTCACTTGTTTACCGTGGGTTTCTGCATTGTCCATTTTACCAATGTATTGCGTGACTTTTATTTTCCCCAAATCTATTTTACATCTTCCACTGCATTTGACTGGACTGTATATTACTTTTCCCTGTCTATAAATCGACCCACTCGCCCCTGACTACAGTTTGTGTTGTTTATACTCGTTTGTTATTTCTGCCAAGACCTTGTATTTTCCCCACTCTGTGTATTTTGTCCTGTATTTAACTAGTGCATTAACGCTTCACTGTACTTGGATCCAACATTGCCTGATCACTGTGTTTTGTACTTTTTTGTTATGATCCCTATAGTGGCTTGTTTTCTGGCACACATGGGGGGGAATGGGGGGTGCTGTGTGTGTATGTGTGTGTGTGTTCGAGTGTGTGTGTGTGTGTTTGAGTGTGTTTGTGTTCGTTCTTCAGCCTAGGGTTGACCCTTTACATTCTTTCCGGAGACTCTCATTAACCCTACTCATTGTCCACACCCTATAATTACCCTAATTTTTGTCAGGTCACCAAGTTGGCCCCTTTGATCTCTTCCTGAGAATGTGCGCCCACCACTCTGCCTCTTTCTCCACCTCTCCCAACCTGCTCTATTTCTCCACCAGTAGGCTTCCCCATGTCTCTATCTGTGCCGCTCTCTCTCTCTCTCTGCCCCTCTCTCTGTGCCTTTGCCTCTCTCTCTGTGCACCCTCTCTCTCTGTTTCCCCCTTCTTTCACCCTTCACCGTCTCTAAGAGCCCCCTTCTCCCACTATCTCCCCACTGGCTATTTCCCTCCTTGCCCCCTCTCTCTCCATCTCACCACTCCTCAGCTGCCATTCTTTCTTCTCTCTCTCCATTTTTCCTCCTTCCCAGCAGTCTCCCCATTCGAACTTTCCCCTCTCTAACACTTCCCTTCCTCCCTCAGGGGTACCTTCTCCTCCGCATCTAAGAGTACTTCCCAGTTCCCTGGTTCCCATGCCAGTGGGTGTGCTTAGCTAGTATGCCTGCCATCAATGCTCTGCCTTGTGCATGCAGCCCAGTGCAGGCAACCATCTGTGTCCAGTGTGCGTAACTTACTCGGCTGGTAATGAGTCTTCTTCCCTGCCTGTAATAAACCTGTTCCTGATTTCAGCAAAACTTTGGTGCCTTAATTTGCCTGCCTGTTATTGCCAGAGGGGGACCCATGCCTTCTGCATAACAAACACTCACCGGGGTTTGTCAATTCCCTAGTCCAAAACTGTAGCTATGCCTCCGGTCTCCCACACAACCTTCCTCATTTTCACCTGCCTCCCACATTCACAGTGCTGGCGACTGGCATTCAGAGATACAACTGGTGTTTTGGGGAGGGTGCAGGGGCTGGGGAATGGAAAAGGGGATGGTGGCATTTATTTTGGGGGTGGGGAGTGAGCACTTGGGAAGGGGAGCAAGTCCCATAGGAGCACAAAGAGCTGGTAAGTATCGCCAACCAAATCTTTGTGCTCACGTACCTTTGACTTTGCCTTCAGCCCCTGCACGGTCGCGCCATGAAGCACACCTGTCCTGTCCCAGCCAATCAATTAGTGGCTGGAGCAGGACAAGAAGTCATGCAGCCTGGGACAGGAAGTCAGACGGGATCACATTTTTCTTTTTTAGACATTTTCTTCTAGTGTGAGGGGCTGTCTGCGGGGCCCGTGGCCGGCCCCTGCTTTGGGCAGGCAATGACCCAAGCGGAGCACCAGGCCAGAGCCCATGCTTTGAGCTGGACAGCCCAAGCCCTATCATACTCGCCCAGCTCTAGTGATGCAATACTAAAATGATGTTAAAGAAGACTCCCACAAGAATCTGGCAGTGGTTATCATTAATCAAAAGCTTTTCCATTCATCACTTTTCAGTGTTGCTTTTACGATATAGTTAAAGATGTGGGCAATTGCAGAAAACAAGCATGCTCAGAGCCAATAGTTTTGGCTTTGCTAATGCGAAGCTACCTTGGATTGTGCAGGTCTCCTTTTAGGTCCCAGACTGAAAGAGCAGGGAGGAAGCCTTCATGGCAAAAAAGCACCACCATGGGATAGGAGTACAGCACAACATGTGCCCCTGTATTCCATTTGCTTCACAAACCTCCTAGTACCGCCTGCCTCACACATTTTAGGGCTTTTGAGTATGTAATGTCACTTGCGTGCCACATCCCATATTTCTGTAACAATACCCTGGTCTCCCTCTGTTTGGTGCTAAAGCATCACCCAGAATCCACAACTAGTGCTGACTCTAAAGTACTGCATATGAATCAAAGCTATATAGCCACACTAGGTTTCACCCAAGCATCACCTACATTCATCTCTCTCTAGCAATATGTATGCCTAACTAGATGTAGGTAAAGAACCACCTATGAACAAAACTAAAAATGCAATCTTGGCGAAGCACCCATAGACCGTATTTCAATTAATACTAGATAAATGGTGTTGAATATGAAAATGCTGGTAGTTTATTTATTTCATTTTATGAAGTGCACAAAACACCCGGAGGCATTGAGGCGCTGTTACAGGTACAAGTCTGGTAAACGTAGCTTGTCATACAGCTCAACGTGAGATACAATAGTAGTGAGAGCATAGGATCAATACCGAGAACAAGAGTAATATCATGCATGTTATTGCTAGTATAAAAATAGGCAGATACAGGTCTAAGGGATGGGTGAGAGGGGTTGCGGAGGGAGAGAACGGGAGTTATGCGAAAATCTGTGTTTTGAGTGCTTTGCGGAATAGCCAGCAAGATTTCTCAGCTCTAAGGAAGGGGGGAGGTTGTTCCAAAGTTTTGCAGCAATGTATGGCACGCTGAAACCTCCTGCTTACATCTCTTGACTTTGGGCACGACTAGGCGGTCAGTGTAGGGGACCTCTAAGATCTGGTGGTAGGTGCCTTGGTGATTCTGTAAGTGAGGTACAGGGGAGCTGTGTTGGATAAACATTTGTGGGTGATGGATAGGGTTTTAAATCTGATGCACTGCTGTATGAGGAGCCAATGTGCTTCTCTTCTGGCTTGAGAAATGTGGTATCTTTTTGGGATGTGGAGCGCCGCTCTCAAGGCATTGTTTTGTACCACTTATAGTCTTTGTATATTACTTGCTGAGGTACCTGTGAATGGGACATTACAGTAGTAGATCTTGAGCAAATAATTGCGCTGGCAATTGTGAGACAATTTTCTTTGGTGAGGATGGGTCTTGATGCCTTTAGGACCTTGGTGGAATAGGCAGCTGAGGAGCTAATGGGGCTTACTTGCCTGGACATGTTAAGAGAGGCGTCAAGGTATACTCCGAAGGTCTTCAGTGTTGATGAGACGGGAATTGTGCATTTATCTATCTTGAAGGCAGAGTACTGTTTGTCCAGGGACTTCAGGGCATATGGAGAGCCTACAAGTAGAATTTCTGTCTTATCACTGTTGAGGCAAAAGTGGTGAGCAGCCATCCATGCCTGCACGGTCGTGTAGATATTGTTGAGGGAGGTGGAGTCGGCTGTGCAGTTGCCTGATAGAGGGATTAAGATTTGAGTATTCCCATAAACCAGCATTACTTACCACTGAGCCTTCCCATGGGGGTCCGATTCTCATTATTTTAGTGAGACCTTCATCAACTAGTCAAATGCAAAGTGGAGCATGGGGACAGGCAGACAGTTGCTGTCAATGTTGGTTTGCTTGAGAAGAAGAAAATGAAACTTATTTTATGTATTACTCAATAGCCATACATTATTTTGTTGTGTTAAGTGTATATTTATGTATAATACAAAAGCTTAGAATGTACACTATTTGCCTAAGACCACAGGGCTATACTGGTGCATTCCCTCCACAGCCCAACACAGGTTCAGTTCTTCCATGCAGTTTAAAGACAAAGCAGCTTCAAGGCCATTCTGTGTAATCGCTGCTGGACAGCCATTTCACTCCCTCTCCACTCCTGTTCTCGGGAAGGGGTTCAGGATATGCCACTCACCCGGTTTTTACACAAGACATGGGTTCACTATTCCTCCTGAGCCCTTGGGGACCTGAAAACATGGAGTTGCATAATGTGCCTCTACCCAATCCTTAAAGGGAGAGATTAAGGAAACACCAAATCAATAGACCTTTTCAGTCCAATGACTTGAAAATACCAACTGAACTATCATACAGTAATGCAAATCCTCAGTCAGTAATGACCCACACAAAATTCCTTGCGCGTCCCTTTTATGTGGCCAAGAAAAGGCAGAACAAATGCAATCAAACATGAAGCTATATAACTGTGCACTTCCCAAATCCCTTACCCGCCCCGCACGCAACTCTTACCCTGTAAATGGACACCCAGTGGTGGGACAGCAAAGCCTTCCATGATGTAGGACCAGAAACTAGAGGTGAGCCAAGCTCTAAAAATGGGGAGTCAAATAAGACCACTGTGCCCGAGCTACAGCATAATGATACACAGGAGTGAATAAGGGAACATGGAATACATGCCATGAGGGCCAATGCAGTGTACATGGGTACGTCTCCAGTATCTGAGAATTATTCATGGAATACTGACTCACATCGTGGGCAGTCTTATTTGTAAGTCTTTCTTTAGCACTCCTTAGCTTGAAAGTAATGTAATATTGGACTGCAGGTGAGGTCCAGTCAGTTCTCCGTTTGCAATGCCTTGTGTTCTGATTTAAGGCTTGCAATTTCATGCATTATGTACACAAATCTCCAGTTATCATTGACTTGTTGTTCCGTCCACCATGGAGTGGTAGTAATAGGGCTTCTGCCGTTTTGCCTGGTATATGGTGAACCCTGGTTGAAGAAATGTGGACCAAATTATTCTAAAACACAAGTTTCAAAATGGGGATCTGGTGCACATGCACATTATTATGGGCATGGCACACCCCTATAACTAATTATCTAAGTGGGAGTTGTGAGAAACCTGAAGGTGCCTCCCTAGCTAGTCCCTGGGGATCTGTCATCCAGGTGGCCAGGACAGGGCCATCGCTATTGGATCCAGTTCCTGGGGGTGGACCAGTGAGGGAGGATCACCTGATGGGGGGACTTTGGGGAGGAGACGCCGTATCCCCTTCTTCCAATACCTTTTCCCCATCTTACCACGGACGACATTTGAAAACACTGCCACCCCCCCTTTTCCGACATGAACACTTTCGCACAACACGAAAGACAACAGACTAACACAAGAGCCATTTACTTGACATGTCCCAATACAAGGGTCAGGCAAAGTCAGGCAATTGACCAGAATCACACACACCTAACGGCCCTTTCCCTTCCCCACAGGGATAAAAGGTGGAGCAAGAGAGCACAGAACGAGCAAGGCAGACCGCACGACGAGACATTTAATCTACCCCAGCAGTTCAAGAGAAAGAGAAAAGCGTTGAGAATCGAGAGGGTGACAAGGAGAGAAGCGACCTTGCCCTTCTCGCCTCAAACCCGCAAAACCTCCCTGGAGGAAAACGTAAGCCCGCTGACAATAACTCCAGTGTGTTGCAGCAGATGTCAACAGTACACAGAGCGTGCCTATGCTGATAAGCAGGACCGAGGGAGACTCCTGCTACCGTGGTACCACCCTTGACTCCAGAGATGAGGAAAACCAAGAGGTTCATCACAGCCACTGAGATGAAGGAGAAAGCAATAAGAAACCAAACTGTGTTGAATGAAGCCCGCAAAGTGGCAGAATGAGAAGAGTTCAAAGAACTGTGAATTATAAGGGGAAGACCAGCTGCAGACGTGACCGGCACCACGTGGGTGCTGACCTCAGAAACTCTGGTGAATCCCAGGTTAACGGTGACTACTGATACCAGCAGGCAGTAGGACAGCCGCAAAGACAGGTCAAAGTAGTCATACAGGAGGTCTAGCAAAATCCCTGTACATTCGGAAGACTTTGACCTAAGAACTGTAGAGAAAGTAAGGGAAGTGAATTCTGCATTGTGAGAAAGTGAGAGAAGTGAATCCCGCAAACATTGGAAGCAAAAGGAATTGGGAAGTGGCAAGAGTGAACCCGGGGCAGGGATGCCAGTAAAGAGGGGCAAAGTCTAAAGTCCCAAGAAACAGTGTGTTGACAAACGTGAACCCGGCAGAAGGATGTCCATGGTGAACTGTTTATAAAGACATTAAGATTTGTGAATGCTGGAAAAGCCATAGTGAACCCGGCGGAGAGAGGCAGAAAGCAAAGTGGGGTCAGCACCCGCTAGAGGGGGACCCAGGGGCGAACCCATCACCCGAGAAATACGTAGAACAGTACTTTGTGTTTTTTTGTTGAGCACTTCAGGCCATTCAAAGGCAAGAGACTTTTGAGAGTAAAGAGACCTGGTCCTTGAGAACCTGATAGCTGGTAGCTGATAGCTGAAACCGGGACTGGTAGCTTGTGCTGGGAAAGTTTGAACGTGTGCTGTGCTCCAAAGTCCTACCTTGTCCCGTGCTGAAAACGGAAAACGTGGGGAAGGGAGACCCCTGGCAGTCACTTCCTGATATATTATTTGTGAACATTTCTTTCTTTTGAAACCTCTATCCCACAATCTTTCTATATTTAGTTGTAAGGATTTGGCAATATATATTTTTTAGTATAGGCCATTTATTTTGACAAGACGCCACAAGGACTGCCTTATTTTCATTTGATAGTCGACGCTTGCTCCCATCTTAGACTTAGGGTTAGTTTAGGCGTTTTTCCAACCTGCATACAGTTTAATAAACTCCCTTGAACTGTGATCACTTGTGTCTGTCTTTACTGTTGCCACCATGAATTCCTTACAGAGTGCTGAGCAACAATACATATAAACATTAATTTTGTATATATTTAAAACACTTCTTCAGGTGCAGTTGGGTGTCTCTCATGGCTCAACAGGAGAAGAACGACGAATTCACAACAAAAGGACTCGTTAAACCAAACGAGTGGCCCAAATGCACTCTTATGGGAAATAGATCCCTTCTCCAAATTAGATAAATTCAAAGAAATTCACATTTAAACATTCAGTGATCACTCTGTAACAAAGTATTTTTTTTATATACCCAAACAGATCCAATTCAAAAGAAACATGTGGTGGTTTTTAATAGAACACCAATGTTACATTTGTGTATCTAACACATATACATTAAAATCCTTTTAGGATGAAAAAATATAACTAAAGTAATGAAGGCAATTACTGTGCTTGCTCTAGAAACTCATATTCTATTACATATGGTGTTAGAGTAATGCATTAGCATTTGTAGTTTTGGATACCCAATGCGTTTTGGGTAGTCATCTATCCTTTACCAAGGGAGCTCCTACCATACCCTTTAATAACCTAAATCAAGAATATCTCTTAATCCACAAAATGTCACATATGTATTCTTCATGAACTACTCCAGTAGTCATTAGCAGTTAGTTCACCAGGTTCGGCAATGCATATATTCACTGTGAATTGTATTCAAGTCTCTGCAAATTTAAAACCTGAACACTCAGAAGTAATATTCTTATTACTAAGCCATGCCTGCAACATCTAGAGAATTACCAATGCTCACCTATGCAAGGCGAATCCATGTACATAGGATCTAAATGAATCACGTAGCATCCTAAAAAAATAAACAACATCCACTTAACAGATCCCCTCTAGGAGTGGTCAAACACCCACAACAATATACCTACTAGTTTCAATACCAATGTTCAAAATTAGCTCACCAATGTTTCTGATGTTCCCAAGTCACACAAGATGATGTAACAAGGTCCCTGATCGAGTTCACAAAAAATATTCTGCAACCAAGTGGTCTGGAATTAAAAATACTCCTATTAGCCTCCCTTAGTCCAACATTTACTAGAAGAGCCATGGTATTCCCTTATAAGCCTCAATGCCCACGTACTAACTGAAATTTCCAACACAGGAAAAGAGGCATGAGCTGACAAACCAGTCCAGCGCCTCCAACAAAATATGGGAGAATGTTTCCAACTATGAATGGGAGGCTTTTACAAAATCATGTCCTCCAAATGAGCCACCTCATTGACACTTTTGACATGTTGGACAGCAAAGTGGATGCTTCACCTGTCTCTACACTCTGCATCCCTCCTGCTTTTATCCCTCCTCTCTGCCTCCCTATTCTCATTCCCCAATCCTGATCTTTATAGCCTGTGCCCACTCTCCTCCTAACTGTGCCTCTCACTCCTCTCATCGCAACTTCCTCCTAAATCTTCTCATCTTCCACCTTCCGCACACGCTCCTCCCCCAACTCTCCTGATCTTCCTCCTTTCTCTCATACTCTTTCGCTCTCTTGCACACACACACACATCCATACGTACAACAAAATCGGTACCACTCTCTCAATCTTAGCACCTTACCTTCAGAATCTCCCAGACATGCCCCCAAAGTCCTGCTGAACACTTCTCTCTGGTGGCCTGGTTTTCCTTCACCTCCTCCAGCTCACCCTAACACCTTTCACTACAGGCTGACTCACCTGGGTTTATATAGCCCTCCACTTCCTGTCTAGAAACCTTCCTGATCCTCCATTAGGAACTTGGGTCAGCTGTTTTGCTGGGTCATTCTCTATCTTCCAACTCTCCTTCCCATTTGGGCTCAAATTTCTCCTGTGAGAATTCATAATGGCCTTTAGCAACACCCCCTTTTCAGCCTCCATTTTCTTCCAACATGTAGTCTAGTTTCCGCAATTGTTTGTTCTCTGTTCTTCTCCCATGCCTGGTAATTCACTGTCCACAAAGGCTATGGTGTGTGCTCTCTGATCCCCTCTAGTGCTCAGCAGCTACCTGCTGGAGAGAAGGATGGGGTGAGGTATAGTGTGATGAGGAAGGGAGATGTGAGATAAAGTTAGTTGATAGAGTGAGTGGGGTGAGAGTGAGTGCGGTGTGGTACAAAGGGTGAGAGGAGTGAGGTAGCATAGGGTGAATGGGATGAGATAGAGTGGTTGACTTGGGTGAGGTAGAGTGGAGGAACGCGGTAAGAAAGATTGGGCATGTTTCGAGGGATGAGCTAGAGTGGGAAAGTATGGTATTGTACCTGACGTTACAGTCTTCCACATCCAGCCCAGGGCCTGGTAATTGGCACCTATGCTGACACTGATCCACCACAACAGGGTTTGCTTCAACTGCCAAACCATCCTATCACTGTCTCGCTGAAGCAGCTTGTCTATTATCTTGCAGAGATATTTAAAGGAATAGATAAGAAAAATCCCTATTAAATGTACTGTACTGTAGCCTAAGATTGCCATCCTCTTTCATCAAGTAAACATGGAGCACTTTGTATCATTGTTGGATACACAGATACAGTCCCGTAGAGTTCTATAAATGTATGTATTTATACACAGGGAAGAACAATGCTCTTTCGATTGCAAAAGAACCTACAATAGATAAGATATCAGATTGGATGGGAAGTGGTGAACCTCTAACAATGGGGTGAGTTTGAATGACATTCTGACCCGGGAGTGGTAGGGAGCAAATGGAACAGTCACCGAAGACAACACATGGGTGGACTTACATAGATAAAGGACAATCAACATTAGACATTTTAAGTTCAGGTAGGTGGTACAGAGAGTCACTACTTCCTGAAATATGAATGTGCTGCCAGAGTTGTATATCACGTTTTTTAAAGTAAGAAAGTATTTAAGAGTGCAGAAAAGAAATTAATGGCCTATCACCATGCAGTTATAAAGGCTGAGAACCCAAACTGAGAGAGAGGTAGTTGTAGGAGCAATGCAAACAGGCAGTTGAAGAGCAGAGTGGAGTGAGCCAAGGGAAAGACAGATACTCCCCAAAAAGCAGCAGATATCTTGCACATTAAAGCTGTAAAGAGGTAGGGTAGCCTGGGAGGAGAAGTAAGAGGATTTGCTAACATCATAGCCCTGATTTCTCTGCAGCAAACTCAGGGAATTTCCTAAAAGCTAGACCCCCTCGCACTTCAATCTCTAACCATAGCACAATCAAGCTGAATGATACATGCTCGTTTTGATGCTTGATGATACACTTTTGTGGGTGTGCCAGAGTAATGTGCAATTGTAGTATTTCCGTAATGGTACACCCGGCACCATAAAGTTCCTTGAGTTTTTCACTCATCTATGGGCTGATGCAGTCACGCACCACTGGGAACATGTGTTAAGGAATCGCAGGGGCAGCAGATGTACAGGCAGCATGTGCAGCTGGCGCAGTAGCTCATGAGTTACGCTGTCTGATGACTAACTATAAGGTTCTCTCCAGAAGAACTGTAAGGTTCTCTCCAGAATAACTATAAGGTTCTCTCCAGAATAACTATAAGGTTCTCTCCAGAACAACTATAAGGTTCTCTCCAGAACAACTATAAGGTTCTCTCCAGAATAACTATAAGGTTCTCTCCATAATAACTATAAGGTTCTCTCCAGAATAACTATCTCCAGAATGACTATAAGGTTCTCTCCAGAATCGGGACCTATAAATGGGGTTGAACGGTAGTGGGCAGGGTACTGTGTTGGGCCAAACCCTCAAGCCAGGACGCCCTCATCACAACCTACATTTTTGAATCCAGCCAGTGAGGGATGGTCCAAATCCTTGTGAGTGACTAAAGCTAGTGACATTCTCTCTGCTGGAGCTTAACCTCCCCATATCAGGTGGGTGCCCTTACCCCAGGATGATGGCAACAGAGATGCCTTAGGACATACTGGAATAAGTGCAGCACACACTGTAATGAATATGTAGGTTTATTTCAACCAGTGTCGATACAGAGTGCACACCAGTCCTGGTACTACACTGCAAGAGCCAAAAAAACAAACGCCAGGCCAAAAAAGTCCCACCGTGCTATGGCAGCTGCAAGTCCGCATCAGAAATCAAATAAAACAAGAGAGTGTATTTTGACATTTGGCGTTGGGTGTATACTTCTCTTTTACGGCGCCCCAGGCTTTCTCATACCACCCTTGCATTGGATTGCTCATGACTCGGTTGTAACACCAGGAAGTGTAGCATGTCTCTTCCCATTTCAGCTGTTTGTGGATGAAGCAATTACAAAAGCAAACCGATAAATAAAACGAAAACAACGTTGGATGGCAAAGGGTTTGATAAGTGGCGAACAACAAAGAACCGGATCTGTAAGTCCTCGGTCGACTTTCCCCCCTCGGCCACTCAACCCGCAAGATGAATTGCACATGTTTAATGATGAAGTCTGTTTGCTGCCTGTTTATTGCACTGCTCTAGTTCTCTACCCAAATATAGAATATGGAGGGTCTACTCCAAAGCGGGGTTTGGGAGGTGATGTTCAAGCTCTGCTCGCAAGATGGCGGAATCAGAGGCCCGGGTTGATTCCACTTTGCCAGACCAGCCATGCGCGAGTCAGAGCTGCAGAGCCGAGATATCGCAGAGTGCATTGCGGCATTTGGGGATGGGCTGATGCTCGTCCACGTTACGCCACCATGCGCTTGGCTCAGACCTAAAGCATGTGCATGTGCTGCTGGTTTCTGCCGAGCACCACATCATGTACAGATTCCAGAGGTGCATGTACTTTCTCTTTAGCCATATTGGCAGCTCGAACAGATAAATAAATAAATATAGCAGGGGTCAATCGACAGACAAAGGGTCGCTTTGGGACAGAGGGCACATCTCATGTCAACCAATATATCTTAGTTCAGAAGGACACGTACTGAAGGTGTGAGATCGTATGCAACAGTAGTCAGTTTCATCCTGATTTTTTTCTTTCAGGCTTAACCATAGACCTAGTGCCTTACTATGTACTTGGAGTGTGCACCAAAATCTATGAGCGCAACGCATGTCCTAGCCCCCTCTGTAATTCCTCGATCACCCTACCCATCCTCTCCCTCCCGCTCCTTTGCCCCAACATTGGAACTCACTGTTGTGTCAAACTTCACTTCCATCAACTCCTTTAATTTTTATTGACGCTCTACTTCCCCAGTCGAGAAGGAGCACCCTCAAACTCCCCCCACATCCCGACTAACCTGCACCTAACTCCAGTGTATACAGGATCCTGTACATATTTCTTCCCCTCAGACTATTGTGTGGCATGTGTCTTGTCCCATCTCTGGTATCTGTACTGTCAGTTGCACTCTACCTTCCCCTCTAATGTGTAGTACGTGATACAGGATTTTTCTGTATACTTATGTTGTCCGTTGTGAGTATTTATGGGTGGAACACCTTATAAATAAATCCAAATATACATTGCACGTGTATTTCAGTTAACTGTGGATAACGGTCCCTCCCAACAGAATCGTTGCTCCCAGGAAGCAGATCAGCAGACTTCATCTTCTAATCAGATGTAGCCCTACTTCATGTTTGTATCGCCTTCAATACAACCTAAAACTGCCTGACAGCCCTCTCCTTTCATTCTATTGGTCCATACCGCAGCCGACTAGTTTAACTAGTTCCCTGGCTTGAAACCGTGTTGCAATTTGTAGATATTTCTGTTATCCTCGACAAACCTGCCCTTTTTGCCAACTCGAAGATAGGGATCAGTGAAAGTGATGTTTTGTCTCGGTTGTTTTTTTTCCCCCAGCACAGCTTGTCCTACCTGCAAAGTGGGGGCATTGTGAATGGCTTGTCTAACAAAACCTCAGTGTTCTGTCATGTTAGGGCGCTTTTCCCGTTCTACGACCTAAAATGAACTGTATGTCTTGTTCTGTACTTAAGGCACGCAAACAAATCGCATTCATTCACGATAATATTTTGCCCGCCTCTCCTTTTGTGTTAATGGAAGGATGCATGTTTTTGTTGGGTCTAAAGCCCTTCATAGGAGGATCAGGGGATGTGTTGCTGTGCAACAGTACAGCACAGGAAAGAGATATTTTCATCTCAGTGTTGGTCGTACAAGCTTGAAGCCAGTAAGCTTTGCTGTTATCTACAATGACCAGATATTCTCAATGACCTGAACACATCCTTTTGACAAGGGGCAGTTGCTGACCTACTTAAATGTACACCAGGAACCTATTGACACATTCCTGGTGTTGCCAAAGAAGGCAGAAGTGTCTCCTGCTACACCAAAGCCCTCCCCCAGATTTAGGGAAATACCTTTTACCAGCTGTGTTGGCAGAAGCTCCAGGCCAGCTCCATCTTCCTCCCTCCTTTCAACTCTAAACAGATAGAGTAAATCCCTTGCTAAACTTTGACGAAGACCAAGTTAGCCGGCAAATGGCTGTAGCAATGCTACCAACCCTCGGAGCTTGAAGCTGGTCAAATTGGTAGCGTTCACTGTCACCTTTGCTCTCTAGACTGGGGAACCCATTGTGGTTTCACTGACCCAGCCGTGCATGTGAGTGGGGTTGCGCCCTGCAGCCCAGAGGTGCCATCCCAAACTCCATCTCACTTGTAGGAGAAGAAGAGCAATGAAACAGAGAGAAAACAGAGCAAAAGAACACCAACAAGAAAGAAATTAGAATTGCTGGTTTATGAAAACAGTCAAGTTGAAAGTCAAGCAACATAATGAAAAAGTTGCAAGACAAAAACAAGCTGCTCCTCAACAAAAATAACTTTGAAAGGGAGTGCATCTTAAAAATACTAAAAAAAGACACCAGCCACAAAACCAGGAATCCAGATGTTAGAAATGGACTTAAAAATAAAGTTGTCACATTGGGCAAAGAATGCCAACCATGATCCATTGCAGAATGGTGGCATACACTCTCCTACATTACCATAGGTGTAGTACAGGGTCTATTGGTCTACCATGACACATCAAGCATGGTCCATGCTACTCGAGGGTCCTCTAATGTCAGTACATCTGACTGGTTGTAAGTTTTATAGAGGAATTCTACACATTACTGCAATCCTTTAAGACATTGTGCCTCATTACACGGTAGGCGGTAAACCATGGCGCTATTAGCGCCATGGTTCATGCCAGTAATTTACCGGTACCGCCTTGGAGGAAAGGGAATTACCGCCCTATTCCAAGGTTGGGAAGGTTAGGGCATAATGGGAATGAGGAAGGCGCTAATTACGGTACCGCAAATTGCGGTACCGTAATTAGCAACCCGGTCCCTTTGCGGGTTCGTTTTTTAACACCTGCTAAAAGCAGGCGTTAATGTACCAACCCGCAAAGGGACCTCGTAGTAAGGCGGTAAGGGTTTACCGGATCCGGTAAAATACCGGTACCGGTAAACCCTTACCGCCTACTGTGTAATGAGGCCCATTGTTTTCCAATATCTTGCTGTAATTCGATAGACAGAAGGGGGTGGTAGTTGCTAATCTCTATATTTAGAGAACCTGATGGAAGTAGAGCTTGTGGTCAGCCTTGGCTCAACTTCATTTAACAATTGGGCCACATAGCTAGCTTATAGCTATGGACCTATTTGCTGGAAGCACTTCTGGCAATTGTGTTCGGCACATGGGCAGGCCTTCCATCTGTGGTGTTTTTGTGATTGCTTCTGCTCTTTCTGGGGTGACTTTCCTGTCTTCCTGTGAGATCAACTGGCCAATGTATAGAACCTCTTCCTGACAATACTGCAATTTAATCGTGTCTGCCTTATACCCCTTGTCTGCCAAGACTTGCATCAGCTGTATTGAGTCCTTTCAACACTGCTCTCCTGCCTCACTGTATGCCAAAATGTCATCCACATACTGAACTACTGTGCTGTCAAGGTGTACGTTCCTTAAGTCCATTTGACAGATCCCGTGGGACTCACTTTTGAGGTAATCTTGTATGTTTCCACTTTTTATTTCTATATGAAAACAAAGTCAAGTCTTGTTACTCCTCATGGAGGGGAATTGAGAAGAATGCATTATTTAGATCAATCACTGTAAAATGTGTGCCTTTGGCTGGGATGTTGCATAATATTGTCCCTGGGTTGGGAACCAATGGGAATTCTGCCTCAACAATGTTATTTAGGGGGCACAAATCCTGAATAAATCATCATGACCCGCCTTGCTTTTTTCACTGGGTTCACTGCCGTGTTACATGGGGATTCTGTGGGCACCAAGAGTCACTGCTGCACTAACACACAGATTGTCTCAAATATCACCTCATCTGCTACTTTGGACATGGGATATTGTTTTACTCGAAATTACTCATGGTTTAAATTTTATTTTTACTGAGCCTACTCCTTTTAATTGTCCAACATCATAGGTCCATAATACACTCAGAATCTGTGCTAAGTCTTCTCCAAGGAATGATGGTGTCTTTTTTTTTTTTTTTTTTTACCAGGGCCATCCTCTGTTGCACCCTTTTTTTCAATCCTCCTCCAGTAAGTTATGCTCATAAAAAAACACCACCTCAACATCTTCCTCATCGTCTTGGAATATTATTATTTATTTATTGTGATATAGTTTAGTTTATAAACTTTACACAAAATACAAATGTAAATATCTTATAAGCATAAAAGTGCAAATAAAAATCACATTAAGTAGTGAGGGCTTGAGTGTTGCCACAATTCTTCCTTAACTCTGTTGCTTATACTCAGCTCCTCTTCTTCTTGTCCCCGTCTCCTGGGAGACTCCTTGCTTGGGTATCGGCCCTACATGTATATGTATGCTAGGTCAAGCAAACTATTCCTGGAGCTGAATGGTTGTAGTAGGACTCTCAGCACAGCCACCAAGAGGCATGCAACACAAGTCCCCAAACTAACTTGCTGCGCAGATTCACACCACCTCTCTGTCCCAGGGTCTTGGCTCTATATCTCCACATCCCAATGTTTTTCTACCACCTCAATATGTGACAAATGGTCTTGCACCTAAAGGGACCTCTCCTACTCATCTCTACAACACTCCTCCTGCACTTCCTTTTGCTCCTGCTCCGTCACATGTGTGTGCCTCCACCTCTCCTTAACCCCCCCTGCTAGGCTTATAGCATGCCTGCTCCTTACCCTTGTCTCCTTCAACCTCTTCTCTGCTGTTCCTTGTTCATCTCTTCTGAGCCTTCCTTTTCTCCTACTTAATTCTCCTCTGCTCTTTCATGTGGATGCCTCCTCCAACTACCTTCTCTGTAATCCCCAACTCCTTCATCCAGATATTTCTCCTTACCACCATCCTGCTGCTCTCCACCTTCTCTCTCCTGATGTCACCTCCAAACTCCTCCTTAATGTACTCCTTGTCATCTCTCTTGCTATCTCTTCTGGCCTCTTCTATGCATCTTCTGATGGTGCTCCTCACCACCTCCTTACACTTCACCATCTTCTTACTCGTCACCACCTTACACCTCTGTCCTACCATGTGGCCACTTTGCTCTTTCTGATGTTCCTCCTTTCTACCTCTTCTTCACAAACCCCTACTCACGTTTCCCCACCTCTTGCCTTCTCTGCTGCCTTCTGGCCCAATCCGCAGGCTCCTTCCTGCACTGCTTGAATCTACTTTCACTTCCAGCCACATCCAAGAGTCTACTTCTCCCTCTAAACATATGTACACTTCTTTCGGGCACGCCTTCTGATCAAATAATGGGTTGGCCCCCACCTCCAGGGAGTGCCCTCAGCCTTTCAATTATCATCTCTTTGGGGGATGGTCAATTTCAATCTCATAGCACTTGGTACTTTCCCCATCCACCTCTTCTAACCTTTCTCTTTCTTGTGGGAGTGTCTCACCTCCTTACCACCGCCTGGTCATCTCTTGTATCTTATTTATTTATCCATCCTCCTCATTTCATCTTTTGCCATCTTGCCCTTTTCTTCCATGCCTCTTTTCCCACCTTCTCTTTTGTCACCATCTTCATGTAGGTGTTACTTCTTATCTTTTCACATCCTTCCCTTCTTCCACTCTTTTCAGTCAGGTTTTAAGTCCCTGCCACGATATGTCCTTTCCTTCCCTTCCCTAATATTGTCTCCTCCAACTTTGGACTGTCCCCCCTTGCTCTTTTGCAGTCTCCCTCGCCACTGTCCTCTGTTCCCTATTTCCTCTATTCCTTTCGCCACACCCCTATGCACTTCTTCTCCCTTCTCCTCCAGTCTTCACTCCAACAAACTCCACACTCCTTTTCCAGTCTCTCTCTCCTAGTGTCTTCTCTCCACCTCCAACTTTACTTTTTTTTCTTTCCTCCTTGTAGCCGTGAAATGCTCAAGGCTTCTCCCACTCTTTCTCACTTTGATCGCCCCAACCTTTCCCGGGTCCGGCGAGGGTGCCAAACATCTATCAAGCAATGCCTATATTTATACCAAATTATCTTAGGCAGCCCTCAAAATTGTTATTCTTTTTTTACTTTATCTTCAGTGATGGACTGATCTACAAGGAACTCTAGAGATTTCCCCTTGGGCTTCGGCACCATGGGCCTCTTTTTAGTGGAATGAAGTAAAGAATTTGTTACAAACCTTCCAGTATATATTAATATGGGTCCACTTTGCAAGGCATTTCCTGGGCCAATCCAGTTGTGTTTTTAGTTGAAAGGTTTTGTGGTGTCTGGAGCAAGAATTACAAGGCAGCCCCTGTAAACGGTAGTGAGGAGTCGGTAGTCTGCATTTGTGAGGGTCCAGGAGTCATGAATCTCAAACATCAGATCCTGGAATCCCCTGGGCATCTCTTTGGTGGTTATCTAGGTCTTGTTTACTTCATAGAGAACCCTAACCTTGGGCCCATTTGACATTGGTAACAAAAACTTTACAGTTCAGACGAGGAGTGCACTGGTCTGCTTGGCTTTCAGTCAGTGACCACAGAATGAACATGGATTTCACATCTGTTGCATAGAGATGATATTCAAACTTGCTCTACTTGCATTTTTCCCCTGTCCTCAGGAAAAATTCCTACAGATCATGACAGCCAATATTGCTATGATACAATACCTAAACAAAGGGAGGGAGTGGTTTGAGCTCATGCTCATTCTCTTGGCAGGAAGACTCTGTTGACCTGGTTTCTGGACACTCCAATGCAATGTGTCATTCTTGGTAGCACATCTAGCACATAGACAGTCTTTGCCACTCAAAGTCCCTCTCAGATTGATCTGTTGCTCATTATTTTCTCTTTGTTTAAGTCCTTTATCCTCTTGCTTTTTGCTTGTTCCTCTTGTGTCCTCTTTATACTTGTCCTCTTTTGAATTATTTGTGTCCTCTTTTAACTGTAATAAATATCTTACAGTCTGTTGATGTGCTCATTATTTACACTTTGTTTAGATCCTTTATCTGCTTGCTTTTTTGCTTGTTCCTCTTATGTCCTCTTAATACTTGTCCTCTTTTGATTTATATTGTGTCCTCGACACGTGTTTCCCCGTCTACTTATCTGACGGTTCTTCAGGAGGATCTTTATGGTTATCTGTTCTACACAATTGCTTTGCTTCGAGTTTACTTTACTCAGTTGCCTTTCCTTGTTCCTTGTTAGGTTTGATATTTGTTTGCTGTGGTTTTTTTTTATCCTTGTATGGATGGTTCGGAAATCACTGAAATATGTTCTATTGCATCTGTGTTTCAAATTGCCTGTAAAAGAAAAACCTGCGTCACTGTTTAATTTGCTTTCTGTCGTTCTGTTGTTTAAACTAATACTGATCATTTAGTCCAACATGAAAACATGGTTATTATCCAATATATATGAGACAATAATTCTTTTCGGTTTCCGCTGTTTCTAAAAAATGCCTTGTTTTCTGAAAAAAGCCTTTTTGTCTCTCCGATTTTCTTATTTACGTATTAAGCTTTTAAACAATTGTATATCCGTTTTTAAATTCAAACTCATTATTACCTTCTTATTTCTTTCGGAATATCAAATGTTATGTTCGTCATTTATGTGCTTTTTTTCAGTGGCTCTTGGGAATGGGCTGCTTTTAGGATTTGGGCCATCCTAAACACTCAGATGAGATGTCCGTAAGTGGATAAACTATGCGGTGGCGTTCAAATCATTTTGGTTTCTGGTGGGTCATATTTGGAGCTTTCAATCAGTAGCCTGAAAAGTTCTATGTTATAGTTCTGATTTTTAGCAGACTGCTCAAATTAAATATATACATCAAAAGTCAGGGTAGATTGGCCAGATATTGTCCTGTGAAGGAAATTAAGGTTGTTTAAATTAGGTTTGTCTCCCTGCTGGAGTTTGGGAACACATATGATTGGCCGATAAAAGCAGATGTTCTGTAGGAGATATTTAATATGTGCAGAACACAGATATCTACATTACACAGCAAGAAAAGATATTTGAAGATAACATGGAGATGTTCCTTCTAACTTAACAAACAAACCTTTCTAAAATATGTCTAATTTTGGGGCTAGAACTGAAGAACGAGAGGAACATCCTACTGGATAAGTGGGACAATAGCTGCCAGAAATATCTGCATCACCTTCAGATCGACTTGGAAGTTTTAATTAATAACCTGTCCAAGGCAAAGTGGAAGCTGTGGCAGGACAATTGGATCCAAACTATCAATGCAAAATCATCCTACAAATTGTAAACTGCTAAGAAAGATTAACACAAATCGTGGAATTTCCTCCCGAAGTATTTAATTAAGTTTCCTAACAGATGGTACAGGAACCAGTTCAGGCGCTTCAGGATGAATTTGTTGCCAACCAACCGAATTCTAAAAATCTACAAACAAGTAGCTTCTGCGGACTTCAGATTTTGTTAGAATAAAATATGGAGCGGCAGAATCATTGAAGCACATTGCTCTGTTCTGCCCAGGCTTGACTGAACTACGAATGAAGTATCTGGGTCAGGCAATTTCTGAAAGACAATGTGCGAATGCAGATTAATTCTGGGCTTTCCTCCAAGCAGGAGAGCATTTCTCTACAACCTTTAGATTGATGAATTTCCTTAATAAATCTTTTACATTATTGTAAAAAAATAACTGCTACTGGAGACCACGAGATTTGGACAATGATGTGGTGCATTGAATTTAATTTATTTGATGTAAGGTAATGCTCACTGTTTTTTTTATGATAAAAGGTTTGTAAAAAAACAAACATCAGATAATAAAAATACAAACATATACAAATATGTAATTATAGAGCCGTACATACTATTATCTTGCTGGCTAAAAAGAACATCTTGGCTGATAAAATACAGTTTGCCCCAGTCAACCTTGTTACATTTTGAGATTATAGACTTGTTCTTGCCTGCAAGTTGCATTTAACAGTACTGGACTACTCAATTAGGTATGTGTGATTCTCGAAATATGTTTGAAATATGTCCACACAAACCGTCTACACCCTACTACGTTGCCATTGTGGATACACACCCTGAAGGGATAGATTTGGAAGATTTTTACAATTTAGATAATTTTGATGCCGCCTAGGAGCCCTTTACAAACAAAGAAAAATATTTTGTTGCTTGGTGCTTTTTAAAAAATATCTAGTTCAGAAATACTCTTGATACCCACCTTAACCTTGCTAGAGAAAGTCTAAAATCAAATAATGCCACACCTGTTATTTATTTTCCTATTTTCCTATCAGAATATGTTTGTTATTTAACCCCTTAAATTCTATATAGTAATGTTGCATGTGCACCAATCACATACTGAGACTAAAGTTCCTAGAGCATCATGTCATCAAAACTTTTCTTTCCTTTTGTGTTACTGAGTACTTCCTCTTTAAAACCTCTTACATTATGATCAATGTGAAGGATCTGGAGAATTTATGGGTAGAGTCACGTTGGGGGTCTGAATTATGTCTAAGAGCCAAATATGAGCTGAACAAATACCCAACCCTCCATCGTACTGTCCCATTGCTTATATCTGTTGTCCTCTCTCTCTCTCTCTCCACTCCCCCTAGACAAAACTCATACCTGGCATCCCAGTTTCCCCAGATATGGCACAGGGAGATAAAATGATTGTCCGAGGACCAAACATGTTAGTAAAAAAGTGAAGCCATCGTTAGAGCTCAGTCTTCTCGTTGGACACTAAAGTACGTATCTTCTCATTTCTAGCTGGCACACATTTGTGCTAGTGTATGTCTTGTAACGTGGGCAATGCCAGATGCACAAAAGATGTGACTCTGGAAGGATGGTTCACACTGTTTATTGAAGTCCAAGGCAATCAAAATGAGGTAAAAATTCTTACGCTGGTTCTGATAGTATCTCACATCCTTGTGGTGTTGCAGGTTTCCCATATTTTCCCTGAAACCTTTCTTCTTACTGTGTTCCTCAAGTAGAAAAAGTCTCTAGTTGGACTGTCTTTTGGACCAGTGGATGATTGTACAGCTGCATTTTCTCTGTTGGGTAAAGGGGGGCCCGGTGTTGCCGTCCCGGACCATTGGCGGCTCTCCTTTCTTTGATTCTGTGGGTCTCCTCACTTAACTCTCTGGGCCCCCTCACCAGAACCCTGACTACTTGTATGCTGTTACCACATACTCCCCTGATACCATCACCTTTGCCTCTACTGCCATTACCACCTCCTCCTTTGTTGTTAATACCCCTCTCATCTCCAGCACCTCCTTATTGCTCCTCGTATCACACTACAACACTCTCACACCACCTGCCACAACCTTCTCCAACAACCCACACTGATCAAGTGGGGCTGTGTTTTCTCTCAACGCCTCGATAGTGAGGGTTTGAATATGTTGCTTGGAATTGGGTAAAGGCAGGGATTGGTTGTTTTCTCTAGAGGCTTATGGGGCTGGAACAAGTCAACAACTGGACTGTCTGCCATCATGGAAATTAGTTATCCTCTGCTGGCCCTTCCTGTTGCTGGCTGTGCTGAGTTGTGTTCTCCTGTATCTCTAGTGTGTGAATGAAATACTGGAAATACACTAGGTAAGCTGTTTACACCCCCCTTTTTCTTCAGAATATTGTGCTTGTAATGAAATTGTAAATTTGCAATTGGGCATGAGAGCATTCCGCCAGGGAACAATCGTTTTGTAACTTTGTTTATTGTTGCCTTTTTGCCAGTTGGGAAGCTGCGGATTTGCAACATTGTTTCAGCAGAACATCTAAGTTTAACATGGGTTCACCGAACTTTGTAAAATTACTTTTCTGATGTTGTCTGTGAGGTTTTAACTGTATTTAAACACAGATTACCAATGTCAAATGAATGGAAACGATTTTCCTTAAAGAAAATGGTATCTTATCCTTTGCTGGAACTTGGATCTGCTCAGTGAGAGTTTCACGCTCTTTCAGTTGGATAGTGGGTGTGCTCTAGGTGGTTCTATGACTGTCCTGTGACATGAATGGGGACCAAGGGCAAGTGAGCAGGGGATCCCCCCCTTACTTTCCCCAGGCTCATCAGCACTGGCTCGAGGAGGAGCCTGGCCACTAAGTCACTGCCCTCAGTTCCTAGATCCAGGCAGGGGACATCGTTGGTGTCTTTAAAGAGCTAAAGTAACAACTTCTTGTAAACTATGGTATACCAGAGGACTGAGGTTTATACTACACATTCACCGTTCATCAGAGTACCCAGGGCCCAACAAACCCTCCTTGGTAAATGACAGAGGACTCCGCCAAGGGCAAGTTACAACTGTCCTTTATTTTCAATAACAGACAGGGATCATACAGGAAACAATTTTCCAGCAATCACAGCTCCTGAACCCCTGTGAGGAATTTTTGTTAGCAAATGTCCTGACTGAGAGCACTTCCCCAAAACCTAAGAGCTCACACTATTGGGCGACTGGGGTGGTAGTACTTATAGAGAACACCTATAGAAGTTAGCTGACGGGTCCTTGCATGTCAGGTGGTCTCGCCTGAGACTTCCCAAAAAACGGTCTATTAAATTGTTGCAGAGTCGCAAGACTACCATTGGGCCTTGCCCTTTGCCATCCACCCCTGAATTTGTGTTCCCTGATTGGCTGGAGCGAGTCTCCTCAGGCCTAGGACCCAGCTCTGTTTTCAGCGCTATGTGTATCCTCTCAAGTTGATGATAAAGACTGTGTCCCCATTGTTGCCACCAGTATATCCATCTAGCCTGAGAGAGTGCCTGCAGGTTGCAATGTTGTTAGACAACACATGTATCAGTTCTTGTCTTCTTCACTGGGAACAGCTCCTCTTCCCACCATGGTTAAATAAGCTATTTTTTGGCTCGGCTGTACCACATGTGTGAGGACCGCAACACTGAACTTTTTGGTCTGCAGTTAGTGAGGATGTATTCTGCTATTTTGCAGGTGGCTTCCTGTCTCTGGAGCTAGGAATTTTCTGCTGGCCTCTGGCCTTGGCTGCGAGCACCAGTTCTGAACAGTGTGCTTTAAAATCTGTTTTTCTGTATCCCTTATTATGAGGCCTGTGGCTTCATGTAACTCTACTATAGTTATGGTATGATTGGTTCCATGTCTTTATAACTAATGATAAAATAACAAATGAAATGATAATGACAAAAAAATAGCAAAGAATACTGATATTCTTTTTTTGGTGTAAATCTGGGGGTTCCCCTTAAACCCCCTGTCTCTTTTTGTTGTAAACCCTACCCCAACCCCCTCCCCAACCCTTTTATCCCCTTTCCCATCCCACATATATATGTTTTAAAAACAAATTTGGTATTTTCTTGTTATTACATTTTCGTTATAATTTTATTCTTTTTTATTTTTGTTATTTTGACTGTATACCATATGATTTCTATATGTCTGTATTGTACTATTTTCCTTATGGGTTAGTGGTACTTGGCTTTCCAGGCTCATTATCCAGGCTCTTCCAGGCTCCTCATATGGTTAGCTGCAATAAGCTGTTTGGCTAATGAAAGAAAATAAGAAAGGCTTTTGTCAGTATATATATGTATCTGTCCTCTATCTATAGAACTGTGTGTCCGTGCAACTTTGTGCATGGATGCGAGTTTGCTTCGTGGCTAAGGTTACTATGTCGTGGTGTCTCTAATGACGTCAACATAGCTGGATATTTATCATTAGTCAACCAGGTCCAGTGTTTAGGCACCTGTATCTGTGAAGACGTTAGCTGGATAAGGTTTGAACAGTTGTCTAAGAGAATATCTGCTCACATATGTGGAAGTTACTGGCCCTCCCGAGGGCTGGCAAACAGTGATTGGCATCTCTTGTTTCTTAGTTTTCAGCTGTCATGTGTATGGGGGTCATGAGGGGCATTCCAGGGACCCTCTATTCAGTCCCCACTCTGGTCGAACCACATCTCCAAACCTATTCACCAGAGCTCTTGGCAGCCATCTCTTTGTTACCCCTCCAAGATGTACATATTAATTTGCATGGTCATCCAAACTCCATGTCATGTAACCGCAGTCTCCTTCCGTATTGCAGCACAACCATCTTGTTCAGTATTTCTTGTAGTCAACGGGATCATCAAATATTATCATCTCGGTCAGGAACAATAGGCACTCCTTTATCTGTATTCTTATTTTATTTATTTATTCCACTATCTTGTCTTCCTCACCATTTGTATCTACTCACACTTTCATCCCATCTTCTCTGTCGTTTTGCAGAATTGCGTGATGAATATCATAATCACACATAGTGCAACTAGTACCAATATTAGTGCTGCTAGTAATACTTTTAGTCTGTCTTCCATCCATGATGGCATTCATGAAAATATATACGACAGCCAGCTTTGATCTTTTCCTGTACCTTTGGCTTCCTCCTCCATCTTGGCATGCATTTTCGACAATCTGGGAACTGCTTGTGTGCCATTTGCTTCATCGTTTGCTGGCACGAATGTACAGCAAGATGACCCGATATTGGCACAATCTCTTCCTTCCATTGCTGTCAGAAGGTCCAGAACATATCTGTTCTGCAGGGCCATTAACTTTACTGCTCGGAGCTCTTTTATCACGTTGAAACCATTGACAGTTGAGTTTACAATCTGCATCACCTCCCATATTGTAATCTGGAGCCATTTTGCATTTGTGTATATCTGTAAAGCTTGAACTACTGATGTGAAGAACATTTCTGTCCAACTGAACAATCAGCATTCAGGTGGTATGTCATGCAGAGATGCTTCCGATGCTGACAATTAGTTCTGCCTTTTTACTCTACTCACTTCCACTGACCTCTTTCTTCTTGAATCGTCCATTGTAGGGAAGTCTTCTGTTTTCATGTCTTTTTGTGGCCCTACTAGTGCTGGCATATTGATGTGCACTAGTGAGCATACTCCTCCGCAGTTGGGTGGCAGCTTTTCATATGCCTTAGATCGGCACGCCCAATAATGGTTCATTAATACTGCTGTCCCAATCTTCATGCCTCAATGCTTCACTGTCGGTTTGCCGTCTTTGTGTTCTCCATCCTTAACTCCTCCATTCTGTAAACATAATGCTGCTTTTTTCAGCGGTATTATGGGCATTGGTCCAGCTTCATTCTCCACCCATGTCAGTAACTTTGCACTTACATCCCACTTCTTTAGGCATTTGTCATTCTCTGCCTGTACTGTATTTACTGGAACTGCCAGGAGCGTGTGTGCTTTGCTCCCTACTACACCTTCCTTCCATCCTTCAGCTGTGTATACCTGGCCATACATGAGCATCTGTGGTCTTTCCCAACATCTTGGTTCTCCTATTTCTTTGGGTCCCTTCTTGGGACATGGTAATTGCTTCAGTGTTACTGTTTTTGTCTCACTTTTTTTGTGGGCCGTCAGTTATGTATTGTATAGCCTGGTCTTTTTTCCAGTAATTGTCCATCATGTTTTGATGTAGCTCTCTCCATATGTTGTCTTGGACATCCATCTCAATGTTGCCGTCTTCCCTTGGAATCTTCCTCGGGTAGTAAACATGGACAGATACATAAGGCATTGTGCTCTTGCTGCTGGTATTTCAGTTGCCACAAACGTTCTGAAGGCACTCATGGCATAGGGCATAAGAGAGCAGACATAGCAGCTCTACCCTGTGGTTTGTTTGCCTACTTTATTCATGTGCTTGTACCACATGTTATTCGATACTCTAGCAGTTTCAGTGAGATAGAGATCCACCCCTCCCATGTCTGCATCAGCACTACATCTGCCTCTCCTTAATGTACTTACAGTGCTTACCTTTCCACCTGACATGGTTGTTCCTAGTAAGGGTTACAGCTATAATACTTGTAACATACAATATTTGCCAAAGGATGAGGGCAAAAATTGCACATGAGAATAAGACACAGGACACAATAAGCATTCTTTTAATAATATCACCATAACGTATTCTTCTTTGAATTCTTGTGTAGCCTTAAAGATGTCAATTGACCGTCTGCAATGCACTAGAAAAGGCATTAATGGTGTTAGTACTTTATTAATTCAAGGCCAGCGAACGTGGTGTTGGTTCATTGCAACAAGCAGTAATTGTTCCCACACAACTTGTCTTCTAGGATCAAAAAGTACTGCAAGCACAGAAGGGTTTCCGATATCAGTGTGGGTACGTTTGTGCTAAATATGCCAGGAAAACACAAATAAATGCATTAGGCTGGCACCTTCTTGCGCTGTTCGATCTCCTGACGAATTGAACAAATTGCCTTGGAAGGTTTCAGGATGAGGATCAAGGGGAAGCATGGGACAATGCAATAATAACAGTCGCAAATTTCACGATGAATGCTGTCAGTGTGTGAAAAAAAAATAATAAACAGACAGTGTGCCCTCACTCTGGAAATGTAGGAAGTCCTTTCTTTATCTCTCTTGCTCTGGAGCAAGTAATTATAGGTTAGCCCCTGATGGGCTGAGATGTTCTGAGACAATTGTTGTGTTCTCCTGTTTGTGTATCATTGGCCCTTTCGTTGTTGGTGCTAGGAGGGGCCGCCGCTTGACAGGGCTTGATGTCCCCCAGGTACTTCCAGGCTTTATTTTCTCACAATTCTACTGCACGATCAGTGACTGGCTCCACTGTATAAGGTCCTGTAAAATGTGGTTTATACCTCCGCCGTGTGAAATCTCTCAAAAGGACTCGATCACCGTGATACAACTGTGGCGGTTTGCTTCTGGGTTGTTGTTTTCTTCTCTTTCTTCAGGCCTCTCCCTTTGTCCCTGCAGTTGACGAGAAATAAAAGAGGCACAAGCCATCAAGGAAGTGGTGTTTTTGTACATTTCTTGACCCAATACATCAGAAATGTTTTATGCATCTATTAAAGCCCTAGTGGGAGGAGCCAGGGGAAGTCTCATGTGCTGTACTGTCACCACCTCATGTGGGGTTAAATGGTGGTCGGACCGTGGATTATTGTGCAGTGTGAATAATGCTAATGGAAGACAGTGCAGCCAGCTCTTTTTAATTTTGGCGATGCCTTCCTTGAGCAGCCCATTGAGACGCTCACACATCCGGTTTGTTTTGTATTCCCAACAAGGTTGTGATGTGGTGAAAAATCCCATTAGCGAAACGAGCACCATTTTCAGACTGCAGAACCTCACACACGCCCCATTGTGGGAAGATTTCTCGAACCAGGAATTTTGCCGCTCTAGGGGTGTCAGAATTGGAACAGGGACCGGTTTCGATCTATCATGAAAATGGGCATACGACCACTGTCACGTAGGGGTAAACCTGGCATACTTGGAGCATGTCAACATAATCAACATGAAGGTGTTGGAATGGACCCATTCGATGATGTATGGCCCCTCTCACTACCCTTAGTGTATGGGTGCTGCCCCACAATACCTCATAGCCAGATTTACGAGACAACCTTCCAACCGCCCTACGAGATCTGCCAACGCAAACCTCCTAATGGGGCCCAGATTCAAACGCACTAAGAACGGTGGAAGTAGCTTCCCGGTTAAAGCTGCCCAATACTGGAACTCCCTCTCTCCGCCTCTGAGGGAAGACTTACCTTACCCACGCTTCAGGTCCAATCTCATCCACTGGTTCAAGGAAAACGACCACTGACAGGCACTCTAATCCTGCCCTGCCTATCTATTCTGTATATAATGTATATAACGTTTATTGTACAGTGTTTACCGTAGTGTAACTTGTCTATATCATGCCTGTATTCTATATTCACCATGTTTTTATTTTGTACATATGACCTATAACTGAACAACCCTTTTTATGCCTATTGCGCCCTGATACCCTCTGGTCTGGCGCGCATTGCAAATATTAAAACAAACAAACAAATAAACAAACAAACCTGCTCTACATTTTTAACAAACTAGACAATTAGTCATGAATTCTGCCATGTGTTCTGCCAAATTAGGACAGAAATAATCTTCTCCAATATGAGCATCAAGAACCTCCTTCTCCATATGGGTAGGATGGTGTAACTGTGTCAGTGCAGTTTGCAATAATGAGAATGGCATTACCACTTTTCCTGTGTTGTTTTGCTGCTGTAAGGCATCTGTTGGAGGCACTGTAAATCCCCTCTTTATCCATAATTCCTTTTCTTCCCTGGGTGCAGCTCCCTGCCATTCCATAATCTGAGTCACTCGTAATGTGTTATTTCCTTCTTTTAATATCATTGTTCACACATAGTTGTGCACTGGGGACGGTGCATCCAATTCTAAAATGTCCCCAAAATAAGTGTAGCGTTTTGCTTCCGCGTTTGCTGCCTCTTTGTCCCTGAGAAACCGACCTCCCCTCTCGTGTGGGCATGGCACTTCGCCACTGCCATGCGCTGAGGGAACTGGAGTACCTCTATCAGTCTGCCCAATAGGAGTGCGTGCTGCACTGGTGACCCAACAGCAAGTCGTATGCCTCTCCTCAGCCAAGGTGACAGCCCAGAATGCACGGTGGATGTCACGTAGACTGAATCTGAGTACACTGTCAATTCCTTGTTTATGCTGTTTCCTGTGCCAATATTAAAGCTAGTAACTCTGCAGCCTGTGCTGAAAAATGTGATGGTAAATGTGCACTTGTCACCACCTTGCTCGTCGCATCCTCCTTTAGTCTTACTACTGCTGTCCTAGTATGTCTTTCCCCAGTGGTAGGGTCAATTGTTGACGACCCGTCAATATAAAGCACATCTCCCCCCTCAAGTGCGTCCTCCTGGACTTTGGGATGTCGCTGTGGTCTTCTATGTTGGTTGTGCAGTCATGCACATAGTCGCCTTCCTCTATGGGTCCAGCGGCGAAAATCACCGGGTTGACAAGTCGGCATCTCATCTTGAGAGCTCGGTTTGACAGTAACACCTCATACCCTAAGCTCTCTGTGTTGTCAATGTAGTTTTGGGTCTTTCCAGTATTACGAAGGGAGCGTGCTCCACATAAAGAGTGGTGCTGCATCACATGCTAATACTTGCTGACTTTTCTACTGTGAATGTGGCAGCAGCCAGTGTCTGTTCGCACACATAGTTTCCTCTCATTACTGAGTCTAACTTTCCATTGTAATTTGAAGGACCCTGTTAAATATTGAAGGTGATTTGCAATACCCTTGAGGAATTCTAGTATCTTTCAACTTTTTATTTCTATGTAGAAACAAAGTTAAGTCTTGTGAGTCTGGGTGTAGTGGTATAGCGAAGAACCCTTTTCTTCAAGTCTATAACCGTGAAGTAGGTAACTTCCATAGTTGCCAGATTTCTCACAAATGAAGTTGAGAAGTGTGACATATGACTGGCTGCCAGATTAAAAAAAGACCTGGCAGAAATTCGGGGTCGACTTTGTGAACAGTCCCTATGCTTCTCCTTCAATGAAAGACATATTAACAATTAAGAAAATAATTCTCTCTACACCCAGTGTCCCACACAGAGGGAAAAATCAACATACAAATCCCCGCGAAATATGGTGTGACTTAAATGGTGAGATCATCGATTTGGGTGATGAGGCGGAAACTGCTAACACTGTGAGAGATCCCACAGTATTCAACAGTCACAGGCACAGGGAGGACCTCCAACTAATTTAGGTTCACTCCTAGAATGCGCATTGCTCACTCGCCACCTTGATATTATCGGAGCAATCAGAGCATATCGATTTGATTGAGCATAAGTCACAACTTTCAAATGTAGCATTGACACAAATACACAACAATGTTATGGCCGCATTATCAATTTCAATTGCACCATTAAAAAAAATGATATGAAGACATAAACAGTAGCATGAAAGACCATGACACCCTGCTTGCCATCATACATGCAAAATACCTGCACTTGGAAACATTTACTACAACTGTGCAGAATAGACTGGATACGGAACACTGAAGCATCTGCCAGATGGCAAGCAAGACTGAGTGATGTTGCACAATGAGAATACACTGATAAAAACAATATAATGGAAGCGCTTTTAGAATCCTTGAAATGGATGAGGAAGAACACAATGCAAACAAGCTCCAGGCCTCTAGAAGGATAAAAACTGCAGCATATTAATTTGAGTCAGCAAGGGAGTCCTTAACGGACTGGACACATGAAAGTAACTCCAAGTAATAAAACAAACAAAAAGGGGTAAAGTACAGACAGGTAAGACTTCCTGTGGTGCCCCCAAATTTGTCATAGGTTAATCATGTAGAGATGCAGTCTCACGTTAAAGGCGAAATACATGAAAAAGGAGTGAAAGCACGAGAACCAATGGGAGGAACACGGCAAAAGAATGACACCTGTGATGAAGTCTGCCTAGCCTCACAAGAAGTGATTTGCTTACCACAAGGGACACAGAAAATGACAAGCAAGAAGTCTTCCAAAGAAAACCCTACAACTGTTGAGCTGGATTTACCTGATGTACATAGGGAGGTCTTTTATATCTTTAAAAAACAAGGAAAGACTCTTAATGTGAAAATACCACTGCACACCAATCGAATGGGAAACGAAAACAAAGAAATGAAATAAATAAATGTGAGCGGTGGACCAAAATCAAATGGGTTGTGAGCATTTCTGAGTGACCTTCCTATGACACCAGCACAGAATGCTAAGAGCGAAGGCATAAGACTCATCGAACAGTTGAAACCAAAAGTCACGACAATCTCCAAAACAAGTGTTACAATACAGGCCAATTTGGAGATAGGACCAAACAAACCTGAGACACCCCAAGAGGCATCATATTCTTCAAATCGTCATGAGTTGCAAGGAATAGAAGAGGTTGACCTATTAGAGGACCTATCATTATACCTGGCAGAGAATGAAGACCTATGTCCGAGCGAGCAGCAGGCAAGCTTTACATCAGGCATATAGGAACTCTCAGGTAGTTCAATATCACCGGTACCAGAGAGACAAATGAATAACACTTTGAGAGAGGTAGAAATTGAGGTAGATCTGGATCGGTCGAAAGGGAGCTGGCCAAACCTTTTGACATTATCACAGAAACGCAGGCATTTACAGAATATTGTTGAACCAAGTAACAACAAAAAGTGCGTTATAAGTAAAGCGTGTAATGTGAAGGTCTTGAATCCTACTAACCCCTGCGAGAGAACTAATAAATTAAGATTAGACACTATAGGAAGAAGGAACACTGAGATGTGCAAAGTACATCTAGGGAATAGTCTGAGAGTTAAGAACAAGATCAATTTAAACAGAAGAAATGTGATTCAACTACTACACTGTGTTCCTGCCCTAAAATCAATCTCATCCAACGGCATTGCCACTATTGATTGTGTAAAAGGGTCCAGGTTGGATTGGTCAATTTTGCACATAATATCAGCGCTGGCCAAAGAACAACTATTAGACACAAAAGAGAAATTGCTGCCATTCCGTTTTGAGATGAGAGATTATAGGCTACCATTAAGACATGAAGTGACGTTAAGCGGGAGAATTTCATCAAATGGTGGAACAAATTACGATCAGATAAAACAAACAGTAAACACAGCTCTTGGTGTGGATGGACCCCAACAACCAATGAAAATCACTTGTACAAATAAAGTGGCTCAACATAGGCAAGTAGCCGTGAAACAGGCCACCGACAAGCCAAACAATTAGCTAGAAGTAAAATGGTCTAAAAAAACAGTTTTCTCATGGAACACAAGACAAGAGGGTTTAAACACCTATTTTGATGCAATTCAGCAGTATTGGGGGACCATGATATCATATGTTTTCAAGAGACTTGGTCGCATGGTTTACCAAATAGAGATGGATATGTATTATTCTTAAGTCCTGCGTTAAAGTGGAAACCTGGTAGATCATTCTCAGGATTACTGACAATGATTACAAATAATACCAGTGTCAGGGTCATCAAGAATGAAAACCTAAACCCTTGTATGTAGGTCACAACTGTACAGCATATGCACAATGATGACGTTTATCCAAGATATTCAGTGAGCTTTAATATCTATTGGAATACAGCTATGATCACAAACATTCACTTTCTGCAAGCAGCTACTGCAAAAATAGACAACTGCTACCTTAGATTAAGAAACGTACACTTGCTAATCTGTGGCAACCTAAATATTAAATGCTTGGATCAGAGAGGTATGCCACTGTCGTTTAAACATGCAGTAACGGAGAACGACAAACAAAGAAACCAAATGTGGTACCAAGAACTGACACAACCTAGCTGCTTTATGTTGAATGGCTAAACAAGATATGATATGCCAGGAAAAGTGACATGGCAGAGTGAGAGTTCCGCTTTGACCATCGTCTATATTTGGAGTTTGTGTAACTTCACACATAACATCAAGCAATTAGAGATTCTAGCAATGGCCGAAAGCGATCATGATGCATTGTCTCTCTTGGAACATATGGACAAAGAAACCTCGGTCCCTTCTCGCAATGAATATACCAGTAAGCCAAGGAAGAAATTGGCTAAAGTTTAAGACGAATGAGATCACGCAGTTAAACAATGCTTACACAGATCACCTAAAGAATGGAAGCAGTGGTCTATGCTACCAACCGCTATTGGAAAGGTATAAGATCGTTCAAACTGGCTTCAAATATTCATATTTGAAACACAAACATCAATATAGTAACATAGTAGCAGAACAAAAAAAAAAGCCTGAGAAAATACCTAAAAGAGATGAAGAACCTAACTGCAGGTAAAATAACAGACCTAAACAAAAAGAGGAAACAACGGTATTGAAACTGGCTGACTAGCTTTCGATACTGAGAGATCAAAAACTAGGAGAGATAATGCTGAAGGCAGTAGTACAAGCAAATGCTAGAGTAACATTGGCACTCTTGAATCAAACAACATGTAATCAACCAGCATCTTATGCAGCGCAGTGACAGTAAGTCAATGGGTGGATAGGTTTTACAAAGTATTTATGGATCCAAGATAAAGCCCCATGGGGTTATGAAAATTCCAGAAGCGGGATGAAAAATTGACTTCGACCAAATAGAGATAGAGATTGCAATAAGAAAATTTAAATCCTCCAATGCTGCAGGACCGGATGGCCTCACAAATAATGTACTAAAAAAGGAACCGAAAGCATGGGCCAAATTGATATCTAAAATAATATCACAAATAGTAGAAATGGGTCAACTACCGCCTTCCTGGACAACTGAATTATTGTACCCATATTTAAACAAGGAGACAAAAAAAGATCTGAAAAATTACAGGCCAATAGCTTTATTGGATGTAATTAGTAAAGTATTGGCATCAAATATACAAACACACCTTTTATCATCGGCCAAAAAAAACAAAATGATGGACCCAAGACAGACTGGTTTCACTAAAAGGACGGGCACAGAGTTAAATCTATTTATCTTAAATGTACTCAAAATTCATGCAATAAAAACTAAAACAAATTTACATCTAGCATTTATCGAACTGCAATAGGCGTTTGATAGAGTGAATAGAGGTAGACACTGGGAAAAAATGAAAGCTTGAAAATATCCAGAAGACCTGCTGCAAGTGATTAAATCCTTCTACTCTAACACCTCAATTAAAATCAGGCTAAACAAACGAGGAGTGGTCTCTTTTAAAACTCAAACAAATAAAGGTGTAAAACAAGGTTGCCCACTGGCGGCTACACTTTTTAACTTGTATCTAGCCGAACTATCCAAATCATTGATGGAGGAAAACGACTTTCCACCAAAAATGAATGGTCAACAAATAGCATGGATCATATATGCTGATGACCTGGTCCTCATTGATCAGACACAAATTGGGCTTCAACGGAAATTGATCCAACTGGAAAGCTATATGCAAACAAATGACCTCTCAATAAATACAAAGAAATCCAAAATAGTATCATTCAATCTGGGATTCAGGAGTAAAAAACTGACATTCAATTGGTGCCTAGGGAATGACAGTCTTGAACAAGTCGAGTCCATCAGATACCTAGGAATTAAGTTTAATAAAAACTTTGGTGAACATATTTGGATAGAGATGTTGAGATCAAAACCCAAATTACTAGCTGCACAAGGAGCATTCATGCATGGTATGAAACAATGATAGCACTACTTTGCAATTATAAACAGAAAGTGGTTCCAATAGTTACATACAGAGGTGAAACGGCTTTGAGCATGATATGGTCCACCTTGAATCTAATTGAAGGAATATTTTGAAAATGATTCCTCCTTCTTCCAAAAACTACTCCGAGTGCAATACGTAATGAACTAGGCTTGCAATCATTGCATTCGATAATAACATGGAAAGGTTTGGAACGGTTTAGGGAAATTATGATGGAAGGCTCTGCAGTTACATTTCAAATTCGAGCAGAACCAGATAATGGGGTAGCCACATGGCCCTTAAATTAATGGAATAAGAATTGTATGAAGCAGCTGACAGAACTTGATCTGGATGTTATCACCTTAGTTGAAAATCCTGAAGCAGTTAAAAAAAAAACTCCAAACCAGAGATTGTATATCAACGCAAAAGGAAAGAGTACAGTAAACATCCCTAGCTAATATGCCAATAGTTCATCAAAGGCTGAATAAGACACTGAAGTATCTACGAAGGTTTCCCAGACGGTATCATCGAAATACATTTTTACAACTGCTACTAAACCTATGTCAAACAAAGAAGACTCTGTTAACATGGAAACAAAGAGATTACACGGACAACTTCTGTTGATTTTGCAACCAATGTTATGGAATCAAGAAAACATCTGTTCACTGTATATCCTGGGCTAACAGTGGAAAGAACTAACTTTTTAAGAAATACATCACCAAAACAGTAACTGCAGATGAATGGTGGGAGCTATTCATGGCTGGTGAAAACACAGCAAGAATATATGCAGGTATAAACTTCCTTGACCAAATATTAGATAAAAAATCAAATAAGGAAGGAAGTTAAAACATGCACTGGTTAAAATCCTATTTAACATACGTAAAACTGAGGGAAACACGAAGTGTGGAAACTAGGAAGCCATGCGTTAAAATGGCTACGGATGAAGAGACAAGAAAATGACAGGAAAGATGAGAAATGAAAAACTAATAACGAAAGATGGAGATGTCTTGCTTCCTATCGGGCTGTCTGGCCTGCTTTTTTCCTTGCCTCTTTTTCCTTTATCCTTCTTTTTCCTTCTTTTATTCTTCTTAAAAGTGTAAAAAAAAAGTTTTTAAAAGAACTATAACATTATAAATAAAAAAAATAAACATTTAGCAGTTAGTCTCTACAAAGTGAGTACGCAGTTTAATGCCCCTCATCCAAGTTTCTTCCACATTTCCCCTTTCTGTAAACCCCAATCACACACCTAACCAACCCATGTACCTGTGTAGGGCCAGAGACCTGACTTTTACTGAGACGAGGTAGAGCATGAACTACCCTAGGGTGATTGATGATAGAAGTACTGGGACGAGGAGGAGGCGTGGAGGATTAAAGATTGAAGGACCAAAGGCATTGAAGAAGGACCTGAATCCTAATACCAACCATTGCCAGCCAAAGGCTGTAAAAACAGACAAAGGACTTCAAGATTTGAGCCAGCCAACCAGGACGAGACGCAATCCAGCCCAGGAAGTTCAAGGAGAGGACGACAAGGAAGCTGCGAGCAGCTTGCTCCCCAAGTCCAGAGGTCAGAGAGGTGAATCCTTGAACCACCCAGTGGCATGAAAAAAGTCTGTGGTGGAGCTGGAATCTGAAGAGTGGTGACGTGACCCAATGCGGTTGGACCAAATGGTCACAGAACAACGTTGTGACCGCCAGCCACATCCTGCAGCAAAGCCACAGGAGCGCACACAGCAGAAGGCAACCATGTGAGCCAAGACCTGCAGCCCAGTCAAGAACCGGCAAAGAACTCCCGGAAAGCAGGTAACAGGAGAGAGAGAGAGAGAGAGACAGTCCAGATGGGGACTGGGTGTGAAAGAAGTAGTTGATCATAAGAGAGAGTGCCTCAGGAATCATTTTCATTGGCATAGGGGTTGGTCGCAAACCACTACTAAAGCTAACCATAAGAGAGAGTGCCTCAGGAGTCATCTTCCTCAGCACAGTGGTTTGTTTTAAACCACTGCTGAAGCTAACCATAACAGAGAGAGCCTCAGGATTCATCTTCCTCGGCACAGTGGTTGGTTGCAAACCACTGTTGAAATTAATAATATGAGAGAGTTCATTGAAAGTCAATTTTCTCATGGCAGTACCTCGCAGAAGAGTGAACCAGGACTGCCAAAACGAAGCCACAGAGAAGTACGGGTCGGGGACACGCATCCATAAGAAAAGAAGATTACAAACCATCTTCTGTGTCGCAGTACTTGGCACCACGTACTCCTGGGGGAAGAAGAGAAACTAAGGTCTGGGACCTTCATCACAATTGGATCATTCCTTTGTGAGAAACCCAGGGGAAGGTAAATCCCCCTACTGTTGTGAACTGTAAACCCGAGAAAGGCAAGGGGAAGGTAGACATTCCCATGGCATTGTGAACTGTGAGTTTGAGAAAAGCCAGGGGAAGGGACATTCCCCATGTGTTGTAACTTGAGGGATAAACGCCTTAAGAAATGCCAGGTGAAGAACCATTACCCCTGGTTTTGTGAACTGTGAACAAAGCTTGAGGAATGCCATGGGAAGGGAGTCATTCCCTGCAGGTGTTGGGAACTGTGAGAGCAAAGACTGAGGTGGCCAGGAGAAGAGAGTCCTTCTCCTGACAAGTGAACCCCCAAGAAGGATCAAGCAAGTCGTCCAGGGTAAAGGAGTCATTCTACCTTGGATATATATATATATATAGTACTAAAACCAGGGGAAGGGAATAATTCCCCCTGTTGGAGTACTTTCAACCAGAACTGTGGCACCTAGTCTAGGAGGAGGGAGTCATTCTCCAGGACCAAGAACTTTGGTACAACTGTTTAGTTATAAGTGTAAGGGACAGCGAGAGGGGCATTTTGACACAGGCAGGTGGACTTTTTAAGTTGCTCAGACATTGTGAAAGACCCATTAACACTTTAGTTAAGGCAGAGAAATGGTGTCCGGTCAAATGGTCGACAGGACAATTGGTCGACACCATTTGGTCGACAGGTCAAATGGTCGAATTTTTTTTTTATTTATATATATATTTTTAGGTTTTCGTTTAGGGAAAAAAGGGATTTTTAGCAAAAGAAAGGGGTTTGGGAGGGGACCCCCCCACCCCCAAAAAAAAAAAAATTGTGAAAAAACACACCAAAAATATCGACCAATTGACCTGTCAGCCTTTTGGTGTCGACCAATTGTCCTGTCGACCATTTATTTTCGACCAAATGACCTAGAACCCAGGGAAACCCCTCATAGATATAGGCAGAGATGGTTTTACTTTTATTTTCATTTCAAATAGGTCTATAGCAATCACTATGCTACCTTTGTGTCAGTCTCCTCCATCTGCATCCTTAGACCCCTTCAGAAAACCGCATCAGTGGACCTTGATGACTTGACCAATCACAGCTCTATTATGAATCTTTTTGTACCCAGCAAAGCTTCTGGAGGAAGTAGTAACACATCAATCAAAGACCTTCAAAGATGATGACTCCATATAGGATGAAGTGCAGACCGGCTTCTGTCCTCTGAATCAGTGATAACAGCACTCTTGGATGACCTAAAATGAGAAGCCGATAGTGGGAAAGTGGGTGCATTTACATTGTTGGACCTATCTGCGGCCTTCAATCCCAATAGTCATGATACCTTGATAACACACTTGGCAGAGTCAAGAGAACACACTCGTGGATTAAAAAATATTCAACAAATCAGCAGTTCTCGCCCCTTTTGAATCCACAATTGGATGTACTAGCTGTGGATCATTATCCTCACTCTTATTTAATGTCCATTTTACAGTGAAACTCTCATCAGGAATTTAGAAGCAACAATCTAACGGTGCAGACAACTCGTGAGTTTTAGGCTGAGCACCAATTTTGAAGAGCCCCATATAAAATTGTGCATCCTTGTATGCTCCTAATTAACAACTGAACGGGACAGCACTGACTCAAATCAAACCCCAGTAAAAACAAACATTCTGGTGTCAGGCGCTCGAGCTTCCTCAGAAATGTTGCCTAAAATAGTTGGCCTTCGAACTTGGTACCAGTCCCTCCTCCATCACTGCGATGCGTCTAGCTGTTTTAAAGGATGCCGATCTTTCAATGGCTCCTCGGCTATATGGTCCAGTGAAGAAATTAGTCTACCCTCCTAGCATGATGAATATACACTTCCATATCGTAGCTTCCAAGGTAACATGTTTTTCAGCACAATTATGTTAAATCTGAACCACTGGCACTGCTCTGGATAACCTTCCACACCACCGTTATTTAGACCGCCTGTGCCATTGCAAAAGGGGATCTGCCACAAGGCCGAAACATATTTGGGGTTGCTTGTGTTTCCGTGCAGAGGGGACCTGGCCTAGCAGTTCAGGCAGGGCTGCTCCCATTGGTGGCATTACCTGACTGATTTGCATATGGCTGAACCCCTTTTGCAATGGCGCAGACGAGCTAAAAACGGTGGTGTGGAAGGTTGCCGAGAGCAGTGCCAGTGGTTCAGATTTATTCAAAACCTTCCACCCATCACTTTTTTGGTTGTAGTTATATGTGACAAAAAGCCTTGTGCCACCAATGGCGTAGAATGCTTAGTATATACTCAACCTAATTTGGTCATAACCTACACTACCACAACCCTTGTCTGAACATCAACGGAGGACATCACATCTTGCAACCGCCGTGCATATTGTAAACTGTGTCCTAAATGTTTTAAACCACTGCTTTGTGTGATGGACATTTGGATCCGCACATTTTTGCCTACACTGACTCAAGATGCATGTGATGTCCCCGGGCACCTTGTGGTCTAGCCCCCCACATGCAGTTAAAGCAAGTCAGCATGTGCCAATCTTTTGAGCATTAGGCGGAGATGACATGTGTTTTTACTTTTCTTTCCGTCTCTTTGAGGCAAAACAAAAACACATGGCTGGTGGTCCCAAGTGCGTATGCTGTGTATCCGTGAGAATGCAGTGTGTATGAGTGTGGAGTGGGCAGAGAGACTCTTCACATTTCTTCAGAAGAGTAATGCAGGGAAGTGGTAACAGATCAGAAGCCTACCAGGCCTTTTTATTCCACCCACTGTGCCGGATTCAATAATGCAGAACCTTTTTTGTCTCCAGTGCTGCCTTTGCTCACACTATAATTTATGCAATTCTGCTTCTCATTCTGGCTCCACTACTCCTGTTTAAAGAGATGTCAAAGCGTTTGCCACCCTTTCTGTGATGGGGAATGTCCATGGGTTTCCCCTTTCCCTCCCCTGCAAATCTTTAAAGATCCCCACCAGAACCATCTGCCCTCCTCAACTGTGTTTACATATCACCCTTCCTGCTGCTCCTCTCCTTCAAATAGTGCAGATGTTTCTGTGAATCTCTCTTCATATGATTTCTTGCTTGATCTGGCACAGTGTATTAACTATATTCTGGATTATCTCTAATCTGTAGTTTTCCTTCTGGAAATATGGCTTCTAGAACTAGACACAGCACTTTGTGCGAGACGCCTAGAAATGAACACAATAACATTCATAACAACATCATCCATTCCCTTCAGGTGACGTTAGTCCAGTCCTGGTTTTAATTTTGCATCCTGAGACTTGTAGTTTTGCATTTCTCCTGCATGGGGTCTTGTGTGGTTTCACATGCTTATGAATATTCCCCAGAAGCGTGGGAATCCACGATAAAAAAGAAAGCAGTTTAGCTTTAAGCTAAAACGGCATGTCTCCTCTATACCACAAAACAAAAAAGTGTCCTGACAGGTTCACTAAATATATATATAAATTTAATTTATAATAAACTTCTCAATACCAGAAATATGGCACAAGCTATCTAAAGTATTTCCTAGGTATGTGTTTTACAGTTTTCTGTGTCCACCTAAGTTTTCATAGGGGTACATTTTACAAAAATCACCATTTCGTACTTCTGTTTAAGCATTATACAGAAGTAACTTTTTATTATTTCAATTATTACTCATAAGCAAGGTCTGTCAATTACCAAGCACTATTAGCTCAACATAAATTCCAAATCAAGCACAAAATGTACAAAAAAGAACCAATAAATATCCATGTTCATGTACACAGTATTTCATACAATGCAAAAGACAGTTATATACACACATTAGAAAAAAACATTTGAAAAAACTTTTTCTCAGAATAGTCAACACTATATAAATTTTGAAGTTGATAGGCCCCCACTCAGAGGTTGAAACCATATGTCTCTGGATTATAAATTTTCAGTTCCATTGGGGGCATTTTCAATTGGTTAGCTAAACTCAAGGTCTACTAGCTAAACTCGGGGTCTACGTGTGACACCAGGATAAATCTAGAAGGTGTCATACTCGCACACGAATAAAACAGAAAGTGCGAGTAAACTGCGTTTCGGCGGAGTGGGCCATTCCGCCTTCCTCAGGACCAGTAGAAGTCGTGACCCCTGAGGTGCAGAAAAAATAAAAAAGGAGAAAAAGACAAGAAACATAGTCTCACTAGGAACCACAGGATCACAATCAAAATACCTCGAAATAATGTGTCCCGTGACTTTTAGGGCATGCAACTACAAGTTCCACAATGCATTGGGCTCATAATTCTGTGAAAGCAGAGTGATGTGCATGAAACCAATCCTGCTATAAGGGGAGCCTGTGGGACATATTCACCTCTTGTGCAAAAAACAAAGAAGCATTATTTTAAAAGAACTGGATAAAAACCAATGTAAAACCATTAGTAATGTGTCATGAAGCAGACATATGTATAAAACTTTCAGAGAGCATAGCCACTAGACCATGGAGCGAGGTTAATCAAAAACCAAAAGTTACAGTTAAAAAGTAGTGCAGTGCAATCCAGTTTTGAAATATAAGCACCTTGTATGTATCTGCACTAATGAGAAAGAGTGCACCAAAAAGTGTAAAACACCAAATGTGCGCACTCACGTGTCTGGGGCTCAAGCTCAGATTCGTTCCTTCACGTTTACAAATTGACGTTACTGTTTCAAAGGTGAAGTCAACATATGAAATTAGTGTAGGCGAACCGGCATTAGCATAGTAATCCAGAGGTTGTAAACAAAATACATATTGGCAACAACCAGTCGCTAACTCTACCTTTAAATGGGAGAAGCTGTGCAGTAGTCGCTTGGCGTCTCTCTATAGATGCAGGGCACTAGGATGTTATTCGGGAAGCCTTGCACAATTCAAAAATGTGCCCGGCATGGACTGGAGCCTCCCGCTCCATTATGTTTGGAATCTACAACAGAATGGCATGGTCAAAAGTTGCCGCTTATCCACATAAAATAAAGGGCAATGTGGAGGCTGAAGCAAGGCTGCCTAGATTTGTTACCTTTGTGCTGAAACCGTGATGTGCAGGTTGTGCCTCTCTCTCTCAGAGCTAGAAACGAGTGTGTCAGAGAGTCTTGCAGGCATGACCATAGTACACCTAACTAGCATGCGAGCCTCGGCAGGGACCTAGCCTTGCAACAGCGCCACAGGAGCTGTGTGGTAAGAAGTGGAATAGCAACCAAATGCTTGTAAAAACGAAAGAGGCACAAATACACGGTGATGTTCATTAGTCTGCAATCCCTCGTTTTCATGCACCAACAATTGAATCACATGGGCTGAAAGGAGAAACAAAATAGAGTCAGCTGTGTGCAGAAGCACATCATCTAGATGTAAAGGGTGGCAGAAATATCCTGCAGATGCACCTCAGTGTAAATCCCCACAAAAGGATACACATATCTCCACTCATGCCTACTGCAGACGATACCTTAAGGCATGTGTTATTAAAGGCGTTGCTATGCCCACCTAAAAGTAGACTCCTCATTTAAACCTTTAGTTTTATTCATGGAGTCAAGCCTATAAATCCATCTCGCCTCCTTGTACAGTAAGGTTTTTTGTGTGTTCATGCTGTTTTTCACAACATCAATCACCCACCATTTGAGGTCATCTGGAGAGTGTTGCAATTCCAAAAAGTGTGATACCATTGGGGCTGCATGGTTACGACATCTGATTCTCGAACGGTGTTCACCGATCCTTATGGAGATGGCACGAGTGGTCTGGCCTACATACCTCAAGCCACAAGGGCATTCAATGCAATAAATCACATTGCATGATTTGCAATTGGACATGAATCTAATGTCCCATTGTTTTGTACCAATCTGGAATTTTAAGGTTTTACTCGTAAATTTGCACGCCCTGCAGTTCCCGCAGGGAAAGTGTCCCACAATGGGACGTAAAACTCGTTGACTGATGTTAGTTCTGTGATCAGATTTTGCATGCACCAATTGATCTCGAAAGTTCTTTGATCTTTTAAAGGCGAACAGAGGCTTTCCTAGATTGGGTAAACAGGTAGAAATCATAGGCCAATATTTCATTAGGGCCTTTTTCACTGCAAAGGATTCAGTGCTGTAAGTAGTGACACAGGCAACCCTCTCTTGTGTAGGGGTTTGAATTTTGGGTGTCAATAGGCTCTCTCTTGTTGTGAACCTCGCCCTTTTAAGGGCTTTCTTTACTATTTTTTTAGGATATCCGCGTTCTCTTAAGTCTCCAGCTAGTTGGTCTGCATGTTTATAATAATCTGAGACTGTAGTACAGTTCCGTCGGAGTCTAAGGAACTGGCTGTATGGCAAATTTTCTTTCAGTGCCCTCGGATGAAAACTGGAGAAATGTAAAGGGGTGTTGCGATCTGTAGTTTTTTTATAGAGAGAGCAAGATAGATGACCCATATTGGCAGTCATTTGTAGGTCCAGAAAATGGATTGTATGGTGGTCATACTCCATGGTGAAAGTAATAGTATCGTGTTGTCCGTTGAGATATGTTAAGAATTGCCCAAGTAGTTCTTTGTTCCCTTCCCAGATGAAAATAATATCATCTATATATCTGTACCATTTGGAAATGTGTGAAATAAAGGGATTGTTGTCATTTAGTACAAATCTGTCTTCAAAGTTAGCCATAAACAATATCGCCAAACTCGGGGCAAATGCTGCACCCATCGCCGTACCTCCAATTTGGAGGTAGAACTGGTCTGCATACTTGAAGAAATTTTTCTGTAAGGCAATGGCCATAAGTTCTACAATTAATGCTGCTGGTACTCTTTGTTGGGTGGCTACTTGGGCAATTCTTAACATATCTCAACGGACTACACAATACTATTACTTTCACCATGGAGTATGACCACCATACAATCCATTTTCTGGACCTACAAATTACTGCCAATATGGGTCATCTATCTTGCTCTCTCTATAAAAAAACTACAGATCGCAACACCACTTTACATTTCTCCAGTTTTCATCCGAGGGCACTGAAAGAAAATTTGCCATACAGCCAGTTCCTTAGACTCCGACGAAACTGTACTACAGTCTCAGATTATTATAAACATGCAGACCAACAAGCTGGAGACTTAAGAGAACGCGGATATCCTAAAAAAATAGTAAAGAAAGCCCTTAAAAGGGCGAGGTTCACAACAAGAGAGAGCCTATTGACACCCAAAATTCAAACCCCTTCACAAGAGAGGGTTGCCTGTGTCACTACTTACAGCACTGAATCCTTTGCAGTGAAAAAGGCCCTAATGAAATATTGGCCTATGATTTCTACCTGTTTACCCAATCTAGGAAAGCCTCTGTTCGCCTTTAAAAGATCAAAGAAATTTCGAGATCAATTGGTGCATGCAAAATCTGATCACAGAACTAACATCAGTCAACGAGTTTTACGTCCCATTGTGGGACACTTTCCCTGCGGGAATTGCAGGGCGTGCAAATTTACGAGTAAAACCTTAAAATTCCAGATTGGTACAAAACAATGGGACATTAGATTCATGTCCAATTGCAAATCATGCAATGTGATTTATTGCATTGAATGCCCTTGTGGCTTGAGGTATGTAGGCCAGACCACTCGTGCCATCTCCATAAGGATCGGTGAACACCGTTAGAGAATTAGATGTCCTAACCATGCAGCCCCAATGGTATCACACTTTTTGGAATTGCAACACTCTCCAGATGACCTCAAATGGTGGGTGATTGATGTTGTGAAAAACAGCATGAACACACAAAAAACCTTACTGTACAAGGAGGCGAGATGGATTTATAGGCTTGACTCCATGAATAAAACTAAAGGTTTAAATGAGGAGTCTACTTTTAGGTGGGCATAGCAACGCCTTTAATAACACATGCCTTAAGGTATCGTCTGCAGTAGGCATGAGTGGAGATATGTGTATCCTTTTGTGGGGATTTACACTGAGGTGCATCTGCAGAATATTTCTGCCACCCTTTACATCTAGATGATGTGCTTCTGCACACAGCTGACTCTATTTTGTTTCTCCTTTCAGCCCATGTGATTCAATTGTTGGTGCATGAAAACGAGGGATTGCAGACTAATGAACATCACCGTGTATTTGTGCCTCTTTCGTTTTTACAAGCATTTGGTTGCTATTCCACTTCTTACCACACAGCTCCTGTGGCGCTGTTGCAAGGCGAGGTCCCTGCCGAGGCTCGCATGCTAGTTAGGTGTACTATGGTCATGCCTGCAAGACTCTCTGACACACTCGTTTCTAGCTCTGAGAGAGAGAGGCACAGTACAATGAATAAGGCACTTGACTTGATTGCCCCCACCAAGCTACGTAAAAGTAAACAACTTTGTCACCTTAATAATTGGTTCACGCCACACCTGAAAGACCTTAGAATCCAAAAAAGAAAGTTGCAGTCTATCTGGCAACACTCACCTACTGAGGAGAACAAAACGAAATTAGCTACCATTACCAAACAGTATAAAAAGGAAATTATAAAAACCAAAAAAAACACCTTTAATGACAGAATCTCCAAAGCCAAATCAGACACCAAGGAGCTATTCTCCATCCTCCGCGAAATGGAATCACCCATAACCCCTCCAGACAATACTCCTAAAAATAAGCCTTGGTGCACCAACATACAAAATGCCCTGGCGGATAAAATTAGCCGGCTCCAAATTAAAATTGCTAACAAAAAAGCCTCCTTGCCGTCGCAAACAGAGTCTATACCGCAACCTCAGCCCCTCCTTAACCAAGCTAACACCCCTCACCCATTCAGCTTTAGAAAAGTATCTACACTAGAGACAGAAAAAATTATACTATCTCTAAAGCCTTCCAATTGCAAAGGAGACAACTGCCCGGCCCAAATAATAAAAGATGCAGCTCAAGACCTAGCACCCTTCATTTCAAAACTTATCAATGCATCCTTCAAGTCTAATCTAGTACCCAATAACCTCAAACAATCCTGGGTACTTCCCTTGCTAAGAAAACAAACTCTTGACCCTGCAATACCAACTAACTATAGACCCATCACTACCGTCCCATTCCTTCTTAAAATCATTGACAGAGTAGCATACCTGCAAATTCAGGACTACCTAGAAACTAACAATTTACTAGGCACACGGCAATCTGGCTTCCGCCCCCTTCATGGTACTGAAACAGCCCTGATTGACCTTAAGACACAAATTGACGAGTTGAAGGATAATGGTAAATCAGCTATGCTACTCCTCCTTGACCTATCTGCGGCATTTGACTTGGTAGATCATGTAGTTTTATGCAATCACCTAAGCTCGGCCGCACATTTCTCAAGTAATGCCATAACCTGGGTACAATCCTTCCTTGCAAACCGGACAATGAGAGTCTTCTCCCCCTTAGCAGCTGCTGACCCCATACAAGTCTCATGCGGTGTTCCCCAAGGATCATGTGTTTCTCCGACGATGTACAACATCTTTACTAAACCCTTGTTTGACAAGTTGGACAGACTAGGTGTTGTCTACACTAACTATGCAGACGACACTCAGATTCTAATCCCCCTTTCAGGTAACTTCTTGGAAGACACGGCCTTAGTAAATAAGATATATCTCCTCATTCAGGCTTGGATGGCATCACACGGCCTCTGCCTGAACGACGACAAGACTGAGCTACTGATCCTTGGCTCAGCATTGACCATCAAAAAACTTGACCCCAACTATGCCTCATTCAACATTGACAATAACGTCATTAAAGTGATCCCTGCCGTCAAGACCCTTGGGGTTTATCTTGACTCAGCGCTTACCTTCAAAAAACAAACGAACTCTCTAGCATCTTCCACTGCATATACTTGCAAATTGATCCGAGCATGCAGACCATTTCTAACTGAAACTAGCTGCATTACATTAGCCAATGCCCTCATCATATCTAAGCTAGATTATTGCAATGCCCTCTATGCAGGTTCCAACAAGTATATCCTAGACAAACTACAAACTCTCCAAAACAACGCTATCAGAGTAGCTTTAAATATTCCTAACAGAGCTCACATCTCCGCCTTTAGGAAAAATATCCACTGGCTAAAAATCAAAGACAGGATCGCCCTCAAAATACTTTCCCTTACATCCAAATGTCTTAACAACATAGCCCCTCCCTACCTGGCAAACAGAATCCACAAGAGAACCTCAAACCGTCCTACCAGATTGACTAACGCATTCACCTTAGTGATGCCTAGATACAAAAAGTGTACAGCTGGCGGCTCTAGTTTCCCCGTCATAGCCGCGCAAACATGGAACAAACTCCCTCTGGATCTTAGAATGGACCAACCCTACCTCGGCTTCAGGCGAAAAGTCCTCACTTGGATTCGCACCAATGACACTTAGTATGACCTCCCACCTCATAGATACTAGACAACCGTAATGACATCTGCACGACAAACGACACCTGTAACCAGATGAATGACATCTGGTCAATTAGACTGATCTGTATTTTATTTTTATTTTATTTTTTCTTCCTTTTTTTCTGCTCTTTGTATACCTACTTCTGCTTTAATTGTGAACTGCATAAACTGTATGCTTCCTGTAACTAAGTCTTCAAGTAACCTTGTACTGCTCTGCGCCCAGCTACCCTTGCGGGTTTGGTTCCGCGCTATATCAAATAAACAAACAAACAAACAAACAAACAAACAAACCTGCACATCACGGTTTCAGCACAAAGGTAACAAATCTAGGCAGCCTTGCTTCAGCCTCCACATTGCCCTTTATTTTATGTGGATAAGCGGCAACTTTTGACCATGCCATTCTGTTGTAGATTCCAAACATAATGGAGCGGGAGGCTCCAGTCCATGCCGGGCACATTTTTGAATTGTGCAAGGCTTCCCGAATAACATCCTAGTGCCCTGCATCTATAGAGAGACGCCAAGCGACTACTGCACAGCTTCTCCCATTTAAAGGTAGAGTTAGCGACTGGTTGTTGCCAATATGTATTTTGTTTACAACCTCTGGATTACTATGCTAATGCCGGTTCGCCTACACTAATTTCATATGTTGACTTCACCTTTGAAACAGTAACGTCAATTTGTAAACGTGAAGGAACGAATCTGAGCTTGAGCCCCAGACACGTGAGTGCGCACATTTGGTGTTTTACACTTTTTGGTGCACTCTTTCTCATTAGTGCAGATACATACAAGGTGCTTATATTTCAAAACTGGATTGCACTGCACTACTTTTTAACTGTAACTTTTGGTTTTTGATTAACCTCGCTCCATGGTCTAGTGGCTATGCTCTCTGAAAGTTTTATACATATGTCTGCTTCATGACACATTACTAATGGTTTTACATTGGTTTTTATCCAGTTCTTTTAAAATAATGCTTCTTTGTTTTTTGCACAAGAGGTGAATATGTCCCACAGGCTCCCCTTATAGCAGGATTGGTTTCATGCACATCACTCTGCTTTCACAGACTTATGAGCCCAATGCATTGTGGAACTTGTAGTTGCATGCCCTAAAAGTCACGGGACACATTATTTCGAGGTATTTTGATTGTGATCCTGTGGTTCCTAGTGAGACTATGTTTCTTGTCTTTTTCTCCTTTTTTATTTTTTCTGCACCTCAGGGGTCACGACTTCTACTGGTCCTGAGGAAGGCGGAATGGCCCACTCCGCCGAAACATAGTTTACTCGCACTTTCTGTTTTATTCGTGTGCGAGTATGACACCTTCTAGATTTATCCTGGTGTCACACGTAGACCCCGAGTTTAGCTAGTAGACCTTGAGTTTAGCTAACCAATTGAAAATGCCCCCAATGGAACTGAAAATTTATAATCCAGAGACATATGGTTTCAACCTCTGAGTGGGGGCCTATCAACTTCAAAATTTATATAGTGTTGACTATTCTGAGAAAAAGTTTTTTCAAATGTTTTTTTCTAAGGTGTGTATATAACTGTCTTTTGCATTGTATGAAATACTGTGTACATGAACATGGATATTTATTGGTTCTTTTTTGTACATATTGTGCTTGATTTGGAATTTATGTTGAGCTAATAGTGCTTGGTAATTGACAGACCTTGCTTATGAGTAATAATTGAAATAAAAAAAAGTTACTTCTGTATAATGCTTAAACAGAAGTACGAAATGGTGATTTTTGTAAAATGTATCCCTATGAAAACTTAGGTGGACACAGAAAACTGTAAATCACATACCTAGGAAATACTTTAGATAGCTTGTGCCATATTTCTGGTATTGAGAAGTTTATTATAAATTAAATTTATATATATATTTAGTGAACCTGTCAGGACACTTTTTTGTTTTGTGGTTTAGTGATTTCCCAGTCCTTGACAGAGTAGGGATATACCCTCTAGTGCATTATGTCTCCTCTATAGCCTATTAGTGTCCTTTGGGCATACTGGCCCCAGCCAATGACATTTGTCCTCCTAAACTCCACCCCTGGTGGCCATCTTTAGATTTTACAGCAAGCTTCTAGTTTTGGGAGTCCTTGTAAATCGTTTGTTTTGTGCTGTTGTTTGAAGAAATATTCCATCTCTTCATTGTCAAACACTGTGCAGCGACTACCAGCAGCGGGGACCAATTGTCGGCAAAGATCTTCAATCCATTGTTGGGTCTTCAGCCCGTGGCGCTGCAGGCCCAGATTTGGGCCTGCACCTTCAGACCTCGACCATGGTGGAGGCCACAAAGAAATGCCTCTTCACGCCCTATGAAAACTGCGGACTGAAGAATATCTTCATCGAGGATCGGCACCTCAAATACTTTTACTGTCTTCATCCCGACCACAACGCGAACGGCTGTTTAATTTGACAATCCTTTTCGTTGAATAATTGGATGGACCGCCATCGGAGGTTGGTGGCATGGATCAAGGAGGAGAAGGCGTCTGACGCAGCCGCCAGGCATAGCCATGCCTCTTCCAGGGCCAGAAGGTCCACTGAGCATAAGCTCTCTGGTAAGAAGAGGTTGAGGTCCTTTGAGGATACTTCCTTGGTGAAGATCCAGAAGAAGGAACATTCCCACACTCTATTGCCTTCCTTGTTTACAGTCTCCATGGTTGCGGGACCCAGTTCTGAGAAGGGCCGGTCGCCGTCACCCACTCTGTCGACGTTTAGCCTAACGACAGGTGGATTACCTCTGTCCGCGGGGAAGTTGCTGGCCTCGTGCGCCAAGTCCAGGTCATCATTGAAGACGAGCAGGTCATTTAAGCACCCATCACTGGTTCCACCATTGTCGACATGAGCCGGGTCGATAACATCATCTAGCAAGACGGTCGCCCCATTGACGACCGTCCCATCGATAAATACCTCGTCGATGACTACGTCAGCAAAGTCTCCGAAGTCAAGTCTTCCTTTGATGGCTGCTACCCCAAAGGGGACGTCAGTGACTGTCAGCTTTAGCTCTGCAACGGTCACCATACCCAAGGTATCTCTGCCTCTCAGACATCCATCAATGGTTCTGACAACAATCCTGTTGATGGAGGCACCTATTCCTGCTCTGCAGGCTCCTGTTGTCGCCACTTTCCCAAGAGGCTCTGATCTGGTGAGGGACATGCCCCCAGCTCTAGAAATCCTGCCCAGGCCCACCAAGGTTGTGCCACTCTTTACTCTGGCTCCTCTGGGATCCCCCAGGAGGTCACCAGCCATCTGCACCCATTCCGAATAAAACCCTTCTGGCAGATCCTCTTCAGATCAGTAAGCGGGACAAGGGGAACCCAACCCCATTCTGCCTATGCCTCATCAGACGTCACCAACCTGTGGGCCTTCCCAGCTGTCTAGCCCTCAAAGGGGCTCAGGCATAGCTCCTGCTCCTGCTGTACCGGCTGCACCTGTTTCTGCGCCAAGGGATACATCCTTGGACATTCTAACCACGCTGCACAGTCTGGTAGCTGAAATTCAGCAGCGACTGCCCACTGCTCCTGCACCTGCTCTGGGAAAGAGTCCTCCCAGGCCTCCTTGGCATCAGCCGATACCGCCTCATAAGGCCCCTGTTACCCCTCAGCCTGTGCTAGAGGCTCTGTCCCCTGTGGTAGAGGAGCCAGTTCAAACGGCTACTGGCACAGACATTGACACCACCGGTAGTCACACAGATGAGTTGGATGACTACCTTCCCGCAGATGGGGAAGGTTTGGGTGTCGATGAGTCCGCCAGGGCCTCTCCCCGGGCAACATTGGCTCTTTCCACTCTATCATCTGAAAGGCTACCAAACTCTTCAACATGGTGCCAGAAGAAAAGAAGGAGAGTATCCTTTTTTTGAACGACGGAAGTCCTCCAAGAAGACCATCGTCTCAGTCCCTTTGTTGGATGACATATGGGATGATGGCTTGGCAGTCATGAAGACCCCTAACACCATACCTGCTAAGCATGACTAGTTGAAGAAGTAGTACCGGGTTCCACAGCAGCCTCCACGATCAAGGGTGCCAACACCCTCGCCATCCTGTCAAGGTACGACAGGGAGCTGTGGTATAAATTGGGGCACATCCTCGACTTCTTCACTGATGATAAGAAGGCCGAAGCCTTGGCCTTGTTTCAGGAGGAAGAAGTGGCTACTGATCACGCCATCACTGTCTCTCTCGACAGAGTGGACTCCAGGTTCTGCCAGATGGGGAATGGTGTAGCTCTCTGGTGCCAAGGTTGGTTCAAAGCCACGAATTTCCATACAGTTGTGCAGACCAAAGTTATTGACATGTCGTTCAATGGGGACAAACTGTTGGGTAAAGCGTTCGATGACACTCTCCAGGCTATCGAGATTCACAGAGATGGTGCATTCTCTGGGAACCCTGCAGCAGAGGAGGACATTCTTTCATTCCCCTAAGGGGAGAGTCTCCAGATCTTCCAAGGGTTACACCACCCCCTATCGTCAGCCGTCTGTCGCCAGGAGGTTAACAGGGGATGCTCCCAGGCCTACCGCAGTGCCACCCAGCATCATTGTCACCCCCCCCCCCATCCAGGACGCAGATGCCGAAGCAGGTCTGAACCAGGCTAGAACCGTGCCCCCATTTCTGTACCCGAGTGGGAGGCTGACCAACAAACTTTATCGATTAGTGGCGAACGATGTCCACAGACAAATGGGTGCTGGATATTCTTCAGCAGGGGCACGCTTTGGAATTTAAAGAAAGTGACCCTGCATTCCTCCTATCGCTCATCAAGAGCTGCACATGGCACAGCTGCTACAGGAGGTTCAAGCCATGCTACGCAAAGGGGCAATAGAACAGTCCCTCATTGCTGATGGAGCTCTGGAGTTCACTCCATATACTTCCTGGTAAGGAAGAAGTCAGGACGGTGGTGACCAATCCTAGGCTTAAGATGCCTCAACAAGTTCCTCAAATCCCAAAAGTTCGGGATGGTCCCGTTTCAGCACCATGTGCTCAACCAGCTGGACGAAGGGGATTTTCTGGAAATTCTTGATTAGTAGGATGCATACTTCCACATCCCCCTTCATTGCAAACACCAGATGATCCTGCGTTATGTCTTCCAGGGGCAACATTACTAGTTCAAGGCCCTTCCCTTTGGACTGAAAGCAGCTCCAAGGGTGTTTACCAAATGATTGGCCCTGGTGCCAGCTCATCTGCTCCGCAAGGAAATCCATGTCCACCCTCACCTGGACGATTGGCTCCTCCTGTCCTCCTCCCACGCACAAGAAACCCAGAACACAGCAGAGACCATCCAACTTCTGACTTTGCTAGGATTCTCAATTAACTATCCGAAGTCCTGCGTAGTGCCATCTCAGAATGCACTGCTCCTGGTTGCTGTAGGGAGGCATGGTATCACAAGTATGACACTGACACAACAGGTACAATTTGTAAAACCTTAATTGAAGTTGTTGGGGCTGGATTAACTCCTACTTTGCCCTATAATTAAGATGGGAGTAGTCACGACCATCACAGGATAAACTAAACAGTGCTAGTGGAGTCCATAAAATCAAAATGGCCTATGCTAACAAAAACCTAATGCCTGCCCTAGTTCTTGTACAAAAAGTGTATGAAGGAGAAATGTATGCAAAGGAAAAATCAGTGTTCAAAAGAATAAATATAGTTGAAGCAGCTCTCCTCCCCATGTTAGACCTCATGGAGTAAGGCTGTCTCCATAGGCAGGATTACACTCTCTGGCTCGTCTTTCAACACAATAAACAGTTCCAAAACATGGGTCGAGGCCCGCCCGGCCTTTCACATTAAAGTGTCTTTTCCTGACTTCAAAATAAGGTTTCAACAAAAAGTTCATGTAGGTTCTCTGTCGGGCTCAGACCCTTCACAACAAAGTTCACGTTTGTCCCCCTCTGTCGTGCTCAGACCTCTCACAACAATGTTCAACAAAACCTGCAATGGGGATCCCTTCCCCAAGTTTATTACACTTCGGGTCTCCCTATGTCGGGCTCAGACCACTTTCGGATGACGAAGAGTTTCGAATGTGCGTGGCTTTCTTTACAGACCACTGGAGGACCACTTTGACTCAAAGTTCATGGTTTAACTTTCCCTCTCCCCTTCTCAAGGAGTACATTTTGCCTAATTTACTTTTGCCGTTAATTCGCTTTATCACTTCAAACAATGTACATTTCATGGAAACTTTTTAGTGGGCTACTTCCTTTCGCCAGAATACACGGTTACTTAGTATCACTGATTTCACAGCTGTCCTTACTTCAAAGTTCATGCACAGGTCTGCCTTTCTTCACGTCTCATTCACAAGCATGCAGCCTTCACTTGCGATATAATGGTGCCTCATTCAAACTTTAACACACACCGGTCTCTCAGGTCGCTTGATTAGCACCATCTGTGTGCGTTTCTTTCTTGGTTTTACGATTTCCAATTCACAAGTCAAGGTTAGTACCACAGGCTTGACCTCACCTCCCTAACTCTGCTGTTCACCCGGGAGGGTCTCTGGCATCCTTGAAACACAATGCAGCCTTCAGATGTGGGATCTAGACTTCACGTTTCTTTTGCAGCCTGTCTGTGGCAACAACCTCCAGTTGGAAACTCTTGGGGTTTTTGCCCCGCTGCTCTCGTGCCTTGTTCTGTTGCTCTGCTCCAGTAGGTTTGCCTTTGCCCCGGAAGTTCTGCTCGTACTCGTGTTTCCGCCTTACTCAGAGTGTGTCTCTAGGTTTTGCCTTTTATTCGCGTGAGGAGAGCTAATTGGTTTCAGGTGTATGCACTTAAAGTCAAGTGCCTGACCCGATTAGCAGGACATGTCCAGTACAATGTGTGAAAGTTAGTGTTGTTACTCTCAGTCACCCTCTTCCTCAGCCCAGTGTTTGTGTAGAAAATGGGGGTGGGGGAGTTGGGACCTTGGAGAATCCTAAAGAATAGGATAGGTTAGATAAACAAAATAGGGGGGAATACCGCATCTCACCAACGGCTGCCTCACCCCCACTCCCTTAAGACCCCTCACCCAGGTGATCCTCCCACACTGGTCCACCACCAGGGTCTGGAGCCAAAGGCGATGTCCGTGACCTGGCCACCTGAGTGAGATCCCTGGGGACTAGCGGGTTAGACAACCTCTGGCTTCTCACAGTGCCCAACTCAACAGTCTCTCGGGTCTGGCAACTCCCTCCAAAGAGAGGGTGAAGGCCATCCTGGCAAAAGTCCAGCAGCTGTCAACAGCATCCGTAGTAACAGTCTGGTTCACTAAGTCCCTGCTGGGGATGATGCCTTCCTTCATCCATCTGGTCCTGTTTTTCAGGCTTGAAATGAGACCCCTTAAATAATTTCTGGATGCCAAGTGGCATCAAGTCACTGGTACATGGATAAACAAGATCTGGTATTCCATCAAGTCCTACAATGGTAGTCAGTTCATCCATACCTCTCTCAGGGAGATCTCTTTCAGATCCCTCCATCCCAGACTGCAGTCATGACCAACGCCTCTCTGGAGTGTTGTGGAGCCATGACAGGACATTCTCACGCCAGAGGCCTCTGGCTCCCGGAGGAAAAGGAGTTGCACATAAAAGTCCTGGAAATGTGGGTGGTCTTCTGGACCCTCAAGTCTTTCCAGCCTCAGCTCCAGGGAAAGGTGTTGCTGATCTTCATGGACAACACCACCTCCATGTTTTACATCAGGAAACAGGGTTGATCTTGCTACCCCGCTCACTCCCTGGAAGCCCAGTCTCTATGGCATGTTTCTCATTTATTTGCACCTTGCAGCTGTCAAAAAAACGCCATGGCGAACTCTCTCAGCAGAGAGCTGCAGTCCTGATACAAATGGGAGCTTCAGCAAGTGTTGCGCTTCTTCAGTGAGTGAGGTGTTCTCTCAGATCTACCTCATTGCAACGGCTGCTGACTCCCAAGTGTCAAATATTTCCCAGCAGAAATGCTCAGCCAAAGAGCCTGGAGGATGCTTTTTGCTCCTCTCGGAGGGTCTCTTCCTGTACACATTCCCTCCAATTCTGCTGTTGCTGCATGTGATCAACACACTCAGACGTTGCCACTGAAAAATGATCTTCATTGCACCAGCGTGGCCAAGGCAGATCTGGTACTCAGTCCTTCTCCATCTATCGGTGGTTCCAGCCATCTAACTGCCTCCACTTCCTGACCTCTCCAGAGAAGGGTGGGCAATCATGCACCACAACTCGGCGACGCTGAGCCTCATGGCCTGCCTCCTGCAGCCTTAGAATATGGACACTATCTGCTGTCTTTGGAATGCAAGAAGATCCTGCTACGAGCCTGGGCTCCCTCTAAGCTGACTTGCTACAAGCCCAAATGGAAGCGTTTTACAGTGTGGTACTGTGCACAGAGGATTTCTCCACTGCGAATGACTGCCCAGCAGCTCCTCCCATTCCTTCTGTCGCTGGCCAAGGCTGGTCTTGCCCATGCGTCTATCAAGGTCCGCTTGGCAGCCATATCCTGGTACAAATGGGGCTCCAGGCGAGCGCTGCCTGTGGTCGCACAGGCTCGTTAAAATGGCCTCTTCAGAACATTCCCGCCGGTGAACGCTCCATCCCCCTGCGTGGGAACTGAACGTAGTACTGTCTAAAAAAATTGGCCCCCCATTTGAACCAATGCATCGTGCCCCTTAGAAATTTCTGTTGTGGAAGGCCCCCTTCATGGTGGCAATCACCTCAGCCAAGCAATTAGGGGAGATGCAGGCCCTCTCCTGCAAGCCTTTGCATTTGTCCTTCCACGCCACTTATGTGGTTCTACAAACTCATCCTTCCTTCATGCTGAAGGTTCCGTCTGACTTTCATCTCAACAAGCCTTTGGTTCTACCATTTCTCTTCACAAATCCTTCTTCGCCTGATGAAAGCATTACATTTGCTGGACGTTGCTCATGCCCTGAAGTTCTATGTGGCACTCACGAAAGACTTTCAAAAGGCATCCCTGCTCTTTGTCTATTTTGGACCTATGGGACACTGTAAGGCCCTTTCTAAGGCTTCCATCTCCAGGTGGCTCTCCAGCTGTATCATGCATTGACATCGTCTGCCCAACAAACCGCTTCCAGGCCAGCCGAGAGCCCATTCCACCAGAGCCATTGCAGCGACAACAGCGTTTCTCTCTGGTGTTCCCCTGCTTGACTGGCACCTTGATGTCTACCCACACCTTCACAATATTCTACAGTCTCGACAGCGATTCTAGGGAGTAGTCCCAGATCGGCTAAGCGATGCTACGCAACCTGTTTACTTGAAGTTTGGCAGTATTCTGGGGGTAAATCAGCCAGAATACTGCCAAACCGAATTACTGTTGCTACCACTTGGTCCAGCGGATTTACCGTCGGATTATAAGTGGTGGTAGGTGGTGTAAGTTCTTTTTCTTTGGAGTCCATAGGACTCCATGGGAATTTCGGTGGAATTACCAATGGCCTTAATTTCACCAGTGGTAAATCTGCCAATTTTTGGGCGGTAAGGAGTTTTACCTCCAACTTTTTGTATGATAGTAAACGTACCTCCCTACCACCAAACTCGTAGTTCGGCTGTGCGGTAATGCAACTGTAACGGAATTACCACTGCATTACTGCAGTTCTTTCCTGCACCGCCTACCTCGTAACGAGACCCTAAGTCTCATGTGATGCCTCCTGAACTGGGCGAAAGCCACCATGTGCGGCATCATGTTAGCTGCTACTTGACTCTTTCCTTTCACCTGGCGTTGAAACCTGTGAGCGAAGGTGCACACTCAATGACTAATCAAGGCACATCCCTGTGCGCTTGAAATGAGAAAAAAAGGCTTTGGAAAAACATATTTACCACAAGCGCAGTCGTCATAGCGTCTAATCACTGCAGTTTTGCGGCACTCAAGCGCAGTCGTCATATCGTCTAATCACTGCAGTTTTGCGGCACTCTGGTGCAGTGGGAGCGATTGCATATAGCAAGCACAGCAACCTGCATCCCCAGGCTGTTTGGGTTGCTTGAAGGGGGGGTCCTCTTCTCTAGTAGTGCTTGGAAAGCATTCCACAGCATAAGGTGGCAACACGTATCTAATAGTGTGTCGGTTGTTTCTCTCAAACCTCAGTAGGTCTACATAATCAGTAGGTTTTCTAGAATTGGGCATCCGGTACCGATAAGGGCCATCTGGATATTCGTGCTTCTGTAGACTTATAGAGGTAGGACGCATAATTTAAAAGCCCCCGCGTGTCTAGAGAGGGACGTGCAGTTCAACATGATTTGATGAATCGTTGGGTCCATATGTGCAGAGAGGGCCATGAAATATACCCCAACATGGCGGAAGACCACGCCCATACGAATGTACTTGTGGGTTCAGCACTCAAAAGATGTTCAGGGCAATACATTGATTGCGCCCCAAAACACTGATGATCCAGCTACAGACCTACTCTTGAACCATCGAAATTGAGTGTGTCCATTTATTGTCTCTTTTCATGGGATAGAAGTGAAAGGGCGCAGCGTTTCTTGGTGGTGGTAGAAGATACCACCCTGGCAGGGCCGTCGCGAGCAGCACATGGCTCACTCGCAGGCTTTTGCTGCTATTTTTATAACACAGAACACTAGAAAAGTAGCAACAATACTGATCGTTTATAGATGTTTTTCCACCGCATCCAGCTTGGTTACCCAGGTAACCGATGTTCATCTCAGTACTTTGTTTCTGACCAATCAGTGTCTGCGCTACAGCGGCATTGTTTTAAACAAGGGGCTTTACATCTTTCACTTATTTATACGCCATTCTCATTTTCAGCTGTTTTTCACACTTGTTTATTCAGTGGGGTTAGAGGGTTTAAATTTACGTAAAAAATGAGGAGTGCACCTTTTGTTTGCAGGCGTCCCACTTAATTTCGCATCTTTACCTTCTGTTGGGGTTTTTCAGATGTTAGGTGCTTTGTAGGTTTTGTTGTCTGCATCAGCAGCAGCTCTGCTTTCCAGCTACTTGCACAAGGTCCCGCACTATGCCAGTGTGCGTGTTTCGCCCAGGATGCAGGATCCTCTGAGGTGGGTTCAGTGTTGGCCTCTTTCCCGGCACTCATGTGGTTTGCCTGTATGGTACACCTGAAAGTAGTTTGTCAGTGTGGGCTGCTCCCCAAGGATGGCCTGCCCTGCTATACAAATTCTACATAGAAAGATGAGTATCAATAAGCACCACCCTGAAGGTTTTTCTCAGACCATTGCACTGAACCTGGTGCCGCAATCGGGTTGTTTGCAGAAGATTGTGAAATCTTGGCAGGATTTGTTTTGGTGCCCACCAGCACTAGAGTGGCATTGGAGGAAGACAGGCCAGTGGTTTGTGACTGCTTGCGTTTTAGGTGAATACTGTGTCACAGTCGAGGCATCAACAGGTGGTGACACGATCATGTATGTTTTCATTTTCTGCTTTCATATGATATGGCATTTATAACGCACCTATACACAAGTGTTTCAAGGCACGACGAGGCAAGGGTGGGAGAACAGAGGGAGGACAAAAACAACGAACTTACTAGGCCTGATGACATTGAGATGGTGCAAGTGCAGGGGAGAGGAGAAGTGCCTGGGGGAGGGGAGGAAGGATGGGCAAGTGCAGGTCATGGAATCCATCCTTCCCATACTTTTATTTTGTACACAACAAAACAGGTATTGGTGTGTAACTGAGCCCTCAGGTTCGTGGTTTGGGTTTCACAAATCGGTTGGTCTTTCTTTAGGAGTGTGTTTCTCAGACCTCCCTCTATGCCTTACATCAAGAACACCTTCTGAGTGAAGAAAACATTCAGTTGCTGATATTTCTTGAGTCCAGCATTTCCTTTGTGGCTTTCGCGGTGTCTTCCTAGGCCATTGCTGATGTTGTATGGGTCAGGCATTCTTCATCATGGACTAATCCACTAGGTACTTCCACCTGGCACCCTTAGGTCTTCTGACAAGGCTTGGGCGTTTAGCAAAAGCACAGAAAGCAGGCCTTCTGACAGCTAGGTCTTCTGACAAGGCTCGGCGTTGACCGCAGGGTCTTCCCATCCCGTGGTGGTAATGGGTATTTTGTCTGAAAGTCATTCGAGGGGTTTGGTTGGGACCTCAGACTTCTTCGCCACTGTATGATTCCTTTTAATATTAAACTTCTGAGGACTGTCTTTTGCTCACATTGCCCTCCTCGCTCTTTCCCAGGTCTCTTCAATTCATCTATGCTCTTGCCACAGCTTCTATCTCCTTCCTCTCTTCAATTTCCTTTTTTCTCTCTACCCATCTCCTTAGTTCTGTAGAGGAGGAGGTACCTGTCTTCTCCCTAGTCTCACCCCCTTGCCACTATCATATTGGAATGACAGACGAAGAGCCTTGATGGGGAACCCATGCCTCAATCCTTTCAATATTCCTGTACCACGTAGACTATATGAGAGACAATATGCACTCAGACAACCCTTCAGAGTGTACCTGCAAGCTGATATAGTGGAGGAAAGTTAGCAAGAAGGATGTACTTCGCCTAGCTATCGAAATGCAGCCATGAACAGAATGGATGTGCGTTAAAACAAAGTCTGTCGACAGTGAAAGAATGTCTTAAAGAAGATATAAGAACATAAGCCGAAATGATATGAAAATACTTAAGAATGACGATGTAACTAAAGCACTAAGAGAAACATGTACTCCATGATGCAGTACTCACGAACACAGAAAAGAATGAAGCGACTCACTGGTCAATAACTGTAAATAGGCTGAAATGCAAGGTAGAAATAATACATAGAAGTTTGCTTAGGAGAGATATATCTATTCAATGTTTAGGATGACCATTAGAAGAAGATGGACGATGGCTTATGTCAATCTACCCAGCTACCTCAAAATACGAGCCCAGTATCTTAAAGTGGGAAGATGATGATGAAGAATTTGTTTTCCCTTGGAAAATCGAGGAGTTCATTGGCTTGGAACCAAGGATGCTATTTCGGTAGATGGAGGAAAAGCACAAAGGCAGTTTAACGAGCAGACCATGTGCGTGGACATATTCCTCAAAGATGAGGAGGAACAAGAACATTTACGGATGGCAAATATTGGACAATTAAAAGGGCATGAAGTTTATATGGGCTAGGGTGAGCTAGTCTCTAAATGCCAAGAGGAACAATTGCACCCTAACATAATTGAATCAAATGGTGTAAAATGCACTGCCGATATGGACAAATTCATGGTCTTGCAACACGTGACGAAGAGCTCGCAAACAAGGGCTATTCAGTTTGAAGCTAAGATAATGGTGTGCCTACACTCACTCGAATGTCCCGAGACAGTGCAGACTGGCAAGGTCAGCCTTCAAACAGAAGACACTGGCATGAGGCCTACCGATAAGAGAGGGTAGACTAATTAGGAAAACAAGGGGAGAGCGAACATATATTGAAGCACCTGGGTTTCGTTTCTATGTATGTGCTGCTAGCGAGCCGAAAGCCCAAGGTTGGATTTGGCTTGCCAACCAATCAGAAAAGGCTGCCATGCACTTTTACATACAATGTTGCATAGTATTATTCTGCTGCCATATTCTCTCCTATGTCTAGTCTATTACACCATGTGAATAGAAGTAGCCCAGGGTGTGTCTCGCAGACAAGTGACCACCAATGAGGGATTAACAGGCGTATTATCTATATTTAGACATGTTCCCCTAATCCAATCCCACCTCTCAATCGGGGTGTGCGATTAGTGAACCAGACTCCCAACGTTAACACATCGGCTAAAAGGAAGCTCAGGCTTTCTTTTCTCCTCCTTTTCTACTCCTCTCTAAATCCTTTCCACCTACTTTGCTTGTCAATTTCTCATCCCTATGGATGCAGGGCTAGAGCTATGCCAAACAAGTGTGCAACTGATGAAGGTGTGTGAAAGGTGTGGGTGTGTCCTCTAATTGTTCTTGGCCCACCTGAACTACAGCACTGCAGATGTCCTTTCTTCCAGAGTGGACAGCCCGTGGCTCCACCATTTTGAAAGCAGTTTGACAGTCACCTATATTCTGACATCTCCCCCAAAGTTTGGCTCCCCCCCCCATTGAAATATTTCGGTTGTGTGATTCTAGTGACCACCTGAGCTCTGTAAGCCCTCATGAAGAGGTGCTAGTGGGCCACAAAACATTCTTCAAGTGGTGCAGTTAAGCTCTCCTCTTTTGGGTAAACATGATTCCCAGTATGCACAAGATAGCTTGTGGATTTCCTTTTTCACGAGCCAAGTGTGACTCACATCTGATAAACATTTGTCTTCATTTTGTCATTGTACATTGGTTTCCCAGGCACTAACAGTGTACCCAGCGCACTGGGAGATTGGCTAAAGGGGATGCTGGGGCGGGATGGAAGATTCTCAATATACCACCTCTGTGCACTCCATCATAGAGCAGGTGGCAGTACCCAGATTCCAGGGTCACACCATTTCTATCATCTATCCTGAACAATCCTCACCAAATGAACATCCTGACACCCTTTCATTGGTGTTACATTCTATGTAAAAGACAGCCGTTTTTTTTCATGAGAAGAGTCTTAAAGTGTTTGGGATTTTTATGCTCCTACTTTGTACCTTCAAATGTTTTCTATTTGGTATCTTGGCACTTACATTTGCGAAGTTCAATGTTGCCCTATGACAGAGGGGTGACGTGACTCTTCCATACCGGCTTTGCGGAGCGGGACTGTAGCACAACAGCTTTGCCATGCAGGGTCTTTACAGCACCACAAAGCACTTTGGAGGTATTCATGTAGGTTAGAGGCAGAAGTGATGGGGAAAGAACAGTGAGGCACAGGAATGGGGCATCAAGCAATAGGGATGATGGGGTGGGCAGAGGCGCACTGGGGCAGCAGAAGTAAATAATGCCAGTGAGTGGAGGGACCCTGCACAGGTGAAGGGGGTCGGGGGTGTCCCTTCATGGTGCAAACTTGATGTGGGGGCTGGACAGCCCTTCAAAGACATGGAGATAGCTGGGGCTGGAATCCCATCCAAGTAAAGAGCGCTGTACAGGAAACACACTAAAGTCCTGAGCAGGAAAGACATGGAACGTTAGAGGTAAGCATGTAACCTGTAAGCCATCCACCCCTCAGCTTGAATAAAGACTTGTTTCTCAATGGCAAGCCGGGAGTGAATTCCTGCTAGTCTTTGGTTTGACTAAAAGTGATCATATCTTGGGGTATTACAGTTTCCTCACTGGGTACCTATCAGAGTGAATGGAGTTTAAAGTCTTCTGCTTCATTAGGAGACAGGTGTCGAGCTCAGGATGCAGCTTCATCAAACAACAACTCAACAGATAGTTGTATAAGCTCTATAAGGGCCATCTACTATTCCCAACCGAATGACAAGACAAGGCGATAGATCAATCTCAACCTCAGGGCAAGCACTGTGGATGCCTTGCCCTTATCACTGAGACTGGAATGAAATACCTGACTTCAGAAACAGGTAATTACTGTATATTTCAGCAAGGCTTTCACACCAGTTTGGAATCATCAAATATGTTAGTCTCCCTATATCTGCCTCAGGATCTTCTGACAGTTGTGAAGCAGGCATGGTATCAAGAGAGACACATATTTAAAAGTAACAGTTTGAAAACCTTTCTTTTAAAATTTTGTAGGGTTGGTGTAATGCCTAACTGGCCCTAGATCTAGTGGGGTTGTTCCCCTAACTGATGATTCTAATGGCTGTCGATGTCTGTAAGTCCAAAACCAGAGTCCTTCTGTGTCAAAACCTATGCTTGCCCTCACTCTTAAGGCACATGTGATGTTGGGTCTTCATAAAGAATAAATGGTGGTTCAAAAAGAAATGTAAACCAAGGCTGATTTCAGGTAGCTTTACCGTCAGGTTTAGTTCTGCCAGTTTCAAAAATAGTTCAACTCAAAGGGGCGACCTCAGGATCTTCCAGGTAGGGTTCTTGCAGCAAGTCAATATAGTTCACAATGTCTCTGGGGGTTCCCTTCCCCAAGCTCCCTCTGGTTCCAAAAGGAAAGACACAGTTAAGGGGCAAGGTGGATAAGGTGGATCTCCTGAGCACAGCACACACTCAAGCCGTCCCAGTACGAATCGACATTTCTGTTCGTTATCAGGTTCTTCGATGGTTAAATGTCTTTTAACAAAAGACTCTTGCATTCGAGGGCCTGGTAGTTTCAACAAACAAATACAAAGTTCTGTTCCATGTATACTTTGGTTATAGGCTTCACGCCTGGGTCCCTCGCTTCCGGGCGCAGACACTTCACTGATCGTATTCAACAAATCAAATAAACAATTCCTCTTTTAATGCACTTTGGGTGATGACATTCTACCCCACGATCCCCCTCTTTCGGGCTCGGACCCCCTTTTGTTGGCCTCCCTCTGTCAGGTTCACTCTTGCCAACTTTCGTCCAAACAGTTCACTGTATTTCAGGACTTTAGACTTTGCCCCTTTTTGTTAGCATCCCTCCGCCGGGTTCACTCTTGCCAACCTTTACGACACACAGTTCATGCTCTAGTTTCACCAAGCAGGATTCATCTACCATTCCTTCACAATCATCTGTCTGTCAAAGACTTTCAATGGTACAGAGGATTTACCCCTGTAAGACCACTTTGACCTCTCTTCGCCTCTTCCCAAGGCCTTCTGGTTACGGTAGTATCTACCATCGGGTGTAATGGCCCAGAGTTTCCTGCGTGAGCACCTACTTGGTGCCGGACGCCCCTGATGCTGGTTTTCCCACTCTTTCATCAATAGTTTCTTTAAAGCCGTTAGCTACTTTTCATTCAACAGAGTTCAGTTTCTTATCGTCTCTCCGCTGACACCTGCTGCAACACACGCTGGCTATTGCTTGCGGTCTTAGGTTTCCGTCTGCGGAGGTTTCACAGGCATTTTTCGGAAAGGGCAAGGTCTCTTCTCTCTTTGTCATCCTCTTGGTATGCTCTGTCTTTCACCTTGTCTTGAAATGCCATGCTGAGTTAGCTGTCTTGTCGTGCGGCCTGCCTTGCTTGTCCAGTGCTCTCGTGCTCCACCATTTATCCCTGTGGGGAAGGGAAAGGGCCACAGGTGTGTGTGCTTCTGGTCAATTGCCTCACTTTGCCTGACACGTGTATTGGGACATGTCAGGTGAACGGCTCTAGTGTAAGGTCGTTGTCTTTCATGTTGTGTTTGTGTCGGAAAGTGGGGGGCAGTGTTTTGGAATATCCTACCTGGTAGGATAGGGAAAAGGTGTTGAAAGAAGGGGCATACTGCATCTCACCCATCGGTGTCCCACTCCCAAAGGACCCCCCATCCATGTGATCCTCCCTCACTGGTCCACCCCCCAGGAACTGGATCCAGTAGCAATGGCCATGTCCTGGCCACCCGATTGAGAAACCTTCAGGTTTCTCACAGTGCCTCTTGCACATTTTCCACTTTGCCGTGCCTCTTGAACACTTTTGTTACTCTTCCGTGCATCTTGCACCTTCTTTTACTTTGCAGTGCCTCTTGCACCTTTTCCTTTTCTCTTCCGGGTTGTTCACACCCTCTCTTTGCTTTCTGTACTATAAAATGATCAATTTCTGCGTTTTCTGCTTTCGTCTCGCTCGCGCACCTTTCGTCTTCTGCTTCCTTTTGCCTTTCACACTTTGTCGCTCTGTCACTGTCTCCGATCCAGCCACCCGCACGCTACTGAGTTTCTCTCTCTCATGAAACTAACCCTGTAGTGTGGCGCTGGCAGACAATCTCATCAGGATATGTGGGTCGAGGTCAGAATCTCATCACCACCTGCCCCTCAGCCACCCTTGAGTCCGGCCCACGTCCCAGGGGAACGAGCACTGGCTTGGGCATGGCCAGCAGGCTGCAACTCTCCCCAATCTGGCTCTTTGGAGACACAGCTCCATCGCCACTCTGCAGACCGTCTACACACCGGATCAACGTCCTGGCATTCCCCTTTGGATCCTCTGGGCTCTCACAGCTGCAGCCTCTTGTCTCGTAGCTTCCATGGTCCATCCAGCAACCCTAGCACACTCATTTCTCTTGGCAGAACCACACCTTTTATACCCTAACTGGGATTCCGGTGGAGTCAGGTGTGTATGGGTAATATCCGTTGCCTGACTTTGCCTGACTATATTACTGGGACAGCCTACTTGTGGAGCGTAGTAGGCCTCTCCCTGCATCTTCCTTTCACAGTCTTGTCTCTATGGGTAAACTTTGTAACTGTCGGTTGCCTCTTCCTCTTCCCAGTACTTGTTGGAAAGAGTGTGCTGATGGACAATTGGAAAGGGGGGAATACCATGTCTCCCCTTTAGGCATTCTGCTCCCAATTCCACACAACCCTCCACTCAGGTGATCCTCCCTCACTTGTCCACCCACAGGATCGGGATACAAAAGCGATCGCCCTTTCCTGGCCACCTGAATGGAAGATCCCGGGGAAGTAGGCAGGAGAATACCTTCAAGTTTCTCACACATTATTCATTTGAATTTTGTACCAATGCATTGTAAATCTCCTCTTATTCAAGATGGGAATCAGTGGTTAACTGAATACTAATTATTCCTCTCCTTTTTACAATCTCTTCCCTTTCCTAGCCCTATACCCAGCTCCCCCTGAACCCCTCTGTACCCTACTCCCTCTGAAGTATCTTGTTCTACATGTTACATGCTACAAAACACATAATACAATAAAAATGTATATATGTATATGAATATGCCGTTGTGCTAGCGAATGTCATAGTTAAGGTAAAGACAAACTCTATGGAGTTTCAGAAAATAACTTTTCTTAATAACTTTTGAGCCCTTGCATGTAAAAATCAGAAGACATCCATAGTAAAATGTAGACATAGTTGCCTCTGCACGCACAATTTAAGAATTGTACATGAACAGTTTCATAGTTAAACCTTTTTTTACATTGATCGTGGTTTGAACAGGTTTTGACATGGGTTTTCCCATAGGATTTTGTTTTTCTGCACAACTATCTCAAAATTGGCTGCTTCAATTTCCCCCAGTTTTTTGCATGCACCTAGACTTCATCCAGAATTGGTGCACTGAAAACCATTTTTGAAAATGTATATGGCCAATTGTTTAGATAGTAATGTTTTAAGATTTATAGACATTTGGTTCATGCCCAGAATTAATGTTCATCTTTCATACAAACTGTAGTAAGAGGTATACATTAGTTTTACAGTTAATATAGTACACCATTATTTGATGTCAATTTTGAGGAGATATAATTAATGTCACAAACTGTAAAAAGAGTTGTATGAGTTTTGCAATATGTACATTACAGACTTTACATCAGAAAACTAACTTCAAAGCCAGGACTGACTTTGATGTCAGTTTTCACAAGATATAATGACTGGACATTTTTAATACAGACTGTACAAACAGATGTATGAGGTTCACAGTTCATACAGTATGCCATTACATCTCCTGAAAACTGACATGACCATCAAGGCTGACTTTCAAGTCAGTTTTCATATAACTTAATGTGCATGAACTGTACAAAGAGGAGTATGAATTTTACTTACAGATCATACATACATCACAGAATTTAAAACTCCTGAAAACTCACATGAAAGTCACGGCTGATTTTCATGTCAGTTTTCAGGAGGTGTAGATTGCATTTAAGTAAAAACTGTAAAAGTCATATACCCCTCTTGCATGTATTGAAAATGTACATCAGCTAGATGTAACTTTAATGTGAGCTTTCATATGTATAGGAGGTATACAACTATGGCACAGGCTCATATGATACATACTCCCATGGCACACACTCTTATGATACATGCTCTTACAACACATGCACCTACGACATGCATGTGCTCCTATGACATGTGTTCCTATAACACACCTCCTTACGACACTGCGCCTGCAATGCAGAAACTTACAATACACACTTTGCGACACAAGCTGTTACGACACATGCTCTTATGACGCAAGCACCTATGACACACAAAGGTATGACACGCACACCTACATATGCTCATACTGCGCTCGTTCACATACTCCTATGACATGTGCTCATGTAACATGTGTGTTTACAACACACAAACCTATGACATGGGCACCTGTGACGTGGGCACCTATGACATGGCCACCTATGCCTTACAGAAATTGCACCATTATTTCTCCTGAAAACTCACATGAAAGTCAGGGTTGACTTTGATATCAATTTTCAGGACATGTAATTAATGTGCACAACCTGTACAAAAGGCGTTCGCGTTTTACAGTTCATACATTAGACACTTTACATCTGAAAACTTGTATCAAAGCCAGGGCTATTTCATGTCAGTTTTCAGGAAATGTAATGAATTGACCTCTTTTATACGAAGTGTATGAATAGGCTTATGAGTTTCACAGTTCATACATCATGTTTCCTGAAATCTCAGTTTTCAGGAGATGTACATTGCCTACCAGTACAAACTGTGAAAGTGATATACCCCTCTTGTAAGTATACAAACTGCACATCAAAGTTAGATTTAACTTTAATACAAGCTTTCATACATATAGGATGTAGACATCTACAACACATACACCTTTGACACACATGCCTACAACATATGCTACTATGTGTGATGAATATGCCGAGTCATCACCAAACCCCGGCCTAAAATCTCCTCCCATGTGGCCTGGGGAAGGCAGTTGCTACCCGATCCTAACCCTGGGGGTGATATCAGGGGGGAAGGAATACATGGGAGGAGACAGCTATCAAGGGGAAGTGGTGACTCCACTAGGAGAGACACATATCCGTCTTCTGAGGATGAAGATTACATCATTCTCAGATACTTAATGGCATGATATCAGTGTACCAATCCCTTTAATATCAATGTCCAAAAAGCCTGTTATAAAAAGCCATTTAAACAGGAACAAAGTTGGTGCCTCAAAGGCTCAGGATTTAAAGATGAAAACCTTGAATTGTCATAATTCTGCCTTAATGAGAAATCCTCAACCTAATGTGGAATTACAAACCGTTTCCACAACCTCCCCTTACTCTAGTAGCTCTCAGTTCATAGAACAACCTGACTTAGTTAAAAGTAACAGTCTTCTATGGACTTCAGTTCCCATATAGCTAAAAGAACTGGGACTAGGAAGAGGCAATCAGAAATCATAATGGTGAATATTCAAAGGTGCAGTCTAGTTGTCATTCAAAGCACCTGAGACAATGGTGGTTTGATGTCTTTGTGGCAGAAAGATATGTGGAAAGAACATTTGTTCAATTGAGAGAAAATGTATGTAATGTAATTTGTTTGCCAAGCAGTAGCATCACTGAAACACATTTATTTTGTTTTCTATCCTGACAAAAGTGTCTTATTTCAAGAAGGTGACTTGAGAAAGATTGAAGTACTATCTTGTCAGAAAAATTGTTTTTTTAAGTGTTACCGGGTAAAAGAAGACTTGAATTTGATTTTTTAACCTGTGGTTTGGAGAAGGAATTCAGTCATCCTTTGAAGAGTGATATTGTGGAAGACATTTACTTGCTTTGACTTATCAACCAACTGTGGTGAAAAGGACATTTGTTGTATCTCTAAGAAAGACACAGTGGTTGAAAAGGACTATTTGATTTCATTTAACAGAACTTTGTTGACTCAGAACTATAATTTAAGTATTCCTGAATTGATCCAGGGGAAGAGAATACAAACCTGTTTGCAAGGAGGCCTAAAAAGAACATTTTAATTTGAATTACAATACTGTTTTGTTGAACCAAAAGTCAACCATATTTTCCTTGTATAATTTTGTTGTATGTATAAGTGAGGGCCAGAGCCAGTCAGCCAGCCATCAGCCACAGCTGCTCCTTCTTGTCCGGCTAACTATCACCCATTTCCATTACTCCCTTTCTGGGCAAACTCCTGGAAAAGTTGGCTATCTCTCAGCTTAACCTTCATTCCAATTCTGTTGGCTGTCTCCATGACCACCAGTCTGGTTTCAGAGCTGCCAGAAGCACGGAAACTGCTCTCCGGAACATCCTTGAAGATCTGCTCTCCAACCTTGACTCTAACATTCCCTGTGTCCTCATTCTCCTCGATCTCTCTTCTGCCTTCGACACAATCAACCATACTACCCTGCTCAACCGTCTGCGTGATAACCTGGTATCACTGATCAGGCTCTGGCCTGGCTGACCTCTTTCCTCTCTGATCGACCCTCCCAGGTCCAACTTGGGTCCTTCCTATCATCCATCTTCCTCTCTACCTGTGGTGCTCGCCCTGGCTTTTCAACCAATACCTGGCAACTCTCGCCCACTGCATTGCCATTTTCTGCTCAAATTTCCAGTGTTACGCTGACAACACTCAACTCATTTTCAGGCTACCCTTGGCCACCTCCTCTCCCTCTCTCATCTCTGATTGCCTAACTACCATTCAAGATTGGTGTGCCACCAATGATCTTTGTCTGAATGCCAGCAAGGCGGAGATCGTCCTCATCGGCACACCTTCACCATCCTTTCCCCTCACTCTCTGGCCGGCCTCCCTTGGCCCTCCTCCTACCCCCACCTGCGAGGCTAAGAACCTCGGGGTCAACTTTGACTCCACACTTTGCTTCTCCACCCACATCTCTGAAGTCTCTAAAAAGTCAAACTTCCTACTGCACCTCCTCAGAGGTACTCTGCCTTTCCTCACCTTCCCCCAGAAGCTCAGACCTACCCTGTCTGCTGCCTTAAGCCTAGCACTTGCAAATTGCTGGCTGCATTACCACTGTTTGTTGCCTTTATTATTTATTTATTGTTATATATCTGTTTTTCCTCTGCTTCGCACTTTCCACTTCTCCCTCCCTCCATGTGCCTTTCCCCTCCCCCTCTCCCATGCACTTGCGCGTTCTCAATGTCACTGGGCCTAGTAAGATCGCTGTTTTGTTCTCCCCTGTTTCCCTCCCTTGCCTTGTCGCGCTCTGAAACACTTGTGTACGAGCGCGATAGAAATAAAATATCAATCAATCAATGAAAAAAGCTCATGGTCTCCCAAGCTCTGGTTCTGTCTAGGTTGGACTATTGTATCAGCCTCTTTCAAAATCTACCTGCTTCTACTCTCCGCCCTCTGCAACTAATCCAGAACAAGACTGCAAGACTTGTCCTGGGCCTCAAGCCCTGGGATCGTATCTCTTCAGCTCTGAAATCTCTCCATTGGCTCCCAGTGGATGCAAGGATTAAATTCAAAACCCTCTGCATTGTCCACAAGGCTTTCTGGGGCCTGGGTACAAAATACCTTCAGCTATGCCTCCACAAAGCCTGCCCTCTCGAGCTCTTCTCTCCTCTATTCAAAGAAATGAGCTGGGGGTATAGCTCTGTCTTTGGCTGGGGCCTCCCTCTGGAACAGTCTCCCTGCCACTCTAAAACTTGAGGAGAACCATCTGTGGTTCCGGAAGCACCTCAAGACTTTCCTCTTTGCTTCTGCCTTCGCTCCCCCTCTCGCCTGCTGATCTGTTCTCTCTTGGCACCATGCACCTGGCCACCCTCTGTCCTCTGGGCCCAGGTAACTGCTCACTCTGGCACCCACCCGCACTGCCTCCGGGCCACCCCTTGCACTGGTGTCTGTATCTGTACCCATACAGTCCCCCCTTTTGTCTTCCTGCACTTATCAGACCTACCCTGTCTGCTGCCTTAAACCCAGCACTTGCCATTTGCTGGCTGCACTACCACTGTTTGTTCCCTTTATTATTTATTTATTTATTATTTATCTGTTTCTTCTTTCCTCCACACTTTCCACTTCTCCCCCTCTCCCATGCACTTGCACGTCTTCAATGTCACGGGGCCTAGTAAGATCGTTTTTGTTCTCCCCTGTCCCCCTCCCTTGCTTTGTCACGCTCTGAAACACTTCTGTACGAGCGCGATAGAAATAAAATATCAGTATCGGAGATATTTTGAACACCCGATCATTTTGCTTTAGTTTTAGTTTGGTAGGCAGGGACCACTCTATTAGGTTAGGGATAGTTAGGCATTTATCAAAAGCCCTTTTTATTTTAAATAAATGGCAAACTTTGATAAAACGTTACCTTTGTGTCCGTCTCTCATGTCCAACCCCTCACATATGAATCCTACTCCTCCGCCACCTGGTCCTACCATGTGCATTCCTACCATACACAATACTACGGCATATGCTCCTACACCAAATTTTCCTCTGACATGTGCTCATTTGACACATGCACATATGACACAAATACCCATGATACGCACATCTACAACACAGGCATCGTTGTAGGAGTTTCACAGTTAAAAAATTACACCAATCACATCTGAATGCTCACATCAAAGTCAGGACTGATTTGGATGTCAGTTTTTAGGAGATGTAATGAATGGACATCTTTAGTAATAACTACACATAGAGGCGTATTAGTTTTACAGTTTGTACATTACGCAATTTAAATCTCCTGAGCAATCGCATAAAAGTCAGGGCCTACATTAATGCCATTTTGCAGGAGATGTTCATTGCATACAAGTATGAACTGTAAGTCCTATTACCCTTGTGTACATAATAAAAAGGCACGTCAAAGTTAGATTTGACTTTAATGTGAGATTTCATACGTATAGGAGGCATACAACTATGGCACGTGCTTCTATGACACACACTCCTATGTCAAGGGCCCCTACGACACATGCTCCTGCAACAGACCCTCTTACAACACATTCCTATCATACCCACTCCAATGACATGTGCTCCTGCAACACAGCCTCTTACAGCACACTCTATGCCGTGCTCCAATGACGCATGCTCCTACTACATGTTCTCTTGCAACACAGCCCCTTATAACACACTCCAACAACAGGCGCTCCTATGACACGCACACCTATGGCATGCACTTCTATGACACATGCTTCTACGACAGGTGCACCTACGACACGCACCCACAACATGTGCTCCGATTGCACCTGCTCCTATGACACATCCTCCAACAGATGCCCCTATGACACATGCTCCTACTACCCACTTATGACACATGCTCCAAAGGCACATGCTCCTACAACACATGCTCCTACGACACGTGCTCCTACGACACATGCCCCTATGGCACGCGCACCTATGGCATGGGCACCTACAACAAAGGCTCTTATTGCACAGACTCCTGTAAAACACTCTCCTACAACATGCACTCCTATGACCCACACACTTCCAACACACAATCCTAAGATACACACACTCTTATCATGCACACTCTTACAAAACACACTTACCCTTAGAATCAGTGTGCACTGTCTATAGAAAATGTACAGGTACATGTGGAAGATGTACATTTTAAAAACGAACATCACTATACATACGAAAACTTTGCAAATAAAGTTACTCAGCAAACACTAATCCTACATACGCTCATTCAGGAGGATAGCTCAGCAGCAATGTGCTCGCCTTGGAAGCAAGACGACACAGAGCAAAACAGGTTCGATCCCTGCGTCCGTGCTTGGAAACCTCTGGGTATTAAGCGAGTTATAAATAACCTATCATATCATATACAGTACTGCCCACCAAAAAAATCCCTGAAATTATAAATAATGCTAACTTTTTCAAGTGTTAAGGTTAATGTAACAAAAAGTAAAGTGTACATGGAATGGGAATAACAACATTAAAGGTCTAACAACAAGATTGTGGATAACAATAAGGTACTAACACTCACTGTATACCACTTTAAATTCAACCATGAAAGTCAAAGTATAAACACTCATTTATATAAAAGTAAAATAAAAATTAGAAAAGCGTTACGGTCAAATCAATAAAAACATAGTCTACAAACCATAGAAATAATAACATTATGGCAATAATATAATACGCGTTATCAATGCATTAAAAACAATATTATATAAAAATCAAATATCACGGTAACCTTAACTCACCTAGAAACAGAAAAGCATACAATAATATCATTATATCATAATAATCGCATGCAAGTAGTTGTATAAAATGTGAAACTATGAAAAAGTAGATTAAATGTACACTTATAATAAATGTTGAAACACAACTCAGTATATCATGATTTTGTAATGCAAAATTACTATATAATAAACTTAAATTATATTATACACACCTAATTCCCACAGAAAGCGCAATTAAAAATGAAATACATGGAAACATTTTTATATAGACGTAAATCAACCATAAAGTTACAATGATAAAATACAGATAAACATTTCAATATCATACTTTACATATAAAAACAACATACATTCACAAACTATTATATTTTTATTTTATAAACATAACAAAAGAATAAAAACCTATAATAAACCACTGAAAACATTTAAATATCATACATGGTCAAAATGTAGTTAAAAAAAGTACCATTTACTTCAACAAATAACATTAATATTTATACAACATTTATAATGTTAGTTACATTCAAAGTACAATAGTGATTATACTATGCATAAAAAAGGCAAACATGTAATATGTGCACTTAAATATAGTAAAGAAGACAGCATGTAAATACTAACAAAAGCAGTGCAAATGCGGTACACATTGAAACACTTAAAACAATTGCTTAAACACAAATGTTTACACAAGTGGTTACATCACGTTCACTATAAAACATTTTCTAGCAAAAACTAAATATTGCTAAACTAAAGCAGTGTGAGTTTATGTTATCATGATATTTGATTTTAATATAATTTGTTTTAAATTTATTAATAAAGTTTATTACGGTTGTTACTTTAACATTACTATTTCTAATGCTTGTAGGCTTTACATTTTTGATAGTTTACCTTTAACTCTTGTATCACTGTTTTTCAAATATGTATCCATATATCTATTATGCATAATGCCACCCTCTAACTACAAACACCATTCTGTTTCCAAACTAGTGTTAACCATCTTCAACGCTGCCCAGAAAAGAAAAACAGTCGACCACTTGTTTCTGTTTAAAGTGCTGTGTGCAGTAAAGTGCAAATTTAGGATTTAATGCCTGGATCATCAGATCATCATCTCAAGGTCAATAATCCAGCCATGAAAAGGAAAATATCCCAAACAAAGAAAAGACACCACTTGTTACATCCTAACTCCACATAGTGTAGAGAAAAGGACCCTTCATTTTGTGCTACTTGTGTCAATCACATGATTCGAGTGACTATGTATTGAAGCCTTTCCAAAATATGGGCCATTTCTAACATTCTACACAGTACTTTGTGAGGGTTCAGAAATGAGAGACGGGCACAAAGTTGTAGTTTCCTCAACTTTAGTCATATTTATTCAAATTAAATGGGGGTTGTATAAATGCCCCTATCTTAACCAAAATGTTCTTACCTAGAAAACCAAATGCTAAAGAAATATGACCTTGTGTACAAATGTATCTGACCCTCACACTAGTACACACAATGAAAGTGCATGAAGTAAATATGTTTGTTTTTAGTTTAACCAAAATGTACAAAAGTTCAAACTTAGATATCCCATTAAGCAATCCTTGTGACCATGGTTTGATTCCCTTCCCCTGAATCAATTCAGGAATGCTTTTTCAAGAGTTATGTTTCAATAATGTTCTATTCACTTCAATGAAAAAGGTTTCTTTAACTAAACACTTCTTTCAAATGGGTAAAACAAATGTCTCTTCCACAAAACACTTGTTCAAAACCAAAGCACATGTTTCTTCCACAAAGCATTTTTTCCAAGTAGCAAAATTATTACTTAGGAAAATGTCATAGCCCTTCTTCAATACAATATCTTTGTCAGGACAGCACAGCACATATCTCTTGTTAGACAATAGTTTGTCAATAGGATAAAGTATAGATAAGGTAAAAATCTTCTTTCCTCAGTACTTTTTATAGCAACAAAGTTTTCTCCTTGAAGACAACTGTTCCTTTCCTTGTTCACTCACCTGCCAGGAATGGTTTCAACTTCACACACAACCTTGACACCACAAAGTTTTCTATTTGAAAGCAATTGTAACTGTTCCTTTCCTGGTCTACTGGCCTGTCAGGAATGGACACAACTCTCAATGGTTTCTCTGCTTGTAGCAATGGCAATTTGGGATCCAGGTTTCCCCAAACTGGTATCCCCTGTGAGGAGAAATGCACCCTTTCTGCCATTCTTTCACAGTCTTTTGGCTGGTGGAAATGCGGGTTCCAGGTTTCCCCAAACTGGTATCCAGTGTGAGGAGAATTGTACCCTGTTTGCCCTTCTTTCTCTGCATTATGTACTCTTGGCTACTGGCAATGCGGAATCCGGGTTTCCACAAACTGATGTCCCATTTGAGGAGAATTGTACCCTGTTTAACCCTTCTTTTCTACTTAGTAAGATTTCACAATTGTCTTTGAATTGTAATTGTCCCTTACAGAGCACCCCACGGTTACCTCTCTCTGTAGGTAAACTCATGCCTTCCTTTGACGTCTACAGGTGTTTTCACAGGGCTGCTGTGTGACTTCAATGCAGGCGGGTCCTCGGGTAACTGTCAGACCCTCTCTGGTCCACCAGCATTGCTGACAGCTCTCCGGTGGTTGCTGCTGCTCACGCGGCACTTTTCGGGAGCTCGCTAGGCTCCACCGCATCTTCTGGTATGCCGGTCTGCTCGAGCGTCCCTGTGTCACTCGGGTGCTCTTCTCCCTCTCTGCTGGGCTTCTCACATTTTAGCGTTCTTCCACGCTTCTGCTTCCCGCTGCACATATAATGCAGAACCCTGTGACTTCCTTTCCGACTGTGACCTCTGCCATGGCCTCCACTTTGGCTTCTAGTCCTGCTGCTCACCTTCCTTTGCCAGTCAGCTGAGGCTGCTTTTTTCATTTAAATGTTGGCTCAGTTGTTTAGAATTGAAACAACTAGACTGCATGGTCTGTTTGACATCACCAGTGATCCTCGTCAACTTTTCCATCCTCTTCCTCGTCGCAGTACTATAGGCATTCTGGATATTGAAGTCCATAATGTTTCTAGGTTTCGCAAAGTCACTTTCTTTCAGCTAATGGTTAAAGGAAACAGCAGATGTCATATGAATATTATGTGCAGTAACCTTTCTTGGTTCCACTTTACAATAAAAACAAAGAGGTGATGGCTGGAAGGTTTAGAATGAATCTTAACCACTGGCGTTGCTCTGGGCAACCCTCCAGACCACCGTTCTTCGCCTGCCAAACCATTACAGAAGGGAAAAGACCATATGCAAATCAGGCTTGGCCCCACCCCAAAAGGGGCAGTCCAGCCCGAACTGCTAGGTCACATTCCCTCTGCACGAGACCACAAGCATCCCCAAACATGTTTCGCCCTTGTTGGGGCTCATCAGTGAGGAGTAGCTTGGGTCTCTAGGCCCAGCAGGCACGGGACCCACGTCTGGGCATACCCGTCCCACTCGGGATGACACAGCAAAAACAAAGAGGTGATGGCTGGAAGGTTTAGAATGAATCTTAACCACTGGTGTTGCTCTGGGCAACCCTCCAGACCACCGTTCTTCGCCTGCCAAACCATTACAGAAGGGAAAAGACCATATGCAAATCAGGCTTGGCCCCACCCCAAAAGGGGCAGTCCAGCCCGAACTGCTAGGTCACATTCCCTCTGCACGAGACCACAAGCATCCCCAAACATGTTTCGCCCTTGTTGGGGCTCATCAGTGAGGAGTAGCTTGGGTCTCTAGGCCCAGCAGGCACGGGACCCACGTCTGGGCATACCCGTCCCACTCGGGATGACACAGCAAAAACAAAGAGGTGAGGGCTGGAAGGTTTAGAATGAATCTTAACCACTGGCGTTGCTCTGGGCAACCCTCCAGACCACTGTTCTTCGCCTGCCAAACCATTACAGAAGGGAAAAGACCATATGCAAATCAGGCTTGGCCCCACCCCAAAAGGGGCAGTCCAGCCCGAACTGCTAGGTCACATTCCACTTTACAATATGTCATCAGAACTTTAGGGGAAACGGAAGATTAATGTGTTAATGGAGTTACCACCGTCCCTTAATATGGGTCTCCCCCACATGATCCTCCCTCATAAAACTGCCCCCAGGGTCATGATCACATAGCGGCTGCTTTCCCCTGGCCATGTGAGAGGAGTCCCATACCGGGGCTTTAGTGATATTTCAGAGGATTCATCACAACTGTTTGTATTACAATAAATGTTTCAAACGATTTCATTTTCAATCAAACATAAACATATGTAAAGAAACAACCATCTAGTGTACAAAAATGAGAGTCCAATATAAATCTTATTTTAAACAGAGGTAACGGATCTCAAAGTGAAAGTACAATATATTTCGAAAAGCAATGATTTCCAATCAAATGTATAATACGTGGCTTGTTAAAAGTTTCAGAGACCAATATTAAAGCAATTTTTCAATGTAATTCTTTCTTTATTCACCTGCAACAGAATCAAGCCCAAGTGGGCAAAATCTACTCAAGTTAAGTATCTAAAGAATGTCAATAATTAATTGCAGAAGACACTGCTCATTCTCAGAGTTAATTATGAAAGATAAATAGTTCCTAGTCTGCATTCATGGTTTTCATTTTGATTGTGTTTGTATTCAAACTGACGCAGTTTCAGCTTTCTATTCCCTTTTATACGTTCAGTTATATGTGCTAAACCCACAAATCTCATTCCTGTGATGTCACACCTATGGGTTTCACCAAAATGTACTGTCAAAAGGTAACCAATGTCACCATTCTTGGTGGCTCTGTAATGTTGCAAGATATGCAATGTTAAAGGCCCTATAGTAGAGCCAATGTATCTTAATCCACATGGACATTGTATCAGGTATACCACAAATTTGGTAAACTGGGTATAACCTGATTGATATTGCAGTTCATCATCATAGATTAGTTGAAAAGTTCAAATGCCATGCCCCGGACAATATGGCCACAGCCATAGCAACCAGGGACCAGCCTTACCATCCCGATTCTTGTGAACGTTATCCCACACTAATTTGTAAATTAGTTGTAAGGATTGGCAATAGTTTTTTTAGCATAGACCCTTTTTATTTGACAAGACGATACTAAGACTGCCTTATTATTATTTGATGGTCGTAGCTTGCTCCCATCTTAGCTTTAGGTTTAGATTAGGTGTTTTTCTCACCCATTATACAGTTTAATAAACACCCTTGAACTGTGATCACGTGTGTCTGTCTGTACTGTTGCCACCACAAGTTCCTTACAAACCAAGGAGGACAAGTCTTGATGAAGGTTTGATGTTACCACCTACCATGTGTAGAAGGTCTCTTTATAGTCTGTCGTCAAAGTCACCCCTTTTCCCCCTTTTCCCAAATGAGGGGATAGACCCGGCTCTGTTCTTCCACCTCTTCAGGCTTCTCAGAAATATTAGGTGCTTCTGTATTTTCGTGTAATTGATCACAAACCCAGATGCCTTACGAAAATCGTACAGGAGTACCAATACTCTCGGTATTGGCTGGGCCGTGTTCCATTATGTGAGGGATCTGAGGGCATCCTCACTTCTTTCCCCAACATATCCTCCCCCCATGTGGCCAGGAAAAGGCAGTCGCTTTGGTATCCTGACCCTGTGGGTGAATATGCAAGGCAGGATCACCTGGGTGGAGGAGACTTGGGGAGTGGGGATGAGGCACCTGTGGGTGAGACATTGTGTCCCCCATTTCTAATGAGCCTAATATTCCCCAGATCTTTGTAGGGTATTATCAATCCCTTCCCTATTTTCCTAGACCATCTACCCCCAAAGCACACCAATTAGGTACTGAGACAAGAAGGCATCAATTGAAACAGAGGAAAGACTGGACAAAGAAATGTGAGCAGTCTAGTTGTTGGGCTCATAACCATTGAGCAGGGAACTTTAAAAGAGGCTCAGATGAGAGGTATAAGGGGAAGAACGGGAAGTGCGAAGGAGAGTTCCAGGGCAGAAGCTGTGGTGGTGAGCAGGCACCTTCCCGAGATGCTAGGAGGTTTATGGAGCACGATCCAGTGCAACGAGCGAGAGGGGCTCATTGGCAGTCTGAGGCAGAGCGTAGAAAGCAGTTCAGCGCAGATCAAAGGTACCGGGAGCTTTGGAGAGGCTCCTAAACGCTTGCCGCTGCAGGACCACTGACTGCAGATGACCGGAGCTCTGCAGTAAGCAGTTGGGAAGCGAGGAAGCTGTAGAGGATGCCGAACGTCAGAAGGAACCAGCGTGAGCAGACTGTGAAAGGAAACAAGTCTTCAGAAAGCAACCAAAAGCGGGAATCTGACTGTAAGAAAGTCGGGTGAAAGGGGGGCCCTAGATATGGTGGATGGGCAGTTTTGAAGCAAGATACAGTTGGGTTTGAATATCTGAATTGAACACGAGGAAAAAGTGAATGGAAAGCAAGCATTGCCACGAGTCAAATAAGCCATCATTACTAAGAGTCAAATAAGCTAACATTGTTAAGAGTTCAGGGATCAAGCATTGCCGGGAGTCAAGAATAATAAGTAGCAAAGCAGGTATGCAAGAGAATACGTTTCCTAGCAGGAGAGTGTACTGGGAAGATTATGATGGTTTTGCAAGTGAAAGCTACTGAACAAGAGAATATTAATGATATCTGTGAGAATAAAGCTTCAAAGGCAGTTGATGTCATGATGCCTACCTCCAAGGAGCCAGGTCCGACCCAGCAACCCCAGAGGCAGGCATCATTTCCCCCAGGGGAGCGCCAGCGGGCCCAAGCTCAGGCTCATGTTGGACCTCTGTCCTGGCGCCTTAGGCGCCAGGCTCATAAAGCTAGACATGTGTTCAAGTGTTTTAATGTGCACTTACCTGATGCAGACCATGCTGCCACATCCAGGCCCTCTTGAGGCCTGAATGGAACTACTTTACCTGTGGGACTACTTTCCATCCGGGTGTGGTCGGGTAAGGATACATACCTGATTGGAGGAAGGATACACACTTGGGACTTCTTCCAAAGCTATTTAAACCACACCCGATCAGCAACTCACGCTTCGCGTTGTTCTGCTCCTCGCAGCTGGACGCTCACCGTGTCAGCTCCTGCATCTGGACTTCAGCCACGCCTGTCAGCATCCTGGGTCACCTACAAAGGGAGACAAGGGACCTTACCAGCTAAAATCTGCACCACGGAGACATCACCGACGATCCTGAAAGGGAAGGCATTATTTTTAAAAGCATTTTGTTACGATCGCTGCAGCGCTGCATTTCCCTCACCTTTCCTGGGTTCCTCCATCTTCAGCAACGATCATCCGGATACACAGCCACTTCCCAGAGCCTAGAGAAAAAGACAAGAATAAGAGGTGAGAGAAGGAAGGGAATAAGACTTACCTGTTGGGTCATTCCCATTTCATTTCGGGTCTTGCCGCTTCCAGGCATTTTCCGGACCCCGGCCCCTATGGGGAAAAAAGACAAAGACATTGAATGAGCGTATGCAAAGACAATTCCCGAGCGCTCATCCAGAACTAACCTGCCATTTACTGGAACTGGAACTGCACGTTTCACTTCGGGTCGGCGCCATATCTCCGGCATTCCGAACCCCGGCCCCTATGGGGAAAAAAGACATAAGCATTAGCGCTTGCTGCAAAAAGACAATGAACATTATTATTAAGCTTGGACTTTTGAACTTGCAACAGAACTTTTACAGAGCCTTACCTGAATAGTCAAGCTTACCTGAACTCCCATCAATCCTCAATCCAGTGAAGTAACTGGGTTTCAACGCGCCCCTGCATCGGAAGCAGGATGGAGAGCTCATCCTTCCTGACCCTAAGGTGAGACTTCACGGGGAATCGTGGAAGGGTATCGTGGAGGGTTGGAAGAGAGTGGGAGGCTTGAGCATAACTCAGTCAGTAGGTAATACTCCCTTTTCACGCACAGGGGAATATTCCTGCGAGCCGGAGAAGCCAGAGTAGAGGGCCCTTCCTGTCCATCTTCAGAGTCCTGCGCTTCACCATTGAAGAAGCATCAGCACTCGAAGCCAGACCTGCGCCTCCGTGGGAATCAGGTGAGCGTTACAGAACGCAAAGCCTACCCACAATTTCCCACCCGGGCGCTATGGAGACTTCTGAGACTGACCAGCTGGCCCAGCTTTTGGGGGAATTACGGGCAGAGATGCACTCAGCCCGCCAGGAGACTAATGCTCTCAAAAGAGAACTGATCTTATCCAAGGAAAGAACAGATGACCTAGCCAAAAGGTTATTGCAGGCCCAGGCAGGGCACACTCCTTTACCTAATTCCGGAGACATTTCCACATCAATGGGTTTGAGTAACCCGGTACAAATTAATCTACCTGGACACATGCCTTTGGCCCCGCCTGAACGTTTTGCGGGGGATCCCAAGAAATATGCCGTCTTTATGAACCAATGTCGTTTACACTTTCTATGCAGACCCGGAGCCTTCCCCAACGACCAGACCAAGGTAGCCTTTATACTATCTTACCTCAGTGGCAGTGCTGCCGATTGGTCTATTCCATTGGTAAATCAGGATGATCCCATTCTTCAGAATTTTCAGGGCTTCCAGGCCAGCATGGAAAGATTGTTCGCTCGACACTCTCAACGACAGGCCCTTGATAACGAACTGCTATCCTTACGACAAGGTAATCAGGATCTTCTGTCCTACATAGCCACCTTTAACAGACTGGTTGTGGAAACTGGATGGCCAGAAAGCAGAAGGATCACATTGTTTCATCGAGGCCTGCGCGGAGAGCTTAAGGATGTTCTAGCTCAGATAGTAAACCCACCCCAGGTCTGCGCAGACTACATTGACTTGGTGGTTCAACTTGATCACAGACTTCAAAATAGAAAAGCAGATCGGTTCAAGTATGAAAACCGAGCACCGATCAAAACCCACGCTAACTCCAAGAGTACCGACGTATCTGAACCTATGCAAATCGGTGGTGTTAAAGGACCATTAACGCAGAAAGAACGAGAGAGAAGGCGGCAAATGCAACTTTGTCTGTATTGCGGGACTTCTGGTCACTTTCTTCGAAATTGTCCAGTTAAACCACTTAAGAAGGTGGTTGGAGCTACTGATAACGAATTAGTGACACCTGATTCGGGAAACGACCTAGCCCGGCAAGCGTAGGGGTCCGCTTGCCGAGCTTGAAAACTAACTCTTTGACCTCGCATTTTGTCATGCCAATGGTGCTCGTGGACCCAAAACAGCCTCAGCAGTTGCATGCTATAAAAGCATACATCGACAGTGGAGCTATTGGAAATTACATAGACCGTGAATTGGCTTCCAGGATTAAGCTTCCTCTCCGCCCAAAAGTAACCCAAGATGTCATTACTACAGTAGATGGAACCGAAATAGCCTCAGGGCCTGTAACGCATTCCACTGTTGAAGTGACACTGGTGGGTCAGGATGGACATCGGGAAGCAATCGTGTTTGATGTGATCAAGGCCCCACAATTTCAAGTAATTCTTGGAATTCCTTGGTTAGAAACACATAATCCCAGAATAGACTGGCGAGCAAAGAAGATAAGTTTTCCTGATTGTGAACCAACTTGTTATCCAAGAAATCCAGCTATGGATCTAGCCTCAGCAACTTCCACCCCTGTACAGCTACCGTCAGAATACCAAGAATTCCAAGACGTTTTTCAGAAAGAACAGGCTAACACGTTACCTCCCCATCGGTCTTATGATTGCCAAATCGATCTGGTACCCAATGCTCAACTACCTTGTAGTAGGATTTATGCTCTTACGGAACCTGGGAACCTGCATTTGCGTCAGTATTTAGATCAGTACCTAGCCAATGGTTTCATTCGCCCGTCCAAGTCTCCTGTCTCTTCAGCTCTGTTCTTCGTGCCGAAAAAAGAAGGCGACCTTAGAACGTGTATAGACTATCGCGCCTTAAATCAAATAACGATTAAGAATCGTTATCCTCTGCCCTTGATCCCTGAGCTTATCGACCAGGTGAAAGACGCTTGTGTGTACACCAAGTTAGATCTCCGAGGAGCTTATCACCTGGTGCGCATAAAAGAAGGCGACGAATGGAAGACTGCATTCCGCACCAAGTTTGGGCTTTTCGAATATCAGGTGATGCCCTTCGGTTTGTGTAATGCACCTGCCGCCTTTCAGTACTTTATGAATGATGTTCTTCGGGAACTTATCGATGTCTGTGTCATTGTTTACATTGACGACATCCTGGTGTACTCTTCTTCAGAATCTGATCACAGAAAACATGTTAGGGCAGTTCTTGAGAAACTGCGCCAGCACAGACTATTTGCAAAACTCGAAAAATGCGTTTTTCATACCACAGAAGTTGAGTTTCTCGGATTCATCCTGACACCTCAAGGAGTCCGAATGGACTCGCGAAAGGTGGACGCCATCCTCAAATGGCCATCTCCAAGCTCGGTGAAGGGAGTTTGCCAATTTCTATCGAAGATTCATCCCGGAATTTTCCCGAACAGTCCAACCCATCACCGCTCTCCTAAAGAAAAACAAACGCTTCGAATGGACTCTTGAGGCCGAACAAGCCTTCCAGGATCTGAAAACCAAATTCACCTCTGCACCTGTATTGAAGCACCCGCACCCAGATCTCCCGTACATAGTGGAAACCGATGCATCCAGTTCGGCCATGGGAGCTGTCCTGTCGCAAAGAGACCCAAAAACTAACCAACTACACCCAGTGGCCTTTTGGTCCAGAAAATTTTCTCCTCCTGAAATCAACTACGCAATTACCGATAAAGAGTTACTGGCCATCAAATCTGCTTTCAAGGCTTGGCGTCACTACCTTCTCGGGGCAAGACACACCATCACCGTAATTGCTGACCACAGAAACCTACAGTATTTAAAGACGGCCAAAGCTCAATCTTCACGACAACTCCGATGGGCTCTATTCTTTGCGGAATTTGATTTTGTAATTACCTATCGCCCTGGCTGCAAGAATGGAAAAGCGGACGCCTTATCCCGGATTGGCATGGAAGAACCTAATTCGAGCTTAGAACCTGTGCCCATCATACCTGAGCAAAGAATCTTAGGCTTAACTTCATTGCAAACTATTGAGGATATCCAAACGCAAGTAAAACAACTTCTAGACTCTTCAACCTTACTGGAATGGAGTCAAAAGGGTCCTCATTACACTGTTAAGGATGACTTACCCTACTTCCAGGAGCGGTTGTTTCTGCCAAGTAAAGAATTGCAAGAACTTGTTATTGCCCATCATCATGAATCTTTAATGGAAGGACACCCTGGTATCGCTAAAACGGAGGAAAAAATCAAACGCCACTTCTGGTGGCCTTCTTGGAGAAAAGACATAAAGTCTTTTGTACTGTCTTGTGGAATTTGCGCCCAAAACAAGGCTCAAAAGAAAAGGCCAGCCGGCCTACTTCAACCCTTGGATGTCCCACCGGCACCATGGCACACCCTGTCAATGGACTTTATAACAGATCTGCCTCCTTGTGCTGGTTACAACACAATCCTTGTAATTGTGGACCTATTCTCCAAAATGGCCCACTTTATCCCTTTAAAGGGTTTGCCTTCATCTTCCACCTTGGCCAAGGAATTCCTGGAGAATATAGTTCGCATACATGGTTTCCTTTCCATATTAGTCTCGGATCGTGGAAGTCAATTTATCTCACATTTTTGGAAGAAGTGTTGCCAACTAGCACAAATAGATGTGCGGTTATCCACCAGCCACCACCCCCAGACCGACGGACAAACCGAGAGAACCAATCAGACTCTCGAGCAATATCTTCGGTGCATGTTACACCAATCCGAGTTAAATTGGAAAGACATCCTTTGGATCGCAGAATATGCATACAACAATTCAGTGCATTCTGGAACCGGACAAACCCCCTTTTATACTTTGTATGGTCACCATCCTCGGACCTCTGACCTAGATCCACCTCTGACCCTGGAAATGCCCGCAGTAAATCATCTGCATTCCACAATAACCCGAGCCTTCAAAGAAGCTGCAACTCATTTACAGCAAGCCAAGAAAAAGTATAAAGAAAACGCTGATTTTCACCGAAGTAAAACTCCTCCTTACCAAGTAGGAGACCAGGTATGGCTAGCAACTAAACATTTACCCCTCAAGGGCCCGCGAACCTTCAATCCCAGATTCATAGGACCTTATCCCATCAAAGCTATAATCAACCCAGTGGCCTTTAAACTGGATCTACCGTCCAACATGCGTGTTCATCCAGTTTTTCATGCAACACTTTTGAAGCCAGTACAACCAGGAACCCTATTATCCAAGCCTCCAGATCCAGTTCAAATTGAAGGGGAATTAGAATTCGAAGTTAAAGACATTTTAGACTCCAAGGTGGTAAAGTCGAAACTCTTTTATCTTGTTGATTGGAAGGGATATGGACCTCAGGAGAGATCGTGGGAGCCTAGTAACCATGTCCACGCACCTCGATTAGTACAAAGGTTTCACCGGAGATTTCCGAACAAGCCCAAACCCCCGGAAAGAAGAACCTTGGGAGGGGCCTTGAGGGGGGGTACTGTCATGATGCCTATCTCCAAGGAGCCAGGTCCGACCCAGCAACCCCAGAGGCAGGCATCATTTCCCCCAGGGGAGCGCCAGCGGGCCCAAGCTGAGGCCCTTTGGACGCAGTCCTGGCGCCTTAGGCACCAGGCTCATGTTGGGCCTCTGTCCTGGCGCCTTAGGCGCCAGGCTCATAAAGCTAGACATGTGTTCAAGTGTTTTAATGTGCACTTACCTGATGCAGACCATGCTGCCACATCCAGGCCCTCTTGAGGCCTGAATGGAACTACTTTACCTGTGGGACTACTTTCCACCCGGGTGTGGTCGGGGAAGGATACATACCTGATTGGAGGAAGGATACACACTTGGGACTTCTTCCAAAGCTATTTAAACCACACCCGATCAGCAACTCACACTTCGCGTTGTTCTGCTCCTCGCAGCTGGACGCTCACCGTGTCAGCTCCTGCATCTGGACTTCAGCCACGCATGTCAGCATCCTGGGTCACCTACAAAGGGAGACAAGAGACCTTACCAGCTAAATCTGCACCACGGAGACATCACCGACGATCCTGAAAGGGAAGACATTATTTTTAAAAGCATTTTGTTACGATCGCTGCAGCGCTGCATTTCACTCACCTTTCCTGGGTTCCTCCATCTTCAGCAACGATCATCCGGATACACAGCCACTTCCCAGAGCCTAGAGAAAAAGACAAGAATAAGAGGTGAGAGAAGGAAGGGAATAAGACTTACCTGTTGGGTCATTCCCATTTCATTTCGGGTCTTGCCGCTTCCAGGCATTTTCCGGACCCCGGCCCCTATGGGGAAAAAAGACAAAGACATTGAATGAGCGTATGCAAAGACAGTTCCCGAGCGCTCATCCAGAACTAACCTGCCATTTACTGGAACTGGAACTGCACGTTTCACTTCGGGTCGGCACCATATCTCCGGCATTCCGAACCCCGGCCCCTAAGGGGAAAAAAGACATAAGCATTAGCGCTTGCTGCAAAAAGACAATGAACATTATTATTAAGCTTGGACTTTTGAACTTGCAACAGAACTTTTACAGAGCCTTACCTGAATAGTCAAGCTTACCTGAACTCCCATCAATCCTCAATCCAGTGAAGTAACTGGGTTTCAACGTGCCCCTGCATCGGAAGCAGGATGGAGAGCTCATCCTTCCTGACCCTAAGGTGAGACTTCACAGGGAATCGTGGAAGGGTATCGTGGAGGGTTGGAAGAGAGTGGGAGGCTTGAGCATAACTCAGTCAGTAGGTAATACTCCCTTTTCACGCACAGGGGAATATTCCTGCGAGCCGGAGAAGCCAGAGTAGAGGGCCCTTTCTGTCCATCTTCAGAGTCCTGCGCTTCACCAATGAAGAAGCATCAGCACTCGAAGCCAGACCTGCGCCTCCGTGGGAATCAGGTGAGCGTTACAGTTGAAAGGATACTGAGTCAAGTCTCATTGTGAAGCTGAAACTGTGGCAAGAAACAGAAGTAAGATGTGTCGGCTGCAGGTCCTGTGTATGGTGGTCTGACAACTGCGCCTAGACTGAATACCCCCATCGAAGGAAAAGCCACACTATGATTAAATAGAGGAAGCTTATGTGAATTGAGATTGATGAGCTAAGCTTTAAATTGGTGACAAGTAACCAAACTCTAAGATCTGGTGAAATATCCCAAGGAACTGTGTTATGTTAGAACTTTAAGTATCCCAAGGAAATCTGTTGTTTTGAAACATTGGAAGACTTGAAATCCAGGGGAAGGGAACCCCTTTGTGCCCTTTGTGGTAAAGTGAACTATTTTGAGTCATGGGCAAGGCAAAACCATGTTCCACTTAAGAGCTGTAATAAGCTCTGACTATTATTTGAAACACTTATCATTTGATAAGGTCGTCCCTACACATTGTATTCAGTTAGATGTGAGGGTAAGTATAGGATTTGGACATGGACAGACATTTGCTTTAGACTTCCTGACACAGACTATAATTAGTTTCATTTGGGTAGGGAAATCCCACCTTCGCTTAGGGCAAGTTAGGTATTTTACCAACCCTCATTTATAGTTAACAAAGTTTATATGTTGAACTTCTATCTTGTTGTCTGTATCTCATTCATGGTGCCTTCACAGTAAGAACAACATCATCGGCATATAGTGTTATTTTGTGAGACTACCTTTGCATAATACCAATTCCACCCCCTTTTCTCACCTTATAAAACAAGCTAGAGATTCCACAGCCATAGCAAAAATCAAGAGAGGGAGAGGGAGAGAGAGAGAGAGAGAGAGAGGAGACAGCCCTGTCGATTGCTTCTCCGTATGTTAATTGGTGCTGAACACCGCCCATCAGTTTGAAGTTTCATGTTTGGCATCTGGAGGTTTGCCAATACCATTAGAATAAAATTTGGGCCACAATGAAAAGATTTCAACGTCGCACTCAAGTAACCTGAGTACATACTATCAAAGACTTGTGTAGCATCGAGTGATGTCACCGAGATCTTCTGACTGAACCCTTTGGGCGAGTCTATAACATTGGCAGCTCTCCTGATATTATCCTGCGTATTGCACCCCATTATAAATCCCGACTGAGCAGGATGAACACTTTTGGGAAAAACTGCCATTAATCGCATGGCCAGAATTTTAGCTTATATTTTGCCATCCCCGTTAAGCAGGGATATGGGACAATAACTCCCAAATTGAGTTGGACCCTTCCCAGGCTTCAGTAACAACAACATAGACGAGTGACCCATGTCTTGCAAAACTACCCCCTTGTCCTGATAACATTAAACAACTTAGTCAAGGGCTGTAACAGCTCTGGTTGAAATGCGCTATAATATCCATTTCCACACCCATCAGGTCCCAGCAATGTGTTATGCGGCAGGGTATCAATAACTCTCCCCAGTTCCTCAGAGGATATTGAAGACTCCAATCATTGCCTGTCTCTGCCGATATCCAGGACAGTCCTGCTTTTCACCGACATTCTAATTGGCTTCTGGGATATAACCTTTCCTCCTTCACTAGGCGTTCATAGAAGGATTCCATAATACCCAGTTTGTCTGCCTCTGCTCCGTTCTATTCACCCTTCTCGTCTTTTAACTGTAAGATGTCATTTCTCCCCCTCTGTTTATGCGGTTTTTCAGCCAAGAATCGATAACCCTTATTTCCTTTCTTATAATAGGATTGCCTGGTTTGAATCAATAATTGGGCCGAATGATCTGCTAATTGTTCCTCCAAATGCATTCTTAATTTTGTGAGTTCCTGCAGAGATTTCAGTGAACCCCTACTTTTATGTCTTCTTTCGGCCTCTGCTACTTCCTGTTTGTCATGCCACTTACGTGGTGCTGCCGCTCAGGTGTCCTGGTGCCCTTTTGGCGTTTGTACCCTTGCTGGAGAAAGCTCCGTTCCTGGGTGGTCTGGGCACAGGTCTCGGTGGGTGCCGCCATTGCTGCAGATCTGCACATGTGCGGGAGGCCGTGTTCAGTGTTCGCCCATGTGCAGTTCATCGGGCTTTTCGGGTTACCAGGGTAACTGCCACCGCCATCCCCAGCCTCCATTTCACCCGGATGAGGTGCTCCTCTGTGTTCTCAATGCAGATGTTTCCCTGTTCCTGCCTTCAGCACCTAAACTCGTTGCTTGCCAGTTTTTTTCTGCCTTCGTTCTTGGGGACCCAACCCCTGTGGATCCCTCCTTCCTGCTGCGCTGTTTTGTCCTTCCTTCCTGTATGACTATTCGCCTGTTCTTCCCTCCTGCTGCCTTGTATTATTTGCAACACCTGTTTTCGTGCCCCATTCCTGCTACCCTGTCATTTGCAGGTTCCTGCTTGTCATAGCTTAGTTTGCTGCTGCCTTGCTTCATCTGTTGGTAGCTGCAGTCCTGTTTGTCAGTCCATCCAGCACACTGCTTTCCAGTACAACCTCTTAGGACATCTGTATCCTGAGTGGCCTTCCCTGCCAGTGCCCAGCACTGTCCTTATGCCACGATAATCAGGGAAGTGCTGTCCCATGGCCCGAGTAGCTGATTCAGCGCTCCACTGTGCTCAAGGGTAGCATTGGGTTGGTTTCCTGCACTACGCTGTCTTCTGGAGAACCCTTTGCGGCAGTCTGGCTTCCTCATCTCAACAATATCAACAACAAAGGAAAGCAGGTGTGCAGCACCAGCAAGATGCTTTGCATAACACTGTTGAAGTGCAACTCGGATTGATTCCTGTGCCTTTAAAAATGCTGCTGTTACCCTATACATTCTCCTCTACATACTGATTTCCCAGTATCCCAAATCACCCTCCAATCCATATCTCCAACTTAATTTTCCCAAAAATACTGCATTTTTATTTTTTGTTAATAACATTTTCTAACTATTTGTTCCCAAATTGTCCCGTTTAGTGGGGCTCTTGACAAACTGTTGGTTTGGAAAATGTCATCCAAATCCATCCAGCAAGCAAAGGTTTTTAGCCTCCCTCAGCCTCTCTGCTGTAAAAAGCACCAAGGCCGATATAATGGTTTTGAGGAGGGAGCACACCCTTCTCTGTCAAATATTTTAAAAAACTACTGAATACATTTACCTCAATCCAGTCACAAAATTTAAGTCAATGCTTTGTGCCAAAAGTATTTATTTGGTCCACATCTGACCAGCAGTTTTCGTGCTACGGCTGTTAAAAAACTGCACATTTCTCAGTTGGAACATGAATGAGCTGAAAATTGTGATGTTTTATTTTCACTGCCAAACTTTTTGTTTTCATTCATGTCAATCTAGCAAGTCAAAAGTTATTAGCAATAGAATTTTGGGGGAAAAATGCTGCTTTTTCATTTCTGAAAAGCCTGTCAGCTGCTCATCTGGAATGCACCATGGGAGATATAGCTATAGTTTTGGGAGAAGGGGCACTCCCATCTCTGTCAATTATTTTAACAACTACTGGACCGAATAACCCCAGACCCCTCCCGGAAATCGAGTTAACGCTTCGTTCCCAAGTTGTTTCATACCTGGTTCCAACTTGTCCAGAGGGTTTCTCTCTGCGCTTGAGCACAAATGGGACTTGTTCCTCTATAGGAAAAGGAATGGGGACTAGGCCGAAACAACTTTTTTCTTCATAACTTCTTTATTTTTTAACGCATCTTTCCCCAACTGGGGGTTTGTGAGTACAATTTTGTTTGCAAAATTTCAGCCAAATCCATCATGCGAGATCCATCATGGGTTTCCCATGGAACTTGATACTCAACTATAGTGCGGCGACCACCGCACTATGATATAAATATATATGTATTATAAATGTGTATATATATATATATATATATATATGTACAGAACTCCCATTGGTTCTGCGTTACCCTGCAGACGTTTGTCTAGACCATGACTGGTGGCAAAGACCCAGCTATATGCTGCTGGGCTAATCAGGTGGGTTTTTACATCCTACTCCCTTACTTTACAAGTTCAAGATGTTTTTGCTCCCAGAAACCTTTGTTTTTTTCTGAGTAATATAGTGCCCTTGCCACCAGTTCTCCTGCACCAAACTATTCTCTTCTTCAACAATTCATTAGATTCAGGTCGGGGCAACATAAATAATTTCGGACACTGACAGCAAGGCATGGGTCCTTTTATGTCAATGTTGGCCAATGTAGGGAACTGAATCGAAGAACTATCCACTGACTGCTATCCTTCAAACACCCTGTCAGCCGATCAAAAAGTCACAGCAACTAATCAACATGACCTCAGCCATAAGATGGAAATGCTTTTTCAAGTGGCTGCCAGGCATCCTGTAGCTCACTACAAAACACTTACATGCCTAATGAAAGTAAATGTGCTCAACCCATTAAATGACCTGTATGCCCCAAATCATAATTGCCATGCCACAAACATGGCAGCTAATGTTGAACAAATAGGGCAACTAACACACACATTTGGCACTCACTCACTCCTTTTCGCTTCTGTTTGGATTGGGACTGAGAGCAAATACTTCCAGTTTTACTTGTGCATTGCCACCAGCATATTTGGGATTCTCAATATTGCAGAAAGAGCAGAGCTCCCCAAAACAGATTGTTTCCCTTAGATGATCATTCTGGTCCATCCAGATGACCCCCTTGTATTGCCCGAGGTAACGTCAAGGGTGAGAGTAATGAAGATAATTCCCAGAAGGCTAGAACTGGCTTAAAAGGGGTAACTAGGATAACCCAAAAAGGCAATTGAAAGCAATTGAGATCTCTACAGGGACAGCTGGAGAGGTGCCCTGCACTCGGATGAGAACTTAGTGTAGTGCACTCTAAACCGAGTATCCTCAGAGCTGCCCCCCTAACTTGCCTGTAAAGCAGGTTTCAGGAGGCTTTGGTGCTTCTTGACTCGGGGCCCAGACACCCTCACAATGGCCGTGGATCAGTCAGTGAATCTCCTGTTTTTATTGCAGTTTTTTGAAGATTGCCTTTCTTCCTTTCTTCTGGCAGTGCAGTGTGCTGCTGTGTCTCAAAGTGCTTCGACCAGTTGGCAGGCAGCATGTAAGCCCTATATAAAACATCAAAACAAACATTGACAAATCCAACACGTATGGTTTGTATATTGAAATCCATAGCCATTTACCAGGCATTTACTTATTTGCCATAAACTGCCATCACTTACCAGGTGCCGCAATCATTTGCTCTGGTAGTGGTACTCGCATACTTAGATCATTTGTTGCCGCACCGACCATAGCTAATGCCTTATAGGCTCCCGCTACAGTCACAGATGACCCCCAAATCACTCTGAGACTGAAATGGTTAATTTGAAGCTTGGTTTTATTAGAGGTTTGTGGGACCTAAGGCTGTCCCTTGCTCCCTCGTCTCCCGTAGGGTCCCTCCCTAACATAGGCACCCTTAACCCTGGGTTAGTGTTACCTATCGGTAACCCCTATTGTCTAAAGCTCTGTTCTTGTGCAGTGGTGCCTTTCCTGCAGGCAGACTCTAAACTCCCTCTGGGCTTCCTTACTGTCCCTACTCTAAACAGATGTTAGTGTTCTAATAGGGAGTCAGAAATAGTGCATTGCACACGCTCACTGGACATAAGCTAGTTCACTCACGCATGTCTTTCCCTGTCTATACTCACCCCCTCCTTCTCCTACCATCATTCCTGTATCCCTCTGATGCTTCACTCCTCGTAGGTCACATCCTGTCACACTGGGTGCAGTGTCCTCTCTTGCCTCTGCTGAATCACGGTGGTCATGTTGTAGATGCGACCAGGAAACCTCACCACATAGTTATGTGGGATGGGCCGCGTTCAGGCACATCCCAGGGGAAGTGACATTGGGGTTAGGGAGGCGGGTGGCGGGGAAAGGGGCTGTTCCACTTTGTAACCTGAATAAAGAAGACGTGCCAAAGAACCCCTCTGCCTGCTGTGTCATTCTTAGGACGAGGGCGTAGCCTCCCGTTTGACGTAGCGGCAGCCCCCGTCTATCAGAAACCGCACATTGGCGACGAGCAGGTCACGGACCTGGGTAGCACAGCAGTGCCCTGCTGGGGAGCTGCATGGCCCATCACAGGCTTGGGAAGGATGCCGTCGGGCATGGTCCAGGCACATCGGCGCTCCTCCCTATAGTCAGCCCTCGTTCCCTCGCCGGCTTCTGCAGCCCCGGTCCCCGCCCTGCTGCAGGGAGGGAAGGAGAGCACCATTCCTGCTCCTGTTTCAGGCCGTGTACGGCCTACGGTGCGCTCGGGGAGCCTCGGCAAAAGAGGTGAGGCACGCCCTTCACCCCACCACACACACGGCGGAAGCTAAGTGCTGCTGGCGACGGCGCACAAAAGGGACATTAGTACGTGTCATGCGGCACTCCATAAAGGGAATCAGCACGTGCCAAGGACAATAAGGCACAAGGGGACATTAGAACGTGCCACGCAGCACTCATAAGGGAAATCAGCACTTGCCAAGGAGAATAAGGCATGCCCCCCCCTCCTCCTCAGCATACAGGCCCTGGTACAGCCACCAGCCCAGGGTGAAGAGGCAAGATATCTCCCCACAATCCCGATGAGTGGCAAAAGGACAGAAGGGGTGCAAAAGACAGGGTTTAGGCACAGGGGCAAGGCCTGTGCACCCAGCAGTACACCGGACACTGAACAGGGACCACAAAATACCAAGAGAAAAAAGAGCTACGTACCACAGGCTCAGAAGGGCTACCTCTACGGTTCACCTTGACGGATGAAGCGGCATCCTCCACATCAGCAGATGTCGCTCCGGGAGGTGCTGCTGGACCGGCAAACCCACCCGGAGGCGCTTCACAAGTGCTACAGCTGCCCCACGCTTTCGATCTGTGGGACACCAGCAATCTGGGTCCCAGATGGGCAATATGGCTGAGGGACTTCAAATTCTACATGGGGGCCATCGGTCTTACAGATGACACACGCCTAAAGAACACCTTGTCCATGGCAGTGGGACCAGCAGTGCGGGACATCGCTGGGGAGTTACTCGACCTGGACATGACGTGACATACTGCGATCTGCATAGCAAACTATCAGAATACTTCGCCCCCCATACTAACATATACTATGAGAGGCACATCTTTCATACTACATGTCAGGAAAAAGGGGAGTCCCTCGACAACTACTTCATGAGGCTCTGCATCAAACTCTACTGCGAATTCCACCGATATTCAAACGAAGAGACCCTGCGGTCTCAAGTCATTGCGGGCTGCAAGTCACAAGCATTCCGGAAGAAGCTACTGCAAAAGCAGCGCTCGCTGGAGGACATCTTAGCGCTGTCTAAGATCGAAGCGGCCCTAGATTCCCAGCTCATTAACTTGGGGAAGATCACAGTACACCACAAACCGGCAGAGGCAAACGCCATCAACAAACTGTCCACAACGCCGAGTCAATTAGGTAGGAAGTCAGAAGCAACTTGCTTCCGTTGCGGATACGAATACCCTCACACGGGCGAATGCCTGCCCTGTGGCAACAATGCGATGCATGTGGGGGAGACAACCACTTTCGGCCTGTCTGCAAGAACGCCCCAGTCCTCGCTCCCAGCAGACAGAGATTCCAGGAACGACGCAGAAGCAGCAGGGCAATCCCCCCAGGTGGTGGGCCGGAAGGAGAGCCCAGAGGCCAGAGGAGAGAAGAACGTGAACGTCGGAACACGTACACCGTAGAAGACCGCCGGGCTCCTGGGGGCGTCAGGCACACCGGCAGGAAAAGATTTGTTTGATGAATAGAGATGAGGTCCCTGTCGAGCAGTCCATCCCCATCATCGGGTGACGACCAATGCAAGAAGGGCTATGTGTGGGCCCTCAACAACAGTACTACCACCCAACACAACCCTATACTCACACTAAAGGTCAACAACACCCCGGTGGAAGTCCTCATCGGTACGGGGGCGAAAGTAAACATCATAAGCGAAGCGACTTATAACGCTCTAGCCCAGCCCCCTTAGCTCAAACGGTCAACAATTGACATTTACCCATATGGGTCGACCGCGCCTTTAATCTGCTAAGGCATGATAACGGCCTGGTGCACTCACAGGACTTATGCGGCAAAGATACCGTTACATGTGCTAAAGACGGATGCCAACAGTGGCTGCATCCTCAGTTTCAGGACGGCTGTCGACATGGGGCTGCTACATATCCTATACCAGCTAATGGCACAAAAGTACTTTGCCATCTCAGAAGACGTGGAAGCCGCATTCCCGAAACTATTCAAAGGGCTAGGTAAACTGAAACACAGAAAAATTCAACTGCACATAAATCCTGAAGTCCGACCGGTAGCCCAACATTACAGGGGCATACCTGTGAATATAGAGAGGCAAGTAAAGGAGGAGATAGACAAGTTACAGGTAACAGGTTACAACAGGTAATCGAGCCCGTCACTGGTCCCACCCTGTGGGTGTCACCCATAGTGCCCAAGAAGTCGCCGGATGGATCCATACGGTTGTGCGTGGCCATGCAGAGAGCAAATGAAGCGATCGACTGCGAACGACATCAAGCGCCAAGGATCACTGATATGATCCACTTGCTCCACGGAGTGAAGGTGTTTTCCAAGCTTGACCTCACAAAAGGGTACCATCAAATAGAGATAGCACCCAAATCTTGATACATCACCACTTTCGCAACACACCTGGGAGTGTTTCGTTATAAAAGACTCAGTTTCGGCATCTCTTCGGCTGCAGAAATATTTCAGGAGGAGATTCACAAGCTCATAAGGCATGTTACCAACTGCCTCAACTACTCAGACGACATGTTGGTGTTTGGAAAATCCAAGGAAGAACATGATGTGGCCTTGCACAGAGTGTGTGCCGCACTCCAGTCTGCCGGTCTCCTGCTCAACAAGTGGGAATTTGGAAAAGGGTCACTTCAGTTCTTCGGGCACATCTTTTCAGAAAAGGGGATGCGGCCCGACCCGGACAAAGTGGCGGCTCTCAATACTGCACAACCCCCCCAGAACACATCCGAACTACATTCCATCTTGGGCCTGGCGAGTTACTGCTCCAGAAATTGCAAGGACTAAGCCACCGTAAGCAATCCACTTTGATTACTCACCCGCAAAGATCAGCCGTTTGAATGGTCAAAAGACTGCCAGAGTGCATTTGAAACAATTTGCAACAACATCGCCCGGGCCGAAGACATGGCATACTGTGACGCATAACGAAAGACCGAAGTAATCGTGGACGCTAGTCCGGTAGGGCTAGGGGCAATCCTCATGCAGAGAGTCCTCGCTGAACATTCCAGCGTGTTCATCATAGCCTACGCCAGCAGGAGTCTCACACCCACGGAACAGGAATACTCTCAGGCGGAGAAGGAGAGCTTGGCTGTAGTATGGGCCTTTGTGTATTTCCACCTGTTCCTTTATGGGAAAGCATTCACCGTCATAGCGGACCACCAGGCCCTCCTGAAAATATACAGGGACCTAAAGGCCAGAATGCCCCACAGGATCGCCAGATTGGGTTTGCGCCTACAAGACTACAAGTTTGACATCCAACATCGCCCGGGCAAAGAGGACAATCCAGCTGACTACCTCTCCCGCAACCTGACAGGCCCGGCTCTCGCGGGACCCTCCACCGCGGAGGCCTACATCAATTACATGGTGCACCATCTCCAACCGCTCCCAGTAGAGTGGGTTGACCTAGAAGCCTCGTCAGAGCAAGACAAGGCTCTTCGCATCGTCACCCATTGCATCAGAGGGGACAAGTCTGCGTTCTTTAAGCATCAATCCAGGAACGAGGCTGAGGCCGTGAGAGACACCATTCGGTGTATCATTGCACTAGCACATGAAGGTCACCGGGGGGTGGTGTCAACCAAGCGCCTTCTACAACAAAAGGTGTGGTTCCCCAAGATGGACGCCATGATGGAGGAAATAGTAGGGGGATGCTCCACCTGTGCCCAAGTAGCCCCGCAGCCACACCCAAACCCGCTGCAGATTTCCCCACTCCCGAAAACTGTATGGGATGAGCTAGCAGTGGACTTCTTTGCCCCCCTAATTGACAAACATTCTTGCTTCCCAGAAGCTCAGCTAGTACAACAAGCATTTTGGGGGCACCACATTTTTCAGTAAGCGCTGATGCTTTGCATCAGCTCCCTATTGTTATTGAATGTGCTCCCCTCACGAGAGCGGAGCGCATTTAATTTCCATGAGGCGCCTGCCGCGCATTCTCGTGGTGGGGGGTTAATGGCAGGGCGCCCAGGCAGTCGCCCGGGCAGCCCACCCCTAAGGCTGGCCCTGCCTGCGCCAATGGTGCCACATCCAAGGCTGAAGAGGCATGCCTACCCTTGATTCTCAAGACGCCAAAGGCTGTCCTGGCTGCATATTAAAAAAGACCCGGACCATGTACTGGGTTCAGTCAACAACTGTAAAACTGGGAATTGAGCTCTGCATACCTACATACATGCAGATCGGGAGGGGATACCCAATACCTCCCTCGCCCTCAAGTTTCTCGCCTGACAAGGCAAACGTATCAGCCTTTTCACAGTACTCACATTTCCTGGGGTTGCATTAAATACACAGGTACCGACATGATTATTCAGATATTGTGATGCTTAAGTCGGAAGTGAAATGATGCCACCCCTGACACTGCAAAGCGCATCTTCCTGCACATCGGCTCTCACAGCATTCCATTCCATGCTACGTCTATTCTTTTCAACCGTAATATTTTGGATGTGGGTGGATATGCAGAGTACACAGTGTTTGAAATGCAGCACTTAGTGACCAAAGAATCCCTGCAGCTTTCTACATGTCCATGACAACCGTTAACTGTACCAGCAATCAGCCAAAACTAAGGATATGCGAAATGACGTCCATGGTGAGTGCACGCCCACCAGGGGTGTGTTGCAACACCTGGAGGTATCATTTCTCCCCTCTGTTCAGTGCAGCCAGTGGGATCCTAAAAGGCCGGCTGGGCTGGGAAAAGGCAATGCTATTTTGGGGTTTCTCAGGAGTGCTGTGATTTCTCGTATCCCAGTCCACCTCAGCTCCAGCACGTACTGGTTTTTCATTACTGGTTCTTTGAGCCAGATGCGCTATTCCAACTACCTGCCTTTTCTGCTGACTAACAGTATGGGGGCTTATTAGCATTCTCGTGTTATCAGGCAGCAGGTGCATTTTTATGACTTTCTCTAGTGCTGTGTCTGCGAATCACACTCTGCTCTCAGTGACCTCATTGACGTGTGTGTGTGTGTGCGGGCACGTGGCGCGTGGACGTATGCGGCCTGACTCTGGTTGTTTATAGAGGCCCATCATACATTTAAGTAGGCCAATTCACAATTTACGTGCATTTATGCAGTAAATCATAAAAATCACACAATCAATAAAACAATGGAGCAGTAATATTTATTCTATGCTGCACCAAGAAACAAATGATGCCTGCACCGTTCTCATCAAACCCTGCCCACCTCCTCAAATTCCCCCATACCCCCACACCGCTTCACCAGGTGGAAGGCCTTCCGCCTTCCAAAGCGTTTCACTGGTCAGCATCCAACTCTCAGACCAGAGGACCCTTGCGCCTACCTTCTGGAATACACCCTGCACCTCTCTCATCACACCCCTGTCCCTCGCCCCCACAGCTAGAACCCCAGGCACCACCACACATCAGTCTCAGTCTATCTCTCACACAAGGGGAGGCTCCCCTCAGGCCAATTCCCCTCTTCTCCCTGACCATCCAACCACACACCCTCGCTCGCATACACTTTTCGACCTGTCCCACACTCTCCAAAACCACCGCAGAGGAATCCCAGGGGCGCTGCGACTGCTTGCGCCCAACCCCTCCTCTGTCCCGGCCTACCCCCACCGCCAACTTCAGCGCTACCTCCACCACCCTAGCCTTGACCACACCTCCCCTGGCAAGTGTTGTCCACCAACCTACCACCCTCTCCATCACACTGACCACTACCAGACGGCCACCCCCGGCCACCCCCTACCCTTCTCTCAGCTTGACACGTCTTGCCCTTTCCCAAAACATCACCTCATCTTCCCTCGCCGCATACACCCCCACCCTCTCGCACACTCCTTCAGTACCCAAACGCACAAAACTCAGAGGCAGATGAGGCCCCTCGCCCTCAACTCTGCATGCCTTACCTGCCCTGCACCTCTCAATCCATCTCGCCTCTCCTAGCCCCACTACCATGTCTCCTCTGTCACCCCTGTCTCCCACCTTGAAGACAGCATCCCCCTTTCCCATCCCCTGTGCACCAATCCATAACAACACTTAGCCAGACACCTCTGAACGACCCAGCACCTCTCGCCACCACACCTCAATCCTCTGAGCCTTTTGCTACCGACTGAACCGCCCAACCCACGCCACTACTCAGTCGAAGACCTGCGACCACCCACCCTCTCTTCCGATCCCTAACCACCTTCGACCCTCTACGTACCCATTTGCAGGATCCCCCCTTTGGACCACTTCCACCTATTACACTGCCCTACCCAATCAACCCTCTCCCCATCACCAACACCAACCTACCAGCGACCTGGACCATGCCAGCCCTGCCAACCCTGGACACCCGGAAAAACAATGCCCCCACTACCTCTCACAAAGTCAGCTGCCTCCTCTTCAGTGCCTGCTTCGTAGCCAATAACAGACAAAGTATCTATGATTTTCTAACCTCGAGAACCCCGATCTGTTCTTCATGACGGAAACCTGGTTCTCAGACGACCTCAAGCCTATTGCTCATGAAGCATTCTCACCTGACTACTCACTCATCACCCACAGCAGACCTTCTAGAGATGGCGGATTAGCCATCCTCCACAAACCTCACATCTCTATTCCCTCCACTGAAACACAACCCAGACAGCCAGCTGCAAATCCCTCCTAGTCGAGGTCTCTCTCTTGCCTACTCTCTGGCACAGCTTCCTACTCATTTACTGGCCCCCCGGATATGAATGATGCTTCACCAACAGCCTATGCGACTAGCAGCCATTCTAGTTAACCACCCTGCACTCAGCCTACTGGGATACTTTAACATCTGGTTCGACCCTCTCCCCCTAACAACTCCATGACTCCACCCCTGGTCGACAGCCTAGAGGCCCTCAATCTCACCCAGCATATCAAAAGACCCACACATACTGCTGGCCACACCATTTTCAGCTCTTCCGACCTCATCTCCACCTCTACCCCCTGGCTCCTCATCTGGACAGACCACTCTGTCATACCTTTCTTTCTCAACACACCACCACCCGCAAGCCCTCCTCTACCCGTACATCGCAGTTCATGTGCTGGAAGAAGCTGAAGGTAATACGGGACCTGGCGAGGGGCTGCTAAGCGTCCTGCGCTCACTACCAAGTACAGATAGACCCTTACCCATAGAGCTCTTCAACTCCTAGCAAAACCACTATTCCCTTCCAAGTCAACTCCATCACACATAGGAGCTACCCTACCCCCAAATGGTTCACCCCCCACCTGAAGACCCTAAAAACTCATAACCGCTCCCTTGAGCGTAAATGGTGAGTTTGCAGAACCTCGCAAAGCAAATCAGTACAACAGAAATGACAAATCAGAGATCCGAATAGTCAAAAAAGAATACTATAATAAAAGGACCCTGAACTGCCGTGGCGGCAGCAAAGAGCTCCACAGGATCATCACAAAATTCCTGAACCCACCCTGCAACGCAACCAGACTGCCTCCTCACAAATGCTCTGCAACTTCCTGTTTGAACATTTCCACAAAACGGACATAGACGGGATGGCCACCATCAATGCCAAACTCTCCATCCTGTCCACTCTGCCTACACCCACTCTACAAGAACGAACCCTGCTGTATTTAGTAGAACTACCTACCAGGGAATTCATTTAGCAGAACTACCAACCAAGGACGTCTCTGGGACTTACACAGTAACAGCATGAGTTTGGGCAGATCTACCTGTCACCCTCCCCCAGTCTACGCCAAAGCAATTTGACGGAACAAAACACACGGAGGACCTTAGCCTAAAAGCCGAACCCAAAGGGAGGTACGACCCACCCCCCCCCCCCCCCGACAGGTACTGGAAGCTCAACAGGAACAGGGTCCCCCAGGAAAGTACACAGACACTCAAAAACACCATTATGCTAACAATTTCCTCTGCACCAACAAACAATAGAATGCAGCTACACCCCTCGATTAATTTGGCCTAGCTGCACACATACTTATACACCTCCACAATCACCTCAACAGTCTTTATAACGCAGCTATACACCGCAAATTCGGCCTAGCTGCACACATAATCTCATTCACAAACTCCAGCGCCACCAGAATGCAGATACCCTAGTCCATTGGCCTTGCTGCATACATTCGAATGATCTCACACAACCCCGCACAACACCTAGCACTGCTATGCAGCTGCACACCACTTATTCCACACATACCGAGTGCACCCCCCAAGCAAGTTTTACCACATTACTCTCTCCACTGACCTGGACTGCGGTCTCTAAGGGCTTTCAACCCACACTGCTTTGGAATCATACCAGTGGTAAAGGAGCTTTACAAATGTCACATAACATAACATAACATAACATAACATAACATAACATATGAAGGAACACTGGAAATGTTTGTCCAATTTACAGCTGATGTTCTGGCTCTCTAAATGTGTCTTTTGTACCCCCTTGCGTTGTCACATAGACCATGTAGAATGTTATTAATTGACTTTCAATAGTAGGTAATACAGATCAGTTGTACTTATTTTACCAAGTACTTGAATGATAGGATAAATCCACTCAGGTGTGATTAAACGCTGTGACCAGAAGTTGTCATAGAGCTGTACTAACCTACTGTTCTATCTCATCAGTATCTTTAACGCAATTATCTGTGATAACTTGTAGATGTGTGTACCCTATTCTTTTTTATTTGTCACTGCTTTAAAATGCGTTGCCGTTTGCTTGAGTGCTGTCATAGCTTGTTGGCTGCATCATGCTGATGAACACCGAGTGTCTGCTGCTGTGAATTTTGCTCACCATTGGGAGATGGTTGCTCTGGATGTCGAATTCATGTTCGAAGTACAATTGCATCCAGATTATCACAATATTCCGAGACATTGCCTGAAACCAATTAAACAAAGAAGCGGGCCTCTTTGGTATAGCAGCAAACCAAACAACATGGAACAGTACAGCGTGGTGCCTCTGGAATGTCTGGCATTCGGACGACACAGCAATTCAGTGTGGTCCTGTCATCTGAAGTATATCTGAAATAAAGTACCCCCTACCATACATTGGGCCTCATTACATATTGTTGCAGTAATTTGTTGGCAAATCTGCTGAATTACCCCCAAATGAATGTACTGTTACCACCACTCTACCACAGAATTACGAGTGGTTGAAGGATGGTGTAAATCCCCATTGTGGAGTGCATAGGACTCCATGGGGATTTCGGTCGAATTACTGAAACTGCTGCACTCATTTTGCCCATTTCCAGGCTTAAAGTAGAGAATTTACCTCCAGCCTCATGCTGGATGTAAATCCTCCACTTCAAAGTCAAACTTTGTATTTGGTTGTACAGTAAAAATGTCAGTAATTCATACATGGCAGCATTCTGAAGCATCTGAGAGGGAGATTAAGTCAAGGAAAGTGGGAGAAAGGAATTTTCCCTTAGGCTTGCATTGGGGTTAGAATTTTTTTAGGCATGAGAATGTAAAAAATAGCATATCCCTCTGCTGGATTTGCGGGAAACTTGGTATGTCTGCTAATTCCTTTAATGTCAAAACCAGATTACCGCCACTTGTTTACTGCATGGTCGAGCTTGTGATGAGGAACTCAAACATGACTTGCAGTATCCGTTTTAAATATGGTAACGTAACAAGTGGTGTCTCCGGCATGGGGTCTTACATGGATTCACATGCTGCGAATATTCCCGGTCGTCAGGCTGGGAATCCTCTGTGAACTAAAGCAATTTAGCTTTGAGCTAAAAACTGCATTGTTGCTTGTATAGTCTACTGGTGTCACATTGGGTCATACTGCCCCAACCAATGACATTCGTCCTGCTTAGCTCCAGCTCTGGTGGCCATCTTCAGATTTTCACTGCACGTTTTCGTGTTGGGAGTCCTGGAGTTTTGCTCCTCAACTTCCTTGAGTATTTGGCCTATTTCTGATAGTTTTTCAAATTTTTCTTCCATCCATCACCATGTTGTTAGCCGTGGGGATCCATTTCCGGTCTCGATCACACCTTCCCTCGGATCGCTACTTTACTTCATGTGAGGCCATGAGCTGAGTTCTGGGTCTACTGCATGCATCATGAGGCTGAGAAGAAGAGCCTCTTTAAGGCCTGCTTCAGATGCGGTAAGAAGAATGTGTTCATCGAAGACTGCCACCAAAAGTGTATTTACTGCCTGCACATGAATCACAATGTGGAGGGATGCCCTTCCTGCTAGTCTTTCTCCACTTAGACAAGGAAAGATCGCCATCGGAGGTTGGTGTCATGGCTGGACGAAGGTAAGGCCTCTGAATCGGCATCTGTGCGCAATCATGCCTCTGCCAGGCCTAGCAGGCCCAAGGAGCATCCTCCCTCTGGCAAGAGGCTGAGATCCTTTTAGGACGCTTCCAAAGGGAAGGTACCTAAAAAGGTGAAGTCGTCACCCGCTTTGACTTTGGTCGCAGCGTCTGTCGTCTGGATCGGCGACAGCCACAAAAGGAACCCCATCTCCGGAGGGCTGCAGATCGTCCACTCCTTAACCATCAACCATGTCAACGAAGCATCGTTGATCGCCCTCTGCAGCATCATCGTCGACCGCAGAAACGTCCTCGTCTGCAGCCCAAAGACAGTCATCTAATTGATCATCATCGTCGAGGAAGACTCCGACAACTACATTGCCGATGACACTGTCCACCAGGCCAACAGTACCGCTTTTTGTAATGTCTACAGGCTCATCAACGACTCCAGGCACCACCTCTATGGTAGCAATGGCTATCTTAAGGGCAGCACCGACTCAAAGGCCTCCATCAGTCCTGGCTGGGTCTGCTATGTCTGCACTGTTCAGAACCTTCCTGAGAGATTCCAACAGAGAGAGGGAGCTACCAGCTGGTCTTTCTTTAATTTCAAAGCCCACAGGGGTCCCTTAGCTGCCTGCTACATCCATTGTGAGGCCTCACAGGGTCGTGACTCCAGCCCCTGTCTCCACTCCTTCCAGCCTGTCGGAGGAGAAGGAGGAAGAGGAGGAAGAAGTTTATGAAAATGTCAGCCCACACTCTATTGTGTGTGGTGTTGGCCTACTCCCACTGTCGGCTCTGCATCCTGTGCAACCACTTCAACCTACTTGTCCTAGGAGCCCCTGGCCTCATACACCAATCTGGACACTTCCAGCTCTGAGGAATCATGCTCCAAGAGATGTTTCTTTGCCCATTTTGTGAACTCTCCACACCCTGGTCATGGAGATTCAGCAGCACCTAGCACCTACCTCCTGTGGCTCCTAGTCCTCCTGTGGTTTTGGGCCTGGCTCCTGTGGCCAATCCACCAAGACTGTCTCGGCCCCGCTTGGCACCTCCTGCTCCAGTGCCTGCGATCCCGAAGCCACCTACTGTTCCACAGACTCCTATTGTACAGGAGTTGTATCTGACAGGAACAGACACTAATACAGACTCCAACCCGTATTCAGATGGTACCTAGGGTACAGATGCGTTTCAAGACTATGTCCCTGCAGACGGGTAGCCGCCAGATGTAGAGCTACCCTCTAGGGACTCTTTCCCCAGATGAGGTGAGATCTTTCCAGGCAATGTTTTCCTAGGCGGCCAAGCTTTTCAATCTGGTCCCAGAGGTAAAGAAGAAAGAGGGATTCCTTTTCCAGCATCGTGAATCCTCCAGAAAGACTGTGGTCTCTGTCCCGCTTCTGTATGGCATTTGGGAGGATGGCTGGTGATGATGCAAAAATGCTTTTCCGCACCAACTAAAAAGGAGAGGCTGCAGAAGAAATATAGGGTCCCGGATATGGCTCCTTCAGTCCTGGCTGCTGCGAGGAAGAGGTAATCTAACCCATCATCCTCTTACTCAGTCCCACCTGATCTGGAGGGAAGGAAGCGGGCCATGGCTGGAAAGCACATAACTACCACTGTAGCATCTACAGTCAATGTTGCCAATTTATTTATTTGAATTTTTATAAAGCGCTGTGGGCCTCAGGGCACACAAAAAGACACGGACAAACAAACAAGTGGGCTAACAACAAACAAGTAGAAGTCTCATGGGTCAGCAGGGGGAACCAAAAGGATAAATATGCTAACGTTCAGTCAGGGTTCTGGTTGAAAAGAATTGTTTTTACTTTTTAAAGAGAGCCAGGCTTTCAATCAGACATATATGTCCTGGCAGGAGATTCCACAGCAAGGGAGCTTGGACATTGAAGGTGGTACCCGCAAAATTAACCAATTTATACCTGGGCTGGATGAATGTAGGACAGGCAGAAGAGCGAAACTCCCTGCCACCTTCCTTGGGTTTTATTCTGTCAGTACGATAGATAGGACACCCATTTCTTTCGACATTTACAGGACAAGGTCAAGACTTTATGGATAATCCTGTGTCTGACAGTTAACCAGTGAAGTGACCCTCTGGCCTCTGAAATGTGGGCACATTTGGGAAGTCCCTGTATGGCTCGGACTGCGTTATTTTGTGCGACCTGCAGAGCTTCAATATTGGCTTGCAACGTGCCTGCTAGGAGACTATTACAATAGTCAAGCCTCGCGATGACTAATGTGGTGGCGAGCAGAGCACAGTTGTTGATAGAGAGAAATGGGCAAATATAGTTCATTAACTTCGTATTCAGGCTGCAGGATGATCGGATGAAAGTGACGGGGAGACGCATAGATAGCTCATCATCAATGATGACCCATAACGTCTTCACCTTCTTCAATACAGGGATAATGTTTGAGGCAATAGTAACGTTGGCATAAGCACGGTCTAGTCTGCTCAGGCGAACTTTAGATGCCACAATTAGGAGCTCTGTCTACTGACAATTAAGGGCCAGTGATTTGGCGGCCATTCAGGCCTTGATGGTTTTATAAATGGTGTTGATGGCAGCCGAATCCTGCTCATAATTCCCACTCAGCTGGAGGACCACCTGGGTATCATAAGCGTAGTTGGTATATCGTGCCTCCAGTGCGTCCAGCATGTCAAGAAGTGGGTGAATATAAATGTTAAGCAATGTTGGAGAGAGACAAGACCACTGTGGCAGGTTTTTGAGAGTTGGGGTCTGAACGTTCTTCTCCAACAGCCACACGGACAGTACGGGGGACCAAGAAACAATGAGATCCACTGAGAGGCGAGTGGGGAGCAGTTGGCAACCTCCCTCAAGAGAATTACCAGGAGGGAGTGATCGACCAAATCGACGGCAGCAGAGAGGTTCAAAAGCATCAGCAGGGCGGGATGGCCATTATCCACCAGGTTGATTTTAGGTCCAGCGTGGCGGTTTCCTTTCCGTGCTGAGCCCTGAACCCCAAATGCCCTAGCTATACATGCGCGCTACGACAAAGAACTCTGGTACGAATTGGGACCCATTTTTTCGATTTCCTGCCAGAGGACAAAAAAAGCAGAGGCCATGGCCATTTTCATGAGGGGGAAGTGGCATTTTACTATGCTATCACAGTCACCCTTGACATTGCTGACTCCGGTTTCTGGCAGATGGGCAACAGGGTCGCCGTATGCCATCAAGGTTGACTCAGAGCCACAAACTTCAGGCAGGATGTCGAAACCAAGGTGGTCGACATGCCTTTCGGCAAGGCAGTGGATTAATCTCTTCTCACCATCAAGACGGACACAGAGACGGCATGCTCTCTGGGCACACTGCAACAAAGAAAACAGACCTTTCGCTCCCAGAAAGGGAAGGTCTCCCAAACTTCCAAAGTGCTCAGACCTTCCAACCGCCAGCCCTCTCGCTCCACTGCACAAGAGGCCATTCTCAGGCCTGTAGGGGAGGTACCTAGCATCGTCATCCAGAAACCTCCAGGTTTCATATGGAAGCCTGACCAGGCCCAGGTCCTGAGCCAACACTTCAGCACCCCGATGGGCGACCGGCTATCACAGTTGTCAACAAGTGGTGCAACATCTTTTAGACAAATGGGTGCTCAACGTCATCAGCCAGGGTCACTCTTTGGAGTTCCAAGACAATTGCCCCCACAATCCTCCTGTGAGAAGACAAGAACAGCAGGGAGACCAACTAGTCAAGGAAGTTCAGGCCATGCTGATGAAAGGGGCCATAGAACCTGTCCCTCTGCTCCTCTGGGGCTCCGCAGTATACGCCAGATACTTTCTGGTTCGCAAGAAGTTCGGCGGGTGAATGCCCATCCTGGACTTGCATGGTCTCAACAAATTCTTAAAGTCCCAGAAATTCAGGATGGCCATGTTGCAGCACGTACTCGGCCAACTGGAAGAGGGAGATTTCCTGGTGATGCTGGGTCTGGAGGATGTGTTTTTCCACATCCTCGTTAACCCAAGACATCAAAATTTCCTAAGGTCCAAGGTGTTACCCTCGACCTCAATCAGCCGTGTGGGTGTTCACCAAATGGCTAGCCCCAGTGTCAGCTTTCCTTCATCGGAAGGGAGTGTATGTCTACTCCTACCTGGACGATTGGCTGGTCTAGTCTCGTTCTCATGCCCAGCCGGCACAACATACAGTACAGACTGTCCAGACGCCAACCTCTCTGGGATTCTCCACAAAGTATCCCAAATCCTGCCTGGTATCATCCCAAGATGCTCAGTTTTTGGGGGCCCAACTCAACATGTGCTCGTGCCTGGTGGCCCCAATGGAGGGAAGCATACATGCCATTTTAGGAAAGGTCCAAAGACTATCCTCCGCCGAAGTGGCGACCATCCCGTCCACCATTTCCCTTGCTCAGGATGATGTCTTCCTGCATCCATCTGGTTCCTCATTCCAGGTTGCATATGAGACCTCTTCAGGAGTTCCTGGACTCCAGATGTAAGCAGACCTCTGACTCATGGAACAACAAGTTCATCCTCAAGAGTTCAGGAAAGCCCTGAGGTGGTGGTCCATTCGCCTTCAGATCTTGCGGGGGGCTCGTTTCAGGGCCCTGGAGCATCAAGAAATAGTCACTACCGACAGCTCTCTGGAGGGTTGGGGCACCCACACGGGCCAACTATAGACCACGGGACAATGGCGCCCAGAAGAGAAGACGTTGCATATCAACATACTGGAACTGCAGGCAGTTTTTTGGGCTCTCAAGTCTTTCAAGCATCAGCTTTTGGGAAAGGGGGTCAGGATCTTCACGGACTACACGACCACCATGTTTTACATCAAGAAGCAGGGTGGAACAGGATTTCCCATCCTCTCCCTGGAGGCACAAAACCTATTGCACTGGGCCATCGCTCAGAGGATGTCCCTAGTCCCGTTCCAATTGGCAGGCCTTCATAACACCATTGCAGACTCTCTCAGCAGGAAGCTGCGGTCCTGCCCTGAGTGGGAGCCCTAGCAAGTTCAGGTGTCTCAGATCTTCAGTGAATGGGGCCAACCTCCGATTGACCTGTTTGCAACAGCGATTAATACCAAATGCCAGCGGTTCGCAAGCAGGTGCCATCTAGCAAGAAGTCTGTGAAATGCTTTCTCGAAATGTCGCCCTCAGAATTTCGCCTCCCGAAATTCCGACTTTTCTTTTTTTCGGGCCCCCTTGCACCACTTATATATGTGGGGGGTATGGGATATAATAGTAGTATGGGGGGCTGCCAGGGGTCTTCCCCGCATATGTATGTGCTGTAAAGCGGGTTTATGGGGGTCGTAGTAATCACATAGATCCGGAAGCCCGATTCCGGCACGAAATTCCTGCAAATTACTTTTGCAGCTATGTGTGATCAATGCACTCAAACTATCCTGCTGTAAGATGATCCTCATTGCACCGACCTGGCCCAGGCAGATCTGGTGCCCGAATCACCTTCACCTTTCAGGGCTCCAGCATTCAGACTTCCTCCTCTCCCAGACCTGCTCTCCAGGGAAGGAGGATCCATCCTGCACCACGACCCAGCGTCTCTGAGCCTGGCAGCCTGGCTCCTGCAGTCCTAGAGTTTCAGACACTAGTTGCTGCCCTTGGAATGAAATAACACCCTGGCTAAGGCCAGGGACCCATCTACACGTGCCTGATTCAAGCACAAGTGGATGCGTTTTAAGGTACAGTGCTGGTCTAAAATGATTTCACCATGGTGCGTTTGGGCACAATAGTTTCTTCCTTACTTGCGAAGGCTGGCCTTTGCACATGCATCAATCAAGGTGCACCGGCCGCCATCTCCCGGTACACCCAGACTCCGGACAAGCTCTCCCTGTGGTCACATAGACTCTTTAAAGAGTTCCCCAAGGGCCTCTTCAGGACTTTTCCAGCATGCTTGCTCGAGCTTGGGAGCTTAAAGTGCTGCTCTCGAAGCTCATGGCGCTGCCGTTTGAACTTATGCCTCGGACCCCCTTGAAGTTTATTTCTTGGAAAACCACTTCCTCGTGGCTATCACCTCTGCCAGGAAGGTTGGTGAAATACATGCTCTCTCATGTAAGCCTCCCTATTTGTTGTTCTACCTGGTGAAAGTGGTTCTACAGACTTATCCTTCCTTTATGCCAAAGGTCCCATCAGACTTACATTTGAACAAGCCTTTGGTACTGCCAGTTTTCTTTGCAAACCCTTCTTTGCCTACTGAAAGAATGTTGCATTCGCTGGAGGTGGCGCGTGTTTTGAAATTCTATTTTGGAGCTGGGAGACATGAGAAGGCCCTATCTAAAGCATCCATCTCCAGGTGGCTCTCCAGCTGGATTTCGCATTGCCAACAGCTGGCCATCAGGCTTTGCCACGCAGACAGAGAGGGCCCATTCCACCAGCGCAATCGCACCAACGATGGCATTCCTCTCTGGTGTTCCCTTTCTGGATATCTGCAGGGCTGCTAGCTGGAGGTCTACTCACACCGTCACAAGATTTTGCTGTGTTGACAGGGATTCCAGTGAGGATTCTTGTTTCGGGCAGCCGGTGCTTTGCAACCTGTTTTCTTGAGGTGAGGGCATTCCTGGGGTAAGTCTTATTGCTTCTGTTGAGTTTTGCCACTTCCTGTGGTTGTGTATATGTACTGCTGTCTAATCGTATTCATAGCATGTAATTCCATGTAAAACCCCATGCTGGAGAAGGAACAACGTACTTACTGTGAGAAACCTGAGGGTATTTTCACTCCTTGACCCCTTGGATCCTCTACGCAGGTGGCCAGGGAAAAGCCATCACTATTGGATCCCGACCCTGGGGACTGCGAAGCGAGGGAGGATCACCTCGATGGGGGGTAAGAGTGGGGTACCATTGGGTGAGACATGGTAACCTCTTTTCCTACTGACAACCAACCCAACCCTGCACCGGCCTTTATGGGCTATTACAAGTCAGCTCCCCTCATTTCTCCACCACTGACAATTGACAATACTGGCGCGAAGAACAGGCAACTAAGAGCAATGAAGACTGTGCTCTTTTACCACTCTAGTACTTGGACGATGAAGAGGCCTACTTAGAGTAGTAAAGGTCAGTCATGTCCCTTTAATTGTGGCCAGGCAAAGTGGAACAATCATTACACACCTGAAGCCTTTTGTAGGACTGCAGATGTATAAATGGAGCCCAACCCAATGGGGAAGGGGAACAATAGAACAAGGCAGTAGAAAAGTCTGTTGTTACCAACGGGTAAGCCACATGCACTCCTAGCGGACCAAGCCTTTCAAGAAAATCTTCACAAGATTACGGATAGATCAATTAGTGATTTTAATCACATTCTCACAAACGGTATCGTACTATACATTTAAACAAAACACCCAATATCTGGGATTGTGTGCATATTGCATTACTAATGTCTCTCAAACAGTTTTGAACTCAAAGACTAGTAAAAAGCAAAAGACTTCAACAAACAGTACAGCTTAAATATAAAAAATGAAAGCTGAAGTCAGAAATTTCAATTTTAAATGCCAATGTGTTTCGGATATGTTGTTAGGGCTATAATCTGTACTTTCACTGTTGTATAACAATCTTGAACATTATTCTGTGACCTACAACAGGTAATACGTTATTGTTCATTTGAATGACCTTTCATGGATGACATGCTAGATGCTTGTTGGTAATAAGGTAAAACTAACCTTTTGTGTACGTTGATTCTCAACAGTAGAGTCTAACCTGCAATTAAGTAAACGCTATTACTTGAGGATGTTGTAAGCAGATAGACTATACACATCAATTCAGCACTAAATTAGTTTTTTAAAAAACGTACCCAGCTTGTACTTGTATTCACATGCTGGGTATCTCAAAGAATATGTTCTTCCTCTCTCAGTTGACTCACTGGTATTCTAAATATACAAAATATGTCCTGTCTTTAGGCTGGCCTGCTTACCCATATTTTTGAGTTCACAGGTTCACATGGCAACCAATGCCACATACTCGTAGCTATGTGGAAATACAGATTGCAAGGTACCATGCAGGCTACATGCGCTCAGCCTTGCATGATCAGAAGCTCTTGCTGGTACTTACTGAGACTTTACTGTACAGATGAACTGTGGGGCAGCAGACTGACAACACCGGTCGCAGACCTTGCGCCTGTCATAAATAGCACTCGTTTCCAAAGCAACGGCACGCTGGCCGACACTATCGCATGACGTGCACCTGAAATTAAAGATAAGCGTTTGGTTTTGAGATAGTGTAAAGTGTGAATAAGTTAAATTAGCCGAAACCCAGCTGTTGCTCCTCCATTCCAATTTGCTGTAATGACAGAAGAAGGACCCTCCACCCTGGTGTCAATGCCCTCACAGGGGATCCAACCCCGTAATATCAGGCTCCGATTGGATACGGCATCCTGGCATTGACCCAGTCCAGTCAACTCGTGCCTTAAATCTCAATCTAGCTTTGCCTTGAAAAAGACCCGGTTTTTGGGTCGAAACACGTGTCGGCAGATCTGTTCCATATCTCACCATAAACTTCATACAACCATTCAGACTGATGACTATGATTTCCTGTCTGACTATTGTTTATAAGCACTGATATAGGTCTGTTGTACTTGTATCTGCTTTATTTTTAGTTTAGGTTGCGCAACGCGACTGAGGTGACACCACCTCCTTTGTTCATCAAAAACATTATGAACTTCAGAAGCCATAAGACTTGTGGTACTGGGACGAGGAAGAGGGACTCAGAGCTGATGAAGATTACAAGTGTCATGAAACATAATGAGCAGTCTAGTTGTTATAAAAAGAAGCACCCAAGTGGGACATTTAAATTCAGGTCTGAGTTTCAGGTGAAGAGAGTTGTTGATGAAGTAGTAGAAGCAGCAGCAGAATTAGATGCGGGAGGAGCAGAAATAGTAGCAGCTGATGCCAACACGAGAGAAGCAGTGCGCCTGTGCATAGAAGGTGCAGCTGGAAGAGGTGCTGTGGAAAGCTTTACTGTATGGGAGAAGAACTCCCAACGCAATGTGCACCGCCCCGGCCGAGAAGCGGAACCTGGACCTCGCAGAACTTTCAAAGCTTCCCTGGAGGACTCTGCTTACCGCAGCAGTCATTCAGGAGCTGGCAGTAGTGCAGGCAGACCCGAGGCAAATCTCTACATTACCTGTGAGTGAACCGGAGACGCAAAGAAAGACCAGTGATTTGTCCTGAACCGGCAGGCGACCTAGGGCACTCTGAGTCAGACCTTTAAATGGGACTAATGATTTTGAATACCGAACAATTGAAATCATACAAAGCCAGCCAGGGCACCATACTCCTGATTAGGGATACCAATTGGGGGATATTTGTAGCCTGTATTGCCAGAAGCCAAGAGGCAGCAGAAGAGTGAAACAAAGACAGCTAGGGTGCAATACTCTTGATATGGGATACCAATTGGTGGATATTTGTAACCTGCATTTTCAGCAGCGAAGAGGCTGCATAAGAGTAATACAAATGCTGCAGGAACCCAATTCTCCTTCTATGAAACCTCTATGGGGAGAAGCCTATAACCTGCACTGCCAACAGCCAAAAGTATATAGACAAACAATCCAAAGACAACAAGGGCACAACTTCGCTTTTATGGAATACCAATTTGGGGAGATCTGTAACCCACATTCTCAAGAGATTATAAAGAGAAGTAGTTATTGTGCAAGCCTCCTCACATAGGATACTGGAGTGGAGAATCTTGGAACAAGCATTACCACTGAACACAATTGTAGTAGTAGGAGTTTTTTTCCTGGCAGGTGAGTATACCAGGAAAGGGACCAATAGTAGTTAGTCCAGTCACTGGGGTTGTGGTAACAAGACATGTTGGAAAGAACTTGTTTATTTCGTTTCCTTTGGTGAACTATTGAATTACTAAAATTAATTACTGTGCTATCCTGACAAGTGTTTCATTTGAAGAAGAAATATGATGTGCTAATGATTACTTGGCCTTTTGAAAAGAAGTGCTTTCTTTTATGAACTTGTGCAAAGAAGAAACCTTTACTTTGTCAAGTAGAAGGCTGTGAAAAATAACGGTTGTTTTGATTTGCACCCTAGCATTTGTGAAGGGGACATTTTCTCTGCCAAGTGGACGGATACAGTGAATGGAAAAGACATTTTGTGCTACATTGAACAGAACATTGTCATTGCCCAGAACTTTATTGAATCCAACCTTACTCAAGGTATTTCTGAATTGATCCAGGGGAAGGGAGTCCAACCCTGGTCACAAGGAGTATTTTCTGAAACCTTTGAGTTTGGATTGTTAGGTTGTTTTGTGGAACTAAACATTGCCAAACATTCCTTGTATTATTTTGTTATATGTATTAGTGTGAGGGTCAGATATCTTTTGGACACAAAGTAATTTTTCTTATGTTTTGGTTTGCCAGGCAGGGCCATTCTTGTTAGATTAGGGAAAGATAGGCATTTATCTTACCCCTTTTATTTAATAAAACTGGCTACCTTTTCAGTACAGCTATAACTTTGTGTCCGTCTTACCGCAGGACACATTAAGGGGTGTCCAGAACCCACCTAAATGTGCATTTGCGCATATTGTGAGGGGTCTGACCCCTCACAATACATAAAGGAGAGGGTTGATCTTTTTATGTGTCCAAGCATCCCGTGATGGTTGGTGTTTATGCGCATTTAGGTGGGTTCTGGACACCCCTTAATGTGTCCTATGGTGTCTGTAGCACTACAGTTTATCATAGAATTTATTACAGCATGTCACTGTGGGGAAAAATAGAACCTCTTGACACATAAAAAGAATAAAGTTAAATAAAGGAGACGTGGTTGGGCGACCACAACAGCATGAATAAACAGAGCAACTCGTTTTTCACTGTATCATGAGAGTGCTTTGAATAATGAGTGCAAGGACCTTGGGTCCTAGTCCAATCATAAATTTGTATCTACTAAAGCCAGGGCCTCGAAACAGTAGATCACAAGCCACTGGTAGCTTGCCTGAGGCTTCGCAGTAGCTCTTCGTATCAGACACCAAAATGACCACTATGCATTTATGTTGGTGTCTGTTGTCTCTTGGCGTCTTCCCCTACACCCCCCTCCTATTCCTGCAAATCAAACAGTCAAAAGCTGTGAGCAGCTGCATCTGGGCTTGAAGGGCTTGGGCAGTGTCCCAACAAGGGGTTAACTATCAATAACAAAAGGGAATGTGTGTTGTGGCCATTGTCAACAAGGGGTGAAAATGATGGCTGATTAGAAAGGAAAGGGGTGAATAAATCTGCAAACCATGTGAAACAAAGCTGGAGTTGTACTCTTTTCAGTCTCACTGTGTTTCTTCACATTTATTTTGGTTAGCATTACTTTGCATGCTGGTATTTGTCGGCTTTCAGTCAGAATGGGGAAAATAAAGTTACAGCTGTATTTCTTTATTGCTCAGCGTGTGTGTGTGAAAAAATAAACTGCCTATCTCCATCTGCTTCCTTTTATAGTGGGTTAGACCCAGAGGCATTGCTAGAGGGGGTGGGGGCTAAAGGGGTTATAGCCCCATGTCTTTTGGTTGTAGCCCTGGATAGAATCTCAGGAGCTGCAACCAAAAGGCTAGCTAGCCCCCAGTCCCGACAGTTCCGACATTAGCATAGCCCAGGGTCTATTCCAGACCTAGCAACACCTCTGGTTAGACCTACATTTCTCAATATGACTTGTGATAGGCTTGGTTGTTCTCTAGTTATCCTGGTGTCATTGGATTGGTCATGGCAACTAAGGCCCACTTCCTCTTCATGAGTTTCCTCCTTATTTTCCATTGCTCTTGTGGGACTTCTTTCCTTGGCTCCCGTGTTGATTACTGTTATGAAGTTGGAGTTAGTTTAAAGATAGCCGTAACTATCTTAGAGGTAGGTGGCGCTAACATGGCAGCCAGTTGCTCTGCGATCATGTCTCATGTGCCCTCGATTCTTAGTGTCTGTCAGAGTTATCATGTTCCTCTCCAAAGGGGGGTGAGCATGGACAGGTAAGCATGAGTGGGTTCACCAGTTGCTCACCCGCTCCAGCATCTACTCTTAGTGTGAGCCATATCACAGGTCTCCCGCTTGCTTTTCTGTGTAGTGTCCTGAACAAATGTATGTTTACTGCTGTATCCTCTGGTCTGCCAGCTGGTCACTAGGTCCCCTTCATTTGGTTCTCCTGTTTTGTCTGTGACCCCAACATGTATGCCTTTGTACACAAAAGGCTAGTGCAGGGAGATAGTCTCTGAAGGTTCAACCTTATATCACCTCAACTGGTGGCATCACAGGTGGCTCTTCCTGGCCCCCTCAGCCTCTGGGTCTCCCTCTTCTTGCCCCCGATAGGGGATTTCATCACAAGCATTTGTAGAGGGCAACATTAAGCATCACGAGGATTTCAGAGTGCAGCATTCTCCAACAAGGCAGTCCTTTAATACAGTGTAAGACAAGGCAGTTTGAAATTGGTTAGGTTACTGGTTGAAGGGACAGGTCTTCAGGGTTTGTGGTAGGCCAAATGGTCCTTGGTGGGACGAATACTAGTAGGGATGAAATTGCACGTCCTCCAGATCATTATTTTAAAGTGAGTAGTGGCGGAAAAGTTGCAGGGGTAACAGAGATTGCTAGGCATGTCGTAGTGGAGGAATTTAAAGTGTGGCCCCTGTGCTGGAAGGCTTGGTGAGCTAGGAATAATGAGTTAAGCCATTTAATTGAACTGGGCCCAGCAAGGGCCTTTAACATAGTTTGTGGGCTTTCACCATCCAGTACAACCAATAAAATACTCCAGTATGGCTATTAGCTGTTTTCATAGGAGTCTATGGTGTCACTAAAAAAATATGTTTTAGAAACTACAACAAGCATGACTACTGTGGAAATGATGTAGGGGTGATCTAGGAGGAGCCAGACATCCATTAGATGGTGACCGTGGAGCTGGGACAGGTAAGTCAGAGCTATCTATCAGGGAGGGTGGAGGTAACAAGGGGATGGTTTGGGTGTTCCAGAGGGGGAGAAGGCAGGGGAGTAGGGGCGAGAGTGACCAACATGGTGTTCAGAAAGCTGGCTTATACTGTTATGCATGCATGTCTGTAATCCAAGCAAGCTGATTGGGTGCTTAACTGCTCCAGGGTGTTTATTTAATTTGGTGAGTTTTGCAACATAGCCAATGTAGGGATGGAGTGATGCGATCTGATTTTTTGAGTTGGAAAAGGTTGGAAGCAGCTGCATTCTACAGGGTATGTAGTTCCCAGGTAGGAAACGCTGGGAGCGTGAGGTAGGCCGCATTATAGTCTAGTTTAATGATTAAAACCTTGTTGTGGAATGAAGAAAGAAGGTATCTTACTCGCTGTGATGTACCAGTTCTGAGGGTGAAGCAATCTTGTCCTGCTGCTGTCAATCTGCTTCAAGGTCTATGCTAGGGAGGCTTGTGCTATTGCTGACCAAGCTCCCATCTGACCTGGGGCAACTTAGCAGCTCTGGGGGAGTAGACCTTTTCCAGCCCCTGAATGTTTGCTTACCTTTGTTTAATGTTTCTTGCAGTTCTAACAAGAGGGATGACTCTAGTACCATTGAATGGCCTTCCAGTAACATGGGGAGACAGCGTGAATGAAAAAGGTTCCTCTGAAAGCTAGGTAGCTGTTTGCTAGAGCCAGTCGCATTGCAGGTCTTCTAGGTTCAGTCCTTCGTTGTTCTTAACGAGGTAATATGAGTACAATTGAGGTGGGTAATATTAAAAAGGGAGATGTACTAGTACAGGCAGTTAAAAACTACTGAGATGGAAGCTAGTAAAGTTGGATATTTGCTAGCATGTTTGACTGAAAGTAAAAGACTGGGAAAGCGATTTGCATGTCTGACTTGCCAACACACCACGTGACTGATATGGGTATTGTTTAATTTGAAGAGAAAATGTTAAATATCGTTACCGCTGAAACTAGTGTCAGACTGGGACAGAATCAGGCCTATGTCAGATGTGCCCATCTCATTTACGAGCTAGATAATGTTAAATTGGTAGATTATGATCATATGAAATCGTTATATCTCTGTAAGGGTTTTTTGGGGATTGACCAGTCACATGCCTGTGTATCTGACTCAATCTTCCAACCACCTAACTACAATTTTGTTGGACAATTCTGTTTGAGGAGTGCACTGTATAACTGGCAAACACCTCACTCACCACATAGCCCTGTGACTTTCTTTTGGTAAGATTGCTCAGTGGATCAAAGAGCCTGACACAGGGCTTTCACAGCTTAGATCATTGGCAAGAAGACTCTGCTCTCCTTGTAAAAGAAAAGTGTAACAACAAGTACCATTGAACTGGATAAGATTGACACTGATTATTAATAGCACCAGCAGTGGACACTGAAAAATACTCGGCTATTCTGAAGGATTAGTTGCCTCTTGCAATCTGAAAACGTATTTAGCCTCTATGAACGTTGTAGGTCCATTTCTTAGACCAGGTTTTTAAAGGGGTGCTTTATGGTTAGATCTGCCACTTTGCTAAAAAGAGTTGCTGAATTTCCAGGAACTTTCCTGCCCAACATTTACTGGGATTCATCCTTTACACTAAACACTAGAATGTTTATCGTTAAACACAAAGGCTCTCATCATGAGTTGGTCAGTAATACGGTGGTAATTCCTCCTAAGGAGAATTACTGTTACCGCTGTGGTGTGTGATGGAATTGCCGCCGTAATAAAACATGCCGGGAGCGCGCACTCACCATTGTCGGTATGGTAATTCTGTCTGGTGGAATTAATGCCATTCCGGATGGTAATTCCACCCAGAATCAGCAGAATTACACTTAATGCTGCCACATTTGGTACTAATTCTGCTGGCGGAATTACCTCCGGCAGAAATGGCATCATCGCCGGAGCGGGAAGCACGACGGTGGCCATCTTTAAAAATCAAATCCATTTTGAATCCCTCATTTCCAGTTGCCATCCAAACACAAAAGTAAAACAAACATGTCACAGGGCAAAGACAAAGGGAAGGTGCCAGACAATGAGGCTTTACAAGCAGAAATTTAGCGAGGCAGAGCTGCAGGTCCTCAGCGATGAGGACTACCTGAATGGCTCATTCTGAAGAGCTTTGTGGCTCTAGGCAGTAGAAAACATCTGGCCAGAGGAAGGCTGCCATTTGGGCCAGCATGCGAGACAAGGTCATGGCAGTGGGCACAGTACCACAGGACAGCGAGCGCTGCCGTAAGAGGGTGAAAGACCTCAAGGCCAGGGCCCGCAGACGGTCAAAATACCGGTGAGAGAGAATTGCCACAGGAGACAGCACTGTGGACCCACTTGTCCCGACCCCCATGGGAGGAGAAGGCAAGCAGCATCCTCCACATGGAGGGCATCAAGGATGTTGGGAGTGCCGAGTTTGGAGCCAGCAGCCAAGGCGAAGCTGGTGAGTATGAATGATCCCATGATAATGCACTGACCAAATGACCATCCCATGCATGTGTCCCTCAGCATAGATGGGCCCAATGGACAGTGGAACTTGCAACCACATGCCAATGCCCCCAAAGGCAATGACACCACAAGCGAATGCAAGGGAAGGTGGGTGACTGTGCAGATACTCATGCACTGTAGTATGAATGTGCATGTGAGCCCATGCAACCATGAGCAGCACCCATGTGTGCTGGGGAAGGTAAAATGGCAAACTGAACCCCCAGCACAACCGCATGCACATGCCTCATCGCTGGCCCAATAGATAAATAGGCCATCTATATGTGGTGTACACCCTCAGCAGACACTTAGCCCACCCTGCATTAGCCATATGCATTGCCCTGCAATCGACCCTGCCCATTAGACCATGTGCGTATGATGACCTTCCACCATGTAGCATGAGTCACTTGCAAGCCCATGCACAAGTATGCATGATGACTTGCAGCATGTCATTGTCTGACCAACAGGTTCACAGTTGACTCAAGAGAAGGATGCAGGCCCATCATCCTCCCCCAGTACGACAACGATAACCTCCACCACCCGTGAACCGCCCAGCAATTTGAAAAGCAGGGGAAATGGCAGGAACGAGGCACCAGGGCCCAGCAGCGCCATGCCAGCTGTAAGAAGTGGAGACGATGACACAGTTCATACCAGTGAGCTAAGTGGCTCTAATAGCAGCATTGCACATGCCACTTCGGGCACTGCACCTGACGGCAGCACTACACACACAGCTGGACGTGCTGCACACCAGGCAGCTGCAACCGCCACTCCACAGCCCGCCTCTGTGGTTGTGTCAGAGGAGCCAGATGCTGCCACCGGCACCCATCAATCTACACCTGCACTCACCCATCTTCCCCATGGCACCCTCTCTTCACCTGAGCAAGCCAACCCAGCACATGTATAGTGCAACCCCGGAATCAGAGGGTGACACTCATGCAAGTGTACCACACGACAGAGGTAACAGGGGTTTTGGGTCCCCCTGCTTTAGCCTCAGCCCTGCCCCTAGACCACAGCTCATTGCTCAGCATTCCTGTGATTCTATAGGGAGGAGGTTGGACACGATGGAGTGGCTACAAATCAACCTGGAGACTATTGCAGATTACCAAGTGCAGCATCTGCAAGAAATCTGTGACTCTGTGTAGGGCACCATACCGAGGATTTCAAGGTCCTTGGACCGGGAGCACCAGCAATAGTCAATGGCAACTGCCGCCCTGACTGTTGTGGGACAGAGGATGAGAGAACTGATGGAGGGCATATCAGCATTTGCTGAGTCAATGCAGGCCAGCATGCTCCTGACCCTCCAGCACATCTGGGGGCCCGAGTCGGACCTGCCTACCTCAGTGAGCCCCCTGGAGGGATCTTCAGCTGGCAGCCCATGGCGCTGCTCCATGAGGAATGATTTCCGCCCGCAGCCAGAACTCCCTGGCAAGGACAAGAGGCCAAAGAAATGATTGTCACCAGATTACAATTTTGTTCACCGGGCATGGGGGTGGTGGGTGTGCGGGTATGGGTGTTGGGGATGGTGAAGGTGGTTGGGTATGGGTGTTGGGGATGGATGTTTTTGACACTGCACTGATTAATACTTGTTCACTTGAAGCAAAGCTAGGACAATCCTTTTTGTATGAATGTGATGTATTCAAGATGTGGCTATATATATATTCAGTAAAAAAAAACTTTGTTAAAGGGACCTTATGGTTAAGTTGTGCTACTAAAAACCTATGAAATTCAGTAAAAAAACTTTGTTAACTATGGTTCAAAGTAAAACCGAAAAAGCCCTGAAATTCGCTAGTTATGGTAAGCTAAGCAACCATAACTCGCGCCACCACCGTGCATTGCTAAGACTAACTCCCAGGACATCAAAGATGACATCACAAATGTCATTGATGACATCACTGATGACATCCTAATTGCGAATAACTTTACCACAAAGCCAGTCCCAGGTGGACATGACCTCTTTAATCCTATGTTTTGTCCCTTCTGGTCATGCCAATAGTCACATTGTCCGGATCATGACCTTATACCATGACCCCGACATTCGGGCCACTGCCCATGACTAGAGCCTACCCCTCAGGCACTAAAAAAAACATGCTTCTCGATCCTTGCCAATGAGCCTTATGCAAATTTGCTGTAAATCTAGCCACGTTTTATTTTTTCAAAACTGTCAAAATAATACACAAATCATTTGTCATATAAGCTGTGTATAAAATTCCAACAAACTTTGTAAACTCATTTGAAATTACGTCTGAAATATTCCAACCATCATCATCACCCCTCACCTCCCCAAACATTATTGCATAAGTTTCACAAGTGCAATGCTCACAAAATATTATTGTCCCGACGGTTTGACCATGTATTTTTGTACATACGTACATTTATCGCAAACATTTCCACATCAGCTTACCTCATTTCTCCTCTTTGAGAAACGGACGAAATCTGGCAACAGGACGCGTCCATTTTGTGCTATTGTTAACCATTGCTGCATCGGCCTAAGGTAAACTGGCCGGACGTCACTAAATGATATGCCCCACCCCTCACATAACCAACCCTAGTGATAATGAACACCTTTCTCGGTGACGTACCACTTCAGCATAGCCAAATGCACCCATAATCACCTACGTGATGTGACGTGACGCAGAACCCAAAAATCAACACACATTGACTAACAACATACCATGGCACAATTCAAATTATTAAACCGGTCTTTAAAAGAAATGAATAACAGTATACAATTTGTAAAGTACTTTTATTTCACAATAAACTCTCCGAGAACATCCGACTGTTCCCATATTCAATCAAATTGCAAATTTGTTTCTTCGCTCGTGATTAAAAATGTTAATTGTGAGGCACACGTTCTTCTTTTTTCATACACAAAGTGTTCGTTTTTGATGAAGGAACCGCTTGGGTCCCACAGTGAATTCCAGGGCGTCTGCATCAATTTACGCCTAGACCACCATAAAAGATGTTATGTTACTCCTAATCGCTAGTGCAGCGTACGGACACATGGGCCCTGGGCGATCGTCCCACAAAACAATCACAGTGATCCAGCCATTGACGACTACGTGCACCTGGCGAATAAAGAAACCATCAGTTGGCATCTGGAATCCATGGCAATCGCAGTAAGGCAGCATGTAGCTATTTGGAAAACATAACAGAAAATATGTATCAATACACAACCTTTATTACAATATATGTATTATTTTCTTAATTCGGCATAGAGTTTAAACTAACAATTAGCACACACATCAAACAATCTAAAAAAAGACGAAAAGAACCTAGAAACTGATACACAATTCCATATGTTCCTACAATACATTTTAAAGAAATATTAGCGTTGAACCTGGGTGAATCTAGTTATAGTCAACATACACCTACATTCTGCACTCCCCATAACCACATAAAAAATACAACCACACAGAAAAATAGTACTTGAGTTACATTACTGAAATTAATCTTCAGATAATAATAGGTTAAACCTCGTTCCGGTATACAGTCGTCAAAAGCAAACTTACATAATATTCACTGTCTCCATTCTCTTCGCGTAAATCAGTCCGCAATGCTAAATCCGCTTGCATCAAAGAATCTTCATGAACTGAATTTACATGTTCCGTACACACTTTTGGAATGCATAACCTTATCAAATGTTCATTATTACAAACCTCCTCTCACTGACTCTTCACGAAAAAATCCCTTTCTCTCAAGGTCAAAAAACAATTGGCCCTTCTACTTTCTGTCCCATGTGTGGACTGCCTTAGCTCGCAAGGTGGCTGCCTCAGATGCCAAACTCTAGGGGGCGCCAATCTGACTCCAATATTATTTTAAATACATTGTAACACAGACACATTACTCCTTCACCGGTATTTTACGCACAATATATTGAGGAATACCTCCAAATAGGGTGGCCAAGTTTGTCACATCCCTTTCCGGGACAAAAGGTGGTGATGACGTCACGGCGTCATTCACTTGGCAGAATCAATGCATTGCACCCGAAGCTACTGACATGACCGGCCTGCAAGCCTGTCACGTCAGTAGCTGCGGTTGCAATGCAATGCAATAGGACTCTTATTTACAGAATAGCTGCCACTTGCCAGCCACTGTTATTCCCATTCGCGGGAAATGTTGTATATGACCCCCTCCCCGCTCGGCCCCAACCCCCAGCATGACTAATTGTGACTCCTAACTTACTCTGTTAGATCACAAATTGTGCTCGAACAGAGCAAGTCGGGACAATCCGCGTCCCGCAGAGCCACTCGGCAAACTGCGGAACACAGGCGCCAATTGCGGGACAATCCTGCAAATTACGGGACAGTTGCCCACCCTACCTCCAAATATACCGTATGACTTTCATGACAAAAAAACACCACTTTTTTGCTTCTTGCTGCCTCATCCCGTCCCATCCTCATCAACCCTCACCTCCCCAGACAGTATTTAATAAGTTTAACAAGTGCAATGTTGTATTTTTTATATGCTTTTGCAGCGATGTCAGCGGACACCAAAACACGGATCAAAGATGGCGGGCGCATCGGAACAATCTGACGCACTTCATGCTCTTCACCATCCAATGAGCGAACGCGTCACATGTCAGCGGTCATGACGCGCCCGATTACCCAATCGGTGTCCTGCCCGCGGAGTGAACAGGGAAGTGTGTCCGCAGAGCGGGCATAGATATCACTTATTTTTTTAGACCTACTTTTTGATCATTTAAAATAAAACTACTGGATGGATTTTCACCAAATTTACAAAAGCATGCTACTCCTGCCGCAAATTTGGTGAAAATCCGTCCAGCAGTTTGATCTGTAGCCGTGCGCAAAGTTTTTCCCCCATTCAGTCTATGGGAAAAAAATAAGTTTTGCGACCCCCCTATAACTTTGCCCCCCCTGGACCAAACCTCAACAAACTTTGCAGAATAATTCAGTGTGGGCCATATACTTTTTTTTGCAAAGTTTGGTGAGGATTCGTCCAGGGGGAGCGGAGTTATAAGCTGCCCAAAAAGTGCTCTTCCTATGGAAACAGCAACTTAACCATAACTACACGGCCACTACCGTGGCCGTGTAATAGGTGAGCAGTAGGTGATTATCGATGTGTTCCGAAATAATTGTCAATTCTTGCCGCACCAGACGACCATCCCTTCCCTCTCACTCACTGTGTGGCAGCACTGCACCTGATGGAATTGAGTCATTGACTTCTGGAGGAGGCATGCCTTTATCAGGAGGAGGGGGACACTTCTCTGTACATCTAGGCCCCTCCCAGCCTGTATAGACACCGGAAACGGCCCTTCAGTAGGCCAAAGGTCTGCTGTATGCACAGCCTGGTCTTGGCATGTGCCTCATTGTAGGCCACCAACTGTGGCGTACGTGGATTACACACAGGTGTCATTAGCCATTGTAGCTAGGGTTAGCCGGAGTCACCTGCAAGGGTAAAGGTCACAGGTGTCAGTCACAGTGTGTTGTGAATGTGTTTTCTAAAGACATTTTGATGGCCACTCTTTGCACACATTTTTCATTTATTGTCCTACAACATGGTTGTCCATCCCAGTTATTGGATGCAGAGCCATTCATTATGGGAGAACATATGCATTGTCATGTTACACCATGCACACAGCTCACAACGAGCAGTCATCACTCTCATAGTCTGTGAATGGCATTGCAGAGTGCATGTAGCCTGTGTTGGGCATGTACGTTGCTATCATGAATGTGCCTTGATCAGTGATTTGTTGTTCTTGTGCATGTTTATTGTATCTGTGTTTCCTCCATTACGGGTTCACATACACAGTTACCTGATTACATGGCCTCACTTCCTGCCAGTGTTGTATTGTCTGTGTGCATTGTTGAGCTGTGACATTCTACGAGTAGGTATGTGTCCCCTTGCATTGTGGTTCCTGCAGTCCTGTGTGTGTGTGTATTGGTTGCTTGTTGGGGCAATATGCATCGCTGGCATACTACTGCATTGTCCTACATGTCCTTGTCCTGTGGTTTGGTGGCTGTCATGTGCGGGGTGAGAGAGCAGGTCTTGCATGTACAGGGCATTTACAAGACGTGCATTGATCAATTGTAGTAATGTCATCCACCATTTCACATAGCATTTCACTAGTCCTGCGAGATCAGTTTGTGTGATGGCACTTGTACTCACCCAATATCCATGTTTGTTGGCCTCTGTGGATCTCCATGCATGCAGGCAGTGTGCTATGTGAGGGGTCAGAAATTAAAGGTTGACACAAGGTTGTAATGTTTTTAACATCATACATCTTTATTAAACAAAAAAGGGTTGGATGAAGGCCTTTCTGTCCCTATCCTAAAGAGAGTTTCCCTACCTAGGAAACTAAAACTAAAGACCAGTCTGTGCCTTGGCGTCAAACTTAAAAACTGTCCTTGTGTCCAAAACCACACGAATCTGACCATTACACTAGAAATGATCAAATAAGGGTGTAAAGGAAATGTCTCTTTATGTTTGGCAAAAAGAGTTTTAAAAAAATAGATAAATCCAACAAAAGTATTTTCCTCCACAGATACATTCTTGGATACAGAGGGCAGTTCCCTTCCCCTGGATATTTAGGCAGGATGGCAAAGTGTCCCTTTCAGATTGTTCCTTAAAAATGGCAAACGTGTCGCTTGCAAATAACAGTTCTTTTAGGATAGCAACAATGTCTCTGGTGTAATTATTGACCACACACCTTGAAAAACAAACAATTTTCTTTACACAGTTCTACTGGACCTCCTGGTATACTCCCCTGCCAGAATCCTTGATCCCCTGGTATACTCTCCTGCCTAGTATCTTTCCACTCTTTGTTCTACTTCACTGGACCTTTTGGTATACTCTCCTGCCAGGATTCCATTTGTAGGTCTTAAGGATCCCCTGGTATAAAATCCTGCCAGGTATTTATTTATTTATTTGCATTTTTAAAGCGCTCACACAGCCTGGAGGCATCGAGGCGCTGTTACAGGAATATGTCTTAGTTGCGTATTTATAACATGCGTAATACCCAGACGATTCTAAGTGCAGACCCGGGGATTGAACCTGTGTTACTTCGTGTTGTCTTGTTTCCAAGGCAAGCACGTTGCTGCTGAGCTAACCTCCTGGGGTATCTTGCCTCCCAATGTTCACTGTCTGGTGTGTTCCTTTCACCAGGACTTCTTCATGGGTTCACTGTCCTTTAATTCAATACCGTTGTGTTACTTTACTGTATTTTATATTTTATTGGCATGAGCTGCTACTTGTTCCAACTTTCCCCACACTTTTCAATTATGGGGATTTCTTCAAGTTCTTCCTTTTTATATCTTCATTACTATTAATTTGCTTGGGTTAATACTTGCTCCAATTCTTCCCATATTGATATCTCACGTACAGGGACTTGTTCAAGGTCTTTCTTTGTATTTCACTGGGTTGGTATTCAAATATCCTTTCCGGTTTATATGCCTGTCAGTACGCCCTCTGGTCCCCAATGGCTTTGGGTAGACTCATCTGTGTATTGAAGCGTTACCGACCCGTGGCATATGGCTGTGTTGAAGCTCACACTTTGGAATGGTCTCCTTCACACTATAGACCTCCTTCTCACTCTCCGGGCAGCTTTGTGTTCACCCGCCAGCACGACCAACGCTCCTCTGCACAACCGTGCTCCCAGTAGCTCCACTGTTGCTCTTCTTCGGTTACTCTTATGCGGTTCTCTCTGTGCTTGCGGTGTCCCTTCTGATCTCACGCCGCACGAGTATGGAATGCTTGTGAGCGGTGATGTGGAAGTGCCTGCTTCCCCCAGCATGGTCCTTCTCAGTAGTGCTGTCTGATTTGGCTCTGCTTCTCTCGTCTTCCAGTTTGGTTCCTTCTTCTGTGGCTCTCCTGTTTTGAAAGCAGACACCATTTTCAATGTCCTCCTTACTAGGAGCGCCCCAAAACAACTTGTTTGCATATTTAACTTTGTGTTTCTTTTTATCTGCATTAACTCCTCCCTCCTCTTCCTCGTCTCAGTACTGGAGGCTTTCTGGGAGTTGGAGTTCATAGAGGTTCTGTGATGGCTTGCCTAGAGTGATTTTCAAGAAGAGGTTTTGGGGTTTTACAACAGGAAAGACTTGTACAGTGACAACACACCATCTAAATCTTGGAACTGATGCAGTCTTCTTCTCTGTGAAGGGAAGAGTACCACGCCTCTCCTGATGGGGTCATTACCTTTCTCCAACAGCCGTCTCCTCCCACTTGATCCTCCCTCATAATACCACCCCCAGGGTCAGGATCTGGTAGCGGATGCCGTCCCCTGGCCACATGGGAGGAGATCTTCGTCAGAGAATTAGTGATGACTCCATAGGATTCATCACAGCTGTTCTGCAGGACCATAGCATTATGGTTGGAACCAGGGAAGCAGGCACAGCAGTGTGTGTTCACGAGGTCATCATCACAGGTGACCCCGACATTCATGGAGTGATTCTGCTTCTTGTTGTGGTATACCTCTTTGGATGCCTGGGGGGCAACCTATGCCACATGGGTGCAGCACAGAGTTGCAATTACGTTGGACAGGTGGGCTGTTGCATAGAAATGTACCTTTGTGGCATTAATCTGTGCCGGGGTGCTGAGCAGGGAGATGTGCCAGGAGGCATGGCTCAGGGGTGCTTCCAGCACCTGCCCAAGCACAAATGAAAATGTGGGCTGAGACATGCCATAGAGCATGCCCACGGTGTGCTGTAGGGGCAAGTTTCAAGGAAATGAAGGGCCAACACAAGCTTCAGCAGTGGGGGTAAGGCGAACTGTACCAAAATATTGCCCTCATTTGTGCGCCCCCACAGTCACTGTGACTTTGGGGGTGCACAAAATACAGACTCCCATTACTGCACCCAAGCAGAGCATGGGTTGAAAGGGTGTCCCCAGCTCTCCTTGGGCACAGTAATGAGAGTCAGGGCTTGTGGGGGTGTCCCCCGCTTACCATTCTGGTACGTGGGGGACAAGAAAGTAAAAAGACAAAAATAATAATATTTTTGTAAAAAGGACCCTGCAGCGTCAGCTCAGATCCACGTAAGTGGGAGGAACCGAAGCTGCAGGGATAGCAGGGAGTCTGCAGCGCTCACAGAAGTAAATGTGAGTGGAGTGGGGGGTCGGGTAAGGGAATGCGAGCCGGGGGACGCGTATAAAAAGATTTATTTGATCACTGCGCCGTAATGGACGTCGACATTTTCATCGGTGCAGTTACGGGTGGCGCAGTGATTACATACATGACGACATACAGAGCAGGATTAACATAGATTCGGGGTAAGGCTGTTTGTTATGTATGTCATTGTGTATCAGGGAGAGTAGCTCTTCAATGGTCTGTCTCCCTGTACAGTACAAGGTAATCAACTGGATATCGGTTATTGTCCAGGTTGAGGGCCTGACCCAGTGAATGTGCCCTCGCCTTGCATGGCATCTCATCCTCTCTGCACCCTGTGCTGCTGTTCCTGCCTCTGCAGCTCAATGTGGAGCAGGGGGAGCTGCACGTCCCAGTTAGCGACAGCTAGTGAGCTAGTGGCGGCATGGTGTTGGAAATTGTGTTTGGATCAGGTGCAGGCCTTTTTTAGTCTTTCAGAGTGGATTGTTTTTCCATCACCTGTATGCATTTACCTACACTGCACTGTGTTGTCAGAGGAATTGACGCCCATTTTCGGCAGTAGTTTGATAGTATTCCGACTTGTGATACTGCAGAAATACTGTTTTCACTCTTGGCGGAAATTCCGCTGGCGAAATTAGCACCCAGCCTAATATTGCTGGTGAAATTAAGACCAACTCCTTATTCAGCGATGTGGTACAAATGGCAGTAATTCCATTGCTGACACTGTTACCGCATACCAAAAGCACGATGAGCCCCAGAATCATGGAATGTAGGACAATTGCATCCAAGAGAAGCAAAGCCATGTTTAAAGAAGGGTATTAACTCACTCCCAGAGACCACAATTCATCTTTTAAATGCAACACATGCCAATCAGTTATTCATTTTCAAAATAGACCCAATTAGCCCGCAAACACCGACAACTCCAAATTAGCAACCTCCCTCCCATACCACCATGACAGACAGCAAACATGAGCCACCTTCCATATGGTCTCCAACATATGTCAAAGCAGGAACTAGGCCATGGTGTAACTTTGATGACCTGGGAACTGGGAGAGATGATAAAACCTGGGAGCTTTCATGAAACAGGGAGGTTGTTGTCCAAGGTGCGGTCGATGGGTTGACCACAAAAATGTATACATTTTTAATTAGGTCCTGCACCATGTGCCCATTCTTGTTTCATCTGCATGTTATAATGAATGAACACAGGAGGGCGACCCAGAGATTTTGCCAAAGTCTCTTCATTTATGTATTTATTTATTTGTTTGTATTGCGCCGGTGCCCGCAGGCATCAGGGCGCAGAATGTAAGAGAAGAAGAATGGAAAGAGGATGGTCTTGATCAGAAAATATCTAGTTCTTCAAATAGAGTGGTTTTTAAGCATTTTCTGAAGCTAAGAAGGTCTGGATCTGCACGTTGATCTGTAGCCAGGTTGTTCCATGCTTGGGTAGCCAGAGCTGGGAAGGATCTTCCCAGGCCTCCAGACTGGTTACTTCTAGGAACTGTCATATGGATGCTCTCTAGATCTAGTAGTTCTCTTGGGAGTGTGGGCTTTTATGCAGGTTTTAAGCTAGACGGAGGCCTGCCTAGTGACACTTATGTACAATGGTAAGTGCCGTGAAACAAGTCCTGGCTTCAACTGGGAGCCAATGAATGATTTTTCTGTGTGCTGAGATTGGTTCTTGTTTGTGTAAATTCTTTACAATATGAATAGCATCGTCTTGTAGCACCTGCAGGCATCTTAAGTCTCCTTTGCTAGCGCCAATATGTAGTGCACTACAGTAACTACAGTAGTCTATCCTAGGCATGATCTATGCTCCAACCAGGTTCATGCCGTTGTCTTCCAAGACATAGGGTTTTATCAACCACAGAGGTCTAAGGTGGTATTGGGTTTATTGACCAATTTCTGAATGTGGGTGTCTGAGCTCAATGATGCTTAGAAGATCACTCTCAATGATTTTACCTTAGCCACGGTCGGACTAGAATGGTTATCTATAGTGAAGCCTATAGTAGTAGTAATCTATAGTAGCAGTTGCTGAGTTTCCCTCGGGCCTGAGGCGAGCCAAAAAGAAGCCGCTCGGTTTTAGCTGCTTTCAGCACATTCCATTATTGGCCGTCCAACCCTGAATGGCGTTGTATATTCATGTCGACTTTTAGACAGGGTTATAAGGAATGAACACCAAACGGCGAACAAAATATCTGCAGTTGATCAGAAATTACCTCCAGGGGTTCCGGGGGGACTCTGAGAATTTCCCAAAGTCTCTTCATTTTGACCTTCAGAAAATGATCTACCTTTTATGCCAGCTAATTTCGTCTGACAAGATCCTCTCTTCAAAATAGTGTGTCTCTCCAGCACCACCGACTTCATGCACTTCAGTGAGCATTCAGTCTTTGCTACTTGACCAACCTCATACACTTTCACATCGACTCATTAATCACTGTTTTCCCAGAAGACCCTCTTCACCATTTGAGGGTCCTGCCTGCAAAATAAAGCTTCCTGGGACTTCAACACCCATGATCCTCCCTGGAAGTCTGGAAGCCATCTGGAGCATGGTGATTGGCTACACGTGGGTCATTTGATGCACTGCTTCCCTTATTCAGCCTCCTGTGGACACCCAGCCTTGGTATCTGCAGCAAAGGGCCCAAAGCAGCAATGGGCAACTCCTTGTTTGTGCTGATTAGGGCTGGAAAGAGCCTTGGGCCAGGACCCCTGCTCAAGCCAGTACTTCACTGAGCTCCCCCTTTACCCGAAGTCTGCTTTCATGCACAGAGATTGAAGTAAAGAAGATAGAAATTAGAAGAATTTGACGGAAGAGAAAAAGAGAGTAGATAATGGTCCCAAGAGTAAAGCGGGTGAGCAGACAGAGGCAGCAGAGGTAAGAGAGGATAAAATAAATCAAGACAGGAGCCAGATTGGTGGGAAAGATTGGACGGAAGATGGAAGTGATAATCCATAAGTGATAGAGGGAGATTATTAAATTCACCAAGAAGAAAGAAAGGTGAAGAAGAGGGAAGAAGGGAGGAAAAAGGAGGTGATGATGGTCTATACAATCAGCAGACGGCCCTGGAGGGCGATACGTAATAAGAAGTGAGACAGGGAAAGATTAAGAGAAAGAGGAAAAGTGGTACTCAAAGGAAGTGAAAATTGGAATACCAGAAGGAGGAGGTAGAGGAGTCCAAGAAGAATAAAAAAGAATCCTGGTACTACCACCACGCCCAGACGGGTGGGGAGTGTGGGAGAAATAGGTAGAGGAAGTATGAAAAAACACAGTGATAGAAGTGTTGATAGGAGTGATCCATATCTCGTAGAGACAAAAAAAAGTGTAGATTAAAACTAAAGAAGAGATTGCGGATTGAATGGGAAATGTTACAGACAGAAAAGCATTAAAAAGACTAAAATTAAATGAAGGTAAGGCATCTAAAAGAATAGTAGGGAGACAAAGATTAGGGGGATCATGGGTATGGATAGATGACGGCTGGGGAAGGAGCAGTGGAAGGCCCCAGATGTAATAGGGCTATGCGTGAAGAGGAATAGGGAAATAGGAATAGAAATAAGGTTTGAGGAATAATGTTTGGCAATACAGTGCATGATCAGGTGCAAACAGGGATAGACAAAGCCGTTAAGAGTCGGCCTTTGAGTGTGATGCCCAGGGCTTAGGATGCCCTAAAGGTACTTCCTGTAATAGCGTTCACGTGAGGCACATGTGACCGCTCCAGCATGTCAGGGGGGCGGGCCAAGCATGGGAGCCTGCGGCAGCGGCAGTGTTAGGCCAGCTAGGGAGGATTCACCTCCAGTCTCAGGATGCCAGTCAGGGGCCAGGCAGCAGATGATTTTGGAGGTAAGCAGTGGATTTGTTCACCCATTGACTATCAATTCACAGCAGAGTTTCTTTCACAGTTCTGGGCCTATTAACTGTCTTTTGGTTATCTATAGCCACATTTTAGTCCAACTCAGAACGTACATCTGCTTCTTTTCAGCCAACCATGCACCCATTCCGTTCCATTCACTCGCCTACCGCCTCTCACTCTTGGCCTACACCCTTTCTTCATTGTCTTCACTTGCATATTTCTTTGAACCTTAATCATGCACCTTGACCTTGCTCCAGTCCTCCTCCTATGAAGTCTCCTTCCCTTTTCCCATAGCCTTCATTCTTAACCCGGTCTAACTTCTGCCTCACTCTCTAACCTCCCCATCTCCTTACTTCCCCCTGCACCTGCACGCCTCAAACAAGACACTCCAGTTCTACCATGATCTCTACCCTCATCTATCCCCTTCGGCTACCGCACAACCCCTTCTCCTCTCCCCACCAAATATCCCTCTTTCACTTGGCCTCTGGAATGAACAATCCCTCTGAAACAACTCTTCTTACATCACTGACCACTTCAAATCTCATCATCCTCAACCTTCCCTTCTTGCCATCACAGACACCAAGATCTCTCCTCATTACTCTGCTACACTAGCAGATGTTCACACTGACTCTGCTACTTCTCCCACTCTTCTTGACCTGTTGAGAAGTGTGGTGACTTGGGGTTCCTTATCAAATAGGCCATCCACACTGCCTCCCTACTCCAATCTGACATCCCATCACCCTCATTTGAATATGCCACTATTAAACTTCTCCTCCCTACTCCTTCCACTGTTCGGGCTATCTTTCAACCCTCTGGTCCTCACAAGTCCTTCCCTGATCTGAACCTTCTCTTTGAATCACTATGTATGGGAACTCTCTTGACTGTGTCTTTTTCTCCGATTCATTCCCCTCCTTTATCCCCTCCATTGACCCCTCTCCCTCTGATCACTCCTGTGAGGAGCCAGCAACACAAGGTGGATAACGTTTGGATGATGGTTCAAAATATGCCATTTTATTAAATCATACATGTTATCAAATAACTCACTATCCCTACTCTGACAAGGACTTCCCTGCCTATCAAAACTAAAGGCAAACACTCTAACACAGGATGACTGGCCCTCAAACTTAAACATCAAATACACAAAGAAAATATATGGCAATTCAAATAACATCAACAATGATTTTCACAGACTCCTCTGACAACCTTTTAGTAACCTGAGTGAACTTCCCTTTCCCGGGATCCAACGTAAACTCAGCTCCAATGTTCAACAAAGGAAACAAGGACATCCAGTATGTAATACAGTCTCAATTTAGTTATTGATGTCTTCATTATCAAAGTAAAGTTTTGTTAACCAAGGTTCCAATCACAGAAAAGCTTTTCCTTTTGGTGATAAGACTTCCCACTTCACCACAATAGCATCAATGCAATTCTTATCCACAAAGCATTTCCACAACTTCCAGTTCTCCAAGAAGAAATACCACAGTTCAAAGGAAATACAACTTCAGTAAATGTTAATGAAACACAGTTCTTGGTTAACGGTTGTTAGGTCGCTCTTTACAAGATTAGGAGTCAAAGTAGGTATCTTTGTCAGGATGACTTCACAGCATTTCTACTTCCACTTCAACAACTTCAACTTCTACAATAATTCCACTTTCATTTGTGCTACTGAAGTCTTAAATCAACTGACAACAAAATACACCACCACAGCTTCAGTACTTTGTGACACCATTACAGTTTCAGTACTTTGTGACTTTAAACAGGATTTGGTTATGGCAAGATTCACTTTTGGGCACTTTAACATCTTCAAGTAGACCAGTCACTCTTCCTCTGAACAGAGGGGCAGCCTCTTTTCCTTTCTTGTCTGCCTGCTCAAGTGCACCCCACAACTTCAGTATTTTGTAACTTGAACAGTTTTCAGTAGGAACAGTATTCACTTTCAGGTACTTCAACAACGTCAAGCCTTCAAGTAGATAAGGCACTCTTCCTCTGAACCTTCCTTTTCAGAGGGGAAGCCTGTTTTCCTCTCTTGTCTGTCTGCAACCAACAACAACCTATGATCGCCTTTAGGACACACTTCTTCCTTCTTACTCCTGTCTTTGGCAATGTAAGTTATAACAACTTGTTTTTTTATAAATAGCAGGTTTGCCTTCCCCAACCTTGCCTTTATCCCTCTGTCAACTGTTAGCCATAATAATTACCCAGAAGCTTTGTTGCCACTCTGACTTTGGGTAATGCTTCTATTTGACTCATAGTGCTGTTTAGACTGTTCTCTGGCTTTGGGAAAGGCTGGTTTCAGTCTCAATTGGGGAATACCTTGTTCAATCTTGGCTTGCATAATGCTTGCTCTCTCCAACTTCACATGTTTAAACACTTGATTTCTCTTTGGTAGCAACTGTTGACTGCGTTAATAAAGATTCAGAGGCCACTCTTCCTCCTATGATCTTAATTAGGCACACGCAACCACTTCTTCATGTGCTTTACAGACTTTAATAATTGTTTTTCGTAGCGTTCACTCTTCACGCAAGTGATTATTAAGCTGGATACTGTTAGCGGCAGTGCTTGTGAAAGGAATCAGAACACCAGGTTTAACTCACCGGCTTAGGTGTTCCTTTCTCCGCGTGATGCACAACTTAAACAACTTCTGGCTTCACTTGTGACCCAAACCCTTCCTGGCTAAAGGCGTCTCCAGTTGGGCCACTCAATTTAGGAGCCCCTCTCGCTCCTGAGCCCCACGGCTTCACAACAGTTGTTCACCACAGTCTCCGACACGCTTCCTGCTGCACAATCTCTGCAATTAGGCTCACATGGGGAAAGGCAGCCTTCCTGAACACCTTCTGCTGTGCAGCCTCTGCACACCAGAGTTTGAGGGAGCAAGACCCTCATAGGACAAGCAGGTGAAATCTGCTGTATCAGAGTCCCGGCGTCCCTTTGGTTGATGTTTTCAATGTCAAGAAACTGCCAACACCATGCCTTTTTCCTTCTGCTACTACTGCATAAACTCCAGCCACAGTTCCAGCTCCTTCTAATTGCCTGCACCTGAGGGGTCCTTTTAAGCCTCTCAGCTTCCCTTAGGTGTGGGCTATCAGGCTTAATTGCCAGACTACTACTACAGCATAACTCTTCAGATTTATTTCCCTTAGAGATATTTAAGGATGAACCATTAGAATTTGTTGTTATAGTGGAAGACAATTTATTTAAGGCAATAGTTCTTTTCCTTTCCATTATACCTTTACAAGTAAGGAGGATTTTTATCCTGAAGTACCTTGAAAGATCTTTCTGTTGTTAAGGCTTGTTTAGGTTTTATAGAATTTGTGCCGCGAGCCACAGATGTTATAGGTGGTTCTGATACATCATAATGTCAATAAGCCATTACCTGTTCTGCCATCTTTAAAAGGTTCTCCCTTTCAAAGGACAAATTACCATGTCTCATCCCACATGATCTCCTCACCACCCCGGGCCTTGCCTCCTCCAGAATGATTCTCCCGCAGTACACCATCCCCAAGGTCAGGATCAGGAAGTGTCTGCTTTTCCCTGGCCACCTGGGAGGAGACTTTAGGCAGGGGTATAGTGAGGGATCAGTAGGATTCATCACACTCCAGTGTTCACTTTTACACCTCTGCCCATCCACCCTATACTCTTTGACTTCCCTTTTCAATAACTTAGAGGAAATTCTGCCAGGTCTTTATTGCCCTTTACTTTGATCATGTGAGAACCTCTTCTCCTGGCTCTCTCCCCTATTCATGCCTTTTCCATTGACTGTGCTTTTTCTTATGTTCACTATGTACTTATGACTCCATTTGACCAACACCATCCTGCTCGCACATTTATGCCTTCCTTTCTTCAGCCACGGACCACCTCTGAATTGCAGACCCTTAAAAAAAAACTTGTGCTATGACTATGGCACTGGTGCAAATTACAGGCCCCTACCCTAAAACATTCCCTTGCAGCCCTCACCTCTCTCCTGGATTCTGCCAGATCCCCCTACTATAAAAACCCAATCGCCTCCCTGTGCAATCGCCCCGCAAACATTCATCTACCCTCCAAACATTGCTCACACTGCAAAGCCAATATCCATCAAATCCTCCCTTTCTGCTAATCCCTGCTTACTATTTTCACAAGATTGTGGGAGCCCCTCTACTGACAACGAACATGGTTCAAATATAAGGGCAGTCCAGCACTGAAATACCAGGCAATTCCCCTCTGAACAAGAGTACCTCACTCTCTCTCCCCAATCCTAATTCTGTCCTCCACCTCCCCATCTTCTCTCAACTACTTCTCCCTTACCTTTCCTATTGAATTAGCCCCCATCCTTTGCAGAGCCAAGTCATCTTGCACTCACATCAATCCTTTTGCTCTCCATGTGGTCAAAGACTTGGTCTCAATCACCCGCCCTTATCTCTCTGATATCTTTGACCTCTCTATCCACTAAACTCTTCCCTGCCTCCTCCAAATCTGCAACTGATTTACCCCTATTTAAGAAACCCTCTGCTGACCCAAATATCCCAGAAAACTATCGCCCATTTTCCCCCCTTTCCATTAGTTTAAGTTCCTTGATTGGGTGGTATAAGGAACTTATGGTGGCAACAGTAAACCCAGATACAAGTGATCAAAGTTCAACGGTGTTTTTTAGGTTGTAAAAACGCATAATCCATAAAACCTAAATCTAAGATGGGAGCAAGCTACAACCATCAAATAATAATAAGGCACTCCTAGTAAATAAAAGGGCTTATACTAAAAAATAACTATTGCCAATCCTAACAACTAAATACAAAAAGAGTGTGGGATAGTGTTCACAAGAAAGAAAGAAGTGTTCACAAATGATAAGTCGGGATGTTATAACCAGGGGTCTCCCTTCCCCCAGGTTTCGAGCAAGAGACAAGGCGGGGCCCCTAAGCGTAGTACACTCTTGAGCTTTTCCCAGCACGAGACTACAGTTCCGTACTCGGGTATCAGGATCTTCGGTGGTTAAGTCTCTTTTTCTACAAACAAAGTCTCTTGCCTCCGAGGATCTGATGTGTTCAAAATAATAAAACAAAAAGGTCCTTTCCGTCTGTACATTGGGTGATGGCTCAGACCCGTCTCGATTAGAAGCCTCCCTCTATTGGGTTCACTACGGCTTTTATTCACAAGATTTCATCTATTTCATTACGTTGGTTGATGGTTCTCACCTCTGGGTCCCCTCTCTTCTGGGCTCAGACCGCTCTTGAATGTCAGCCTCCCTCCGTCGGGTTCACTATGGCTTTTATTCACAAGATTTCACCTGCATCATTCACAAGGAGTCGCTGGGTGATGGCTTTTCACCCTTGCATCTCCCTCTTCCGGGCGCAGACCCATCTCGAATGTTAGCCTCCCTTTGTCGGGTTCACTATGGCTTGTATCCCAAAATAGTTTCCTTTCGCATTCACAAGTTTTAATGTCTTTTTAAACAATCCACTATGGACATCCCTCCATCGGGTTCATTCTTGTCAACACAATTTTCATTGGGGCATCATACACTGTCCGTTCTGTCAGCATCCCTCCATCAGGTTCACTCTTTCCAAACACACAGTACTTTCTCCTTTTGCACTGAAGGATTTGTATCCCTTAGCTTCCCAATTACGTGCCAGTCAGACTTTCGACTCTACAGGGGGTTTTGCTAGACCTCTGTATGACCACTTTGACCTTTTCCTTGCAGTTCTCCTGGGCCTTCTGGTATTAGTATTTTCAACAATGAGGAATCAACTAGAGTCTATCGAGTAGCTGGGTTTCACCTTAATTTGCCATTCGCAACTTTCGTTCAACACAGTTCGGTTCCTTATCGGCTCTCCCTTTGACTCACCGACTGTGATGAACCACTTGGCTTTTCTTGTCTCTGGAGTCAAGGACGGTAACACGGTAGCAAGCATTTCTCCCTGCCATAATTATCAGTATAGGAGGGCTCTGTGAACCATTTACATCTGCTGCAACACACTTTGACTATTGTTCGCGGTCTTAGGATTCCTTTCATGGAGGCTTCATGGGTCCGGGTCAAAAAGGTCAAAGTCGCTTCTCTCCTTGTCGCCCCTTCGGTTCTTGCTGCTTTTCTCCTCCTCTTGAACTGCCGACCTAGGACAGCTTTCTCATCATCCGGTTTGCCTTGCTCGTAGTGTGCTCTCATGTTCCACCTTTTATCCTTGTAGGGAAGGGAAAGGGCTGTCAGGTGTATATGTGGTTCTGGTCAACTGACTTTGCCTGACCCTTGTGTTGGGACATGTCAGGTAAATGGCTCTTGTATTAGTCTGTTGTCTTTCGGGTGTAAGAAAGTGTTTGTATCAGGAAAAGGGAGGGGTAGAGTGTCTGAGTATCCTATGTGGGAGGATGGGGAAAGGGTGTTCTAATATGGGTCGTACCGCGTCTCACCCGCCGGTGTCCCACCTCCACTCCCCGAGGACTCCTCATCCAGGTGATCTTCCTGCACTGGTCCATCCAGAGGAACTGGTTACAATAGCGATGGCCATGTCCTGGCCAACTGGATGGCAGATCCCCAGGGACTAGTAAGTGAGACACCTTCAGGTTTCTCGCAGTGGTCTCCAAATAGATCACTATTTCCCTTGAGGGTAATAGTTTTGGAGATTCACTTAGATTTGGCTCCTGTAGTAAACATTCCACAGAGAGTGCACTCATGTATGTCATCTACTTTCTCTCTGATATTCACCACTATAAACTCTCCTCTTCTTTACTCATCCTTTTGGCCTTCTCTGGTGCTTTCGAAATTGCCACCCACTCCCCTCTCCTCCTCGCTCTCCAGGACCTTGGGTTTCGCAAATCTCCTGTCGCCTGGATCTCCTCCTTTCTAGAATGTTGATCTTTTAAAGTTTCCTTTTATTCCCAATCTCTGACCATAACCCTCCTCTCCCTCTCTGCATCACCAAAGGATCAGTGCTTGGATCTCTGCTCTTCACCCTCTATATCTCTGTCCTAGGAATACTTCCCGTTCTTTGCCTTTCTCTATCACCTTTTGCTGACAACACTTAAATTGTTTGCTCCTTTCCCTCGTTCACCCGAGCCATTTTGGAATGGATTACCAACAGTCCCTCTGCAATTCATACATGGATGGCTTTCCACTGCCTCATGCTCAACTTTTCAAAATAGAAGTAATCTTTCTCCCAGCGACCCTGCTCTCCCTTATCTCCTTCCCTTCTTGCTCACTTGCCCAATAATTGCAGGTTTGGGGTTCTCTTTGATAGCGACCTCCTTCTGCAACAGTTCATCACTGCTACTTCCTCTGCTGCTCGTATTAACTTCCTCAACATTTGGAAAATGTGTCCCTTTCTTACTAACAATTCTACAAAAGTACTAATCTCCACCCTCGTGCTTAGCAAACTTGACTACTGCTCAGGCCTACTCCTTCGCTTTCCTTTTTACTCCTTCCTCCCTCTAGACAAAGTCCTTTGCTTTGCTACTTGCACTCCCTAAATCCTACACAGATCCTCCCCAAATTCTACCTACCACCAACATGCCGGTTCGCTCCCCATGCTCAACCATTCCCTTTCAAGTTTGGTCTCCTTGTCTACAATGTTATCAATTGTCCTGCTCCACATTACCAGTCTGATTCATCTCTATTTACTCACCATCTTGTTCACCCAATCCTCCTCTTCGCTTAACGTAACTGCCCCATAGCCCCATTGCCTTCTTTTGCTTTCGCTTTTTCTCTCTACTTGCCCCACTCCACTGGAACCCACAGTCCAGTCCATCACAATCCAAGCCAGCCCAACTGTGGATCTGTTCAAAGTGCAAGTTAAACTTCACTTACTTGCTAAAGTGGGAGCTCCTCCTTCCCTCTCTCCTATCCTCCCTATTTAACACACCACTCCCTCCAGTCACGCTTTATGATGTAATTTTACTTCTCTTCAGTTTGAAACACTTGACCCCTTAGGTTAATGTTTCTTTTGTAAGTCGTCTGTTTTGTTATATATATTTCTTTCTGTTTGATTTGTCCATTGTGTAGGTCCCACTTTATTACACCCTCATAAACTGGCTTACACATGTTCTCATCTTTGTGCTATTGTACAGGCACCCTTCTCGGGAACGCCCCTGCCATTTGTAAATGGGTTATTGTAAGTAATTTTTGATCAAAATTGACATCCGTGGTTTAAAAGTATACAAATACAACCTTATACAAAGATGACATCTCAGACACCATTTCTCAACATCGTAAACGTCCCACTAATTACAGGCATCTTCCCTGAAGGATTCAATGCAGGACTGACCTTCTCGTTACTGAACATCCAACTCTAGACCTGCATGCTTTAGCCAACTACAAACCCATCCTTCATTGGAAAGGTCATTGAAAAACCTGTCAACGTTCCTACCTGACCTAATCTGCACTCTAATGCTGAATATGCATCCTAACATATGTGCTTCCTACCTGACCTGACATCTAGTGCCTAATATGTATCTTGCCTACTGGTTTTGTCCTTGCATTTCTGTACACATGATGTATCCCCCTGTACCATGAGGCGTGGCTCTGCCAGACTGTTCACCTACCTGATATTGTACTTTGTGCTTCTGTACACCTGATGTAGCCCCCTGTACCATGAGGCGTGGCTCTGCCAGACTGTTCACCTACCTAATATTGTCTGTTGCATTTCTGTACACCTGATGTAGCCCCCCTGTACCATGAGGCGTGGTTTTTGTGCACCTTGCTGATATTGTCCTTTGCATTTCTGTATACCTGATGTAGCCCCCGATACCATGAGGGTTGGCGCTGCCAGATTATGCTTTAACATATGTATGCATAGTCTTGTACTTTGAAGAATGTCACTTCGCACTAACTGTAACTAGCGTCCTGATGCCTGAGGGTTTGGTTCACTGCTATAAATGCATAAATGAAAATAAATAAATAACATTCTCTATACATCTATCCATGATTTATGTCACAATCTTGATTGTGTAACGCTATAGGGTGGTGTGAGGCAGGTAGAGCAGGGTCTTTGTCTTTGTTCATGAATTAGCGTGATTTTTGCTTCCCTCATAGAGGGCGTAATACCATCTTTATTAAAAGTGTTAAAAAACATTGGAAGTGAGCTGATAGATAATACTTAAATTGTTTGTAAAAGTGTAAAAGGCGGCTGGTGGCCATACTGTCCCAGAGACTTACCTAATGCAAATGATTTTCTCGCTTCTGAAACCTCCATTTCACCAAAATGCCAGGGGTAGCAGAAGTGACATCACACGACCCTTGACCCCTGAGGACATCACAGGAAGTTATGTCATTTGACCCCACCCCAAGGTAATATCGCGGGAAGCGAAGGAATACAACCTTTCACCCGTTGACAAAACAGGAAGTGGCATCACATAGCATAGTACACTACGGAAAATATGGTTACGATATCGCTATAATGTGATGTACATTTCCTACAAGAATGGATCGCCATATGTATTGTTAAGATCAGTGTGTATAAACCCATATTACTAAACTACTTTCAATGCAAGCAGATGTCCATGACCAAATGATAATGATGTGTTATTATATAGCAGTTATGCTTAAGCGCTTTATATAGCAAAAACATACACCCAATATCACCCAACCTGTGTTGGTACTCATTTATCGACCTCAGAAGGATGAAAGGCTGAGTTGAGGCGTTTAAGAACAGACTAAATCAGTGACTCACATCCTCAAGTGTGCCTGAAATAAACCTTTAATGAGTCTAGCAATTATTGTATAGAATTCCAGAAAGACACATTATTTGGTATTCCTATTCTTTCTTATTTAGGGTCAGTGCTGAAAGTGTTAGACTTGTGGCACGCCTGTTCTTATTTTTCTTTTTTTTTTAAGGGGCCCTTAACAAGAAAGCCACATGGTGCTGGCCACAGCCCCAGAGCTTGCATTACAACAAAAACAAAGTAATTTATTTTTGATTTTTGATTTTTTTTTAGAGGTTGCAAAAGAGACCCCAGAGGTCACAAGGGAGACCTCAGAGGTCGCAGTTGCGACCTCTGGCGACCCCTAAATGACATCCCTGCTAGAGGCTCTGTAGTCCCGAACCTATCACCAGCAAATCCACGTACCGTACATAAAATGCTGACTAAGGTTTCTCTGCTGCATACAAACGGGTATAACATTCAGCTACTATCTCTGTTTTTTTAGCTTTTGGGTAAGGTTCATTTCCTTTGAGTATTCTCTACTCCTCCAGGGATTCAACTTGTTAATAAAAAGATTCCCGCTCTTTTCCGATTCTCATATTAAAACCTTTAAGTTGCATAACTGATTGATTCTCTTTTACAAGTAGCGGGGCCTTTGATTACTCTCTCCTTGATAGTAATTTACTGTATAGTTTCTATGAGCCTAAGGAATTATGGGATTTCGCAAATGTTTGAACTTTCTTCACTAGCTCTACCTTAAGGAGTTTATAGCTTTGCAATGTGCAGCCCCACAAGCGATCAACTTTTTCTTACAACTGCTTTGCTTTCCTCCTACATGGTCAACCAAGATGTAGCTTAGTCGATAAGAAAAAAAAGCATATCAACTCGGTCTGCATTAGGGGCAAATACCACCATCTAGCCTCTATACTCTTTGGCAAATCTATATCTGGCATAAAAGGAAAGGAAATGCACAAAAAGGTCTTGGAGCTCCTCTACTGAGAACAAACACAGCAACATAACCTGTTCTATAGAAGGTGCCCACTCAGGAGGGTCTACAACCAAGCGTTAGCTCACTGTACCTTTCACAGAGGAGAAATATCCATTTGCATATCAGTCTGGTCCCACCCACTTGGGCAGTCAAGCACCGAAACACTAGGCAATTCTCTTCTGAACTAGAGTGCCACCAGCAACCCCAGACATGTGTTTCAGCCTAGTTGGGCCTCATCAGTGATGTGAAGATGTGCCTCTCCTCTCTTAGCATAGTGAGCAATCGCTCCATGTCTGGATTGGATGGGCAGATAAGTCTTCTTGCACAGCTGAATCATAGTCCTTCTGAGTTTGATCCAGGCCCGAGGGGCCTTTGCTTTATTTGGTATGTAAGCGGTTACAGTTTTTCCCTCCAGAGAAAAACCTGCGTCAAAAGGGAAGCCCCATGTGTACTTGATTTTGTTATCTCTCAAATGCTGTGTAGTGGGAGCCGTTGTCCTTCTCTTTTGCATTGTTGATAGTGCCAAATCCTGAAAGAAATTGATCTTGTGGTTTTGTGTCTTTTTGCTGCTGTGCCTTTTCCATTATATGGCCCTTTTGCCCATAAAAGTAGACCTGTGTGATGACGTTAGGAATTGCCACCTGGCAAGGGTGTGGAAGTCGTGGCTTTTTAAAATTCTTATTAATTAATTATTTGGGTAATTTCACCTCAGAAAGGGAGACCAACTAACCAGATCCCCCTCTCATATGCTCCATGCCAAAAGCATTGAGTACACCTGTGCCCTGCTGGATCAGTATCCCGATCTCCAGTGCCTGCTCTCTAGGGGTATAGAGCAGGTTAGTGGTCACAGGTGACCTCTTGACAGCTGCACTGACGGACAAGTTGCTTCGGTTCAAGGGCTGCATTTAAGACATGCACTGCTGTTCCCAAAACTGCATAACTATGAGAGTTACTATCCTGGTGGCAGTTGTAAACTTTAAATATAAACCATACCTGAGTTTAAGATATAGTGGCTAGTATCTCTATTATGCAAGGCACATCAATCTAATATGGTTCATGTGTCAGCACTATAAGTCCAGTTCAGCTGTTGGTGGGTTATGTGTATTTTGGTCAGACAGCCAGGCCCTGCTAAATTACAGGGCAGGAGGCTGGATGGCTATGCATCTCCTTTTGATCCTTTGTGAGATTGGGTAAAACCTCTCTCAAGAAAGGTGTTACACTGGTGTGAGCCAGCATTCCAGCAGAAGTTGGCCTGAAATACAGGACTCAAAGGGCAAACCCATCGCAAAAGGATTAACTTCACGCCAGAATGCTACATACCAAAAGGGCCTTTGATGCTACTTACAAGGCAAGTGGGCAGAGTTAGTGCGGGAAGTTGGAGCTCAGCCCAAAGGAGGAAAAAAGATTCCACCTTCTTGTTTCTCTCTATCTCAACCCTTCCTTCCTGTCCCCACGACTTCCCTGAGCACACAGCATTTTGGGTGTGATGTCAAAAGGCAAAGACTACTTGTCTCCAGGGCAGGGAGTTGATTCCTAAAACAGGCTTCCTGCTGTCCAATCATCTGTAGACATTTGCTTTTAAATGAAGGGGTCTCCCACTCCTTTGATTCACTTTGGAACAAACACCTATGGAATAATTTATTGGACCTCTGTTGGGAGAGATGACTCGCCAAAGTCTTCCTCCAGAGGTTAACAGTGTCCAAGGCAGAGGCAAGCTCTGCTCCCAAACCATCCTCAGGGCACATACGGAGTGACCTCCTGCTGGTGCAATCCTGCCTCTCTGCCAGCCACACTTGCACCCGGGACCTCACTGCGCTGAAGAAACCCTGCTGTTCTTTGCCAGCCTCCCCCATGTTCGGAGTTCGAGAACAAGGAAAAATCTTATCCTTGAGTTCCTGGATTGGGACTCGCAGCAACTGAGAGTGAAGACAGTTAGGAACCCTGTTTTTCCCTGCCTTGAACCGATTGAACTGCTCGCGTACCAGGTTCACTGCAATCGAACACAGGACTCGTCATGGCTGCCTTTGGCACTCAACTGAACCTTTGAACAAATGTGCTTGCACCTTTCAACCAGCTCGATCCTGCGCCATGTCCTAGCAGAACCTGTCACCTGTTCGGCTCAACTGCTCATCTCCTGGTCTCGACTTGAACCACTGGAGTGTAACTCAGACTCGAACCAGAAGTTACCAAACGACTCAAACTGGCTCGACATCAAACAACACACACCGGAACATCAGGATCTCTGCTTTGAACCATCAACAGACTTCGACTTGAACCATTGGAGCATCACTCACTGACCCTACCCTGTTATTACCACACTTCTCAAACTGGCTCAACACTGAACCAATCCTTGTGAGCACTCCTGATGGTCATCGCTCAAACGTCACCTTCAAACATCTCTGAGCCACCACATTCGAACCAACTCGATGCCAGCTTGGCACGTGGGCCAACATGACTCACTGCATCCGAACTTGGTTTGATCGGTTCACACAACATCTCGAAGCCTGGCTCAACACTTTTGAACCACTTAAGAAGAACAAAAAAGTACTGTTGACCCATAACTGACCCCCTGCTTCATATTTGGACCCTAAAGACTGGTGAAGTTGAAGAATAAATATATCGTATTTAAAAAGAACATTGTGGATTTGAACTGCCTTTCACTCCTGATTCTTTACCCAGAGGGCTGCATCTGTCTATCCTTCCCTAGTCTGTGTTCTTTCCCAAGGGTTGGGTTTTGTGTAGTGTTTCTTTATTTAATTTTGTAGATTGTGTGTTTAATTAAATTATGTATTTTTCATACAACCTTAATTGGACATTCCCTTTATTTTGTAATGTTATGCTTTGCTGTTTGGGTTGCTACTGGATCTCATTCACACCCCTCTTGAGAGTATAGCCTTCCCTCAGCTTACATTGCCTCTGTCGATTTTCAGCATCTTGCTGCTTGTTTCTGAGGTCAGTGATTTGTTTTTCCACATGATTATCCAATATCTGAAAGTGTAATTCCTCCAAATCCTTTGAATGCTCATCAGGTTAATTCTCTGAATATCAATCATCTTTCCAGAATCTAAGTGTCTTTTCTCTGATCATCGCTTTGTATTAGTAAGTCATGCAAATCAGGCCTTTTTTACTTTTTCTTTTATTGCGCCCAGATTTTCAAATGCATTGTCTTTTATTTTAATTCAGAAAAGCTCTTAAAACCCACTTTTTGAACAGGCTATTATGATTTAATTGCATTGTTTTTCTCCCTGTTGTATATTCCTATTGTTTATGATTGTGTAATATTTTAAAGTGCCTTAATGCCTGAGTCAGTGCTCTGAAAATCCAATTAATAAAAGAAATCTCTAAATGCAGAAATATTAGCCTTAATTTCTATGGTGGTCTCCCGCCGTAGTTGTAGGATTTCATTTGTCACTGGTAAGTGGCCATCTGTGCTGGTCCACTTTCCAGAACTTTGTCGCCTCAGGCCCTTCATTTTATGACTTCTCCACTAACCTTTGATAGTTGAGCATATCTTTAGAGTTCTGCATTTTGGTTTAGTGGCTGTCACTTTCTCTTGATATGATTGACGGAGGCGGGTGTCAAAATGCAAAAGAAGTGTTTCTAGTGAAAGTTACACCACCGCCTTCTCTACTGACTCATGGCTCCTTTTGATAAAACCAATTATTTTATTGTAGTAGTCATTTATATAGCGCCTTATCCCATTTGTGTGGCCTTAATGCGCTTTGGGGTAGGGAGCTGTCCTTTGCCTCTGGCCTTAGCCGAGGGCTGTCTGGGCAAGGCTGCTCTGGGGACCTCTGTTAAGAAGGCCGCTACCATTGGGAAAGGCCAATCACTGAGGAGGGGAGGCAGCAAGGAGAGAGGGAGGCAACCAGGTAAAGGGAAGGGAGTGGGGAAAACATGGGGAAAAAAATGCACAACAAAGAGGAAAAAGCAGAAAAAAGGAAGGGAAGGGACGCACGAACAATATGGAGGGGTCAAGAGGGGGGGCACTCACCATGACCAGGACAGAGCAGCAGGACCTGTTTACATGGGTCTGCTGCAGATCTAATACTCTCCTGGTCACAAGTCTAATGAGGGAGCTAATCTCCCAAAGGGAAAGTCCAATCACTGGGGAGGGGAAGCAGCAAGGGGAGGGAGAGGCAATCAGGTAAAGGGAGCGTGGCAACCATGGGGAAAAAAGGGAAAAATTCACAAATAAGAGGAAAAAGAAGAAAAAAGAAAGAAGAGAATAGCAAGGGACGAAAGAACAAGATGGAGGGGTCAAGGGGGGGGCCCTCACCATGACCAGGATGGAGCAGCAGGACCCTCTGTCAGGTCCTACAGTTTAATTTAATTTTGTTGATTCCTAACTAGGGTGCATTGGGGCAGAGAGGAATTATGGCCCAGCCCCAGAAGTTAGGTCAGGGCTGAACTGAGAGGGGGTGGGGAGGTATAGATCCTCTAACAGATCCTGTGTGAGGTGAGGGTAGGTAATTTTCAATTTCTCCACTTAGCTAGCTATAACAGACTACAAGCGGGCATACTGATCTTCCTCTCCAGCTCAGATCACTTTAACTGGCTTGCGCGCTGCTGCTGGTTTGCTGAGCATGCTCTGTTGTTTCTGCTCCTCAACTCTGAGCTCCCACTTAGGACCCTGTTTGAGATGTCATCAATGCATCGCCTCCCTCTGTTACACTGAAGCGCCTCGCACTCTGGGCTCTCGCTTGCTGCATGGTCTGCTTCCGATTTGGAGTTCTTTCGCCCTCCTTCATAACTGAGTGCCACAGTATTTCCAATTGGCTCTGAGCTCGGTGATCCACTGAGGATAGTGCAAGCGGAGTCACTTCCTCCATTCGCCATCCATTGGCAGAGTCCCCAATCTGGAGGCTGTTGGCTTAAGGGAGCCAGCTTGGCTTGGGCGCAGTCGATGTGGCACAGCTTTCAACAACACCATCTTCTTCATGTCGGGATACAGGGAAGCCTGTTCGAACATAAAGAAAGCAGCCTCCTCTCTGGCGCAAAAAGGCCTCCCAGAGCATGCAATATTCCTGGTGTCTATAAAGCCACGTTGTATAACCAAGGATAAGCAACACCTACAACGTGGACCCGGGGGGCGGCAAGGCAAAAGACTAGAAGGAAAGAGTGGGTCACACGGTACACCTCGCTAAATCAATTATTGTTGGACATTAGTAAACAGGACCAGGAAGGGGATAGGCCAGGTCAAGGATAGTATAAAAATAGCATATCTTTATTAATCACACCTCAAAAATGCATAACAAATAGTGCAAAATACATAATAAAACAGCATATAAATATACAATTCATATTGAATATACATGAATAAAGTGCATGACAACCAATACCCCCACTACAGTTGGGGGTGAGAACAGCATAGAAAGTGTCTACTGCTTGTTCAAAAAGAGAAGAGAAAGGGGAGGACGATTATTTCATGAATAAGTCCCTAGATCTATACCAATACTCATCCTAATATATTAATGCATGCACAATCCAAGATTCAATTCTTAGATAACAATGAAGTAATTCAATGAATTCTAAATAAACATTTTTTGACAAAGATGAGAATTGTGAAAGTGTTATGTGCAATATTACAAATTCTATCCAGCCTAATATTCTGGAGTAACACAATTCAAATGAAAGTAAATTAAGAATTGTCTGTCAAGCTTGCAATTCAATGGTAAGGAAATTATTGCATGCAACGCTCTTTACCATTTCAAACTTGATAGCCAACCACCGGTACCCACTGTAATCTCCATTAATTCTTATGTATTGCACTGATATCACTGAGATAGTAAAAAGTAGTTTACACGACCCCAAAATTGTCTAAGTCGACACTCTCTAAAAGGAGAGCGGCGAATTAACAGTCGTCTTCCTCAAGGATAGAGAGAAATGGTTATAAACTATTCGATCAACAACAGAATTTTATTAAATGAATGGATGGACATCTTGATTTTCTTCCATGTGTCCTTTCATGTCATAAATCTCCTTCTGTATATGTTAGTGATCCTTCTATTCCACCTTTGTCCAGTTCATCACTAAAACACAAAGGGTCAAAAGAAAAAAAAAATAGAAAGACAAGTGTTAAAATCATATAGATAAAAATCCTTGACCTTGCCTAGAAGCCCCACATTAGCCCCATACCAAATTTCATAAAAAGTCATCTAGTTAGGTCCACAATCAGATAAGGGAAGGAAAACTCTATTCCATCCCAGAACACGGACATTCAACTAAGTTAATCCGAGGAGACATATATAAGGGAGCGGAGAACATAAATCAATAAGAATCTCACTGCAGTCCCTATGGCAATTACGTAAAAAAACAGGAACAGGGCATTCAATCAGCATAAACTACACATTAAAATCCAGACCTTCACAATTAGAAGAAACCAACCCCTCCTTCTTTCAGCAATGGACGAGGGAACCACCGTGCTCGAGAACTGCACTCTCGCAGGAGGATGAATCTCATTCATCTACATAGGGCTTCCTATGTGTTCATGCAGCTTATGTTCTGCTGACCACAAAAGAAAACAAACAAAGACACATCAGCACAGTGAATCACATGCCCCTGTATTCAACAGAGAAGGGCATGTTGACAAATGTTGGGAGCAAGTTCATAAATCCTGCCCATTCAGGCACCCACTCTAATGTTTGTAGAGCAAATGCACAGGAAAAAAAGCAGTGAACGGATTGCCTGGACTAAAAGCCATGTCATATCAGCACGCCTCTATAGTGACTGGTAGAAGCGCATATACGTAAAAGAAAAACAGCACGAGTCCCGTATTCGTGAAGGCAGCCAGGTCACAACAGTCCTCCCGACGTGTGCTGTAGAAATAGAGCGTCTGGCGGGTCACAGGATCAAGTGAAAATATCATGTGATGAAATACCGCGGGGTGTAATTAAAGGGGAAGGCAAAACTAACTGACAGAGCGAACCCACTGTCTCTCTGTTAGCCTTCATCTTCTACTTCTGTGTCCTTTGAGGACCTCTTAGCTACCCTAATGGAGATTGAAGATTCAACCGGCCACCTTGCTGATATCTTTTGTTGGTGTCAGAAGACCCCATATTGATGATGAAAGCATAGGCTGATCCATCCCTTTCCCTTCTTTTAGGCCTCTATGGCAACTCAGTACCATTATATTTAGACCCAGACAGCACCACAGGATTTATCCTGGTCAGTTTAGGATTATGTGGCACTTCAGTACATGCACGAGTGGATTTGCCATACTTGCCAACATTCTGTGACCAAAAAGATGTAGGATTTTTGATGTTTCAAAAATAATAATTCCCATACCCATGACATCACAGAAAAATACAAAATATACATTGTTGGCACAATTGAAGCATTCTAAAATATACAACTCATCAAACAGCACAATATGGAAAGATGTTCAAATGTTTAAAATGTATCATTCTGAATGGTAACTTAACACCAAATTCAATTACCTAACTTCACAGAAGGTAATCACACAGAGCTGGTAGGCAACGTTTGCCACTGCTCTGTAGCAGCAGCCCAGGCAGTACATATTTATTGCAAGTTGGCTGACCTCTTTCCTCTCAGATCGACCCTCCCAGGTCCAACTTGGGTACTTCCTTTCATCTATCTTCCTCTCTACCTGTGGTGTTCCCTAGGGGTCTAACCTCTCGCCCTGGCTTTTCAACCAATACCTGGCAACTCTCGCCCACTGCACTGCCATTTTCTGCTCAAATTTCCAGTGCTATGCTGACGACAGTCAACTCATTTTCAAGCTGCCCTCTGCCACCACCTCTCCCTCTCTCATCTCTGATTGCCTAACTGCCATTCAAGATTGGTGTGCCGCCAATGATCTTTGTCTGAATGCCAGAAAGACGGAGATCCTCCTCATCGGCACACCTTCACCATCCTTTCCCCTCACTCTCTGGCCGGCCTCCCTTGGCCCTCCTCCTACCCCCACCTGCGAGGCTAAGAACCTCGGGGTCATCTTTGACTCCACCCTTTCCTTCTCCGCCCACATCTCTGAGGTCTCTAAAAAGTCAAATTTCCGACTGCACCTCCTCAGAGGTACTCTGCCTTTCCTCTCCTTCCCCCAGAAGCTCATGGTATCTCAAGCTCTGGTTCTCTCTAGCTTGGACTATTGTAACAGCCTCTTTCTAAATCTACCTGCCTCTACTCTCCGCCCTCTGCAACTAATCCAGAACAGGACTCCGAGACTTGTCCTTGGCCTCAAGCCCTGGGATCGTATCTCTCCAGCTCTGAAATCTCTCCACTGGCTCCCAGTGGATGCAAGGATTACATTCAAAACCCTCTGCATTGTCCACAAGGCTTTCTGGGGCCTGCGTCCAAAATACCTTCAGCTATCCCTCCGCAAATACCTCCCCTCTCGAGCTCTTCGCTCCTCTACCTCCAACTCACTCAGGGTCAGTCGTTTTTCTAAGAAACGAGCTGGGGGTAGATCTCTGTCTTCGGCTGGGGCCTATCTCTGGATCAGCCTCCCTGCCACTCTAAAACTTGAGGAGAACCATCTCTGGTTCCGGAAGCACCTCAAGACCTTCCTCTTTTCTTCTGCCTTCGCTCCCCCTCTCCCCTGCTGATCTGTTCTCTCTTGGCACCGTGCACCTGGCCACCCTCTGTCTTTTGGGCCTAGGTACCTGCTCATCCTGCCACCCTCCCGCACTGTCTCCGGGCCACCCCTTGCACTGGGGTCTGTATCTGTGCCGATACAGCCCCCCCTTTTTTTCTTCCTGCACTTATCAGACCTACCCTGTCTGCTGCCTTAAACCTAGCACTTGCAAATTGCTGGCTGCATTACCACTGTTTGTTGCTTTTATTATTTATTTATTGTTATTTATCTGTTTCTCCTCTGCTTCGCACTTTCCACCTCTCCCCCCTTCCATGCACTTTTCCCCTCCCCCCTCTCCCATGCCCTTGCGCGTTCTCAATGTCACTGGGTCTAGTAAGATCGCTGTTTTGTTCTCCCCTGTTCCCCTCCCTTGCCTTGTCTCGCTCAAACACTTGTGTACGAGCGCGATAGAAATAAAATATCAATCAATCAATCAATCAAGTTGAACACTGAATGACATGGTGACTGATACCCCCCTCAGTCTGATAGGCAGATGCTGTGTGATGGTGGTACGCTCTGCCACTTGCCTTCACTGGTGGTTCACCTAAGGGTTGTCCCAGCAAGAGTGCAGGACAGAGTCAAGTAGCTGTCAGGTCTGAGTCCAATCAAAGTAATTGCCTACCAGTCCACTGTACAGACAGACTAATTATTGTGTTGCATGCTTTGTCCTGGAGCCTGCCTTCGAGTCACATAAATTACTTGCCACTGTAAAAATCAGTAGGATCTGTCACTGAAATCTGTAGGTGGTAGGACTGCTTAAAAAGCAGTAGCCCACTGCCTAAATCTGTAGGGTTGGCATGAATTTGCACTGGTGGGGTTGGACTTGGGGGTGTTGTTTCCTAAAGAAGACCCCATACTGAAGGCGTGGGATGAGAGGAATGAGGAGTTGGGTAAAAGGGAAGTGACGTAATGGGAAGCGAAACTTGTGGGAGTTGAGCAAAGAGGAATAAAGAAGGAGGACATACTTATCTTCTCTGTGTCTTCTCTTACTTACGTCCTATCCTGATGATCTCCAAGACACAACAGTTTGGCGATGAGGCAGAGCATTCCTCTGCTGCTGAACACTGCTTGACTGGCTCATGCTTCCATTGAGTGTCTTCTTTGTGGTGCGCTGCAGTGAGCATGCCCAACATCCTGCTCCAGTGCTGCTGGTCTGGCTACTAGGACCCAGAGGCTCCACGACACCACAGCCACACAATCCTGTGCACAGGACCAGCTCCCTGCTGTGCTGTCACACAGGGCAACGGAACAGACCTCCCACTGCACAGCAGCATCTTCTTCCTCTGCTGCCCTGCTGCGCGGATCAACAATATGGGTCTGTGTGTCATACGCCGTCTCATTTCTCCTGGAAGACGGACAAGTTAGTACATTGTGAACAAGAAACACACGTATGACCAGCACTTTCCTGTGCCTCCTGCTGTAATGGACAATGCCCTGCACGTGCTAGTTATCTAATTAAATGAGGCCTATACCTCCATTTGCAATTGTGGTGCCTGTGCACACGACAACCTCATCAAAGGGTAAAGGTATGTTTCCCATTGCACCATACATCCACGACACCTGACTGAAACGCCCAGGCAGAGAGTGGTGAGGTGTCTACCGAACCTCCTCCTCAAGTTACCTCCTACCCAACACCATGCAGGAAGACAATGCCATCCACAACCGCCCTCCCAGGTGCACAAAGCGTCCTTCATTCGGAAACCTCCCCTATTTGAACTGCCATCCCCAGCTAACTGCAGATCACGATATACTAAATGGGTTGAAGATTTTGAGGACTTCATCAAAGCTATAGGAGATGAAGATGCCACCAATTTGGCTGACATATTTACACATTTGGTTGGGTGAGAAGTTAAAGCAGTGATCAAAATACTACAAGATTCAGATACACAATCATACATGACTTTGACTACCGCACTGAACAACAGATTTGTGGCCCAACCCAATAGGGACTACGAAAGATTCCCCTTTAATCAATGCAGCCAAAAGGCTCAGTGCACCATGGTCGAATATGTCCTTGGATTAAAAAAACAAGTGGGCCACTACCACGTCGATGCTTTTTCTGATGAGGAAGCTATCCAGCTTCACATAATAAAGGGATGCATGTCCTTCTGTGAGAAACCTAAGGGTATTCTCACTCTTAACCTCCTTGGATCCTCTGCGCAGGTGGCCAGGGAAAGGCCACTGCTCTTGGATCCCGATCCTGGGGGTGGAGAAGCCAGGGAGGATCACCTGTGTCAAGGATCCTTTGGGACTGAGAGTGGGGTACCTTTGGGCAAGACATGGTATTCCCCTTTCCTTACTAACGACCAACTGAACCCTACCCCAATCTTCCTGGGCTGTAATAAGCCAGTTCCCCTCATATCTCCACATAGGACAGTTGACAGTACTGGGACGAAGAAGAGACAACTAAGAGCAATGATGACTAAACTCTTTTACCACTCTGGTACTGGGACGAGGAAGATGCCTCCTAGGAGCTGTGAGGGTCAGGCATGTCCCTTTAATTGTGGCCAGGCAATGATCCTTGACACTTTTTGGTCAATATTATAATAAGAATACCTTCTACAGAGTTTTCATGAAAAGTAAATGTACATGTGATGCCATCAGTGAAGTCATCAATGACATTTGTGATGTCATCTTTGATGTCCTGGGTGTTAGTCTTAGCAGTGCACAGTGGTGGCGCGAGTTATGGTTGCTTAGCTTACCATAACTGGCGAATTTCAAGGGTTTTTCGGTTTTACTTCGAAACATAACGTCCCGTTGACAGTTTTTTTGTGTGAATTTCATAGGTTTTCAGTAGCGCAACTTAACCATAACGTCCCTTTAACAAAGTTTTTTTACTGAATTTGATCGGTTTTTAGTAGGTCAACTGAACCATAACGTCCATTTAACAACATTCTTTTACTGAAGTTCATAGGTTTCTAGTAGTGGCACGTAACCATAATGTGAACTAACATCTGGCTTCATTGCACACCTTCCGGAGAATGCCACATGACCATATGCTGGCGCACAGCACAGTGACATGTCCGAGAATCCGTACACACTTAACAATAAGATCTATGCCTCGTGGACAGTGTGGAAGTACATTTTTTACTGATGTAGGAACTTGCAACTTCAGCATTTCCCTTGCACAGCTCCAACACCTATTCGTACTCAGCCATTAACAATGTAGTACACAGTACATACTTTTAGCAAAAGTACTATTTATCTGAAAATGACATGAGCTAAGACCCTCCCTCCTCCCCAAGAAGCAGCACCACTGCTGTAAGGAAGGAGCATGAGAAACACTGCCCCTACCTTACAAAGAACACACGCACAACATTTTCCCCTGTACACCTACCCCTCCATATTACTGTTTGGTGCCTCTTTGCTAATTTCCGTCCACAACTTTCCTTCTTAGCTGTCCTTCCAAAAAGAATCAACCCGTAAACAAATTAAATGTTCCTTTAAGAACCACCTTTCACAGTTTAAAAATATAAATAAAAAAATTGCATACACTCCATCTACTTTATATTTCTCAGTAAAGTACATAGACGCAATAAGATTATCCAACATTTCCATTTGCAGTTTGTGTTATGCTAATGGGAATATTGTAGCGTTCGTCCTCCGTTCCAGGGACTGGAACAGTGAATAAAGGGCCAGCAGGCTAAGTTATCAGCCCAATCGAAGCAAGAGTGCATAACATGATCTCTGGATTATTACACCCCTTCCACCCCTAAAATGGGGGATGAATGCCATTAACAATCTAGATTTCCAAAGCAGTAACCTGTGCTACTAAAAAAGAGGATTTTTCATCCTAATCCGGGACGCCAGAGGCGTCCCGGATTAGAAAACTAAATTCTTTTCCAATATGGCCACCATAGAAAGGGAAGGTGGTTGTTCCATACAGGGCCCCTCTTCGCTTTCCATGGCAGCCTTCAAAAAGCAAAAAGGAAACCCTGTTAACATATTACCACGAGCACTTTTTTCTTCCCTTTCAAATGTATCCTAATGTCGAACAACTTTACCACAAAACCAGTCCCAGGTGGACATGGCCACTGTAATCTTATCTTTTCCCCCTTCTGGTCATGGCCAGTAGCCACATTGTGCGGATCATGACCTTATACCATGACCCCGACATTCTGCCCACTCCCCATGGCTACAGCCTACCCCTCAGTCAGTAAACGTATACCGCTATGTTTTTTAACTACATTACGACACTTGTCTAATACGAAAACACTCCCACATCTCGTCACATAACCAACCCTAATGATATTGTACACCTCTTTTGGATGACGTTCCTCTCCAGCATAGCCAAATGCGCCCATACGCACCTATGTGCCGTGAAGCAGAACCTGAAAATGACTTTGTTGACAAGAAAATACCACTTTTTGACTTCCTGCTGCCACATCCCATCCCAGCCTAATTAACCCTCACCTTCCGAGACAGTATTTCATAAGTTTAACAAGTACAATGTTGTGTTGTTTTATATGTGTTGGCGGCGATGTCCGTGTACACCAAAACAGGAATGAAAGATGGCGGGCACAGCGAAACAATCTGACGCACTTCACGCTGTTCAACATCCAATCAGTGAACGCGTCACATGACGCTATGGATTAGCCAATCCTTATCTTGTTCGCGGAGCGAACAGGGAAGTGTGACCGCAGAGCGGACATAGATATCACAAATTTTTTGAGACAAACTTTTTGGTCGTTTTAAAGGAAACTAATGAATGGATTGGCACCACATGTACAAAAGCACGCTTTTGGGACCAAGCTCCTGCCGCAAATTTGGTGAAAATCCATCCAGCAGTTTGGGCGGTAGGCGTGCGCAAAGTTTTTCCCCCATTCAATCTATGGGAAAAAAAGACGTTTTGGGACCACCCCCCTATAACCTTTCCCCCACTCGACCAAACCTCACCAAACTTTGCATAAAGATTCAGAGTGGGCCATATACTTTCTTTGCAAAGTTTGGTAAGGATTCGTCAAGGGGGAGCGAAGTTATAAGCCACTCAAAAAAGTGCTGTGCTCTTCCTATGGAAACAGCAACTTAACCATAACTACACAGCCACTACCATGGCTGTGTAATATATATATAATTACACAATACGGTTAATTGTGAAAAGGTCAATTGTGACCCTTTAGATTCGGTCAATTGTTCATTCAAACAATTTGGGTAATACCCTATGGATGCATGGCGTGGGAGCTGGGGCTACGCGGAGCAAATTATTGAACGTCGTCAAGGGAGCTGTGTGGAGGAGCTGTCCCTTTCCCTTGTGTTCAAGATGCTTGTTCCCCTGTGTGCAGCGGTCCACACAGGAGTGCCTGAGTGGTAGGAATTGGGACCCTGACATGAACTTTGAATCCAAGTAAAATCGCTGTATGCTGAATCCAAAAGTGAACAGAACTTTGAATGTAAGTAAAACCTGAAACCTAAAGTGAACTGAACTTTCAATCCAAGTAAAGCCACTGTATGCTGAACTCTAAAGTGAATGGAACTTTAACACTGAACCACAAAGAGACATGTAGGATAACAAATTGTTTGAAGCCTGCATAAAACAAAAGTATACATTGAAAGATGAATTAATTGGAACCCTGAAGCTTAAACTAACATAGTCAAGAAATGTACCATTCATAAAAAGAGGGAGCAAGTGTGGCAAAGAACCCTAAGAAGACAAAGGATATTTGTGTGCTACTGAAGATACGTCTTTGGGAAGGGAACCCTGAGACTTGAACCATTTATTGACTTGAGCACTGAGTGTCAAGGTTCTTTTGTGTTTGGAACTTTGTTATTTGGAACTTGAGGAAGGGAGCCCTGATTATTGGTTAAAACTGTATCATCCTGAACTTAAGAAAGGTAATTTTGAGACTTTTGCTGAAACTGTTTTATACTTGGGGAAGGGAGCTCAAAGGAATCTGTGAGTGGGAAGAAGCTCAGAACTTTATGCTGGACACTGTTTCTTTTGGTTGCTGGCATCCCTACACATTGCATAGATTAGTTGTGAGGGCAACTATAGGTTTTGGGCACAGACAGATTTTTAATGTTGAACTCTTTGACTCAGACTTTCCTCAGTTTCATTTTGGTAGGGAAATCCTACCTTTGCCTAGGGCAAGATGGGCCTTTTTCCATCCTGACATTTAGGGTGATAAAATGTTATTTCAGTTCAGAATCTGTTGTCTGTGTCTTGCTTCATGATGCCTTCGCACTTAAAATTTCTTAAGCACCTCCTTAAAAAGCCACTCCCAGAAATACTCGTATTAGCTAGTGTTTACAAGCACAGGTTGCTCAAGCTGCTGTCATGGAGGCTCCTAAAACACCTGCAACATTTGCAGTGATTTCCTCCAAACCCTACCTTACCCTGTTTGCTAACCTGATAAAAACATCTTTAAGAACTATCCCGACTTCATGGTTCGCCACTGACTGCTCCTCATGCACATGTTATTGCTGTTGTCTGTCACTCACTGAACACTGCAGCAAATGCGGTTGGCAAGGTCACTTCCAAATTGTTTGCAGGAGCGGCCGTCCTTTGCCACCACAGCGAGCAAATTAAGTAGATACATGACATCAACTGGGCTATTTAACACAGAAATAACCTAAAGAAGAGCAACGAGACCTGTTGACACTCCAAGAACTTCATGATGAATATGTTTATCTCATGGCCGAGGACACTGATGAAGAATCAACTTCCAACGTCACCTTGCAGTATATCCATAAACGTCATGGACGAAAAATAATTATGCATTTCCAACATTAATCAAGCTCTGTTCCCATCCACAGCACGCATATTCCGATGGGGTGAAACAGACCTCCCCACATGGATACACCAAAAGCTATTTCACCACACCACAAACCTATATCCAAACTGACAATCCAATTACTGTTCCTACAATTGGTGACAAGACTTGGTGCACTCAAACGTCCTCCAATCCGCATTCATACAAATTACACTGTCCGACCTGTGTCACAACCCCTGGGACATGTGGGATTCCACCTGAACACAAAGCCACAGAGGAGCTGCATTGCCTCATTGCAAACACTGATACAAGTGTGCCAAGCAATGATGGATGCAGGTTTGATGCTCAGCCTAGACAAACGTGATGTAAACGAGGAACATCTTAAATTCTTTAGTCACTTTTTATCCAAACAAGGTATGATCCCTGCCCTTGTGAAAGTCCAGACCCTTCGGCAACTTCTGCCTCTATGAGACATGGCTGATCTCAGGAAATTCCTTGGATTTTTTGACTACTGCTCCGGTTACATCTGGGATTACGTGACCACGACTGAACCTCTTCGACTCCTGAAACAAGATACCACATTCCAGTGGGCACAAAAATTCCAGATGGCTTTCAATGCCATTAAATAGTCTCTCACAAATGCCCTCCACCTGGCATATTTTGATCCAGTGAAAAACATGGAAGTGACCGTAGATGCCTGTCCTGCTGCACTAGGTACCCTTTTGGCTCAATACGGAGGAGAGTCTTTCCAAGACAAAACAATTGTTGCGTATGCGATCAGAGCCCTCTCCAAGACAGAATTACCTTACTCCCAATCAGAAAAAAAGAGCCTCACAGCAGTGTGGGCTTGAAAACATTTCTCATTGGCTAACATTTTACACTTATAAGGCACTCCTTTTAATTTTTTTGGAAACCCCTGCACACGCATGCCTCCCCCGATCGAGAGTTGGGACCTGAGGCTCCAGGAGCATGACTGACATTATTCACTGTCTTGGGAAGGACCTTAACCCGGCTGATTACATTTCAAGGAACCCAGTTGACCTGGATCCCTGTTTTACAATAAATGTAAGGGATGTGTACATCAACTGCATAGTGGAGAATGTTTTGTTGTCTACATTATCCTTGAAGGACATTTCTGTAGCATCAAGGTTGCAGCGATCTCCCTCACTAAAGACAACCAGTGGAAAAACGATGTATAACACACTACTGATGGGTGCGAATACCAGAGAACTGCAATGGTTGTCAGCTATTCACGTGGAATTGGCGGTCTCTTCCGAATCGCTGCTCAAGACGGGACTCAGCTGAACATTTGAGGAAGGCACTGGTCGATTCGGCTCATGAGGACCACCGAGGGGTGGTCAACACTTAAAAAGCATTTACAAAATCATGCATGTTTCCGGGAAATCGACGACCTAGTTCAGAAGATAATTGAACATTGTGAGGCATGCCAAATGACTGCAAAAGAAAATCAACTGACTCCATTAAAAGTCATGCATCTTCCAGAAACCATCTGGCACACTGTGGTTGTAGATTTGTATGGCCCTACTCAAGAAGCATCATACATACTCGTTTTTATAGATGAGTACTCAAGGTTACCCATCACCAGAGTTGTGCTATCAACCAACTTCAAAAAAACATCTTAGGCTCTTGATGAAGTATTTAGTGAACAACGATTGTCAAATCATACAACAGACCATTGTTGAATAGCCATGATTGTAACTGATTAGCCGACCATCTGGGGTTCAAGCACCAGAAGATAACACAGCTGTGGCCGCCAAGCTAATTGAATTGCAGGAAAGGTTCGCAGGAACGATCAAATGATGTCCCAGAAGTCAGGAATCGACAATATGTCCTTACCACAAGCACTATGTAAGACCCAAGACAGTTTCGCACAGGTGACAGGAGTACATGATGGGTAGACATTTAAGCATGAGACTACCTTGCCACAGCCTTTTCAAACATGACAAAGATGAAATCCGACATATAGATAGAGGCAAGAAGCCAAAGAATACACTGACCGGCGCAGGTGTGCATTTGAAAAAGACTTTGAAGTTGGAAATTAAGGGATTGTGCAACACAGACAGACAAGGAAGACGGACTCTCGATACGTGCCAGAACCTTTCACAATTATATCTTGTAAAGGATCCATGATTATCACGGCAATGAGGTCCTTGGTGGTTCTGTAGCAGCAGGAAAGCACCTATTTGCACAACAGGTTTATAGATCGGACTTGTCTAGAGACATCGTCAGGTGTTGTCAGAGCAAAGGAGGAAAAAGGAAGAGGAGAGGGAGAGGCGACCAAAGGGGGCCTGAGAGAGGTAGAGGGAGAGGAGTGGGAAATTGAAGACATGATGTGCTGAGTTTTAGTGGTGAAATGAAAGGCCAGAGCCGTACAGAGGACCTGGGAGGGAACAGGAGATGTGGAGACAGCAGTAGGATTGGCCAACTCCTTGCAGAATTTGATTGTGTTGTTGGAGGCTGCAGAGACACAGGCTTGGATATGGACCCTCTTGTTGGAGAGGACAGAGAGTCTGTATTGTCTTTGGAGTAGACAGTAGGCCAGTTTGTCAGAGGAAGCGCCCGAAGCCCTCCACTTCCTCTCAGCCACCATGCACTTGCGTTTCAGGGTGGCGAGGCCGGAGTCGTACAAAGAGTTGCACTTGGAGGTAGGCTTCAGACAGATTCCCATGACGGGGCAAGGATGTCCAGAGTGTTGGAGATAGAAAGATGCAGGTTAGAGAGGGCTCTGTCAGTGTGCAAGTCAGCCGCAGCAGTAGGAGGAGTAGGAGGAGCATAGAAAGTAGAGGCAAAAGTATCCAAAAGTATCCACTGACACTCGCTTCATGGGCCGAAAGACTGAGAAGGAAGGTGGCAGTAGGGTAGGCTTTGCTTGAGGGGCAATACATTTCAGATGAGAAGAGAGCAGAAAGTGGTCAGTCCAAGAGAGAGGTGTGGAGAGTGGGTTAGAGAGAGGGGATGTCTGAGGAGATGAGAAAATCCAAGGTGTGTCTAGCAGAGTTTGTCGGACCACAGGATAGAATAAAAAGGGGGAGAGAGTCGCATAGGTTGTGGAAAAGCCCAGAGGCGGGATTAGAAGCATCCAGGTGAATGTTGAGGTCTCTGAAGAGGAGAAGTTCCTGGAAAGTTCAGGGTCACTCCACCTCCCGGCCGGTTGGTTCTGGGCTCGGTGAGGATCTTATAGACCTCAGGGAGGAGAGTGTTAAAACTCGTGACAGAGCTGGCCGTGAACCATGTCTCGGTGAGAGCAAGGACATCCAGGTCAAGGCCTTCGAGGAGGTGGCAGATGTCAGAAGAATGTTTGACAGCAGAGCGAGAGTTGAGAGCAGCTAGGTGGAACAGGTTGTGTTCTAATGGTCTTCCCAGGTAAGCCTATACCTCTGTTCCCAAGTACCAGTCAGAGAGAGTAAAAATAAACTCCCTAGCCAGTTATTGAGACCATAGGTGAGACTGGATGCATTGCGCCAGGTCCTCAGTAGCTGAAAGGGAAACGCAGGGGTTAACAATAACAACAATATTGTGAGGGATACTCCCCTTAGTATACCTACAACCTAATCTTACCTGACACCAGGGAACCCCAAGCTCTGTTGATGTATCGATGACGTGACCCTTTGAAGGGTGGAAACTCACCAACCAGGAGCGCAGTGACAAAATCCACAAGGTTTTTGCTGTGAACCAGGAGGCGCACAATCTGTGGAAAACTAAAAGTCCAGCCCACCCCCAGTTCACTGTGTTCCAGAATTATCCAAGGAGAAGAAGCATGTCCAAAAAAAACAGTTCACCAGAGGTAAAGCATAATCCAAAGGCAGTCCAGGAAGCGGAGCAAAGTTAAAAAAAAAATGCACAGTTCACCAAAAAATCAGCAAGGGTAATCCAAAAGGCAATCCAGGAGAAAAAGCCAAGACAAAGCCACAGGATCAGCAGGAGCAGAGTTTTAATCAAGGAGCAGTCCAATACATAAACAAGCCAGGGGTCAAAGCAACCAGAAGAATCCAAGGATCAGTAGGTGATTCCAAAAACAGAAAATGTACCAAGAAACAAAGTAGCCACCCATAGAAGTTGAGAAGCAAGAAAAAATGAATGAGGATTCCTTATATTGCACTGGGCTACGTATTTCCTGATTACCATGTCACATGACTATAAAAGTCACATTACAAGTGCACTGGTGCGTCGAGCACATGAGCAATGCTGATGCTGCGACGCCCAGGCACCATGGCAACCACCATGGAGAACGCAGGACCCCTGGTGTCTTGGGGAAGAGCCACTGCGTTCTGCATGTACAGCGGAGCCACCGGTCTGGGGGCCGCAGTGGATGGGTAGGTAAGCAGCGGGAGTTTATGACAGGTTGCCACATTTGAAAGACTTCCGGGGAAGGGGATCATGAGTGAGGTACACCCAGCGGAGGTGGTGGAAGGGCCCGAGAGTGGGCAGAGGCAGTAGACGGAGGTGGTTTAGGGGCCAGAGTGGAGGAGGAGGTGGGTGCCAGGGAGGCGACGGAGGAAGAAGGAGGTGGCAGAGGGGCCAGAGAGGTGTTAGTGGCAGGAGAAGGGAGGAAATGTATGAGACACGGGAGACGCCCATCAAGAAGGAGGAGATTGGGCTGAGAGCCCTGGACCATGACGGTACCATTTAAATAGACATTGATGATGGTCTTGGAAAAATGGAAGGGGACCACGAGGACATCCTACCGGGTGCCACCATTATTGGGAGAGGAGAAAGGAGAGAGAACAGAGACCATATGAGGAGTCCATTTGTCTGGAGAGGGAACGACAAAGAGCGTGCTGGTTAGAGTCTGTCTGGAGGAAGCACTGATGTGGGTATCAGAAATAGGGAGACCTGGGTTGGAACCAGGATATCCCTCTTGAACTTTTTCCTTCCAGAATTAGGTAGAGGGATAGGGTAGGAGATAGCGTAGCGGTTTGAGAAGATGGGAGAGATTGAGAGCACCATAGCTGGTGCGAGGAGGCAAGATGGGAGAGTGAGGGAGGGAAAAAAGCACAGCCCACAGCCGAGCACCACTGGAGGCACCAGAGGGGGGAGGGATTACACAGCACACAGGAGGCAACAAGCAGGTAACCACAGGGGAATACATGGACAGTGTGGATGGAAGACAGGGGGGACAGCGCACTTCAAAACACCTAGATTCGACTTTCCTGAGAAGAGGTAAAAGGCCTAATTTCAACACAAACAGCAATGCAAGATGGAAGATAGACTTTCCTAGAGAGATGTCATTTGATTTTGATTTTGGGTATTTCTTACGCGCACCAGGCAGAATAAACTGCATTCGGGGGCAGATGTTAACTATGGTTTGTACATTGATCAGAGTATAGCGGCTGTAATATAGATTGCTTTTTAGTGCTTTTCTAAAGCTTTCCAGTGATGAGCATGAGCGGATAGTAAATGGTAGCTGGTTCCATAACTTTGGACCAAAAACTGAAAACCTCCTATCTCCCTTTGAAATCTGTTTAGTCCGGGGTCTAGTCATCAGTATTGTATCTCCCGAGCAGAGATCTCTAGTTAGCTGGAGGTGGTGGATCCTGGCATTCAAATATTTTGGTGCATGATCATAAAAGCATTTATGCATAAGGCAAGCCATCTTAAACTTCACCCGATCCTCCACTATCAACCAGTGGAGAGATCTATGTGAGGCCGACACATGATCTCTTTTTCCTAGATGGGTGATTAACCTGACCGCCGCATTCTGGGCCCTTTGAAGTCTCATCATTTGTTTTGCTGGAATCCCTGCCATTAGGCTGTTGCAGTAATCGAGGCGGGAGTTGGTTAATGCCCCTACGACCACTGAGTGGGGATCCGCTGCCACAAAGGGGAGCACATTACTAAGCATACGTAAGGAATAATACACAGCCTTCACTTTGGCACCTACCTGCGCTTCACTCCCTAGGTTTTCCTACCATGTGCATCAGAGGTTCTTTATTTTCCTTGAGATCTAAATCTCTTCCCTAGGGTCTGTGGGATTATGCTTTGTTTTTCAGCCCTCATCTTGCTCTCTGATCCAAATAGAATTGCTTCAGTTTTAGCTGCATTAAGCTGTAGCTGATTGCAGGCCATCCATATTTAAATTTCCTGCATACACTGGTTGATTTTTTCAAAAGCCTCCTCTATATTCTCTGTTTCCACATACATCTGGGTATCATCAGCGTAAGAATGAAATCTTAATCCATACTTCCTCAATATGGTCGGATGTATAGATTAAAGTTCAATGGTGACAATGCTGATCCCTGTGGAACTCCACATCTTAGCCATAGTAGTTCTGAGAGAAAACCTCCCAATGTTACCCTTGTGTCCTATCCTTCAGGAAGGAACTGAACCAGTCTACCACTACTTTCGAGGCTCTCCCGACTGTCCCAATGCGTTGAAGAATGATTTTATGGTTGATTGTATCGAAAGCCGCTGACCGGTCCAACGTCAACAATATTGTGGATCTTCCCCTGTCTGCAGCTTTTAGCAGATCATCCTGGACCACCAGTAAGGCGGTCTCTGTTCCATGATTGGGCCAATGGCCAAGCAATATAATTCTGAGATGCTTATGAGTGGTGCGATAAGAACAATAGAGTAATTAGAGGGGTGGGTCAGTTTAGTGGGGTGCAGTGATTGCTGCCCCCCCTGACCCACAGCACTTTCTTTAGCAGTCACAGCAGGTTGATGGCTGCAGGCTCCTTGCTTCCCCGGCTGACACCATCAGACACCATATGGAGCTGCTTCAGCTGGAGCTGTCCTTTACTTCGGGGTCCGTAGCCTCAGGGCTGCGTGGACAGTGGGGCTGCTCTGGGTGGAGGTCGTAAGTAGGGCACAAGACCCAATAGGGGGGATGAGGTGGGACAACGGGCGGGAGTAACTTCAAAGAAGCAGACCACGGGCACACCACACAGAGCTTGCAGTGCTCAGACAAAGAAAACAAAGATGCAAAAGTTAAAAAACACAAGTGGATTGGCCGCGGATGGAAGGGTTGCCTCACCTCGGTGCCTGAGCCCCTAATTGCACTGACGGGGTGGTGAGCGAAGGACTAGGTCCTCATTTGTGCTAGAACTGGGTTAGCCAATGGGGGAGGGGTGGGACAACGGGAGGGAGCAACAACAAGGCGGCAGACCACAGGCAAAACACGCCGAGCGTGCAGCGCTCAGACAAAGAAAACTAAGATGCACAAGTTAAAAAACACAAGTATGTGCGCAGTGGAAGGAAGGGTTGCCTCATCTCGGCGCCTGGGTCCCAAGTGACCATAAAGAAGTAAGACTAGTTTCTTTGGCTCCTGTGCCTTCTCTTACCTGTGTCATGTTCTGACGACCTCTTCTGTAGCCTACCAAAGCACCCGCGAAAGGGAAATCTTCTGTGCTCTAGCATCTTGAAGCGTCTCTTGTGCTAGATGGGTTTACCAATAAAGATCTCAGACTAAACAACTGGACAGACTCAAAGAATATGGCAGAGTGCTACTTTATTCTCAATTTAATAAAGCAGGATCAACAGGCAGACATCTGCCTGATGCATGCACAAGCACACGCACAGGCACACACTTGATTACACAGGGGTTTTATACCCCAATATGCATAATCTAAAATGTCATCTAAGTGGCAAACAGTAAAACCTATCGACAGGAGGGATTGGTTAGGGGAACATCTCAACTTATAGAATACATATGGGTTAGTACTTTATTGGCTGTCTCTTATATGTGAGGCACGCCTCGAACTACCTCTAAATACACATGTTATTGATTATAGCACACAAAATGGCAGTGGATTGTATATGTAACATTGTATAGCAGGTTGCCCCATAGACCCACTGATTGGATCGCATTCCCACTCAACCTTGGACTTTCGGCTTGGCTAGCAGCACGTAAGCAAAACGAAACCCAGGTGCTTGAGTCACGTCAGATTACTCCCCACTTTCCCAATTAGTAAAGTTTCCCATTTGTAGTTGACCTTGTAGCCTGTTCTCTGTTCTGGGACATTCCACGGAGTGTAAGCACGTCACTAGCTTCATCCACAGCTTAATGAATAGCTCTTGTTTTTGACTTCTGAATCATGTGTGAAGAGACCGTAAATTTGTCCATTTTGATTGCTATTTGATTTAATTATGCTGGGTGTCATTGCTCCTCTTGGTCTCTAGAGACTTGCTCACCACATCTTGTAAGATCATTGTTAGTTGTAAAATACTTTGGCTCTTGCAAATGTTTTCTTCTTCTTTAATCTAAGAGAAATACGTCTCACATCCTTGGCTTATCCATCTGCCTCCCTTTGTGCTTTGCCGCTATTCCTTGAAATAGCATTGTTGATCCCAGGCCAACATAGGCTTCTCTTCGTTTTGCACAAGGCTAATTCTCCAACGTCTCCTGACTCTGGAGCCTTAGTCTGTCTCTGAGGTAGCTGAATTGAATCTTTGCGTGAGCTGGCGTCCATTTTCCTATTATGGCCGTCCTTGCCACATTATATTTTTTTCTATAGCAAGCTTCTATATGTCTCATCTACCTTGCATTGCTGCGTATGTACACTTGTTGGTCAACAAGTTACTTCATTCTTCTTTGTTTATATGATCACTTTATCGTTTTTGTATATGTTTCTCTTATCACTTCAGTTACATCATTTCTCTTGAGTATTTTCATATTGTTTCAGTATGTCCTCATATAGCTTCTTTATGACATCACTCTGCCAACGTCAGATTTCACTCAGCACTACATGATATCCAGTGGTGCATGCTGACATCCCTCCACACGACACCCTTCCACTCCTTAGACAACTGTATCAAATGTATCCTTGCACTGAGTGCATTTTGTCTCTCATACACTCGATGTGGTATGGGCATAACACATGGAGTCCCATACAGGGCCCTTCTCCTGCTGTTCCAGTATGACGACGGTGAGGGGGTGGGAGTTAGGGATAATGGGTCCACCTGCTCCTCTACACCTCACTGGTCCAAGGTTCATGGCAACAAAAAGGGTCTTACATACCTTTAGTGCTGTCTTACATTTTACACATATCTTGATGGAAGCGATCAGTTGAACAGCTCCTTCCGCCATGACATACTGACCTGCATCAAACAAGGACTAAGTGCATCACAACTGGCGCACAACGGCCTTAGTGCTCTAGTCCAAAACACTAAAATAAAAGCCCCTTGGGAAACCCTTAAGAAAGTAATACCCACAGGCAACCCAATTCTTGGAGCCTGAGATCTGCAGCATAAAATGAACTTGTGAGTAAAAACGCACTTCTCAGCTGTTGAAAAACAGATCCAGGACGAAGCACATAGAGAAACGAGCTGGTAAGGGGCGTGATCAGAGGAAACGCACTCCCACGCCTCAGCGAAAAGCTTTCCTTCTCTCAAAGCACTGCTGCGCACTCTGCAGTTAGAGGCATGGAGGCCTGGATGCCTCATGAGTGTGTGAGAAAGGGGGAGGGGACGTAATGTAACATAAATAATGCAACATAACTTGGTTTTATATCGCGTGTCTTCACTTCAGACAATGATGTTGACCTCTTGGTGTTAGTTTCTGCAAGAAAATGTTGTATGGGAGGGGGGAATTAGTGAGAGCCGAAGGAGGTGCAAGCTGTGGATACTGACATTTTAATAAATACAGTTCGAGGGGATTGGGTCCTCCGACGTATTCCATATCTATGATAGTAATCACCACAGCTGTGCTGCTTCAGAAAATCTTTCTGCGTCCATGACGTCGATACGCCGTCCTCGAGGGCCTCCGTCGAGCTGACGTCACTGGATGTTATAAGTAGGACGCACGATGCCCGTAATCTGCGAACGTGTTCGCTTCGGAGATCTCAGCGCACCTCGATTCTACTGAATCCTGTTCTTTCGGTTCTTCGAACCTGTTTCTTCATTTTTATCGAATATGATGTCTTCGGCTTCTTCCACCCCGCAGTCCGAGTTTAAGAAGTGTCGGGTGTGCGGGTCCAAGAGGTCGCTGATGGATACGCACAACGCTTCCCTCTGGTGCCTCGGGGAGGACCATGATACGGACGACTGTGTCGACTGCCAATCGCTCACATCGAAGGCCTTGCAGGAGCATAAGAAGAATCTGTCAGTCGGTAAGGTGGCCAAGCCCCAGAAGTCGTGTTCCACTGGTCTTTCGACGGACGATTCGAGAGGCGACTCTCCGCATCGTCGTCGGGAGTCCGGGTGTTCTCGGTCTGGGAGTCAGTCCTGCCATTGCTCTGCCTCTTCGGCACTCCAGGAAGAGCTATCACCGGTTGCCTTCTCCGTCCTCTTCCAAGGACTCTGCCCGTCGGCGGGTTGCTTGTCCCAACAAGCATTCCACTCCTGAGGAATGGGATTCCTTCCAAAAGGAGATGTTGGCGATTTTTCAATCGTAGGGCTCTGGTCCGTCCGCGCCGTCTGAGGACGCCGGTCGTGGCCATGCTAGAGACACCGCTCATCTGCCTTCGGGCTCGAGCAGTCGTCGCGACCACCGGGCGCTTCGAGGTCCCGGTCGGACAAGGATGGTCGCTGTAGACATGCCCGTTCCAGGTCCCGGTCCTCTATGCCATTGTTACGCTCACCTGATTCCCACGGGGACGTTGATCTGGACTGGCCTGGTGCCACGTAGAGCCGAGATGACTGACTGGACAGCCCCACTTACTTCGTTTGTTGGCTCGTATGAATATCTTTCTGCAAAGGAGAAAGGAAATTAACCTCCCGTAATTTGAGCGTTAACCCACCTTCACTCCCGTTGTCTGCCCACTGACCACTCCCGATGTTCCCTCTTATTCTCACCTGATGGTTTGGAAAGATGAGCTCTCCATCCTGCATTGAGCGCAGGGGCGCGTAGACGACCAGTTACTTCACTGGCGTGGAGGAATTGGTGAGTTCCAGTATTGACTCTAGAATCCAATAGTTTGTAAGAGTTCAATGTCTGATCTTCACTCTTTCCGATTCCTTGTAGGTTGCCGGCTTAACCACCACGAAGAGTCCAAATGGCAGTTGGTGAGAGTCAGGTAAGTCTATAGTGGTTTTCCCCTTAGGGGCCGGGGTACGGCGATGATGCAGAGTTAACTGCGCTGAACCGAGATGAGGTGAGTACCCCCCTGCGGTAAATCAGGTAAGTCTTTGGGGGGTAGCTTGTATTGCCCTTTTTCATCCCCCTGCTCACCTGGCTTTTCTTGTCCCCTTAGATATCGGAGAGCGGTTTGGAAATGCAGAGTTCGCAATGGAGTGAGGAAAAGCTGCACTGGATGGTGAGTTCAGCGCGGCGCTGCGAGGTACGTGACGACGCGCGTGCGATGACTCCTTCAAGATCGACGGCGCGATGGATCAAGAATTCAGGTAAGGTTTCAAGTTTGAACCTCTTCTCCTTCTTTCTTTTCGTTTCCAGGTGGTCCAGGACTGAAGCGGGCGTGGCTGAAGACTGGAGGCTGCTGGAGGCACAGTGAGCGTTACGCTGCTGAATGCAGAATAACGCAAAGCATGTGCGTCTGTCCGGGCGTGGTTTAAATAGCCTAGGAAGAAGTCCCAGGTAAGTATTCTTCCACAGCCCCCACCCGAGAAGAAAGTAGTCCCTTAGGTAAAATAGTCCCTCCTGAGCCACATATGGCTTGTGGTTTCGTGCAGCATGGTCTGCACCAGGTAAGTATGCAGCATGGTCTGCATTAGGTAGGTTTTCTGTAATGAGCCTGGCGCCCATGGCGCCAGGACTGACTTTATCCTTATGAGCCTGGCGCCATAGGCGCCAGGACTGCACCCAAACAGCCCCCTAACTGGGGTTTTTGGGCATGCTCCAAATGGCATGATGCCTGCTTCCGGGGTTGCTGGGCCTGGTCTGGCTTCTCGGGGGCAGGCATCATGACAGCACTCCCCCTCAAGGCCCCTCCTAAAGTCGTTCTTCCCCTTGGCCTTGGTTTGTTAGGAAATTCTCGGTGGAACTTCTTCACTAATTGAGGTGCATGCATGTGGTCACTAGGTTCCCAAGACCTTTCCTGAGGACCGTAGCCTTTCCAGTCGATTAGATAAAAGATTTTTGATCTCACTCTTTTTGAGTCCAAGATGCTCTTCACCTCAAATTCGGGCTCTCCGTCTATGAGGATGGGGTCCGGAGGTTTGGTTAGTCTTGTTCCTGGTTGTACTGGCTTCAAAAGAGATACGTGAAAAACTGGATGAATCCGCATATGAGCAGGTAGGTCCAACTGGACAGCCACCGGGTTAATGATGGCCTTGATGGAGTAAGGTCCCAAATACCTAGGGTTTAAGGTCAGTGTTCCCTTGAGTGGGATGTGCTTAGTGGCCAACCATACTTGGTCCCCTATCTGGTATTGCGGTGCTTCACTCCTGTGCAGATCCGCATCTTTCTTGTAATTTTCTTAGCCTTTCGCAAATGTGCAGTTGCTTCCTTAAAGGCTTGTGTAATAACAGCGTGGAGATGGTCCACCGCAGGCATCTCCAAGTGTTGGGGCAAATCAAGGTCTGAGGTTCGAGGATGGTGTCCATAGATGGTAAAAAAAGGACTTTGTCCAGTTCCCGAGTGTACGGAATTATTGTAGGCATACTCGGCAATCCAAAGAATGTCTTTCCAAGTACCCTCAGACTGATGTAGCATACAACGCAAGTACTGCTCAAGAGTCTGGTTGGTCCTCTCTGTTTGACCGTCGGTCTGAGGGTGGTGACTGGTGGAAAGCCTGACATCTATCTGCGCCAGTTGGCAACATTTTCTCCAAAAATGCGAAATGAATTGACTGCCCCGGTCCGAAATCAACACGGATGGAAAGCCGTGTAGGCGAACAATGTTTTCAAGGAACTCTTTGGCCAGGACCAAAGCTGAAGGTATCCCTTTTAAAGGAATAAAGTGAGCCATTTTGGAAAAAAGGTCCCCAATAACTAAAATGGTGTTAAAGCCATTGCACGGGGGTAGATCTGTGATAAAGTCTAATGTTAAGGTATGCCAAGGAGTTGGTGGGATATCCAAAGGTTGTAATAGTCCAGCGGGTCTTTTCTTTTGACTTTTATTTTGGGCGCAAATGCCACAAGACATGACAAACAATTTAATGTCTTTGCGCCAGGTGGGCTACCAGAATTGTTTCTTAATTTTGGCTTCAGTTTTTGCAATACCAGGATGTCCTTCCAGTAAGGTATCATGGTACCGGGAAATGACAAGTTCTTGTAGTTCCTTTTGTGGCCGAAATAGCCGGCCTTGATAATAAGGTAAATCATCGGTGACAGAATACTCTAGACTTTTCTTGGCCCAGTCCTGTAAAGCAACTGAATCAAAGAGCTGATGGATCTTTTCTTGAATGTCCTCCAGTGTATGTATGGACGTCAGGCCAAGGATCCTTTGTTCGGGAATTATGGGTACAGGTTCTAAGGCTATTTCTGTTTCTCCCATTCCAATTCGGGACAAGGCGTCAGCTTTACCATTTTTACAACCTGGTCGATAGGTTATTACAAAATCAAACTCGGCGAAGAACAATGCCCAACGGAATTGGCGCGAAGATTGGGCCTTAGCTGTCTTTAGGTATTGCAAGTTTCGGTGATCGGTGATGACCGTAATGGTATGTCTGGCACCCAGCAGATAGTGCCGCCAAGCCTTGAAGGCGGACTTGATGGCTAACAGCTCCTTGTCGGTAATGGCATAGTTTAATTCGGGAGCCGAAAACTTTCTTGACCAGAATGCCACTGGGTGAATCTGGTTAGTTTCGGGATCCTTTTGGGAGAGCACTGCTCCCATGGCTGAACTGGATGCATCCGTTTCCACTACGTATGGACGCTCAGGGCGCGGGTGTCTTAATACAGGGGCAGATGTGAATTTTGCTTTTAACTCTTGGAAGGCGTTCTCGGCTTCCTCTGTCCACACAAAGCGTTTATTCTTTCGCAATAGCGTTGTAATGGGATGTGCAATGTGTGAGAAGTCCGGGATAAACCTGCGGTAGAAATTGGCAAAGCCAAGCATGCTTTGGATGCCTTTGACTGAAGTTGGCGAAGGCCAATTAAGAATTGCGTCGACCTTACGTGTATCCATCCTGATTCCTCTCGGGGTCAGAATAAATCCAAGGAATTCCACTTCCGTATTGTGAAAGACGCACTTTTCCAGTTTAGCATATAATTTATGCTGGCGTAACTTCTCTAGGACTGCTCGGACCTGCTTTACATGATCAGATTCTGATAAGGAGTATACTAAGATATCGTCGATGTAAACGCCCACACAAACATCGATAAGCTCTCGGAGGACATCATTCATGAAGAATTGGAAGGCTGCTGGTGCATTGCATAGTCCGAAAGGCATCACCTGGAACTCAAATAATCCGTACTTGGTGCGAAAAGCAGTCTTCCATTCATTGCCCTCTTTGACAGTACCAGATGATATGCCCCCCGAAGGTCTAGTTTAATGTATATACAAGCGTCCTTCACCTGGTCTAGTAGTTCAGGGATCAAAGGCAATGGGTATCGATTCTTGATGGTTATCGGATTCAGAGCGCGGTAGTCTATGCATGTTCTAAGGTTGCCTTCCTTTTTAGGTACGAAGTACAAAGCTGAAGATGCAGGGGACTTCGACGGGCGAATGAAACCATTAGCAAGGTACTGGTCAAGGTACTGGCGCAAGTGGAGATTTTCGGGTTCCGTAAGGGCATAGATTCTGCTGCAAGGTGGTTGTGCTCCCGGTACAAGATCTATTTGACAATCATACGATCTGTGAGGTGGTAAAGTGTTTGCCTGTTCCTTTTGGAAGACATCCTGAAAGTCTTGGTATTCAGCAGGTAATTGCATGGCAGCTGGGATTACTGGGGCCAGGACTGAGTTTAGAGTTTTCTTTGGGTAGCAGGTGTGAGCACATTCTGGGACGGTTAGTCTCTTCTCTCGCCAATCAATGCAGGGATTATGTTTTTCCAAGTAAGGTATTCCCAGTATCAGTTAGAACTGTGGGGCCTTGATCAAATCAAACACAATAACCTCTCGGTGCCCATCTTAACCCAGCAATGTCATTTCTGCAGTGGAATGAGTTACGGGCCCAGAGACAATTTTCGTTCGATCCACTGTGGTGACGACATCGGCAGTGGTCTTTCGGGTGAGAGATAGATTCATCCTGGAAGCTAATTCACAGTCCAAATAGTTTCCTATGGCTCCACTATCAACATATGCCTTTACCGCGTGCATGCGTGATGGCTGCTCTGGATCTACAAGGACCATGGGTATGGTGAAATGCGAGGTCAGAGTGTCCTTCTTTAGGCTCGGCAAGCGGACCTCTACACTTGCCGGGCTTGATCGTTTCCCGAGTCAGGTTCCAAATGGTTTTCGTCTGCTGCTCCTATAGTTTTCTTGGGTGGTTTTACAGGGCAGTTCCGAAGAAAATGACCAGTAGTTCTGCAATATAGACATAATTGCAGTTGTTGCCTTCTTTCTCTTTCCTTCTGCGTTAGGGGTCCTCTAACCCCCCCCGAGTTGCATAGGTTCTGGGGCATCTACTCCCTTGGAGCTTACGTGGGTTTTAACCAACACCCTATTCTCAAACTTGGTTCGGTCAGCCTTTCTGGTTTGAAGTCTGTGATCTAACTGGACCACTAAATCTATATATTCAGCACAGTCTTGAGGCGGGCTCACGATTTGGGCCAAAACATCTTTGAGTTCTCCTCGAAGCCCTCGATGGAATAATGTGATTCGCTTGGCATCAGGCCATTCGGTTTCCACTACTAATCTGTTAAAGGTTGCAATGTAAGATAAAAGATCCTGATTACCTTGCCGTAAGGATATAAGTTCGTTATCCAAAGCCTGTCCTTGGGAGTGTCGGGCAAATAGTCTTTCCATGCTTGTTCGAAAACCCTGGAAATCTCGAAGAATCGGGTCATCCTGATTGACTAGTGGAATGGACCAATCTGCCGCACTGCCGCTGAGATATGACAGCACAAAGTTCACCTTGGCCTGATCGTTCGGGAAGGCTCCAGGTCTACATAAAAAGTTCAAGCGGCATTGATTCATGAATATAGCAAACCTTTTTGGGTCTCCGGCAAAGCGTTCAGGCGGAGCCAAGGGAACGGCTCCAGGTAGATTTATCTGCACCGGGTTACTCAGTGGTACAGTAGCTGGACTTGCCCCGAGTCCTGGTAGAGGTGTTTGTCCAGCCTGGCTTTGCAATAGTTGTCTGGCCAAATCATCGGTTCGTTCTTTTGATACTATCAGTTTTCTCCTGAGGGCATTAGTTTCTTGGCGGGCGGAATGCACTTCAGCCCTTCCCCTACTAATTGGGCCAGCTGATCCGTTTCTGAGGTCTCCATGACGCTCAGGTGGGTATTTGTGGGTAGGCTTCGCGTTCTGTTACGCTCACCTGATTCCCACGGGGACGTCGATCTGGACTGGCCTGGTGCCACGTAGATGACTGACTGGACAGCCCCACTTACTTCGTTTGTCGGCTCGTATGAATATCTTTCTGCAAAGGAGAAAGGGAATTAACCTCCCGTAATTTGAGCGTTAACCCACCTTCACTCCCGTTGTCTGCCCACTGACCACTCCCGATGTTCCCTCTTATTCTCACCTGATGGTTTGGAAAGATGAGCTCTCCATCTTGCATCGAGCGCAGGGGCACGAAGACGACCAGTTACTTCACTGGCGTGGAGGAATTGGTGAGTTCCAGTATTGACTCTAGAATCCAATAGTTTGTGAGAGTTCAAATGTCTGATCTTCACTCTTTCCGATTCCTTGTAGGTTGCCGACTTAACCACCACGAAGAGTCCAAATGGCAGTTGGTGAGAGTCAGGTAAGTCTATAGTGGTTTTCCCCTTAGGGGCCGCGGTACGGCGATGATGCAGAGTTAACTGCGCCGACCCGAGATGAGGTGAGTACCCCCCTGTGGTAATCCGGTAAGTCTTTGGGGGTAGTTTGTATTGCCCTTTTGCATTCCCGTGCTCACCTGGCTTTTCTTGTCCCCTTAGATATCGGAGAACGGTTTGGAAATGCAGAGTTCGCGATGGAGTGAGGAAAAGCTGCACTGGATGGTGAGTTCAGCGCGGCGCTGCGAGGTACGTGACGACGTGCGTGCGATGACTCCTTCTTCAAGATCGACGGCGCGATGGATCAAGAATTCAGGTAAGGTTTCAAGTTTGAACCTCTTCTCCTTCTTTCTTTTCGTTTCCTGGTGGTCCAGGACTGAAGCGGGCGTGGCTGAAGACTGGAGGCTTCTGGAGGCACGGTGAGCGTTACGCTGCTGAATGCAGAATAACGCGAAGCACGTGCGGCTGTCTGGGCATGGTTTAAATAGCCTAGGAAGAAGTCCCAGGTAAGTATTCTTCCACAGCCCCCACCCGAGAAGAAAGTAGTCCCTTAGGTAAAATAGTCCCTCCTAAGCCCCATTTGGCTTGTGGCTTCGTGCAGCATGGTCTGCACCAGGTAAGTATGCAGCATGGTCTGCATTAGGTAGGTTTTCTGTAATGAGCCTGGCGCCCATGGCGCCAGGACTGACTTTATCCTTATGAGCCTGGCGCCATAGGCGCCAGGACTGCACCCAAACAGCCCCCTAACTGGGGTTTTTGGGCATGCTCCAAATGGCATGATGCCTGCTTCCGGGGTTGCTGGGCCTGGTCTGGCTTCCCGGGGGCAGGCATCATGACAGCCATAGAGACCGTGTGAACCTGTGAAGTTTCTAGGAAGACATCGACGCCGGCAGCGCCGAGGTCGTCGACGGACTCTCTCGAGGCCCCGCCTCCGAGGAAGTCATTAACGCCATCGGCGCCCAGGCCGTCGAGAGACACGCTCGGGGCTCCGCCCTCGAGGCCTGTGTCGACGCTGTCCGCGCCGCGCTCGTCATCGATGCCGATTCCATAGACACCCTCAACGCCTTTCGAGGGTATTTATTATCGGGGATGCTTTGTGGTAAGGGGTAACCCCCCTATTAAAGCTCTGGCTAAGGCAAAACATGTCTATGTTCCTTTTTCGGTTCCCTCTTTCCAGCCTCTGGATTATATTTCTGAGGTGGATGAGGGTTCTGAGGACGGGGTTGTTCCTGCAGACGTCCCTGATGACATTGTTTCTGGTCATAGCCAGCTTGAGGACCTGCGCCAGTCATTGCATGACGCCAGTGGGCTCGACACCTCTCTGGAGGTGGAATTTGATAAACCTGAGCCTGGAACGCATGCCGACTCCTCTTATCGGCGCCTGATGTCGAGGTCACGGAGTACCTGGGGTGGTCTGCCCCGCCTGGGGATTTTCAGCAGGATGACCTGACTGATATCCTGGACCATGGGCCACCAGCTGACCCGGTGCTGCCATTCCATATGGCCTTGCAGAGAAGGGTGGCTGCGGCTTGAACTTCTCCGGAGAATCTCCCGGCAGTGAGCAAGTCCTTGCCGAAGAAATATCGCCCAGCCAGTGGCGACCACTGCTACTTGACCACGCACCCCACTCCGGAAAGTTTGGTGGTGCAGGCGGCTACGATCCCCACAAAGCAGGCGTCGTACCCTACCATCCCTCCTGATAGGGACGACAAACGTTTTGACGGCTGGGCGAAGAAGGTATTTTCTGCTGGGGGTATGGCGCTTCAGGCTGCCAACTCCGTTTGTGCCTTGTCTCGTTTCACGCACACTCTGTGGAACTGTATTTCCCTAGCGGCTGATCATATTCCCGAAGGGGAGGAACGGGATGGTTTCCTTGCTATCGTGCAGGATGGCAAGGATGCCATGTGTGAATCCGTTCAGTCGGGGCTGGACATGGTTGATTGCGTCAGCCAGTCCATGGCGGCGAGCACCGTAATACGCAGGTTTGCGTGGTTGCGGAAGTCGGGTTTTGCTCCTGATGTGCAGGCCTGCCTCCTCAACATGCCCTTTGATGGTGAACATCTTTTTGGCAGCAAGGTTGACGAGAGTCTTGAGAGGTTGCAGACCTCCAAAGCTGCAGCGAAGTCGTTGGGCGCTGCAGTCCGACAACCTCCGCCTTTTCGTCCTAAGGGACAGCAATGGAGGGGAGGTTCCTTTCGATATTACTCGTCCTTTAGTAAATCGAGAGGAGCTGCTAGTCAAAGGGGCAACCGTAGGAGTGCCAGAGGTGGAAAACAAGGTACTCGAGGTGCCAAGCTCGCGTAAGCAGTTGCCTCTTTGCCCTCAGGCACTGCCGCAGCCGCTTCAGCTCAGTCATGATGCCCATGCTTCTCCAGTTGGGGGAAGGCTGGCGCAGCATCTTGTAGAATGGCGTGCCATTACTTTGGATGTGTGGGTTCGGGAGATCATAGCCCACGGCTACTGTCTTCCTTTCCGGCAGAGGCCTCACGACAATCCACCAGGGAACCTCTCTTTGAAAAGTCTGGATCCGCTCCTTGCGCAGGAATTTCAATCCCTGCTGGAGAAAGGCACTATAGAACTGGTGCCTGTAGCGGAGCGGAACAAGCGATGGTATTCCTCTTATTTTTTGATTTCGAAGAAAGACGGAGGATTGAGACCCATCATGGACTTGCGCGGTTTGAACAAGCTCCTCAGGAAGGACAAGTTCAAGATGGTTACTCTTTCTCAAGTCCTCCAGGCCCTTCAACATCAGGACTGGTTGGTGTCTCTCGGCCTCAAGGACGCTTATTTTCATGTGCCGATCCGGCCAAAGCACAAGAAGTACCTGAGGTTCACGATTGGCGACTCGCACTTTCAGTTTCGAGTCCTGCCGTTCACATTGACCTCCGCCCTGAGGGTCTTCACTAAGCTCATGGTGGTTGTGGCAGCGCATCTCAGGAAAGGGGGGATTCACGTCTACCCCTACCTGGATGATTGGTTGATCAGAGCGCGCGCTCCCGAGCAAGTCCTGGATCATCTGTCCATCACCTGCCACTCCCTTCACAAGCTGGGCTTCTCCCTCAACTTAAAGAAGTCCCACTTGACGCCAACACAGCGGCTCCAGTACATCGGAGCAGTGCTCGACACATCCCTGGGGCAGTGTTTTCCTCCCCCGGTGAGGGCTCACCACATTCAGCAGATGGTGCACAAGTTTCAACATGCCCAGAGTCTCCAGGCGTTCGAGTTCTTGAGGTTGCCCGGCCTCATGGCATCCTGCATTCTTCTGGTGCCAGAGGCCAGGTTGCGGATGAGATCTTTGCAATGGGCTCTCAAGCTCCAGGGGTCACAGTCCTCCGGCAGGATGTCGGACCTCGTTCAGGTGTCGCCCTTGGTCGCCCAGGACCTTCTGTGGTGGGCCATCGAAGGCAATATGATGAGAGGGGCTCCGTTTTGGCTGCCCTGGCCGGAGGTGACGATCGTGACAGATGCGTCCCTCATGGGATGGAGAGCTCATGCCAATGAGCTGACAGTCAGCGGTCGTTGGTCTCCGTCGGAGTCCAGACTCCATATCAGTCTGTTGGAGCTGAGGGCCGTCAGGCTTGCCCTGAAGGCTTTTCTGCCGACTGTGCGAGGAAAGAATGTCCTGATTCTGACGGACAACACAGTAGCCATGCACTACCTCAAAAAAAAAGGGGGAGGCAGGGTCACTTCCTCTGTGCAGGGAGGCGATGCAGCTCTGGTTCTGGGCAATCCAGCAGGGAATTTCGATCCCAGCAGTTCATCTGGCCAGAGACGAAAACAAGACGGTGAACGCTCTGAGCAGGCAGAGCGCGATCTCTCATGAGTGGGAATTGGCTCAGGAGATTCTCCTGGAGATCTTCGCCCTTTGGGGGACCCCTCAAGTGGATCTCTTCGCCCCAGTGTCAACCGGAAGTGCGAAAGGTTCTGCTCGCAGGAATTTCCTCCAAGAGGAGCCTTAGGAGACGCGTTCATGGTGGAGTTGTCATTCCCACTGCTGTATGCGTTTCGTCCAGTCCCCGTCATCCCGCAAGTGCTGCGGAGGTTACAGAGGTTCGGTGCCCGGATGATCCTCATTGCTCCGGCATGGGCCAGGAGGACGTGGTACCCGGACCTTCTTGACTTGTCCATCTGCCCTCCATGTCGTCTTCCCTACCGAGACGATCTGCTCTCACGGGAGGGGGGTCAGGTTCTCCATCCAGAGGTCAGATCCCTCAACCTTCATGCTTGGCTTCTGAAAGGTTGAGGGATAAGGATTGGGACCTCCCTGAAGACGTGATGGAGGTGTTGCTTTCCGCCAGACAGCCGGCAACTAAGTCCCTGTACCGTTGCCGTTGGAGAAAGTTCTGCGACTGGTGCAGGGTTCAGAATGTGGATCCTTTTTCATGTGACATTCCTGTGGTTCTATCTTTTTTGCTTTCTTTAGCCCACACGGGCTTGCAAGTGGGTACCATTAAAGGTTACCTGGTGGTGCTGTCCATATGTGCCCGGGTGCCCGGTTGGGATTTGAACCTTGTTCTCAAGTTTCTAATGGGTGCTCCTTTTGAGCCTTTACATTCTTGTCCTTTGAGGCTGTTAACCCTTAAAACTGTATTTTTAGTTGCTGTCACTTCCGCTCGCAGAGTGAGTGAGTTACAGGCACTTTCAGTTAAGCCACCCTTCACTGTGTTTCATAAGGACAGGGTTGTCCTTCGAGTTCGTCCTTCCTTTCTTCCGAAGGTGGTGTCGGAATTTCATTTAAGCGAGAAGGTTGTTCTTCCGGCATTGTTTCCTCCTCTGCATCCTGGTAAGGATGAGGAGAGGCTCCATAGGTTAGATCCTAGGAGGGCTTTGAGTTTCTACATTTCACGCATGTCCCTGGTCAGAGTGGACGATCAGCTCTTTATTGGTTACGCTGGAAGGCGTTTGGGACAAGCTGTGACTAAGCAGACTTTGTCTAGCTGGATTATCTTGGCAATTTCTGAATGTTACCGCCTGGCGGGTAAGGACCCTCCTGTAGGCTTACGGGCCCATTCGACTAGGGGTATGGCTGCCTCTACTGCCCTGCAGAGGGGTGTTCCTATTCGCAACATCTGTGATGCAGCCATTTTGTACCTCACTACTCCCTAGATTCTCTTCATGGGCAGGATCTGGCCTTTGGCAAGGCGGTCCTTTACTCTGCAATTTGATTGGGCATTCTAAATTTGTATATTCTAAATTCTTTTCCCACCTCCTTACGTTGGTACTGCTTTGGGAGTCTGTCATAGATATGGAATACGTCGGAGGACCCAATCCCCTCGAAGAACAAGTTACTCTCTTACCTGGTAACGCTCTTTCGATGGAATGGTCGGCTGACGTATTCGATATCGCTCCCTCCCTGCCTTCCCGCTATAGAATTTCTTATGTGATTGTAGCTTACGTTTCCGCAAGGTTTTCTGTGGTCCTACTGGCAGAAGATTGGTGCCACACGTTCTGGGGAAAAAACTACAACTGAGTCTACGGGGGTCGTGCGTCCTACTTATAACATCTGGTTACGTCGGCTCGACGGAGGCCCTCGAGGACGGCAGGACGCAAACGCCGAAGGATTTTCCGAAGCAGCACAGCTGTGGTGATTACTGTCATAGATATGGAATACGACGTCGGACCATCCCATCGAAAGAACCTTACCAGGTAAGAGAGTAACTTGTTCATTTGGAAAGAGCCGCTTTGTGACATGGTAGATTATGTACATGGTACAGTGCCTACATGCGCCTTAGAACCATGCTTTAGGCAGATTTTAAATCCTGCCCAGTTTTTGGAAAATAAGCAAAGAGAGATAAAAGTAAATGACCCAAGATCACACACAAACAGTGAGAAGAAAACTGAGTCAGAGGACACGTTTTGCATAATATGTCCGCCATCTAAACCCAAGCCCTCTTGGAAGCCTTGAATGGTGGTTGGCACTTTTAACAAGGAGCAGAGGCAAAACTTTGCAGTAAAATAAAAGACTTTCAGATTGTAACAAGAAATTTTAATCCAGAAACATGAAACCAACTGAGCAAATGCAGTCATGTTTTATTTCCATTCTACAGCTCTCCACCTTCTGCGAAGGTCTTTCATCGTCTAATTATCTTGCACTACAGAAAAGTTAAGGCCTCACTCCGACAAGGACATTTTTAATTTAACATCTTTCTCTTCATTAGTTTTCGCTGCCGCAGTACAATTTACATTCTGGGCAATGACTGGTAACGAGACGGCTTGTGGCACAAGTTTGAGTCATTAATGTACCTATAACGAAGGTTGAGGCAGAGATACAGAGCTGCAATTTTCCATTTTTCTTAATGAAAGGAACAGGAGCGACGTGTCCAAAAAGAGTTTCCATGAAACTGCATTTGTGCGCAGCTGGTAACATGGGCAGTCGGGTACTGCTCGCCCCCCACCTGGCAAGATGCATTCTATCCCGATGTAGCCCACGTTGGCTAAATAACTGAGGCCAGACCAGCTCTTCGTGTTTGTGGCACAACAAGGCCACAGTTTTACTCTTAATCATTTCACACTATCACTTCAAACCAAACAATAACATATTCATTACTTTTTACAACCTCAGACAATCGGCAGCACCTTTCTGTTTAATATTCTTATTCCTTGCCACCCCCTTTTCCTTTCTCTCTTTCTTTATTTACAGGCAGCTCTCTTTTTTTTTATACGTTCACATCCAGCATACTTAGGTCTCACTCCCCGAACCTCCCAGAGCCTCCCGCACTGGGCAAAACACATTGGCAGTCGCTGCTGATGGGCTGAAGAAAGTGCTGTTATGTTTTCCTTTTTCCACCAGCCCAAGCTGGAACCTGACGATCACGGAGGTCAGAGGTTGACTGGGAACTAAAAGAGGCCCTGGAAATAATTACTGGGGACCAAAAGAGGCCTTGAAAATCATTTTCAAAGTGGCCTCATCTGACACATTTTCAGCAAGCCCAATGTTTTTCCTATGTGAAAATTTGGAAAGACCACACAAAAGATGCCCAGGGTGCAAAGGCCAGTCCACCCCTGCGGGGGGTGCCCCATCTCTTTTAAGCATGCCGCCCCCCTGCCATGCTAGGCTATAGGGGGCCATTTACCCTTCGTCCTCTTTACCCTCCGTCAGGAGGTTAGTTTAGGCACTGCTCGATCGCCTGAGTTACCGCCACAGCAAAAGTGGGTTTCCGCCCCTTTGCCGCCCCCATCAGTGCATACTATTCACAGTGTCGCCCTCTTGGGGCATCCTCCAAGTTCAGCAAAAAGAGGTACCAGCCCATTTCCACCTGTAGGTTTATGAGCCTGTGCCTAATTGTTGAGAAACCAGCCCCCTATAGAATTTCGCCATTAACATGTTCAGCTTTTTTCTAGACTTCTCAACTGCTGAGTTTGACTTGGTCTCTCTCCACGTGAACCTAGGGATCATTTCTGAGCACATCAATTTGCAAGCTCCCAAGGTCTTGCTCAATGCCCCCATTGTGTGGCACATTTCGTGTAGCAGGTGACCTCTGCCCAATTGGGCCAGGTCATTCCCCCCCAGGTGGATTATTACTATGTTGGGGGGGGGCCTCCTCTTTGATCAATGTCACCATTGTTTTCTCCATTTTATCCCATCTCATTCCTTCCTTACCAAACCAAAAGATGTTGGTATTACTCAAGACCCTCTTTCTTCCACACCACCTGACGTTCTCCCATTCCACTGCTCTCAATATGAACGAGTGGCCAATCACCCATGCTACTCTTCTGTCATGTGTGTCGTCCTCCAGCATGGGGGAGACAAATAGGTGCAGCCATCATTGGAGTGCTCTACATTCTGTCAGTCCTGATGTACTTTTTATAGGCCTCCGATTTCCATTGTCAGATCTCATTAACACCCTGGATGCTTGCCCCTGCTCCTGCTGCCGTGGAAGCTTCTCCTATTCTAACTGAGTGGGTGCCGTACTGTTTTGGGTCCCTGCCCACTCTTCTCAACACCATACCCAACGATGCCTTGAACTGGAACACTGTTAGAGGCAGCCCGTTCGTGTCCACCAACAGATTCCTTGCGCCACTGGGTCTTGCAGGCATGAAAATTCTTAGCAGACATGCAGTGCAGCCTGACCCATTGCCCTTTCCCAGCCTGATCTGTCTTCAATTTCCTCAGTAAAATGACCACTTTCTGCCCCTGCACCTCCACATCAGCCTCTCTGAGGCCTCTCTGGCCATCAACTGCTTTGTTTGTCGCAGCCAGCTCGCTGCACCTAAAGGCCCCAAAAAATGCTAAGCTGAAAGCCGCTCTAAAGAGCTTGGTCTCATAACCCCATTTGCATTCAATTGTGACCTTGCACATTATACCTGCCAGATCCTGGCTGGGGATGGGGCACCTGTGGTCTGGCTTCCTGCCTTCCATCCTTCCCCAGCCCTTCATGGCTGCCCTCATAACCTCGCTTTTTGTGGGGTGTACTTCTCCTCTGGTCCTGCTGAAGAAAGCCACTGCAGCTACAGTGGTGGCTGCCCATGCTTCTTCATGCCTGCCCTGCAGGCCCCTGTTATGAACTTTAAAACGTCCTTCTCCCAATTACTCCAATGGGCTTTGTTATTGCCAGAAAACTCCTCCAATGCCCCTTGACCCCTCTTCCTTTTCCTGTGCCTCCATAGTGAGGCAGCAGGAGGAGTGGGAGGCTCGGCCCCTCCTCCCTGTTATACTCTGGCACCCCTTCGGGAGACGCCATGCGCTAACATGCATGCATGCCCTTATTTATGAGCATATGCCACCATGCCCCTGTGGACTAATTTACCCTGCTCCCACCTCACTCCATTAGTACGTCAGTCGATTGAGTGGACATAAACAGTGATGAAAGGTAGCCGTGTCTCTGCGGTACTTCAACAGGGCCTAAAACTGGGGCAACTGGATGACTCTGTCTGCCAAGGGATGGGAGGAATAGGGAAGAAGGAAGACTGCATTGGGAAACGGTCTTAGAGAAAACCATGTGCTGATATACTAAGAATCACTGCAAGAAGGCGCATCGATTGAAAAATATACTCGGAGTATGGCTGATGTGTTTAGCTTCTTGATATAACAATGGGGCTCATAATGAGTATTGCGGTGTAGTATTAATGGTGGTAATGCTGCAGTAATTAGTTACTACCACACTGTCAAATTACAAATTTGGTGGTAGTGAGGTAGGTTTACCTCCAAATAAAAACCCTCCCTACCACCAAAAATCGGCAGAATTACTGTGGCCGTATTACCGCAATTGGTAACTCTGCCAAAATTCCTATGCACTCCAAAAATTGGGAATTGCACCTCCTTACCACCACTTGTAATACTGTGGGGTAATTCCATTCGGCAGTATGTTGGCAGAATTACTGCTGGAATACCACCTCCCTAAATGCAATCTGTAGTCATCCTGCACAGAGATTACTTGATAATCAGTCTTAGGGCCTGTCTGTTGCTTGCAGAGTGCCTTTCTTTTTATTATGTTTTTGACTTGATTTTGAGTGCCGTTTGGAGGGATTTGTGTGTATTTTAGCAATCGTTTTTATGAGCTAGTACCTGGTTTTCTAAGGGATTTATTTGGTGTTTTCCTTGACCCCCAAACTGATTTTTGATATGCTCAGCCTCTGGAGTGGCCTGCTTTAGTGCTGTAGTCCTTTGTTTGTTTCCACCTTTTTTCCTTCCATCACCCAAACCCTCAGCAATTGCCTCAGGCAGTCTGGTGTATCTTTGCCTCTGTCCTGGCAGCCATCTCTCCCTTCTTCCCTCGGCTTTATCCCATTCACCTTCATCCATCCTCTGACCCTCTCACCCCACTCCTCCCCTTCCCAACCTTCTGGTTCTCATTGTCCATGCCTCCCCACCCACGTGACTGTAACAGCAGCATTTCAGAGGCCCTTCCAGGGCAGGCTTGCCCGAGCAGCCACAAGCTAAGGGCCTCAAGGCAAAGGACAGCTACCATCTGAGCACCTCCGCTCCCTGTTTGCCGTGTTCGCCTGGGATGCTGAACACAGACAACCTACAGCGATGGATGAGGTAAGTGTGGTTTGGGCGGCGAGTACAGCCATTAATCACCTCCAGTAAATCCACACCACTTTTATTACATATTATCTACTATCATCTAGCCCAGGGGTCTCCAACCTTTACGTTATCTAGAGCTACTTGTAGTGGAGGCCAACAGTGGAGAGCTACTAGCGGGCAATATCGGGGTGGGGATATTTGTAAACCTCAGAATTTTTACCAATATTTTTTTGGCTCGATTATTTCCCCTCTATAAACAGATGGAATAACATAGCCTTCACGAATATATTAAGAACTTCAAAAACCTCTTTGTTGCATTATTATTTATTAATAGCTGTCTCAAAAAGACAGATATTTGTTGGACTACCACACAAATATCCTGTAATTTTTGTGCCCCTTCCTTTGCGTTTTATGCAGGCTTTCTATATGCTAGGAACACTATTGTTTTCCAAATGTGCATTTCACACTTCCACAAAAAATAACTAAAGTAATTTCAAAATTGAAAAATGCAGCTTGCGTTCACGAGTTTTCTTTGAAATGTTTTTTTTTGTCAGACACCACACATACTCTGTTATTTGCCAGTACGATAGCTCAGCAGGTTGAGCGCTCGCTGCTGCGATCTGAGCGTGATCTGCAGGTCGCAGGTTCAAATCCCGGCAAGGCCAAATCACCCTTTCATCCTTCTGAGGTCGATAAATGAGAACCAATTTCGGTTGGGTGATAGTGCATGTAAATATGTGCTCTGTAAAGCACTTTGGATTAAGGCGCTATATAAATAACACACCATTATCATTATTTGTGTGCCCCTCTGTGTTTTAGCACAAGTTATATTTATAAAGAGGTTATATGCTTGTCAAACTGGTTAATCACAAATAAATGCTTCTGTTATGCTGACAGCAGTTTTTAGGAAATTAAACTGTGGGTTCATGGGTGCCAACTTTTGATTTTCACTACAGGGGCAGAAATATCCCCATCTCAGCCCTGAATATAAAAAAGCAACCAGCCCAACCCATACCCTGGGCAAACACATTGTATAGCACTTTTTTTATAAGGCATTGCAAAAAGTCATACGATTAACAACCTGTAGTTTTGAATATATAACATCTCAGCATCGGTCTGCAACCTGCTGAGCTACCCTGGTAGGCTTCTACTGTACAGCGTGTCTATGGATCGCTTGATGTACTAAAAGTGGGTGTACCTGTGTCATGGAAGTGATTTAAAGTGGAAATGTACAGTGTGGAATTTGGAAAGAAGCCACATGAAAGAAATTGCACCATTTTTTAAATATTATTTTGAACATTTCCAGGCGAGCGGCAGTGCTACTGTGATATTTTCGTTATGTGGTCACAATGATCCTGATCCTGCCCCAGCCCCTCCAACATCTCTGGCAAACAAGAGCATCTTGCTTAAGCAAGACAGTGTCGTGGGGGCGCACAAGGCCAACTGTGGTACTACAGACGGCCTGCAGAAGCAGAACGTGATACTGACATCTGTCAGTAGATTTACAAGCAGCTCTAAATGGCACAGCAGCCAAGCTCTCCGCCCGCAGTTGGGCCGACCAGGGTTCGGATCGTGAACATGGAAAATAACTGCAAAACAGGTATCTTCAGCGCGGGCGACTGAAAAGGCTCAGGTGAGCTACTAGGCGCCCGCAATCGACTGTTTGGCAACCTCTGATCTAGCCTAATCATGTAAGTTATCTATTTTGGCACTCAGTCTAAGTGTGTAAGATAGCTGTACTCTAGATGGAGCCTTAATTACGTACAGTAACCATACCTCACATCTGAACTGTTGGTATAGCCTTGTTATATACCCCTGGTGTGCTCTGAGATATAACTGTGCTGCGCCCCATAGTTAGGCATTGTGTTCTGCACCATAGCTAATTTGTGTTGAACGTTGCCACGCCGTATACCTAGCCATCGTAAGGCGATATAGGCGAGAAGCACAACCATTACTGAGCTCCAGAAACTCAGTCACTCTTGCACTACTACTACTATGTAAATGGTGCTAACATAGGGCCTCATTACGCGGTAAGCGGTAACCATGCCGCTATTAGCGCCATGGTTGCCGCCGGTATTTTACCGTGTCCGCCTTGGTGGATGGCGGAATTACTGCCCTACTCCAAGGTGAGCGGGGGCGGTAATTCCCCATTCACCAAGGCACTTCCCTATTCCCATTTTTGCCCCCATAGGGCATAATGGGAATGGGGAAGGAGCTAATTAAGGTACCGCAAATTGCGGTACCGTAATTAGCACCGAGGTCCCTTTGCGGCACCCTACTTTAACGGCTGGTAAAACCAGCCGTTAAGGTTGGGTCCCGCAAAGGGAACTCGTAGTAAGGCGCTAAGGGTTTACCGGTACCGGTGCCCTTACCGGTACCGGTAAACCCTTACCGCCTACCGTTTAATGAGGCCCATAGTCTTGGAGTTGAGTGTCCACCCTCCATAGTCTGCCATTGTGATACGCTTCTTAGTTAGCTATTGCACTGAGTCGTGGAAGGAAATGTGTTGTACCTACATGTATATTAGGGGGCAGACGTCATGCAGGATTTAGATGTATTTTGCAGGAAACAAAATGTGTTGTGCCCAATTGTGTTTTGGGGGCAGGAAATGTGTTACAATAGCCATATTGTGAAGATTAGCCATGGGTCACATTAGATTTGTAAAGATTAGCCTTGCCTCACATTTAGACAGAACTGTGAGAATAGACATGTGTCATATTTAGATAGAATTGTGAAGATTAGTCATGTGTCACATTACAAGGATCAAAATTAAGATTAGATAAGCAAGATCCAAAAGCAACTCCTGGGCATCCCGCATGAACTAGTGAGCAGGAGCTACCACTGGGCAACAAGGAGCTAGTACATAGCATTCTGCAAAATAAATTTCAACATTAGATGCATACTTAACATGTAACTTATTTATTATGACCCTTTATGCTTTAAATATCATATTGATATGTCCTAATGCTTATTTATAGATTGTCCCAAATGCACAGAGTTATGTTCACATATGTGTGTTTGTTTGGCATCAGTTGACCTGGGAGCCAAAAGTAGCTCCTGGTAGCTGTTTGTGACAAGCTAACCAGGCTCTTCAAGGCTAGAAACAGGAGATAAATGGCTCCCAGCGCCCCTCAATTTCGAACCCTGCATTAGATGTTAAGAATAGCCATACATCACATTTAGATAGATTTGTGAACATTAGCCTTGCCTCACATTTACATAGAATTGTTAAGTTTTACAAAGGTAGCGGGCGCCCCTCTCTCGAAAGAACAGACTTGATAACCTGTTCAGTGGTTATTAACCATTTGAGAGTTCGCAGCCACTGCTTTTACTCACTGTGCCTTTCACAGATGGGAAATATCCATTTGCATATCAGTCTTTGTCCTGCCCAGGGGCAGTCCAGCACCGAAATGCAATGGCAATTCCAACCTGAACGAGAGTACCACCAGCAACCCCATACACGTGTTTCACCCTTGTTGCGGATCATCAGTGAGGTGAAGCTGATGCCTCTCTAAGCACAGTGAGAGGGAGACCACGTCTGGTTGCCCCCAGGAGACCTAGGGTTACCAATCCCAGGTTCCTTGAAAAATAGTTTTACAAAGGTAGCGGGCGCCCCTCTCTCGAAAGAACAGACTTGACAACCTGTTCAGTGGTTATTAACCACTTGAGAGTTCGCAGCCACTGCTTTTACTCACTGTGCCTTTCACAGATGGGAAATATCCATTTGCATATCAGTCTTTGTCCTGCCCAGGGGCAGTCCAGCACCGAAATGCAATGGCAATTCCAACCTGAACGAGAGTACCACCAGCAACCCCATACACGTGTTTCACCCTTGTTGGGGATCATCAGTGAGGTGAAGCTGATGCCTCTCTAAGCACAGTGAGAGGGAGACCACGTCTGGTTGCCCCCAGGAGACCTAGGGTTACCAATCCCAGGTTCCTTGAAAAATAGTTTTACAAAGGTAGCGGGCGCCCCTCTCTCGGAAGAACAGACTTGATAACCTGTTCAGTGGTTATTAACCACTTGAGAGTTCGCAGCCACTGCTTTTACTCACTGTGCCTTTCACAGATGGGAAATATCCATTTGCATATCAGTCTTTGTCCTGCCCAGGGGCAGTCCAGCACCGAAATGCAATGGCAATTCCAACCTGAACGAGAGTACCACCAGCAACCCCATACACGTGTTTCACCCTTGTTGGGGATCATCAGTGAGGTGAAGCTGATGCCTCTCTAAGCACAGTGAGAGGGAGACCACGTCTGGTTGCCCCCAGGAGACCTAGGGTTACCAATCCCAGGTTCCTTGAAAAATAGTTTTACAAAGGTAGCGGGCGCCCCTCTCTCGAAATAACAGACTTGATAACCTGTTCAGTGGTTATTAACCACTTGAGAGTTCGAATTGTTAAGATTAGCTTTAAGTCAGATTTAGATAGGTTAGTTAAGATTAGCCGTGCATCACACTTAGATTCGTGAAGATTAGCAACCGAGAAAAACTTTGAGAGATCATTGTACTAACCCCCCCTGCCCCCCCACTCCTGCTCCCTTCCTGCACACATCCCTTGTACTATACACACCCATGGGCCAGCCTACCTACATCAAAACACACACACAACATAACTAGCACTCGCATACAACAAAAATCCCAGGCACTGGACCATACCACTACGGACACAACGAGCCATTATGCACTACTATAACCTTAAACACGAGCCAATGTACACATAAAACACACAAACACACATCCACCATGACAGACATTCACATACAACAAACAGACCAGGCACTGGGCCTAACCCTTATGGATACACAAGCCAGTGTGATCAACCACAACCTTAAATATCAGCCAATTTACACATAAACGCACAAACACACACCCAACATAACAGAAATTCACATACAACAATAAACCCAGACATTGGGATGCAACAAGACAGTGCATGCAAACAGCCTATCTGCAACCCAACACACACAGACTCCAGTTTCTCCTGGTTCTGGACCTATATTATCCTTCTACCTTCACTAACCAACCCCGTCCTCTTTCTTGCAGACCCACGTGAGCGACTGCCCCTGGGTGGTAACAGTGTGCGGTATAAGTCAACATAACATAAGAATGTTGCCCAATGTCCTTAATAGTCTATGGCCATCAAGAAACAGCTGATTGATACACTTGCATGTTCTGAATGCTCACAACGCCTAGTTAGACTGCCTCTTTCCTCTCAATGAGTTTTTCTTTCTTTTTGTTTCTATTTGCCTGTTATTTCCATGTTCCCTTCCCCCTTTGCCCTGTGGGTGCTTTGAAGCACAATTACCTGTTGTATAAGCCCCTTAGTACAATAAATAAATAAAAAATAAAATACTTCGGCATTGGTACAGTCCCCATAGATTACTTCCGAACTGGTTAAATGGAACTTGAAGCAGTGCGCAATAGAAGACTCTAGTTGTTTTTGAAGAAGTCCTAGCCCCATCCAAACCAGCTTAAGTAATGAAGATCTGGGAAGAGGACACCATCAAGGTACAATTTCAAGACTTACCTTACATCCAAATTCTATGATGGAATTCCTCCCTTGAGGAAGAATGAGGTCCAGGATAAAATGCATGAAGGTGATGTGGAAATCTAAAAGTTTTCAAATGAACAGACACGTGTCTTCAGCAATATCAGTCAATGAAAACACATCATGGTGATAGGAAAAAATTGGAATCAAGCCTTACCAACTGAACATAGCCCACATGGCAACTGCATGGTATGCCCATTGATGGGAAAAAACTAGATACATCGAACTGGGCTGACACAGACCTGGTGCCAAAAAGGTTTTACCAATTGTAATTCCCTTGTCATAAGCTAGATGATCACCTGCCCTCACAATTTAACAGCAAGACCAATAAATTTGTGCATCCTCGAACATCGTTGATGCATATACAGCTAGAAAATAAGTGTACCACTAGTACAACATTTCACAGCCATGCAACAAGGATGGGATGATTTGTTTGGACAGCGTTAGAACAAGTTCAGAACTTTATAAGATGGGGCAATACGGAGCACCTATTTCCAAAGAAGGAACAATGCTGGATTTGTAGGCTCTGGGCTGCCACTACTGCCCTCATTGAGGTGATTAAATAGCAATGCTGTCCCTGTCCAACTTGGAAGCCATTTCAGGACAGAAGGCCTCCTTTTTTAAACTTTATTTGAGGCTTAGCTGCATCATGATTGGCCCGTCTGATTATGTAACCTTGGTTAGAAAACTCCACAAGCCCCTGCAGTGAGCCACACAAGTCCCTGGACCCTCCAATGCCTCTGGAGAGGTCTTAACTTGCCCATCCTGCTGGCTCGAGCTCTCCCAGATGCCCCCTGCCTTTCATGCTAGTAGATCGATTGCCTGTCCATCTCCTGCTTGGAAGCTATTTCACGCCAGGTGGCCTCCTGACTGACCCATCTGCTCATGTAACCTCTCCCAGAAGAATCATCAGAACGTACTACAATACCAGATCATATGAAAAAGAGTCCCATTACTGCCCTGCAGGACCAGAATCGATCCTAGGTTAATACCTTGCATTGGTACATACAAGGTGGAGACACTATAATCCATAGAGGCTCATCTGTTGTATACATCAGAGGTAGAATTCACTTTCGACTCCTGTGGAGACAAGCATGCCCTGCTCTTCATTTTGATATGTGCACAGAGATACATAGACCGTAGTTGTTCCCTCTACAGCGTCCCTTTACTTGCAATAGTATGTAGAGTAGAAGCAGAAAGGAGGCACATATCAGACAGGATAAGAATGGCTGAGGACCACCCAGTGAAAATTAAGCTCCACAACAAGCTGGTCAGGGTGGTGTAGCACCTTACTTCGCTACCCTGGTTGGGAGCTTGTTCTTAACTTTCAGGTATTCAAAGTTTTTTTATCTTATTTATTTATTTATTTATTTATTACATTTGTATAGAGCACAGCAGCCCTTGTGCATGGAGGCGCTGTTACTTGCAAACAACTTAGTTACAAGATCGGAGCAGCAGAGATGGCTGTATAATTATACATTAGGGTGCATATTTGCATACAATTGTACATTAGTGTGCATACATACATGGTACATTTGTGAGGTTTATCGGTTAGCTGGTGGTCGTGGCGTATGTCAAGCGAAGAGCACTGTTTCAGATGTCACCCACAGATGTCACCCACATACTGAATACCCAAATTAGACCAGACCTTCCAATGGCATCTTCTGTTGATCTCGGGGGCAGAAATATCCCATGGAGAGTCGTTAAATTATGTAGGTAGTTTTCCCCCATTTTCTAAATCACATTCAGCTCTCCCTCAGCCTGTGGGCCTCCTTAGGAGGACAGATTCCAGGGGATGGGGACTTACCCAACGAGAGGAGGCACAAAAAAGAGAATCGTGCTGTTTAGCACCTTCACTGCGCCAAGATGAGAATAGGGCCGTGAGATGGGAGCCCAAACGAGGACTCTTTTCAATTACAGGTAGAACATCCTCCTAAAACGTAACCAACTCACTGGGAACACCTCCATCTTCGATCTGTTATTTAACATTTTTAAACTGAGCAAAAACTCTTCAGCAGATAAAAAAAATTGATTTTGCAGATGACTCTTGTTTGGACCACACAACAAGAAGGTCATCTGCATAGAGGAGAACCTTTAAAAGAGCAACCGTGAACTCAATGCCCGCCATGCCTTCTGCCATCCTTATGCCAATCTACAAACTTTAAATAGATACATTTAACAAATAGATTGAGAGCGGGCAGCCCTGTCTGTAACCATGAACTATTTGAACGTCTTTTGATATCAGTCCAATCACCATGGTAAGTTCTGTAGAATTTGAGTGGAGCGCCCCAAACAGTCCGAGAAAGAACAGACCAAATCTAAATTTATTCAGACATATTCTATGGGGCCACTTCCACCGAGCTTCAATATAGACCACAGCACAATGTACCTGGTCATTTTTGTATGGATGAATTATTTGAATCAGCTCTTGCATGTTATCGCTACCCTTTCTGTTTTTCATTAACCCTACCTATTTTTGATGAATAAGAGTGGGCATCACATCATCCAAGTGGCGTGAGAACAGCTTTGTGAGGAGCTATACGCCTGAGTTCAAAAGGAAGATTAGGCCGTAATGTGCACAATGTGAATGGTCCCAGTCGACAAACCTGAGCTCATAGAATAAGGGATCCAACCTCTTGAGAGAATTGGATTATAGACTTCAATTAGGATGGGGGTATAGACCCTCACCAAAGTCCTATAGAATTTGACCGGGAAGCCATCCAAGCCATGGCACTTACCACTTTTCATGGACATGGCTGCTACTGTGATTTCATTTACCGAAATATGAGAGTCTAAGATGATCCTCGATTTGTAACCCAAAGGAAGAACATTCCCATTTGTCAAAAGAAGTTTCCTCTTGCTGGATTTACTACAGGATTACTATAGTAACACCAAAAGGCTGAGTAAATCTCAACCTTTTATTGATAACCCAACACTCCATATCTAAATTGGAGGTCAGTCTTCTAGACTGTTCCACATTTTTCAGTCTCCCTGTCTTCTTTCTAGAGTCTCAGTATGCGTGTTACATATAAGCACAGCCATCTGCTTGTAGGGCTAGTTCAAAGTTTCATTTATTGCTCGATTTTTGTAGGTTTTCCTGATTGTCCTCATTCAGATCAGTAATATATTTCTATTCATGCTCCCACAGGGATTGATCCAGGGAATTCAAAGTCACCTTTCTGTCTTTATTGATTCTGGAGGAGTAGCTAATGATGCTAGAGCTCAGGCTTGTCTTCAACGTGTTCCGAAAAATGAACACCTCTTCAACTGTGCTAGTATCCTCTCCCAGAAAAAAGTTCTATTTCCTCCTCAATGAATTCCAGGAATCAGGGATCTGCTAGCAAGGCTCAATTAAATCTCCAGATCCACCCTGGTGCCTCGGACCACGCAAGACCCACAGATACATGCATGATCTGTAATTACTTTACCGCCTGTGGAGGCAGCTAGGACAATCAATTAATGATTTGGAGACCAAAAAAGAATATCTGTTCTCGAGTGGGAGAAGGAGTGAGAGGGCAGAAGAAGCTGAATGCTTTTTCTGGGATGCAATAGCCCAAGACCCACTGCCAGCCTCCTTCCTGCAGGGGATCTGTAAGCTTTGGCATCCTGCACCATACTAAAGTCACCTCAAGGATCAAATGCTTGCCACTTGATTGTGACACCTTGTCAAGCAGATGGATAAAGCTTCAAGAGTAAAGATGTGGTTACTGGATAAGTGGCCTTCCTTCCTCCACCACCTCTGTTAGTACGAAAGGTCCTTCCGTATCAGTGATAATTTGCCCCACATTGCAGAGCAGGTCTTTGCATAATAGAATCATGGAACCACCTGCACATATTTACGTAGCAGCTCAATATTTCTCTCTTGAACCTTTTATTCAAAATGTATTCAGAGTTGTTTGCAAACAAATGTTATTCTTGCACGAAAACTAGGTCTGTTCTCCCCTTTACCAAATAGGTCAGCACTTTTTTTACACTTAACTGTCAGAACCTTATCATTTCATAATGCCAGTCTCAAGGCTTGCCAAGGCAACCCGTGTTAGTCATCTCCCTTCCACTCAATAAATCATTTATGGGTAGGAATCCTGGGTCTGCCTCTAAAGATTATGGTATTTGGGGGCCACCCATTTGTCCCAAGTGGATCCCTTGTCTACCCAAGAAATGAATCTGGCCGACAGGTGGAGACATATGGTATGCTACTTTTTTAGCAAAACAAAAGTGGTGATGGCTGGAAGGTTTAGAATACATCTGGCATTGCTCTAGGCAACCCTCCAGTCCATCGTTCTTCACCTTCCAAGCCAATACAAAAGGGGAAAAGACCATATGCAAACATAACAAGCACCCCCAGACATGTTTCAGCCTTGTTGGGTGTCATCAGTGAGGAGAAGCTTGGTTCTCTAGGCCCAGCAGGAACAGGACCCATGTCTGGGCATACCCATCCCACTCGGGGTGACAATAGCAAAACAAAAGAGGTGATGGCTGGAAGGTTTGGAATAAATCTTAACCTCTGGCATTGCTCTAGGCAACACTCCAGACCATTGTTCTCTGCCTGCTAAGACATTACAAAAGGGGAAAGACCATATGCAAATCAGAATTTGTCCCACCCCCAAAAGGGTAGTCCAGCCTGAACTGCTAGGTCACAACCCTTCTGCCCGTGACCACAAGCATCCCCAGGCATTTTTCAGCCTTTTTGGGCATCGTCAGTGAGGAGTGGCTTAGGTCTTTAGGCCCAGCAGGCACGGACCCACGTCTGGACATACCCTTCCCACTCGGGGTGACAATAATAAAAAAAAAGAGGTGGCGGCTGGAAGGTTTAGAATAAATCTGAACCTCTGGCATTGCTCTGGGCCACCCTCCAGAGTGAACCCAGGGAACGGGTCCTTTCAGACGAGGTAACAGTATCTGAGATGGATGGGAATGCAGATCTTACTCGTGGTGTCCAGTCAAAGGGTCGAATGAAAAAGGGTTGAATACAATACGTTCGACTCAAAAGGATCGGAAAAAAAAGGATTGAAGGCGTTTTTGTAAATGTATTTTTTGGGGTGGGGGCTTGGTATAGGTAAAAATTGTGGTTTTTGGGATCCCCCAAAAAAAAATGCATTCGATTTTTTTTGGTTTTCGGTTATTTTGATTCGAAACAATTGTATTTTGAATCTTTTCATTTGACCCTTTCACCTACAACCCTTACTCGTACATCAATATTCAGATTGACTCAGGAAGTTGGCAAAAGTCAAAGCTGTTTTAATAAGTCTTTAAAACAGGGAGAACAACGGACATCAGCAGACGCTGCACAGAATTATTGCAACATATTTCATTAAAAAACAGTGCTTTTATACTAAATATTCATCATACATGACATCATGCTACGTGGCAAATAGGAAAACCTATTAGGAGATGTGGTTGGTCAATGGGGAACATCTACATATACCTTCTATGGGATACAGGGACGTGATTGGGTCTCTAAGATCAGGTGGACGATTAAGCCCCTCCCAAGTGCAAGTCATCTTCTGTGTCAGTCTAATACACAACATACTATTGGCTTCTCAAACTATAGGGCTGCTTAATATCTGGCCCTCTACAATTGGTTGGCATGCTTGTACCTTTCTGGAATATTGCACTTTCTAGCAGCACGCAAGCTGGTACCCCAGGTGCTGGTGGGTGGATCAGCACCTGGAGGCATGCCCCACCCAATTAGTCCAACATCCATCATCACTCCTGCGGTCTACCTTTCAATTAACTCCTTTGAACTTGGCATTGCAGAGGCTCACTATGCAGAGCATAAAAGGGAGTGTGGCATGGCCTTATCTTCTGGTCTCGGTGTAGCTTCCTCAGTCTATTTTTATCTGACCATGTGACTGGAGACCACGTTTTTGAGCTCTTTGTTGTATTAAATACTATCAAATGATGAAATCTTAGCACCCTCAATGACTTTCGTTCCACCGCAAACAAGAGCTCAGCTTGCGTCTCACGTTATTGTATCTTCTTGAGTACATGGCAAGGCTCTCCGCGGCCCCAACTCTTGACACTGGGCCAGGCAAGCCTTTCTTGAATCTTCCTTCGCTGTCAGCTATCTTTATTCTGCTGCACCACACTTCCAGCCTTTTCATTCACAGGGTCCAAGTTTGATAAAGTGCGTTGTGGAACATCCAGATTCTAAACATTCCAATATATATACTTTGGCACATCGCCACAATCTATTCATTATGTAGCCAGCCTCATGATTACTTTGTCTTCTGTACAATTGTAAAATGGTTTTGAATTTTCTTCAGTGCTTCTGCATACGTGCAATCCTCATTTTGCTCCCAAAATGTTGCATACTTCCCTACTTCATCATTAGCTTCTATAAGGTCTATATTCTTACTTCATTTGCATCATCTTCTGGGTGCGTTGCCTCTGCTTCACGTGACGTCAACAGTCTTCTCTTTCATTCGTTTTACACTTCTTCTGGAATTTCCTTCTGAAGATCGTCATTTCTTCGCCGATACCTATAGGGTTTTCTCAATGGATACCTTGTTTCAAGGACTTTTCGAGGCATAGGCATCCTCAAATGTATTGCACATGTTGCAATTTCCGGTTGCCAACATATAGGCAGATTAGGGGTGTAATTACCTGTAGAGGTACTTGGCTCCTCCTCTACACTCCCCCCTCTGGGCGATTCATCGACCACTCTCCCATCAGTCTTCACATCCAGACATCCTCGTCTGAAGAAATGTTTCTTTGGGGTCCATATCTTTATTGCTTCCTTCAGGCATCCTGCTGATTTCATATGCTCATCAATACTCCAGGTCATTAGACTGCACTGTCCATTCGGATTACAGTAGATCCATCTTCCCACATACATCTTATGATTTCTCGGATACAGGAATTTCGTTCCCTCAGGTGCATGAATACTGGCTTTATTAAACAAAAACTGAGGAAACCACCCTACAGACAACGCAGTGTGTTGTCATTATTCATGCTTGTTTTATTTGCACATTATTATGTGCACAGAGATCACATAGTGTCTAGGAGTACAAAGATTCATTTAATACAAAAATAGTAGTTGGTACATTTTCATTAAACAACACATAAAACCTAAAATCAATATTCTAGGACAGTACAGATATTTGAAATAACATCCCCCGCAATCCCCGCTCAATATACCATGAAGTGTAATGAGCAGGGCGATGCGGAGGACACCCCCGCAGGCCACGTTTTTTTTTTACAATGCTACCACCAATGGTTCGAACTTTTGGTGTTCGAACCTTTGGTGGTAGCATTTTTAGAACTCTTGGTCATTGCGACCATTTGTTTTTGGTAAAATCGTCCTATACCCTGTAAGGTAGGCTACGTACTGCTCTAAAGCTGCTCAGGGGTATACAGGATATTACCCTGTAGTGTTTTTATGTCTCTTTGAATTTTTTTATGTTGATGGTATGATTAATGCATAATCATGTCATTTGTCTACTGGCTTTGACATAATCTCTGATTTCTTCATCTGTCAATTCTTTGGGTTTAAACCCAGACTCAACATCAATCATGATTTTCATTCCTGTTGCTTTCTTTGCAGTCTTCTTGCATTGTGTGATTATTATTCTGACAACACAGAATCCAAACATGATCATCACTAACAGGTCTCCATGGAACTTTAAAATGTTTCCATCCATTGTGGAACCATTGAGAAGATTGACGCAAACCAACTGTCATCAGCAATGTCTTCTACTTCGTCTTCCATCTTGGCATGCAAGTTTGTCAACATCGTTATGGCCTCTGTCAAGGTGCCATTCTTGTCATCATGAGAAGGTATGAATGTGCAACATGATTCTCAGATTTTGGCACAAACACCTCCATCCATAGCAGTAATCATGTCCAGGACATATATGTTCTGAAAATTCATCAGTCGTATGGCTCTCACCTCTTCATTAATAGCATTGAATCCCTTTATGGTAGTGTTGATCATCTGTAGGAGCTCCCATCTGGTTATCTATAACCACTTGGCATTTGCTATCGTTTGGATCCCAGACATAATGATAACTGTAAAGACTGAGGCAGTTTTGCTGAACAATCTGTGCTCATATGGAATAGCATCAAAGGCTTCTATTGATTTGGCTGAGAAGTAATTCTCACTCTTTATGCGATTGAGGAGTCCAACAGATCTCTTCTTTCTCAGGTGAGCATCTGCTTTAAGAAACTCACCAATGTTCACGTCGCTCTTTGGAATCACTAATGCTGGAACATGAACAATCACCATAGAACAAAGTCCTCCCCAATCTCTGGCCCGCTTCATATATGCTCTGGATCCACAGGCCCAGTAGTGATCCAGGATCACTACTGTACCATCCTTCATTCGTGGTACATCGAAGATTCACCCATACTGTTGATTTTCTCCAATATTTCTTGTGCCATTATTTCTGAAGCACAGTCCTGCACTAGCAAGAGGCATTATCTGCAACGGGCCTCCCTTGTCTTCGACCCATGTCAGCAATATCGCAAGCCTTGGCCAGAGAGGTTTGCATCCTTTTTCCACACAATCTATAACTGGTTTATGATGTCCAGTTACTGCCACAGCTCTGCATACAACTATGCCTTCTTCCCAGCCATCTGGAGAAAGTACTGTTCCCCAGATGCATCTGGCCTCTCTCCTTGCATCTTTGTATTTCTTCATCATTCTTTCCTTGGCAATTGAGCTTTTTATTTATTTCCCATCGGATTCCTGCTCCCTTCATGCCAAGCTGTTTGTATCTCATCACATGATCGCTCATGTGTGGTCTTGATCTTGTCTTTAAACTTGAACGTAATCTCTTCTTCTGGGAATGTCCATTAAGTTGCCCATAGCAAAGATGCTGTTTGACCCTGGAATTGCCCTCTTTTATGGCAGAGTATAGGGTGAGTCAGGCAATGAGCTGTTTGGACGTCTCTCTCTATAGCTATGAATATTTTAAGCTTTCCCATAGCATAAGGTAGGAGAGCACAAACGTAACTATCTTCCTCAGAAGTTCCCTTTCCTACCTCCTTCATGTGTTCATACCACATGTTCTTCCCCAAATGTGCTGTGCTGTCTAAATAATCATTTAACTCATAATCATCTTCCCTTGCACTTCTCTTGGGTCTCTTTCTTTCCAAAAGAAAACGTGCAAAATGCTTATGGAGTACATCAGACATCATCCGTCCTATAGGAGGAATCATAGGAACACTTGTCAGAGAAATAGATGACTCCACATGTGTCACTGGTGTAGGGACAATCACATATGGCCTTGGCCTCCTTACAACCTCTATCTCTGCATAGGTCACTGGAGTGGGGAAAATCAGAGGGACTTCTATCCTTCTGGAACCAACAAAGTAAGCAGCGTGAATTAGCAAAAATAGAAAAACAATAACAGATGCTGTGCATATATAAATTAGGCACCAGTACATGAAGCCCCACCATTGATGTCTCTCCACACGTCATTGCATTTGCTCACTTTCTGGAACTACATTATGCTCAATAAAGCTCAGTGTGCCTGTGACCCTTGGTTCATCTTGAGGTTTTGGTGTCACCGTTAGTACTGAACACATCAGGTCACCCTGTGAGCTATCCTATTGTGGATACATACTTATTCCTGTACCAGTGAAAGAACTTCCTTCCGCGATAGTGAAACCCCCAACTCTAGGAGTCAAAAACTGCCCTGTTTATGCACTCTGCTGTCTGCATGGGTGCGTGCTGTGACTGCCCTTGTGGTGGATTTAATGGTGCTTGCTGTGGTTGCAAAGCCTGTTGCGTTTGCGGAGCTTGTGCTTGAGTCACTGTCTCCTCTTGGGCAAACCCATCACTATTTTGTGAGCTAAATGCTGGAGGATAGGCTGCCCCCGCTCTTGAGAATTGCCCATTCTGTACATACCCTTGGCTTCCACATATTCGCACAATGTGTCCTGTCGTACCACATGTCCAACATATAGGAGGGAATCTTCTCAGTTGCCCTCCTTGCATACTCTGGTCATCATTCTGTATATTCTGAAACCCACCTTGGTTATTTAGAAAGCCACCCTGATTATTCTGGAAACACCTCTTCCTCTAAACCCTTACCTCTGCCTCTCGGCACAAACCCATTCCCTCCTTGATCCGATTGGTGTTTATTACTCGCCTGTGACATGACTATTGCTTGCTGTGTTGCCAGCCCTTCTCCGCTTGTCAGTACCGCTCCTTCTATGGCATACTTTCATAATTTCTTCTAGACTAACTTAGCTTCCTCAGGTTTCCTAGCATCCTCCTCCTTCTTATTTTTCTCTTGCAGCGATCGGCAATGACGCGCAATAGTGAACTGTATTTCTGCCCATGGCATCGCTTCCATTCCCACTAGCTTCTTGAGCTTTCTCTGTACCTTTTCTGGCAACCTCTGACACAAAATGTCATATAATAATGGCACTGATTTCCCCCAAGGCTCTCGAGTTTCCAAAGTCCACCGTTCCGGAATACTTTGAATGTAAGTAAGCAGATCCTCGTCATCTTTCATCTTACGTGCCATAATTGCACCTATATCTGATGTATCAGGATACTGTACCCTACACGCTTTCCAAACAGTCATCCTGCAATTATTAAATGGTGCTCCGTCATGCGCTGTATTTTGTGCCATAACACTCAAATAACCTGCTCTTGTCCAAATAACATCCGCTCTTTCCCCAAGAATGGCTGCTAGGAGACCCTTAATGTCCCCTATGGCAAACGTATTTCCTCCTGTCATCTTTTCTAGCTCATTAATCCATTTTCCTGCACCCGCCGTTAAACTAGGGAGTTTGCATCTTAAATTATCCTTGTCCATTTGGGGCCAAGGGATATACTGCGGTCTGGCCCCTCCTTTCTCCAATAAGGGGAATGGCGTGAACCCACGTCTGCAATCTGCTCTATCATCTGCCTACTCATAGTGGGGACAATGGTTCCTGATTGCCTTCTACCTGGCAATGACCTCAACCTGCTCACATATGGTGGCCATTCCCCTCTCTCACTATGCAATCTCCTTTAGGTCACTCTGGGTATGTTATGGGGTCTGGCGTCCTATCTTTAGGTTGGTCTAAATCTGACCACCTTACTTCCTTGTACATCTGCAGACATCCCTCCGGACCGCATGCACTTTCTCCCTCTTCCTCACGGAAGGTTCTCTGTCTTCGTCTTGACATATCTAGTCCCCAACTAGTATGGCTTTCATCTTTCTCAACTCTGTTTAAAGTCAGCCTGTCCAAGGACAGGGCTCTGTGCTCAAGACTAAACAGGCTTCCGTCCTTGCCTCGTGGCTGAACACCTGTGGATCGATCTTCTTTTCCCTTACCTCTTGATTCACTTTTTGTCCTCATCTCCTGATAAGATTTATCAATCCTATCTCTGATGCTTCCTATCTTGAAATTCTTATCTTGGTTTATCCTAGACGGTCCTGGCATTGCTCCTTACGACGGGAGGAACTCTTCTGTCGCCCCATGATATTACTGGACTCAGTTCCATCAGCTCTTTCTCAATGTGATCAATGTCGCATGCCCCCTGTCTCCTTTTTTGTTCCATTTCTTCATCAAATTTCCTTTGCTTCTTTGCTTTCCATCTAACCCTGTCCTCCTCCTGCCTTTTCCCTTCCCTTCTTTCGTTTGCTCTACGCACTTCCTCGTCTCTTCTTCTTTGCATTCTTTTGTCTCGTAATTTCTGTTCTTCTTCCTCTTATCTCTTCTTTTCTAGCCTGCCTCGTTCTTCAATTGCTCTCTGGCTGTTGTCATATTTTCTCGGTTTTTCTGCCCTTTCTAACTTTTTTAGTTGCTCCTCCTGATACATGTGTTCTCGCCTTTGTCTACTCTTACTTTTCTGCTTATCCTCCTTCAATCGCTTCTCTCGTTCTGTCTTTTCTATCTTGTTTGTCTTGATCTTCCCCTTGCCTTACTTCCTCGATTCTCTTCCCATCGAGTTTGAGCAATATCTGTCCACGCATCCATTCATTCTGTATGAGCGTAACCTCGTCAGCTTTATCCCTTTCTCCTTTCCATCTCTTAATCTCTCGTTGAGCACATATCACATGTTCCACTCCACAATTTTAACTTTTCTATAACTGCACTTAGTATTCATTCATAAGGCCAAGACAGTTCGTTTATCTCCATATGTTTTTAATAATTATGTACCAGGAGCCTTCTCCTCATATCCTGAAGATAAATATCTCCCATCATAATGGCAGCATCTAGCCATGCTCCCTCTTGTGTGAATAGCAAATGAGATATGTAACTGTTCTTGAAGGGCAAATACCAGCTAGATGGCGTCTGCGTTGCCACGATCGGAGACTTGGCTGTCAAGTGGAGTCTTAGTCATGGAAACGTTGATAGTTCTCACATTGCATGCTAATACATTCAGTAATACCTTTTCTTCAATTTCTTCCCTGTGTACGCAGCGTGCAAGTATGTGGTCACGTGCTGCAAAACTGCTTTGACAGTGATCCCCCTTGTGACCATGGCATGAACATTTTATATGTGGTACCCTTAACCCATTCCGCACTATACTGTTTAAACTTGAGTGTGTGTTTTGGAAGTTGTTTGCACAAATGCATCAGTGGAGTAACATCCCCCATTGTGACAAGTCTCAATTGACTGTCGATACTTACTGTTGCTCTACACAAAATACGTTTCAGAAAAACGATATATATGAGCGTGCACCACTAGTCGCCGCTCGAAACCTCTAGCTCACAATTTTACTCCAATCTGCCTACTTCGGTCGGCACCGACAATGGCTAAAGAGGCAAATAATAGCTTTTTTGGTTTCTACTTAACACAACCTATCTTTGTCGCTCTTGGACATTTCACTTTTTCCTAAGACATAAAATACACAAACAGACAAACTAGTCAACTTCCAACATATACTTCATCAGTGCTCTTCGCTGCTATTACTTGCCCCTAACTACTCTGATACGAGTTTGAATCGTCTCCTCTCACAGATCTTATTTGTGCACAGTCTAGTTTAACCACTTCGGTTTTGAGACGACTCCATCTAGATGCTCCTTGAGCGTAGGACACAGGGTTATCTAGACGCTCCTCGTCATTAACGCTCCTGGTCATAAATGTACTCAATCAACCCCTCATTACCCTTTACTATTACCACAATCCCCTGCCCCCACTTCATTTGCCATTCTCCTCAATCTACCCACCATTCACCTTTCGGCTCTTGACACTCGCGGCGTTCTCCTCCTCCAACCCGCCACTTTCGCCTTCTGTCCGCTCAGCGCCTCTGGAAACCAGGTGGAATTTCGTGAAAGAGGGGCCTGTCCCACCTGTATCTTCTTTACTTGCAAGTTTTCTATATCGGCCGCACTTCACAGGAAACCCTGCATTCTTCCAGCTAGATGGCAGAGGACGCCCGATGTTCCGCAATCTCTAAGAGCTTACTAGTCGATGTATCAAAACCATACTCTGCTTCCCAGTGAACCCGGGGAACGTTTCCTTTAAGACGAGGTAACAGTATCTGAGATGGATGGGGATGCAGATCTTACTCGTACATCAATAATAAGACTGACTCAGGAAGTTGGCAAACGTCAAAGCTGTTTTAATACCAGGGGCCTCATCACGAGTTGGGCTAATAGCATTACTGCTAAACCCCCCGGTGCTACTAGCACTGGATCATGGGTTTGGGGGAACGGTAATTCCCCATTGGGCCCAATGGGGAATTTTCGGCACAACTAACGTCAGTGGTATTACTGCACGGTAAATGTGCCAAATATCGGCACATTCCCAGCACATTTAATCCCAGCTCAGAGCTGGGGGTAAATGCAGCCAAACTTGTGATTTGGCAGACCCTTAAATGCAGCGGAAATAGCGTTACTGCCGCATTTGCGCCTTATAACACTTGTGTATAGGCACGTTATAAATGCCATATCATATCATTTAAGGGTTTACCGCCAAACTACAACGGCCATCAATGGATGCTGCACAAAATTATCTCAACATATTTCATAAAAAACAGTGCTTTTATACTAAATATAAAATGGTTCACGGCCAGCTCTGTCACAAGCTTTGACACTCTCCTCCCTGATGGCTACAAGATCCTCTCCGCACCAAGAACCTCCCAGTCCAGTGGGGGTGGGGGGCAGCATTGTTCTTTCTTGAGTGGATTCCTGCCTCTATCATTCCCACTCAGACCTACTTCTCTTTTGAATGCCTTGTCTGTAGGCTCTCTCTCTCTCCTACCCCTTCTCTTACTGTGGCTATCATCTACCGGCCTCCTGGTCAAATCACCTCATTTCTCTCTGAGGGGGCAGACCTCTCCTCCTCCCTCCTCCCCTCTACCACTCAACTCCTTCTCCTTTGTGACCTCAATATCCATTTAGATTCTCCTTGTTCTTCCTCTGTACTCTTCTGTGACCTCTACGACTCCTTCTCCCTATCCATCCTCCGCTCTGGCCCGACTCACTCTGCAGGGCACACACTCGATGTCTTGATCTCCTCTGACCTTCCCCTCTCCATCTTCTCGCCTGGAGCGATCATTCCCTCCTCTCCTCTCATCTCTCCCTCTCTTCCCCCCAAGCCAAGTCTACCCCAACATTGTTTTTTACCCTTTAAAACCCATCCAAAATAATATTAACCCTTTACTCCTCAAAAACATGCATTTGATGCATATTTTTTTTGTTGCAAACCCCTCGATGCAAAGGAATTCGATGGAAAGGCATTCGATGGATATACTAGATAACCTGTCCACCCTCTCCTCCCGTGCCCCTCCTCTCCTCTATCAATCTGTGCTTGCTGACCCTCCTTCAGCCACCCCCCACCCCACCCTCCTTCTCATCCTTTCCTCTTTTCTCCCCTGATGAGGTCGCTTGACAAGTCTGATATATGAAAGCCTCGTTAAAACAGGTTCATCTCTGTTCCTCTAAAACCATCAAGGACCACATTGACACCCTCGCTCCGGCCCTTGCCCATTTTTGCAATCACTCCTTTGCCTCAGGACCCTTCCCCTCCCATCTAAAGCATGCCCTTGTGCATCCTCTTCTCAAGATACCCAGAGCTGATCCTACTTGTCCGGCTAACTATCGCCCAGTTTCCATTTCTCCCTTTCTGGGCAATCTCCTGGAAAAGCTGGCCATCTCTCAGCTTAACCTTCATTCCGATTCTGTTGGCTGTCTCCATGACCACCAGTCTGGATCCAGAGCTGCCAGAAGCATGGAGACTGCTCTCCTGAACATTCGCGAAGATCTGCTCTCCAACCTTGACTCTAGCATTCCCTCTGTCTCCATCCTACTCGATCTCTCTGCTGCCTTCGACACGGTCAACCATACCATCTAGCTCAACTGTCTCCGTGATAACCTGGGTATCACTGATCAGGCTCTGGCCTGGCTGACCTCTTTCCTCTCTGATCGGCCCTCCCAGGTCCAACTTGGGTCCTTCCTATCATCTATCTCCCTCTCTACCTTTTGCTTTCCCCAGGGGTATAACCTCTTGCCCTGGCTTTTCAACCAATACCAGGCAACTCTCGCCCACTGTTGCCATTTTCTGCTCAAATTTCCAGTGCTATGTTGATGTCACTGAACTCATTTTCAGGCTGCCCTCGGCCACCTCCTCTCCCATCTCTGATTGCCTAACTGCCATTCGAGATTGGTGTGCTGCCAATGATCTTTGTCTGAATGCCAGCGAGACAGAGATCCTCCTCATCAGCACACCTTCACCATTCTTTCCCCTCACTCTCTGGCCGGCCTCCGTTGGCCCTCCTCCTACCCCCACCTGTGAGGCTAAGAACCTCGGGTCATCTTTGACTCCACACTTTCCTTCTCCGCCCACATCTCTGATGTCTCCATCAGTCGAACTTCCGACTACACCTCCTCAGAGGTACTCTGCCTTTCCTCTCCTTCCCCCAGAAGCTCGCTGTCTCCCAATCTCTGGTTCTCACTAGGTTGGACTATTGCAACAGCCTCTTTCTAAATCTACCTGTCTCTACTCTCCGCCCTCTGCAACTAATCCAGAACAGGACTACAAGACTTGTCTGTGGCCTCAAGCCCTGGGATCATATCTCCTCAGCTCTGAAATCTCTCCATTGGCTCCCAGTGGATGCAAGAATTAAATTCAAAACCCTCTGCTTTGTCCACAAGGCTTTCTGGGGCCTGGGTCCAAAATACCTTTAGATATCCCTCTGAAAATACCTCCCCTCAAGAGCTCTTCGCTCCTCTACCTCTAACTCCCTCAGGGTCCGTCATTTTTCAAAGAAACAAGCTGGAGGTAGATCTCTGTCTTCGGCTGAGGCCTCCCTCTGGAACAGCCTCCCTGCCACTCTAAAACTTGAGGAGAACCATCTCCGGTTCCAGAAGCACCTCAAGACCTTCTTCTTTGCTTCTTCCTTTGCTCCCCCACTCCCCTGCTGATTTGTTCTCTCTTGACACCATGCACCTGGCCACCCTCTGTCCTCAGGGCCCAGGTACCCACTCACCCTGCCATCCTCCCTCACTTCCTGCAGGCCACCCCTTGCACTGGTGTCTGTATCTGTACCCATACAACCCCCCCCCTTTTTCTTCCTGCACTTATCAGACCTACTCTGTCTGCTGCCTTAAACCCACCACTTGCCACTTGCTGGCTACACTACCACTGTTTGTTGGCTTTATCATTTATTTATTTATTATTGTTTATCTGTTTCTCCTTTGCTCCGCACTTTCCACTTCTCCCCCTTCCATGCACTTCCCCCCTCCACCTTTCCGAATCATGTACACGTTCTCAATGTCACTGGGCCTAGTAAGATCATTGTTTTGTTCTCCCCTGTTCCCCTCCTTTGCCTTGTCGTGCTCTGAAACACTTGTGTATGAGCACTATAGAAATAAAATATCAATTCAGTTCAATAAAAAATAGTGCTTTTATGCTAAATATTCATCATACAGCGCTCAAATCATTCAGCGCTCAGATACCTGAGGGTTCGTAGCGCTATATAAATGCCTAATTATTATTATTATTATTATTATTATTATGATGCGTGGCAAATAAGAAAGAGTACTAGGGGATGTGGGTGGTCAATGGGGAACATCTACATATACTTTCTTAGGGATACAGGGATGTGATTGGGTCTCTAAGATCAGGTGGACGATTAAGCACATCCCAAGTGCAAGTCATCTTCCGTGTCAGTCTAATACACAACATACTATTGGCTCCTCAAACTATAGGGCTCCTTAATACATGGCCCTCTACAATTGGTTGGAATGCTTGTACCTTTCTGGAATATTCCACTTGGTAGCAGCATGCAAGCTGATACCCTAGGTGCTGGTGGGTGGACTGGTCATGCCTCCCCACCCAATTAGCCCAACATCCATCATCACTCCTGCAGTCTACCATTCAATTAACTCCTTTGAACTTGGCCTTGCAGAGGCTCACTATGCCTGAGAGTAAAAGGGAGTGTGGCATGGCCTTATCTTCTGGCATCGGTGTAGCTTGCCCAAAGTATATTTTCATCTGACCATGTGACTGGAGACCACGTTTTAGAGCTCTTTGCTTTATTAAATATTATTAAATGAAGAAATCTTGGCACCCTCGGTGACTTTCGTTCCACCTCAAACAAGACCTCAGCTTGCTTCTCACGTTATTGTTTCTTCGTGAGTACATGGCAAGGCTCTCGGAGGCCCCAACTCTTGACACTGAGCCAGGCAAGCCTTTTCTCGAATCTTCCTTCTCTGTCAGCTGTCTTTATTCTGCTGCGTCACACTTACAGCCTTTTCATTCACAGGGTCCAAGTAGCCAAAGTCTTGGAACATCCAGATTCTATACATTCCTATATACATATATACTTTGGCGCATCGCTGCAATCTATTCACTGGGTAACCAGCCTTATGATTACTTTGTCTACTTGCGTTACTGCATCTGTTACAAATGTAAAATGGTTTTGTATTTTCTTCAATGCTTCTCCACACGTGCAATCTTCATTTCACTCCTGAAATGTTGCTTACTTCACTGCTTCGTCATCAGCTTCTATATGGTCTATATTCTTACTTCATTTGCATCTCTTCTGGGTGCATCAACTGTAATTCACGTTACATCACCAGTCTTCTCTTTCATCCGTTTTTACACTTCTTCTGGAATTTCCTTCATAAGATTGTCATTTCTTTGCGGATAAATATAGGCTTTCTCAATGGATAACTTGTTTCAAGGACTTTTCACTATATAGGCAGCCTCACTGGTATTGCGCAAGTCGCAATTTCTGGTTGCCAACATATAGGTAGAATAGGAGCGGAACCTCCCGTAGAGGTACTTGGCTCCTCCTCTACAAGACCATCGTTCTTTGCCTGCCAAACCATTACAAAAGGGGAAAGACCATATCCAAATCCGGATTGGTCCCACCGCAAAAGGGGGAGTCCAGCCCGAAATGCTAGGCCACATCCCTTCTACACGAGACCACAAGCATCCCAGACAGGTTTCAGCCGCCTTGTTGGGCGTCATCAGTAAGGAGTAACTTGGGTCTATAGGCCCAGCAGGCACGGGACCCACATCTGGGTATACCCGTCCCACTTGGGGTGACAATAGCAACTCTCCAGACCATTGTTTACATATTGTTGTGATGTGTTATAAATATCCAAATCACTTCCTACTAACCCCAGGAAATTACCTGTTTTGCAACATTGTTTGTATGAAATGTGATATAAATGTTGTGTTATGGATTTTTAGTAAGAGTTTTTTGTAAAAGAGTGAATACATTTGATAAGTTTGCTGCAACGGAGTCTTGGTTGGTTGCAATTATGAAATGATGAAAAGCATATATTAGTGCACTCACAAAGGGTGTGATGATAAGGGAGGGGTAACCAGTCTCCTTTTGAGTGTACACAAATCTTGAGATGGCTATAAAATAATCCACCACCCTGCAAGCCCAGGCCAGCAGCTGCCAAAAGAGGCACCCGACCTAGCGCAGGATCTTGATCACAAATTATGTTGAAGAGGCTCCTGAAACGAATCCAAAATATTATTCCGAGGAGACCTTGAAATGGTGCCACCAACTAGAGACCGGTCCCTTTGAGTGTCTCCGGGATGTCTGGATCCAGTAGGGAGCCTCTGAAATTAACTCCTGCAAGAACCAATGAACATGAGCTATTGAGTCCCAGATGGGACACACCTGTAAAGACCCGTTCATGGTGGTTGGGACATGTATTCAAAGGCACAGCTGAAATTTAAAGTCGGAACAGATCTGTCTGAGGTGGAGATGGCAGTATTGTCAGGTTTTCCAGAAGCAGTCATCCTTAGCATGGATGTTAACAAATTCAAGAAATGTTTCAAAGGACTTAATATTTTGTTTGGGGGAACTACCAAAGGAGACAAAGGTTGACCCACGATTTTTTTTGTCAGAATTGGGGAAAACCTCTGGCAAGGTTCAGCATACTATTCATCTCCCTATGGAGATGCCAGTAAGTAGGGAATAGATAGGTGACCATGTCACCTGTCTAGTACTGGGGACCAGCAAACGTGTAAGTCAGGGTGTGGTTACCACCCTAAGCCAATAGATATTGGGCCTGGGTTGCTGGGTTGGGGACCAAGGGATGGACCCTTGGTCCCCAACACACAGAGGGGGGCAGTCACAATGCCTCACTGCAGGCCAGTGATGTGGGTAAAGACCCTCCCACTCCATCAGTCTAAACCCCTGTTGAGTCCCTGTAGTGTAATGCTAAGGCACACACTCTTCAATTGTCAGATCTTGCTGCTCTCTTTATACAAACCTCCAACTCCAGTGTTGAAAAGACTGCCTTTTCCGTTAAACTGATACATTTGCATTCAATGGACACTGATAGCATGTAAGGTTCCATGTATTAATGTCCCCTCAAAAATATCGCCATGCAAAGAAATCGCCAAAAAATGCTGTTTTTTCAGGGACCCGAACATGCCGGGGACACCCCCGCACCCCCTCTCCCTATATATTTGGTCACCTATATAATGTCACAACAAAACACTAGGAAGTTGAGGGAATACTTAGAATCACAAGCAGACCCTCACATTAAGGGTAGAACCCTTGAAAACAACAAAAGAGCTTGTGACTCAAAAATTACCACTTTCCTGTAGAGTCAGAGAATGTTAGTGCATGTCCTCAATAAACACCATTGTCATCACTAATGGAAGACAAAGAAGGTCAAAAAATATAAAAATTGCATATTTTAATTATTATTCATACAGATACAATAAATATGATAAATACAAAAATTGATGTAGGTAACTTCTCATAAACTACAGTCATTCACTAGCATGTTATAAATCAGCAATTGAAGATAAAACACAGAACACTAAAGTGCACTACCATTACAACATGATTCCACAATTAAGTCCCGAAGGTGGGAACCTAGATGGTTAAGTGGCTTATATATACCGAGTGATAATGCATGATATAATTCATTTACTTACTATCCCACTCATCATCATTCGTACCATACACACTCATTCATGAATTGTTATTCATTCATACACAATCAGTAAATTTCAGCAATCATGAAAACAAGCCCAACATGTTTCTTCCCTTTTAGCGGGTAATTCCATAGAAATTCTTCAGGGGCAGGAAAAATTGAATCATTGCATCATAGCAGTGACCAAAGTCTTCTGTTGCCACAATTGAGGTTATTCCCTTCAAAGTTTAAATACTTTGTGTGGTGGATTTTCAAATCTGTGTTTTTCGTAGAAAATTCAGGGAGAGGGCTTCAAACAAACTCTTCTCCTACAAGAAAGCAGCACAGGAGAACAGTCTGTCAATTTCTATTCTCGGTTATGTATCAAAACATTTTAAATCAAAGGCAAATCACAATTCTTATGCCCGATATATCAAAGCTTATAATTAGCTCTGTTTACAGCAGTTTCAGAAAATGACACCTATAGCTCAGGTTCCCATCCCCCTGAATCTCATAATGCCGGAGAATTGGCTAGGTCTAGCAACCTTAGGGTAGGTGGAAAACCAAACAGGTGAGAAAGTCAATCACAAAACCCCAAAAGAGTTCTTCATATGGCAGAAGCCGAACACAGATCCTAGATCAGCATAAAGTTGGGATCACAGTCAGAGAAAAAGAAAAAAGAAAAAAGGACAGAAAAAAGAACCACCCGAAACACCAGATTTCACCAATCAAGAGTTGGCAGTTCCTAATCCAGCCCAGCGTATATTACAAAGGGCTCTAATTGCGCTAACTCACAATCAAACTATTTGAGAAAAAAACATTATTTCACAACCAAGTGAGGTCTTGAACTTTCAATATTCCATGTCGTGTCTTATGGGCTCACCAGAGTAACAGGTCTGTGCTCCTAAACAAACTCGGGGGGATTCACATTCCAATGTGGTCCAGGGTACACCTTTTGAATGGTTGCCCTCCGGTTCTTTGCATACAACTCCAGCAAGTGCTCAGTTCAAGTTACGGGAGCACATTTCACTCGAATGGAGCATCAACTCAACCACAAATCTCGATTCTGAAATCAGTAAATCAAGAATTCTACGGTCAGGAACTCTAATTGACCACATCCAATCAGAGAAGACAACTTAGCCCAGCGGGTAAAAAATGGTGAAACATTAAGGCTTACCCACAACTAGGTAGGAGAAGAAATCCCTTAGATTAGCCACAAACTTTCTGTCTCATGTTTTAACCGGCAGAATGTCCCGCGCCACAACGGATTGGAGCTCATGTTATTATGATCTCGCTCGCACCTCGTCAGGGTGCCCTTATGTGTAGCACTATATAAGGGAAACGTACAGTATTACACATGCGTATTGTTCATAAATATAATTCGAATGTAGCCAAACGTGCATTTTGTCCGTTCATGTGTACATTTAATTTTCAAGGTCTACACAAAGTCTAACAGCTACGGCAAGCTAACTGAATCATCCCACGTTATCAGTCACTTCCCATAAACCGGCACTTTCTCCTTAATTCACACTGGGATGCCCCTTGGGCTCGTGCAGAGAGTGAACTACTCAACACAATTGAACACCCGATGGCGAGAGCTTCACTCACCTTCAATTAAATCAGTAACAAACTGCTACGCTGCAGATCACGTTACGAGTGATATCGGTCCCCGCCAGACACGAAAACAACCTCTGTACTAGCCGTGTATCGGAGCGTGTTTAAATGCTTCCGGATGCCGAAATAGAAGCCAATCAAAAAAGGCCCTTTGGCGTTCCCGTTACTGACACGTGAATCCAAAGAATCACGTGACAACATCATTCAACGTGGGCGTACCCGAAAAAGCAACATCGCTGACGCGTTGCACCCACCCGCCACCCTCCGAACCGGCCCAAAGCATGCGTCCACAAACCGAGGTCGGGTAGGGGAAAAGAGACAAAGTGTGCGCGCTGAATGAGAAAATCCAAATGTACATGCTCAATGAGAACCGCGTATCAGCCATAGACAGTAAAAACAGATTGGAACCCCCGAGAAATAGGAAGTATGTCTGAGTGCTTATGTATTGATGTGGATACGTGTGTTGAAAGAGACATCACGTTAGACCCGTAATTTCACCACATATAATTTATATAATGTCACCACAACTTTTTCCCGGCGAAATTATACACAGCGACTATATATATCTATATATATATATATATCTATATATATAGATATATATATAGATATATATATATATATGGATATTATTACCTGATACCAGGTGTAATTTAATATTGTTAAAACCTCAAAAAACCTCATTGTATTTATTTATATAGAGGGACTAACAATGCTCTTTTGAACGTAAAAGAACATACAATAGATCACATAGCAGATTTGACGGGAGGTAGTAAGCTTCTTACAATGGGCTGGGGTTCGAGTGACATTCTGACCAGGTTGTGGTGGGGAGTAAATGGAACAGTCACCAGGGACAATGCATGGGTGGACTTACATTAGATTAAGGACAATCAACATTAGACATTTTAAGTACAGGTAGGAGGTACAGGCAGTTATGTTAGGGATGTGGCCAGAATAGAAGAAGTGTTAGAGTGGAGGCAGAGAAAAAGTGAAGGACCAAGGCAGGTTAGAGGTGAGGGAAAAATGTTAGCTCGAATGCAGAGGAGAGGAAGGTTAAGAGGATAACTCGGAGGCGAGGAGGTAGGCTTTCAATTTGGCTTTCAACAAATCAGTGTGGACTGATTCTCTGATGTCTGGGGGAGAGAATTCCATGCAAGTGAACAAGAAGAGAGAAAGAGCGGAAGTGAGAGGAAACACGGGGAGGTCAAGATGCTACAAGTGTAGTCATGGAGGCAGAGCAGAGGGTATGCCGTGATTATATGGAACCCAAAACTAATGAAAAAAATAACAAATTAAAAAACAACTAATTCCAAAATAACTAATTTTGAAAAAAACTAAACATGGGTTGTGAGAGGGAATAGTGGTTTTGGCGGTGGGTTAAAAGTATTATTTTTAAAAGGGGAGCTTTGGGGGGAAACCCTCCTACCCCCAAAACATCAAAACATGAATTTGTCCCTTTGGAATTAGTTATTTTGTATTCGTTATTTTTTCATTAGTTATATTTTCATTTTGTCATAATTACATGTAACCAGAGCAGAGATTACAAGAAGTCTTGTAGAGTTGGACCGAGGAGGATAGATAAGTTGGTGCCTTACCATGGATAGATCTGTGAACCAGGAGAAGACATTTAAATCTGGCCATGTTTTGCATTGTAAGCCATCTAGCTTGGTGACTGTAAGAGTAGGTGTGAAAGAGAGTTCTTGTAGTGAAGTTAATGATCTTGTTGAGAGGACAGAAATCATAGTTAAGGACACCAAAAAGCTGCTGGAACAGTAGTGCGGTTAAGAGAAGGAAAGAGTGGTTCAGAGATGTTTTGCAGTGTTGAATGGAAGGAGGTGCCTGATTTTACTAATATTTAGGCAGTTGACGCGAGCCGCTGTTGGTATTTTTGGAGATGAAATTAGAAAAGGTGTGAGAAGAGTCATAAAAGATGCTAATGTTTCCAGCAGAAGAGTTGGGGAGAGTGTCAGGTGGGAAATGGATATGCCGGGGAAGAGAAAGTGTGAATCCATCCAATATCTAATGGCAGAGACGGTTAGAAATGTTGATGGAGAGATCAGAAGGGAGTTCAGGAAAAGAGAAGATTTGGGCGCTGTCTCATCCTCGAAGAGTTGGTACGAGAACCAAAAGGAGGAGATTTGTGGCCAAAACTTCATATGGAAAATCAGGTGAGTCATTTGAAAACTTAATAGGGACATTGCATGAGTCAAGGGGACAGAAGGATACAATGTTGCAAGCCTGCATTCTTCCGACCGGGAATTGTATCAGAGGGAAAACATAGTTAAAGGAGCACTCTCTCTGGGCGGAGAGTTTTTTTGGCCAAGAATACATTGTTTCAGTTTCTCAGAACACACAGGCTGTGCATTAAACTTATGAAGGTACAGTATCTCACTTAAGCCCCTGATTGCCAAAAGAATGAGGTGGGTTGAAATAGCCTTCCCTGAACTGTACAGAGTGGGATACGTGCTCCAGAGATGTGGAGGCATATCTACCCACAGTTGGTGGAGGAGGCATGTTTGTTTGGGGTAGAACATCCTTGTCATTGTTTCTTTTGGAACAATTCCAGTTTTGCATTTAAGTTGGTCTCTGCTTGTACACAGTCCCTGAATCAAGTTGTAGAACGGTACTTGATCTTGGCATCCTTCTTGATCCCGGGTGACCTACATTGCAAAGGGTACAATATAAGCAATTTACTTTGAGAATGGGATACAGTAAATCAATTTTGATAATGACCCCATTGAAAGCATCTGAGGTGTATCTGGTATGCTGAATAATGCTGCCTGGAAGTTGTACACAGATTAATTCAGCTGACCCGTGAACCTCTGATCAAACCAACAAAACTCTCCAAAACTCAATTCTCGTTTGGTCCTGTACCTAAATAAGTTCTTTAAAGTCCCGTTTTAGCTCTTTCAACTTTTATACAAATATTACTTCATCCCTCCTGAATAACCTTAACTACAATCTATACTAGGCTACTGAAGCTCCTTCTCCGAGGAATTAAAGAATCAGACTTTCCAAAGCTTCAACTAGTTGAAAGTGTGACAAGTAAACATATTCAAGGAAAATAGATATTCTACTTTTCCCATATTATGCCACCATTGCCACCTGCAGTAACTGCCAATCAAATGTAACTGAATGTTCACATACTTATGCGTTATGCACAAAGCACAAACACTGGTAACGGCCTCTCAGATGGAACAGCTAACTGTCCTAGGACTTTCACGCACATTAGAAAGAGCTGTATCTCCCACTCTTCGGTATCCATAACACAATCACACAACATCACGGAGGGCGTGCATCCGGAGCCTATGAGCAATGCCGCTGGAATTGACTTGCATCAAGCAACGCAAAAAGGAAATATAGGCCAACTCCCTGACCCAACAACTCTAGAAGTATTATGTCACTACTTCAGGTGGATACAAGGACCTGGATACAGCCAGAACTTTGCACAAGATCAGTCTGTTGTTCCCTAGCACGGACAAAACTTGTGTTGGATTCTTGTGTACTTTAGGATAAGGTTTAAGATTTTAACGTCACATGCACAAAACCTACTGGGACGAAGAACCGTTGCTCTAGTATGCCCTATTCAATCTACCAAATTAAGTTCTGAAGGAGAAAATGTTGGCAGATACATCAGAGATCACATTCAGACTCAGCAGGCATCATTGCGTCTGCAGCACAGTGGGCCTACTCAAATGACATACAAACCCACCTTGTGTTTTGAAAGATCTTGATCAGAATGCGACTACTTGCACCCCAATTCAGAATCACACTGACAGTCTGCCCAAAACAACACCCACTGATGGACCCCCCACCCCACTCTAAACTTCCTGCAGCAGTAAACCGAATACCAGGCAGTATAGAGCAATGTCATTAGCGCTCTGCTGATGGAAATGCAGGCAAGCTTCTCAAGTGGTCTAACCTGGCAGTGGCGTGAAAGACTTGCACAATAAGAAAAAAGGGAATTTCCTCGAAATGACAGTGCAATCCGTAGGGAGCGAGGGTGAACAGAGGGCAGAGAGTTGTACCATCACCATTCTATTGATCATTCAACCCGAAGCTGATCGTCTAGAATCTAAATAAGCAACAAGCCCAAGAAGTCACGGGGCAGAGAGTAAAAGAATCCCATGTAATCTTGGCCTGCAACCTGGAACCTAAGCATGAGGCGTTGGACCCTCAGCGGCGATCACCAACGCTGCGAAACATCTGTTGGCTTCGGTGATGGTTTGGTCATGCATTCTCCTTCTGGGCTGTCAGCAAGGATTACTGTATTATTTTACTGGCTAGTTTGCTTGTGCAATGGGCCTCAAGTCAACCCTAAGGCATATTAACACGACTGCGCACAGTTTGAGGTTTTGCAAACCAAATGCATCTCCCTTTGAACACTATCTTTGTGCATTGCTTCTAAATGCTCTGCTTGCAGTCTGTCAGGCATAGGACCCCAGTGTCTGATAATTTGCAAGTTTCTGCAGACAATGCTGTATTAAGGTTCCTTGCAGTGTACCTGCCAACAATAAGACATCTGTTACCCAGAACAGACTACTCAAAACGAAGCATATTCCATACAACGACTGAGCCTCATGAATCAACTAAATGAACTCTTGTGTCATGAAAATGTGCAGCTTGGTGATCGCTTCCATTGTGACCCAACGACTTTGGACAACTGGTAGTGATGAATGGAGAGGCCCTCTGAGAAATCAGTCTTACAACACAGTCCTCATGCCCACAGAAGACCGGAGAGCCCACCAAGGGTACCCAGGGAATCTGACCCACAACACCACTCCTCAGATCCCCGCCATACCACTTCACTGGGCCAATTAGGACTTTGTCGTTGAGCTAAAGGTCACGCTGGTTCCGTAGGCAATGACGAACACCCGTGGGAGGTCTCGGATCCAAACGATTCGCAAAGAAAGGGCAGCATGATCGCTCAGCGAGCAAAATGTCAAGTCATTATCTTTTTACAGCCATCTCTATTACAATCCACTAATCACCTATATAGGCTGGGCTGGAAGGTGTGGGGGGGAACCTGGCCCGGGTTCAAGCTTCTCCCACTTAGGGCTGAAAGCCGTTATCGTAAAATTGCAGATGTGAATCCTAATAGCCGGACGTAAATAGTTACTGTCTCTTTATAGCCTAATCTATACGCTATAATATTCTTTTCATTTAGGCAGACACGCTTTACCGTGCAATGTTATAGGTCCTGAGGGTAGCAACTCGGGTTTCAGCTGCATCTTTGTTTAAAGGTGACCAGACACAGTGCATTAGCCTTTAAAGCCAGACTCAATTAGCCAAGGAGCTCTGCCGATTAGAAAGAATGAAGCGAGAGGTAATTAAGGTACCTGAAAAAACGAAGGATGGATAATTATGAAGAACGCCTACCGCCGTTAACCAGCAACCGCGAAGTCAAGGTGATGGGCTCAGAAGAGAGGTTCAGAGAGGAGATCCACATACAGAGACATGAATGAATCTCTCTCTCTCTCTCTCTCTCTCTCTCTCTCTCTCTCTCTCTCTCTCTCTCTCTCTCTCTCTATATATATATATATATATAAATATATATATATATATGCAACGTGTTTACATAGTTACATAGAGCAAACCTACTTTGGAAACAACAGAGCACTTTACAGTGGTTGAGTAAAACACAAGAGGTGGGTAGGGCAGGGCTAGTTGTCAAGTAGTCAAGAGCTGGATGGTGTTCCAATGTGTCTGGTGGTGAAATGGTGCCAGCTGTGTAAACTAGGGACTGGAGTTCAAATTGTAACTTCTCCAGATGGCCAAATTGCGTGATCCTGGGAAAACCACTTAACACTTTTGGCCTCAGTTCCCTGTTTTGCTCAGATGCAGTCTACGTAGATATAGCCTGACGCCACTAATATGCACTATATTTTTAATGGTCTAAACTGGATTGAGAACATGTATACTGAGGTATAGGTAGCAGAACATTTCTAGATTGGAAGCGGCTTGCGATGTGTGGGTGAGGAGGGCTTCCTCACCCTGATCAAGTGTGAGTGGTCTCTTTACAACATATCCATTGCAGGTGCTTGAATGTAGGCTGCCTCCAGAAAGTGCAATTTTGGCAGTCGTTCTGCTGCCATATTGCGGCACGGTTTTATCTTGTACTACCAAAATGGCCCCCCCTAGTGCCGCTCTGCAGACAGCACTCTGAGCAGCTTCCTAGATTTGCCTTATGGAAGCACTGGCTCTGAATGTATGCACACTTAAATATGGAGAGCTCCTGGGTAGGTTTATTGTGAAGCAGTGCAAGGTTTGGACTACGCCATGAGCGAAGATTTAGTTTAGTTTACTAATTACTAAATGGTTCCTGACCTCCGCTCCGCCCCCACTCATCAATGGACCCGGGTCGGACTGGCCGAGCCGAAAAACACAAAATGCTGGTGTGGGCCACTTTTTTGGCCAATGTGGGCCAGTTTGATGAGCTTCTTCACAATGCGGCTAATAGTTTTGACCAGTGTTGCTGAATAAATATTCTTTACAATGCACAATTTGCATCACTTTTTATCAAAACACTCCCCCTTGGGTACTGCTGAAACAGTCGGTCACAAAAGGAATGAATAGCTATTTGCATCAGTGGGACACCTTTTTATTGGTGCCCGAGACAATGTTATGGCCCAGTCCGACCCTGGAATGGTCACTCCATAAGTGGAGCTCCTCACTCAGTGCGTCCTGCTTATCAAGACCGTGCGTTTCTTTTCTAAACAAGGAGCGAATGGGTATTTGAAAAAGAGAGAGCAGGATGTGGTAACTGGTGGAGCTGCTCACATTGCAGTAGTAGTTACCATTTGCAAATCAAATGAGCTGTGGTCATCAAGTGCCCCTTTCGCATGGCCTCCATACCATCCACATTCACTATGAGATCCCTGCAGGCGGCAACCTCGGTTCCTAACCTTTCACTGCTTGCCAGTGCACAGACCTGCAGAACTAATGAGTGGAGAGTGCCTAGGAATAGGAGGAGTAAGAAAATGCATAACTTCTCATCCTGGTTGTGTCCGCTGCCTCGATCGCCCCGCCAGCTGAGTGAATAGGTGAATGAGGAGAAACCAGAAAAGGAATCCACTGCAAGCGCTTTTTGGGCCAGAAATGGCTGCACGAGGTTAGAGGAGGTGGTGCAGTCGAGTCAGGCGTTTAGAAAGGTTCTGGCTACTATCTGCTGCGGGATGAATGGGCTCAGGCATCAGGCCAGACATGGGACAGGAATGGAGGTGCCTCCATTCTCCGGGTTCTGAAGAATCTGTGGGGGACCTATTACCATGGTGACAGTAGTAGCAATTCATGAGTTTGTGTGGCTTAACCACCTGCACCCCAGTTTCTCATGGTCCTTGCAGCTACCTGGGAGGTTGAACAGGTTGGAGGTATTATTTCAGTGTGTGCTCCATGCCCTCAACTACTCCATGTTTCTGTGCACTGCTGCCTTCCTGCATATTGCTAGCTTAGCTGATCCTTGCAATGCACTCCAGCGCCACAACCTGTCCAGTTGGGCAGAGAGGAACCCTCCTATTTGGAGAGGGATGGAAGTGATCGTGACGACCCCCAGAATTCCGACGGCCGAAAATTCCGACTTTCTTTTTTTTTCAACCCCCTTTGCACCACATAGGTATGCGGGGAGACACCCCCGCAACTCCACCATATTACTGTTTTTATCCCGTACCCCCCCCCCAACATATATATGTGGTGTAAGGGGAAGGGTCGAACAAAAAAATGTCGTCGGAATTCTGAGGGCGACGTTTTGGTGCATTTCCGTGTATTTAGTTCGACTTTTATGTTCAGTCTTTATTGATTTTATATCAGGCAGCACTTCCAATTGAAAACAGGTCTGTAGACAAGCCTGTCTACACAACAGTCGACACATGTAATGCCTACCGAATGGATCTCAGGGTGAGACCATTCCTGCAGTAGATTAATTCTACCCAGGACACACACATGAGCAAATGGACTCCTGGATCCCTACTCACTAGGAAGAGCAATCAGCTTCTATAGATCCCTTGGTCGGAGGGCTAATGCTAAAGCAGTTAATGTGTAGGCACAGCACAGCGCTGGGATCAACTTGATTACTACCATCTGACGGGCCTATATGGACCTCTACCTGAGATCGAATGGAATGGGTCCTGGTTCAGGGAGGCCTGCGCCTCTGGATCTTTGAGGGGGTGTCAGTGGAGTAGCCCAGGAAATAAAGCAACAGGGAATTCTTTCATCCTATTCCAAAGTCCTGCAAACTGTTTTTTTTCCCCAGACTGGTAGTGGTACACGTTATCAGCCATTGTTTTATTGATATGGCACAAATATAGGTGTGACTATTGCACACCTAGTGCTTCTGTGGGGAGCACACATTTCTGATTATCCCCTACAGGATTTTTAGCAGGAAGTTCCTCCCGTGAACTGTTAGTGACCTGGTATCGCGATGTTTCATGCGCACCTGCCTGTAAATCCTATTTATTTTTGAATTTTGCCTTGCCTTTTTAGCCAGTCTCCCATAAAGCCTGGGCTGTAATAAATTGCATAACTTCAAATGATTTAAAAAAAAAAACTTGCCAGAGATTATCAGCCCCCTAACCCCACCCCCTTGCATTTGCCAATTTGGGTAAAATATTTACTCCCCGCCACTTACACGGCACTTGCTTGAGTACACATGTTTTCGATAAGCAACCTGGCAGTTGCAGTGCTTAGAAGCCCGGGGGCTGAAGGCACCACTTAAACTCATTAACACATAATCTATAGGCATCCTCCTATGAGCTCATACTGCCACCCTTCCGCCCTCCGCGTGTCAGTCTCAGCCTGCGCCGTCCTGTCCGAGCCAACCCATTAAAATTGAAGATTACGCTCCAGGGCCCGGGAACAGCTGCTGACTGAATGGCGACTTCCTACCCTGGCGGCTGCAGATCTCCGAGAACGGATCCAGGCCCTCCCTGATGGGGACCCAGTCGATGCGGCTTGATTTCCTAAGTGTGCTCGGCTGCACCAGAAGTGTACAAAGCTGCGGTCTCAGCTGCTCCTGGGGCGACAGCAGACAAGGCGGACACCGGAAGGGCAGCTTTCTTGTGCGGCGCCGTATTGAAATTTGAAAGCATGTTCTGCTTTTCTCAAGAAGAGGTCTTCTATGTGTGCATGAGCAGGGGGCGGGGGAGGGCGGAAGTGGTACAGCACGAGCACACGCCAAGTGATATACTTTTTGGGAACAGCATAACTCTCCAGTTTGGATGGCTATGTGGGAGACACACACTTGCCAACATTCTGGGACCAAAAAGATGTAGGATTTTTCAAGTTTCAAAAATAATACTTAGCATAGCAATGACATTACAGGAAATTACAAAACATACTTTGTTGACACCGCTGGAGCATTCTAAAATGCACAACCCACCATCAAACAGCACAACATGGAAAGATGCTCAAATGTTTAAAATGTATAATTGTGAATGGTAAATTAACACCAAATTCAATTACATAGCTTCACAGAAAATAATCACACAGAGCTGGTAGGCAACGTTTGCCACTGTAGCAGCAGCCTGGGCAATACATACGTATTACTGCACTGCAGGTTGAACACTGAACAGCATGGAGACTGATACCCTCCTCAGTCTGATAGGCAGATGCTGTGTGATGGTGATACACTCTGTCACTTGCCTTCACTGGTGGTTCACCTCAGGTCTGTCCCGGCAAGAGTGCAGGGCAGAGTCATGTAGCTGTCAGGTCAGTGGATTGATCTGCGCCCATCACTCAAATGCATCGCTTACCCGCCCACCGCACAGACCGATTAATTGCTCAAGGGTCACATAAATTACCTGGCACTGTAAAAAGCAGTAGGATCTGTCACCTAAATCTGTAGGCGGTAGGACTGCTTAAAAAGCAGTAGTCTACTGCCTAAATCAGTACGGTTGGCAGGTATGGAGAAGGCCACCCAGTCCTGTGTTTTTCCTTTGCAATCTGGGACTTGAAGTTTTCCTAAATGGCAAATAGGAAACGAAAAACGACACGTCCCATAATTCCAACAAAAATGGGAGTGGATGGCCTTATCCAGCATGGGCATGGGGAATTTGAGAGCACTGGAAAGCCATGGCGCTCAAAAGTAACGTGCTCATAGGGCATGCAATAAATGCACCGGTACACAGAGGCATGACCCGTGGTGAAAGGGGGTCTGGGTTATTGCCATATGCATTACCCGTAAGACCTCATATTGGGCATTATGTGTGGTTTCAGTTGTGCTCACTTTTAGCACTGCATGCAGTTCTGGAGGCCACACTAGGATCATTGGGGATCTGCCCAAGTCTGAAGTATTATATCAATTTTGGGTGGATGCTAGAGGGGGCTTCGGCAGTATCCCGTCCAGTCATGTTACCAGGGTTGGATGTATGTAGAAGGATAGAACACAAAGGGTACAATTGGAATTACATGACTAGGGGTACAGATAGTGTCAGACAGCTGATACAGGTTAGGGAAGGAAGGGCAGCCCTAGGCTGGATGGCCCGTGAGATGTTGTTTGTGGCATATTTAGCCATTTTATGGATTGCAGCAGAGAGGGGCCAAGTTTGGAGTCAGGCAGAAGGTCCTTCATACTCTCTCGGTGCATAGTTGGACAGGACTTGCATGGTCTTGTCCTTTTTACATTTCTTGATTCCTATCTGTGTGAATATCGTGTTTGGGCTTGTAGGTGCCTGCTGAAGTATTTTGTCCAATTGTGGAATCCACATCTAGAGAATTGTGTTCTGGTCTGGAGACTACGTCTGAAGTGTTGTCTAGTTTTAGAGCTCCCTTCTCGAGGACTCTGTCCACTTATAGACACACTACACCTGGACCACTGTGTCATCTTTTGCAATCTCCACAAGGATAACAACAGATTGTATACAGTCCAGAGAAAGGAGACCCAAACATGTGTACGCTGGAGAAATTATGAGATATGCTAGTGACATGAAAGACATAGGGAATAACATGCTACCTCCGCTGAAGAGCAGCCCCTCATGAAAATACTGAAGAAATACAACTGCATCACTCTCACAGTGAAAGACGTGCACTGACTTCCCTCAAAGCCTGCATCCTCTTCAAGACATTTTGGGAAACCAAGGAAGTCAATGATTGAGGGCTATTAACTAAACATCAAGTAAAGTCATAACACTCACATTGGAACACCCTCATTTAGTTTGCAAAAAGGTATTTCTTCCACTGCTTTCCACATTGTTAGTCCTCAGGCTTCTTTCTGACTTTCACTTCTTCAGGTGTCTCTCAGTCTTCCTTACATCTGGAATTCTCTCAAGAGAACGCTCAGTCCCACCAATCTTCCTCTGTACAATGTTTGAGTTTCTGTACAATTTGGTTTTCTTTCTGTGTCCCGGTAAGATGATTTACTTTACATTTCATAGTATTTTCCTTCACTTTTCTCTCATCCCAGAGTTTCCAGCCGAACAGTTCAGGGGTTCCCTTCTTTTCACTTTCCTTAGAGCAATACCGCATTCTAGCTTCACAAGTTTCGGTTCTCCTTCTAACTTCATGTTCCCCTACTTACTCAGTAACCAGCTCTTATATGTATGGCTGTTGGTTCCCATACTTCACATCTAAGCTATTGCGTTTTGAATTTGATATCAACATTTCTGGCACTTTATGGATCTCAAGTGTATCTTATGGTTCCTTACACCTTTTATGACGTAAGTGTTCTACAGGCGTTTCAGCACACTTCCGGCTTAACTATTCCTCAGGGTTTTTTAATACTTCTTAGGCTCAAATGCTCCTTAGAATTTTCAACATTTCTCATGTTAAAGTGCTCCTCAGGATTATCAGCACCTCTTTGGTATATGTGCTCCTTTCCGATTCTCAGCAGCAGCTCCTAGCTTCAAATTATTTCCCCCATTTTCAACACATCTTAAGTTCAAGTGCTCCTCAGGGTTATCACCACTTCTTCAGTTCAAGTGCTGGTTAGAGGTTCTTAGTACCTCTTAAAGTTAGGTGTTTATCAGGATTCATAGCACTTTTAAGATACAAGTGCCTCTCAGCAGTTGTACAGGGGGGGGAGTAACCCTTCCTTTCCATAAACATTTTTTGACAGTTGCCCGTCCACCATTTCTGATCCAAGACCTGCACCTTTCCCACCCTGCTGATATTGATATAAGGTTAATATACATTTGATATCAAAATAATAAGCCCCCACATTTTGTTATATCAATTTGATAGAGCCCCAATCCTTTTTATATACATTTTATATCAAACAATATATTTTACATTAATTTTTATATAATTTTATATAACAAAATATTGATTTTATATAAACGTTATATACATTTTATAAAAATTGCCTACATTTGATAAGAACTCCAATATATTTTATATACATTTTATATAGTTTAAGAGTCCCAAGAATGTTTGATATAAAATGATCAAACTATAAATAGTTCTGGGGTGGTCCTAAGGCTATGACAGCGTTGCGGGGAGAGGCTTATAATGCTGCTATATAGCTTTTGTTCTAGGCATGGGAAACATGCGCTCTTACAGCTTCCCAAGAGCTATCAGGCGTGGTATCCAGGAAACGATGATTATGAGCTACAGTTATCAGGGGAAAACACCCCCCCCCCCCGCAACCCCTAGGGATTCAGGCGATAGATATACCCCTGATTGTCTTACGGTGTATGATGGGATGGAAGAGGCGCAGGATTTGATGGCTGGATACAAACCCGAAGAATTTTGGGTCGACGACGATGCGGGTATGGAGCCGCAGCTGGTCGTGGTGCCTAGGCGACCATCCAAGGATGTGAACTCTGAAGGCAATGACTATGGATCTATGGTTTTGCAGGTGGATGCAGCTATGATCCCAGAGAGTGACCCCGCCCCCCTGGGACTTGATGAAAAACAGGGCCCTCCATGCAGGAGTGAGGAGCACCAAACTCTAGCAGAGACTATCAATATTGACTGTGTTTGCTGTTCAAATCAGCTTTAAAGCCTGGGGTATCGTGCTAATACCCTATGTAAGGACTGTATTTCGCTAATGAAGACCGATAGCATTAAAGGTAAAGTTATTATTCTTTGTGCTTGCAGTTCAAAATGAATTGAAAACCTGGGGGAGCATGATAACAGTCTGTGTAAGGAATGTATCTCGCTAATGGAGACCGATACGGACATGACGGCTCTCCCCATCCTGACACCCAAGCTACCCAGGGGTTTACTGTCGTAGTCGTGGGGGGCGTTTAAAACAACACTTTTACAGATGGTGCTCAGGGCATAAAACTGATGACCCCCAACAGGATGGTCACAAATGTTAGAAAATATCTTATGTGGATAATTTGCTGCGAGCCCTAGATGCCTTGTAGATTTGCTGCAGTTGACACAGCCACTAACGCAGGTAAGGATTGGGATCGGGACTGAACAATGCATGTCTAGATCATTATGGACTATAGAATCGTCGAATAAGTCCCTTTTGAAAATGAAGCCATTTAGATGCATGTGTCCGATGGGTGTTTGAAACATTTTTGAGAAACCAGTTTGCAAGTGGGAGGAGATAAAGTATATCTAGTTGAATGCCTAATGGAGTGTTGACACAGTTGCATACAGTGTGTCTGTGCAGAAATCGCGACTACTACTGAATCTGTAGCACAACTAATCTTCATGCAGCAACTGACAAATCCAAACTATTTAATGTGGATACATCATGAATAAAAAATACATGTTTTACATTTTAATAAAAATCTGCTGTTTATAAAACCTGGTTGCATCTTTATGTTCAGTGGTTATGGGGTGAACATGTTTGGCGGTAAGCTGTTGAAAATATATTACTATGAAAGGGGTGTTGGCAGTGACGGAGGGGTTGACAGCTTGTGTTGTAAACTGCAAACCAATGACGAGAAGGTGTCAAAGGGCACTGTCAAGACGTGACATAAGCCAGTCCATAAACATTTTAAAAGGTGTATGACCATGGTATTTGATATCGAGCAACAAGGGCAGGGAGATATTTTGGACTTGAGCCATTTCCCCAGAGACAACAATGGTTTCTGCTGTATTCTAGCTGTCATCGACGTTCTATCAAAATATGCCTATGTTGAGGCTTTAAAGAACAAGACTTGTCACAGCGTGGCAACAGTTTTTAAACACATATGTAACAAAGGCAGAGTCACAGCTAAATTACAGATGGATGCTGGTAAGGAGTTTTTAAATAAGCTGCTACATTGTGGCACACTCTAAAACAACACAGTGTGTGCCACTTCTTAACACACTCTTAAGTTAAATCCTCTATTGTAGAACTTTTAATATGCACCTTTAAAGGACAGCTCTTGTGATTCTTCACGGTTAAAAACACGCACACATATGTGCAGGTGTTAATCCCATCTATAAATGTGTATAAGAACACGCATCATAGATCTATTAAAACTACCCTGCTGGTTTAACACCAAAGAATTCCCTGGAGGTATGGAAAAAACTGTACGGTGAAAGAGTTTTAAAAAAGACAGTAGGTACGCCCCTTAAAACGGGGGATCATGTGCAGATATCAAAAACACAAGGCGGTCTTTCAAAGGATATGAGCAGAACTGCATCGACAAGATCTTTATTATAGATAGTGTCACAGAGGGAGGGCCTTTATATATACAGACTAATTGATTATTCGGGGGAGGCTGTTCAAGGTGTTTTAGGCAGGGAGGAGATCCAAAGAGTCAGTAAAGTCCAACAGCGAGTTTATATAATAGGCATAAAGAGTAAAGGTTGTGGAGCTAGGAAGAAATATCTAGTCAAATGTTTGGGGTGGCCTGACAAATTCAACAGTTGGGTGTACGCCAGATCTCTAAAGGCTATGGGTGTGTAATGGGGAGGCATGCAGGCTACACCTTTATACATTTTGCTCCCTAGCAATGCTTTGGAGCAGACATTCCCTGATAACAAAACTTCCAACTTCACTGTGAAGCTGGCCAAACCCGTACATTTGGAGGGACAATAGATGGTGGGGCTATTTGAAGTACAATACATCTCCTCGTGGTACAGTTTAGGCAAAAGGGAAGTCACATTCATCATAAAACAAACAAACCCAGTGAGGCTGTAGCCGGGCCAGTTCCCTGAGGGGTGTTACCCGTATATAGAGGAGCTTGTCAGAGCCATCAACAAAGCCGTATCAATCATACCCGAGTACAGTGATACGACGTTACAGCTGGACCCGCACCAGCGTAAAGGTTTTCTGCAGGGCCCAGACACATTGGTCAGGTTTTTAACAACCGGGAGGCTGCATAAAATATTGGGAATTGTGAAGCACATTAGAAGTGAAGAACCGGAGGATAATACCTGCACTGACATTAACAGTTTTTTTTTATAGCTTACTGTTTACTGTAATATAGTGCATTATCAAAGGATGGGGAATAGCTACGGCTACTACTTAGAACCTTGGAGTATAAAGACAGCAACAACAATATTGTGAACATTCAATACAACAAACCTGATAATGTCCCAGTGTGTAAAAAAACTTTTTTGACACCATCAACATACAGTTAAGAGACGACCAAGGGAAGTTTGTATCATTTAAATATGGAAAAATCGGGCAGCGGTTGCACTTCCGACTCCCAGGCTGAAAGACTAATAAAACAGCAGTATAATGGCTATGGTGAAAAACTATGGAGACCCCGGGGCCTATATGGAATAGTACATGAACCAGGCCGGTTACAGCGATCAGTCATATTTTAGTGGAAGCACTGCAATGTACAGAGCAGGGCTCAGCGCTATCTTTAGAAGTTTCTTCAGATGCGCGATGAGCTTCCTAAATTATGGCTTTGAATTGGCTAAAACGCACGTGGAAACGGCTGCCACCAATATTGCAAAAGATGTCATGGAAAGTGTGACAACGGCGGTTGCAGAGCGTCTCTCCAAACAGAAAAAGAAGGGCCAGGATGGATCTGGATTCATTTTTGGACCACGCAGGAGCGTTAAGAGGAAGAGGTCAGCATCCCAACTGTGTGGCCGCCCGAAATACACCAAGAAAAGCAGATTGATGGTCTGACGTGAACAGCCGAGTAAGAAGAAGAAGCAAGTTAAACCTCAGAGGCACTAGAGTGGTGAAATTGTTAAAAGAATAATGGCCTTCTTACACAGAGCCTCAAGGGAAGTGTGTGAAATCAAAGCTCGATATCTTCACTGTACCCCGACCCATACTCACATCGACAACAGTTTCTTCATAGAGGTCTCACCTCTGGTGGCTCTATCACTGCTAGCCCCCATAGAATTTTTTGTATCGGGCTCTACAGACATGTATCGGATTTGAATGATAGGTTGCTGCATCTAACCTGTAAAATAACAAAGGCGTATGGGACCAACATCGCGGCTACTGCACACGTGGCCACGATCATGTTCAACTAAGTGGACTTGATGATGGGTGACCGACTGATAATGTGTATAGGCCTACAGGGCCTATATAGAGAGCCTATTAAATAATGGCCACAATGCACTGGATAGACAGCTCTTTTACTGTGACCTCAATGGGCATTTTGACAACACCGATCTGGATGGCGACAACAAGGGGTTCACGAAGAGTGCGCTCATGCTAGGAACAGTAGAGTATTCTATTTATTAGGCCGTCTACATGCAGACCTTTTCTTCCAGTATAAACTATTGATCAACGGCATTGACCTTAATGTGAAGCCATCCAGAAACACTGATGATTTTTGCCTCATGAGAAGGGATGCCGAACAATACAACTAGTCATCATATCGGCTAGTTTATTCATTAAACGTGTGAGTGTCTGTCCGACCATTAGAATGGCGCATGCAGAGGCATTGCAAAAATCGAAAGTAAAGTACCCAGGGGAGAAGGTTGCTGTGGGACCACTCAAGACAATCTGTTCCTGGGACAGCTCCCAAAAATAATCATCATGGGGGTTGTTGAAACAGTATTGATCACGACGCATGCGATCGAAATCCCTGCGAGTTCAAACACTGTAACATTATCTGTGCAGGGCTGCATAAGGGCGGTGTCCTGATCCCCGCCAAAGCATATGTGCCTTACTTTGGAACTCCAAACATAATCATGAATACTTTACATGGGCCTGGTGGCTGTCACCGGGAAGCACATGCGTGATACGCTGGTTTTAATCACAAGCACCGAGTCTGCACTTACACACTGCTGGCATTCGATCTAAGACCCGACAACGCACCAGTGGGCCATTTCAACCTCCTGAGGAGCGGGAAACTAAGTGCAGAGATTCAATTTGAAGGAAACCTAGCCGCTATGCACTTGTTGCTGGTGTGGAGGATTTTCGATGGCGTTCTCGAGATCAATACACAGAGAAACAGACTTTTTGATATTTACTGCATACTGTACAGATAAAAGGATTTCTGCGTAAGCATAGACACGCTCAGAAAACATTTCACAGGGTGTATGCCACCGATACATGTTGCAAGCGCCTACACTGAAATCAACCAGATAGTATTCTGGTGAACACAGATCCACAGGCCCAGGGAGTAACACACTGGATAGTCTTCTGGTTGGAGTGGGACGTGCTACAGTGTTTGACAGTTTGGCACACTTCCTGCAACACCCCATATACGACAGAGTTGCAACAGAGTATGTGCAAAACATCACAAAGTATTTACGTCATAAACCCTTGTCGGTCTAAGACTCTAAAGTCATTACTGCAGTCAACACTGTATATTCTTTATCAGTCAAATGTCGGAATGCAGATCACGGTCAGCTGTTTTGAAAATGTATTTGTACAATTGCAAGCAAAACAATCAAATGGTGACCAGATGTGTTAACAAGACGTTACCTACGCTGTTTAAATCTCATAAAATGTTTGCAGTGTGTCAAAAATGTAAATGTTGTGTGTCTATCTACTAATAGATGTATCAATAAAATAACTTTTTAAAAATCAACAAGCATTGTGCATTATTATACATAATGAAAAGGACTACAAAAGTAAAGAACCAGTCTGCTTTATGATTTGAAAACAAAATGTATTTATAAAAATAGACATATTTAATATATATTGGTGGCCCCTGAGCAAGCTGGTGATTGGCAGTAGGGTTATGCCGATCAAAAATCCTATGAATCCACTGGCCTGAGAGACCAATTTTCTTTTAGCCCGTAGCAATATCTTCCTAGTGACCAGTTTCTTGATGATGCCCTTTTTCGTTGTCAACACATTTACTTGATGGTGTGTTAGGGGGTCGTGCCCCTTTAAAGTATTCTGGGAAATCTCTGAAATAGTGGCCACCAGATAGTCAGATTCTGTGACTAGACGTCCTTGCCTTTTTAAGGGATGGTGTATACAAGCATTTTAAGCAGCATAATGTTTCTCTGTATGCATGTCGACATGGTGAAAGCACGACCGGATACTGATGCGGTATTGCTATTAATGTTGTTTTTTTTAATGTCTTTTTAGAAGTATAAACAGAGGGTAGCCCTGGCGGGAATATATCAATGCACAATCTATAATCTTCTAGAGTGGTTATTTTCAAATCAACCAGGAGATATCCGAAGGGCTTACTGGTCATGTCTTCAAAAGCCTACATAAATAAATGTATTTGGTTGGGTACATCTGGAGAGTTATCACGCCTAGTTGTTTATCCCAGGGGAATTTTAAATAACACTATATAACTAGCGTATCGTTTTATAGATCTATTGCTATTTCCCTTGTTGAACAAGTTCTGTACGATATAGCAAATGCTCAGATTGTGGTGATGAGAATATTGAGTGAATGGTTTATCTAGTCCGACACTCTGGCCCCCCTCAGTCATCAAATTGTCCACGATGATCATATTCATCATGCTCCACAGCAGTAAATGGTCATTGTTGAGACTTTCAGGCATACCCTCTACAAACTGAAGGTGCTTAAACTGTTGTTGCAAGGTAGTATAAAGAGGTTGCTAGCAGCTGTACAACCAAACAATATTATTGAGAACATGGCACATCGCAGTGTGGACATTTTCTAGACGTTTTCTGACAAAGTAACTTTTGCAGCATCTGGAAGGCTTTGCTAGCACACTCGCGAATGGATGTTGTAGCATGGCATCCATAACACCATTTACTTGGGGGTTAACGAACCATGTACAGATAATCACTTGCGAACTCCCCAGGAGGGGTTAATTCACTGTGGGGGCAACTTTTCAACCTTCTGGGTCGGTTAATGCAAACATTGCTGTACCTGTGCGTCTATGTTCGGTGTTTAAGCGCTACATGGAAACCTAAAATTGAAATACATGGCCTTCTCTATGTTACCTAGAAGCGGCAAATAAAAATATGTTAGTTTTGTATATTTTCTCGAACAATATACCTCTTAAAGACTGTATAAATCCCCCATCCATTGTGTATAACACACAACATACCTTTAGATGTAATAAATCATCCAACATATGGCAGCCCCATACCTGCCCCTGCAAGACAATGCTACAAACTTGAAAACTGTAGCTGCCATCATCAGAGCCTGTAGTGCCAGTTATGGGTGCCAATGTCACAACCTACAGCATTCCATAATTGTTGCCTTGATAGTGCCAGTGCCCCAGATACATGACCCTTTGTGAAAACAAAACAATGGACACCATCGCGTGTCCTTGGGCCCCCTACTAGCTACCTGTAGAGGAGCAGGTGAAAGCTTTCTCAGTAGTTCCCGCCCCCTGACCACTGATATATTGGAACAGCCGGTGAAGGGCTATGGCTGGGACCACTTGTGTAATCCCACTTCCGCAGCGAGTGTCTGAGAGATATTATGCACTCATCCATATCGAATGAACCCTTGCACTGAAAATGTGGAAGGATGCTGCATGGAAGGATGTCTGCATGCACCTATGGACATCATGGAGCGTTAAGTACAATCTGACGAGGGCAGAGTGATGTCATAAATAAAATATATGAACCTATGCTGAAATAATATGAAAATACTTAAGAGTGATGATGTAACTGAAGCACCAGGAGAAATATGTACCTACAGCTAAATTAATCATGGATATAAAGAAGAATGAACTAACTTACTGGTTAATAACTGTAAATAGGCAGTAACACAAGATAGATGAGACATAAAGAAGCTTGCTACAGAAGAATATATAATGTGGCAAGGACAGCCATGATAGAAAAATGGACGCTGGCTCATGTCGAATTCAACAAAGCTACCTCAGAGACAGACCATGGCTGCAGAATTTGGAGACACTGGACTACAATATGTGTGCAAAACAGCGATGAGCCGAGGTTGGCCTAGGTTCAAGGATACTATTATAAGGAATAATTGCAAGATACAAGGGGAATTATACGGATAAGCCCTGAATGTGAGACATTACTCTTAGATTAAGGAAGAAGAAAACCTCTACACCAGCCAAAGTATTGAACAATTAAAAGTGTATGAAGTCTATGCAGGGTAGAGTGAGCAAGTCTCTAGAGGCCAGGAGGAGCAACAGCACCCTGTATATTTGAATCAAATTGCAGTAAATAAGAGGCAGAAATTGACAAATTCGTGGTCTATTCATATGTGACTCATAAGTCGAAGACAAGGGCTGTTCATTAGAGCCTTAGACGAAGATAGTGGTGTTCTCACACTCCCTCAAATGTTGCAGGACAGTGAGCAGGCTACAAGGTCAACTACAGATGGAAGACTCTGGCTTGTGGCCGACTGATGAGGGATGATGAACTAATTGGGAAAAATTGGAGTTATTTGACGCAATTCAAAGCACCTAGGTTTTGTTTCACGTACGTGCTAAAGAGCCGAAAGTCCAAGGTTGAGATAGTATGCCAACGAATCAGTGGGGCTAATGGGCAACCTAACATACAATGTTGCATAGACCAATCTGCTTCTATTTTGTCCACTATAATCAGTACTATACGCATTTAGAGGTAGTTCAAGGCGTGTCCTAGAGATAAGGGGCAACCAATGATGTATTCATTCTTATATGTTCTATATGTATAAATGTTGCCGTAACCAATCCCTGCCTTCAATAGGTTTTAGGATGTGCCACGTAGGATAACATCACAGATGACGCATATTGGGGCATAAGACCTCTATGTAATCATGTGAGTGTGCATGCATCAGTCCGATGCATGTCAGTTCTCCCTGCTTTATCAAATGAGAATTAAGTTGTACTTTTCCATATTCCTCGAGTCTGTCTGGTTATTTGGTCCAAGATCTTTATTTGTAATTCCATCTAGCACAAGAAACGCTTCAAGGTGCTGGAGCACATAACCATTTGTGGGTACATTCCCAAGGCACCTGTTGCCAGGGCCCATTAAAGAACCAGAAAAGCCACACTCCATTACTTAGGGCCCCCCATGATCCCACCGACCCTTGCTAGGGGCCACAAACCAGCCACACCCCATTGCCAGATCTGAAGAACAAAGCCATTGTGTAGGGTCCCCATGATCCCTGTAACACTTTCTGGTGGCCACAAACCAGCCATGCCCCTTGCCGCTCCTGAAGAACAACTCAGTTGCGTAGTGGTCCCCATGATCCCATAGACCCTTGCTGTGGCCTGCAACCCATCACTGCCCTTTGCTGATCAAGCAAAAACATGCAATTCCATTCTCGGGTCCCAAAAACAGCTCTGGTGTGTTGAAACAGATGCACAAATCTCCATGTTGACAGCATCCACTGGTTTTCGGGGTCTGCAGTCCGTTTCCCAAAGGTCGGCATGATGTGCCATCCAGCTGTTGCTATGCATGGCCGCTCTAAATAAAAACAAAATGAATATAGAATATAGAATCCGAATAGGACATCTTTTACACAATGACAAGCATCGCATTGTGATATTCAAATACAATTCTTCATCATTAGCACTACATAACATCTTACGACCAGTGTACAATCTGCTCTTCCGTTGCACGCAGAGAATAGACACAAAAGCTTCTCACAGTTTAAGTCATATAAATGTACTGCTTTGCTCACACAAAACAAAAAATGTAACGCCTACTTGGAAATAGAAAATGAGTCCACTAGACCCACTGGGCATGATCTAAAACGTGAACTGGTAAGGTCATTGAAACTTGAAAGAACACGGCTTTTACACATCGCCAGTAACTGCATTGAAATATTCAAAAACAAAATTCCAGCTGCCACAATATATAACATCTTACGTAACATATTAAGTCCAATGTAACACCCTGATACTTGCCCCCTTGAAACATTTCAACAATTCAAGCAGTTTGTGCAAAAGAATGTCAGCTACACCTCTTTATCAACATGTATGATCTTTGACAAAAATTCAAATCCCACCATGCTTGGTCAGCCAAATTTGGGACTTCAAAAACCCTGCATCTTTCATACACTGTATGCCCGGATGGTGTCAGGTCATAATCAGTCTTTGATGAATATTTTGTACTTAAAATATTGTACCACGTTTATTGGCCTGGGGCCTAAACAGTGCAGCATGGGTGTGCCAGCCTGCAGATATGCTGCCCCACAAATGGACAATTTTGCTCCTTTGCGTTCAAGGATGTGACTTGAGCGAGTGCAATTATGGTTTAATGTGTGAAAGACTTTTAATGCAGTTTTATTTGGAAACTTTGGTTGGATTTTTCAAAAACTAAAGGTTTGGGACAGTTGAAAGTAGTGATCATAAAAAAAAATAAACTGAGATATCTGATACAACATACAGTTTAACTAGGAAAGAATTATTTGGAGAATATGGAAATGTTTGCTGAGTCTTCCTGTTCCATCATAAAAGTCTCAGACAAATTCCACATTTGTCATTCCTCAAATGTAATTGTATGCCATATTGCATCATTGACTTTGTCGCCTCACTCAGGCTATAGTCTGCAGCAGAAACATACGTGCTAAGATTGTAGTAATGCCACACTTTCCACATTTGTCTACTAGAGGCCCCTTTGTAAAAAGGAGAAATAGTGAATCTGCGAAGTTTGAATACAAAATGGCACTGTATTACAGGCCATTTACCGCTACACAAGCAAGACCCCATAAATAAAAGGCAACATTTATTGACATGGTAAATATAAAGGATATTGCCGTATTACAGGCCATTTACTGCTACACAAGCAAAACCCCATGAATAAAAGGCTAGATTTATTGGCATAGTAAATGTAAAGGACATTGCCACTTGAAACAATGTCATGCGAGTGTTTGTGCGTGCAGATATGCTGCCTCACAAATTGCCATTTTGTTCCTTACCAAGATTACGTTTTGCTCTATAATGTAATCTCTGCATGGTGCAAGGTTAATGGTTTGGAATGCCTGATTTTGCAAAGAGTTCCCATTATTTGAAATAACCACAAACCCTATATTGTACACTTAGAGCAGAATAGGCTTAAATAATTGCACAGGATCACACACTTTGGGTAAACAGCAAAGCAAAGATTTTAACACATCAAAAAAGGCCCGTTCATTATCAGTTTTTCCATATGGGGGCCCCGTTGGAAGGGGAGAAATTAATAGGATGATGGCAGCTTCAATCAAGGAAAGGATTCAAACAGTTATGATATGATATTTTATTTGTATTGCGCTCGTACATAAGTGTTTCAGAGCGCGACTAGTCAAGGGAGGGGAACAGGGGAGAACACAGCACAACACCACAGCGATCTTACTAGGCCCAGTGACATTGAGAACGCGCAAGTGCATGTGAAATGGAAAAGGGAAAAAGTGCATGGAAGGGAGAGAGCTGAAAGTGCGGAGCAGAGGATCACAAATAAATAATAATAAATATGAATACATAGAAAATTGAGGCAATAAACAGTGGTAGTGCAGCCAGCAAGTGCTGTGTTTAAGGCAGCAGACTGGGTAAGTCTGATAAGTGCAGAAAAAGAAGAAAAATGGGGGGCTGTATGGGTACAGATACAGTCCCCAGTGCAAGGGGTGGTCAGGAGGCAGTGCAGGAAGGTGGCAGGGTGAGCAGGTACCTCAGCCCAGTGGACAGAGTGTGGCCAGGTGCACAGTGCCAAGAGAGCAGATCAGCAGGTGAGAAGGGGGGCAAAGGCAGAAGCAAAGAGGAAGGTCTTGAGGTGCTTCCGGGACCTGAGATGGTTCTCCTCAAGTTTTGGAGTGGCAGGGAGGCTGTTCCAGAGGGAGGCCCCAGCAGAAGATAGAGATCTACCCCCAGCTCGTTTCTTTGAAAAACGATTGACCCGGAGGGAGTTAGAGGTAGAAGGGCGAAGTGCTCGAGAAGGGAGGTATTTGCGGAGGGATAGCTGAAGGTATTTTGGACCCAGGCCCCAGAAAGCCTTGTAGGCAATGCAGAGGGTTTTGAATGTAATCCTTGCATCCAATGGGAGCCAATGGAGAGATGTCAGAGCAGGAGAGATAGGATCCCAGGGCTTGAGGCCGAGGGCAAGTCTTGCAGTCCTGTTCTGGAAGAGTTGAAGAGGGCAGAGAATAGAGGCAGGAAGATTTAGAAAGAAGCTGTTACATTAGCCCTACCTAGCGAGAACCAGAGCTTGGGAGACAGTGAGCTTCTGAGGGAAGGAGAGAAAAGGCAGAGTACCTCTGAGGAGGTGCATTAGGGTAGTTTGACTTTTTAGAGACCTCAGAGATATGGGCCGAGAAGGAAAGTGTGGAGTCAAAAATTACCCCAACGTTCTTAGCCTCACGGGTAGCAGTAGGAGGAGGGCCAAGGGAGGCCGGCCAGAGAGTGAGGGAAAAGGATGGAGATGGTGTGCCGATGAGGAGGATCTCCGTCTTGCTGGCAATTTGAGCAGAACATGGCAATGCAGTGAGAGAGAGTTGCCAGGTATTGGTTGAAGAGCCAGGGTGAGAGGTTAGACCCCTGGGAAACCCCACAGGTAGAGAGGAAGATAGATGATAGGAAGGACCCCAGTTGGACCTGGGAGGGTCGAGCAGAGAGAAAAGAGGTCAGCCAGACCAGAGCCTGATCAGTGATACCCAGGTTATCACAGAGACGGTTGAGCAGGATGGTGTGGTTGACCATGTTGAAGGCAGAAGAGAGATCAAGAAGGATGAGGACAGAGGGAATGTTAGAGTCCAGGTTGGAGAGCAGATCTTCACGGATATTCAGGAGAGCAGTTTCAGTGCTTCTGGCCGCTCTGAAGCCAGACTGGTGTTCATCGAGACAACCAACAGAATCTGAATGAAGGCTATACTGGGAGATGGCCAGCTTTTCCAGGAGTTTGCCCAGAAAGGGGGTAATGGAAAATTGCCGATAGGTAGCCAAACAGGAAGGATCGGCTGTGGATTTCTTGAGAAGAGGGTGCACAAGGGGGTGCTTCAGAGGGACGGGGAAGGATCCTGAGGCAAAGGAGTGGTTGCAAAATCAGCGAGGGCCGGAGCGAGGGTGTCAATGTGGTCCGTGATGGTTTCGTAGGAACAGGGATGAACCTGTTTTGACAAGGCTTTCATAGATCGGACTTGTCTAGCGACCTTGTCAGGCTAGAAAATAGGAAAGGAAGAGAAGGACGGTGGGGGGGTGGTTAAAGGGGGGTCTGCAAACACAGACTGAGAGGGAATATGAGGGGCAGGGTAGGAGAGGGTGAGCAGGATGTCCTGGGTTTTAGAGATGAAGTGTGAGGCAAGGGCATTGCAGAGAGCCTGGGAGGCAAGAGGAGGGGTAGAGACTGCAGCGGGGTTGGCAAGCTCCTTGCAGATTTTAAAGAGTTCAGCCGAGTTGTTGGATGCCGCAGAGACACAGTCTTGAATGTGGGCTCTCTTCTTAGTGTGGACAGAGAGTTGGTATTGCCTTTGGAGCAGGCGACAGGTCAGTTTGTTAGAGGATGAGAAAGAAGCCCTAAATTTACTCTCAGCCGCCCCACACTTATGTTTAAGTGTAGCTAGGTCGGAGTCATACCAGGAATTGCACTTGGCTTTGGACTTCAAGTGGATCCTCATGACAGGGGCGAGAGCATCAAGAGTATCAGAGATAGAAGAGTAGAGAAGGGAAATGGTTGTATCGGGGTGCGAGTCGGCCAGAGGAGGAGGAGGGGGAGAGAAGGTGGCAGCGAAAGCCTCAGCTGACACACGCTTCATAGGTCGAATGTCCGAGAAAGTAAGTAGCAGTGTTGGGGTGGGTTGGCTATGGGGGAAGAGAGTGAGAGATGGGAGGAGAGAAGGCAGTGGTCACTCCAGGAGAGAGGAGTGGTCAGAGGGATAAAGAGGGGGAGGCCAGGGGAGATCAAGACATCAAGTGTGTGTCCTGCAGAGGGGAGGATAGAGAGAGAGAGGGAATCGCAGAGGTTGTGAAAGAGCAGAGATGAGGGACAGGGAGAATTGAGGTGAATGTTGAGGTCACCAAGGAGGAGGAGTTGAGTGGATGAGGCCAGGAGGGAGGAGGACAGGTCAGCCCACTCAGAGAAAAAAGAGGTGATTTGCCCAGTGGGCTGGTAGAGAGTAGCAACAGTAAGAGAGTGGCTAGGAGAGAGTGAGAGCCTGCAGACAAGGCATTCAAAAGACAAGTAAATCTGAATGGGAATGATAGTAGCAGGAATCCACTCAAGAAAGATCAGGGCTACGTCCCCTCCAGGTCGAGTGGATCTGGGTGTGGAGAGGATCTTGTAGCCTTCAGGGAGCAGAGTGTCAAAGCTTGTGACAGAGCTCGCCATGAACCTTGTCTCCATAAGACCGAGGACATCAGGTCCAGTTCTTCAAGGAGGTGGCAGATGTCAGAGGAGTGTTTGACAGCAGAGCAAGAGTGGCAAGATGAAGAAGGTTGCTGACCTTAAAGACTTTCCGGGGAGGGGTACAAATCAGAGGTACGCCCTGTGGTGTTGTGGAGGTAGCCTGAAGAGTGGCAGAGGAGGAGGAAAAAGTGAGAAAGGCAGCCAAGGAGTGAGAGGAGGGGACAGCTGGAGATGAGAGGAAGTTGATGAGGCGAGGGAAACGCCTATCGAAGAGGAGGAGATTGGCCTGAGAAGAGGCAGAGGGAGGTGTAAGCAAGAAATGCAGTATTGTACAGTCACTGGGCTAGCAGGTTACAATCAGTGGGCAAAAGTTAGGTGCAAAAATACACTGCAGTTTAACTTTAAAGCAAATGCAAAAATACACCCAAGTGCGACTTTCAAGTTAATGCAAAAATACACTCAGTTTGACTTTCAAGGAAATGCAAAAATACACTCAGTTTTTAAATGGGAGACCAGTAGTTAAGGAGTTTAGAGTGGTAGTCAGATGGTAGAGGTGAGTATAGATAAAGCTTCAAATGAGTACATAACAGGGAGAGTTGAGAGTACCCTCTGAAAAGGAAGTAAATCCAGGTAAATCAAGAAGGAGGGAACTAACCCAAACAGAATATGGTAAGAGAGTCATGGCAGTGCAATAGTCCAGGGTAGCAGCCTCAATGACAGTGAGGGTTTGGTTGTTGTAGAAATCTCATTTTGCAGTCTGTAAAGCAGACAGGGAAGCTGACAGGCACCTTAGAAAGTGCACCTTTGAAACAAGGGCCGGCTGAATCCTGCCTGACCCCGATTGGCTTGAAAACAAAGCGAACAGCCAATCACTGCAGATGATGGAGGGAAGCACTTTAGATACACAGCCCCATACAAAGAAGGAGGCTAGGCAGCCTTGAAGGAAAACCTCAAACACACTGTGAGGCAGTAGGAGAAATCCATGACATTTAAATGAGTCAGTGCAAATATAAGCAGCAGAAGTGTAGAACACACTGCCAATTTGCGCAGTGTAATTTCCGAAATTTAAAGTTGCATTGTTTAACTGACAAAATTCATCACTTTAAATTGGAACAATATAACCCCAGGACAATATTACAAGAACATAAGCTCTGCACCCAATAGCACCACTTATGTGCTCTCACACACAACAATGCAAATATGCAATTCAACTCTGCCTTATACCCCTTTTGCAGACCCGTTTTGTCTGTCCCGTTCATCACCTATGCGTTATCCTAGCTGACATGCAAACCCACCGGCTGAAAAACCCTAAAATCATATTTAACCAGCCTGCATCAAAAAGGGTGTGGAGTATCGGTAATTGTAGCATCACATGTGTCTCTGCTCTGTTACATTAAATGCATTCTAACTATTTCACATGTCAAATCACCTTTTAAATGAAAGCATTGTCAGTGCTTTAATAGTTAAAGCCCATACAGTCACAGTAGTTCAGAAGCTACACACCAGAGACACACCCACCTATGCAATCCCAAAAACTTTACATTTTTAGAAAAAAACAATAAAAACAAAACAGCTCACGTTTTCTTGCTGTCAATCCTCAACCCACTTTGTAAACACAGGGACTTGATTCCAATCAGTGCCCCTGGCATGGGGGCCTTCTCTTCCTGGGCCTGCCAACAACTCAACAGGGATCCACTTCAGAAAGCGATGTTTCCTTGCAGGGCTGCAATCGACTCCAATCAATTAATGGCATAGCAGGAGTCTCCAGCACAGCAGTTGACAGAACTTCAGCTCCAGGCTAAATCCACCCAACCCGCAAGCGATACCCCAGCTGAAGTCAGAAGCCCCCCTTTATAAGGATTAATTTCCCCCACCCATCCCCAATGCAGTTTCCTGTTCACATAGAGCCTTGATCTACAATTGTCCCAGCGCCCATGATATCTTGCTTACTTTGCACAAATTGGGGTTCCTGTGTCATTGTAGCAAAATCTAATTTTAGCTGTATTCTGCTGTGTTCTTCAGAGCTAAATATAGAATTTCTTCTCTGCTTTGTGCATCCTGTTGCTAGCTCAGTGAAAATGCAGAAATACTGGTGAGTCATCAGCATTCCTGGCATTCCACAGGCCCCCTGAGTCAGTGTATTGAGCCATCTGTGCCTGCGCTTTGCTGGAACCTGAAACCCCACCCCCGTTGCAGTTATGGCTTCATATTTGCGTGTCGTCCCCTACATATTAATTTCTCTGTTACATGCAACGTGTGTCCGTGTAAACAGCATGGAGTTTCTGAAGGCTGCGGAGGCCTGATGTAGATTCTACAACCACCATTTTACATCTGCATTGTGTTCATTTAAAAACCATCAAGCATTGCCAAAAGCCAATCGTATTTATTATAAAGCATCACTGTGCATTTAAAAATAAACACGCATTGCCAAAAGCCAATAGTTTGGAGTCTTTTGTATTGGCACTGTGAATCACACTTGTGCGTATAAAGCAAATTCACCTAGGTTTATTTTGGCTGCCATCCAAGGTCTGGCATACCATGTTGTCATGTATGCTATATATTGATTTTATATCCAGTTCATATAACATTGATATACATTTTATATCAAAATGATATAAAAATGTTGGGGGTTGATTACAATTTTGGGGGGCCATTAAGTTAATTTTATATTAAAACTCTATTTTAATTTTGATACATATTTGTATATAAACTTGTATAAAATTCAATATTAAATATATACATTTTATGTTAATTCTTTATGAATGTATATTTAAAAATATTTTTATATTCATTTTATATACTTTTATATGAAAATATATTACTTTTATGTTCATTTTTATTTATAATTTATATAAAAATGATTTCAACTTTTTTTCTTTTAAGTATACGTTTTATTAACTTAATATCAAATCAATATCAAAGGGGTAGGGCTTAGACTGGAAATGGCGGGCAATGCACCTGCAAAATCTTTTTATGTAAATGAAGGGTACCCCCTTGTACTATTCTCAGGACCTCTTTGGTACAATTTCTGACCGATGTTTTCACACCTCTTAGGATCAAATGGTTCTCAACACTTAGTTTCAATTACTTCTAGAGCTTCCATCACCTATAGTGCTCGGGTACTTCCATGGTTTCACACCATCTCTTATTTTCAAGTGTTTCTAAAGGTTTGCAAGGCTATTTACAGACAAGTGTCCGGGTTCTCAATATCTTTTAGGTGCAAGTGCCCCTCAGGGTTGTCAGCTTCTCTCAGATTCAAGTGTTCCCTTATGACTCTTTGCACCTCAAAGTTTCTTCAGGAGTTTAAACGCCTCTTACGTTTAAGCGCTCCTTAGGAGATTTCTCAGCACTTCTTAATATTCAACTGCTCCTCAGGGTTCACAGTACCTCTTAAGGCTAAGTGTTCCTCAAGATTCTTAGCACCTCTTAGGTTCAAGTGTCACTCAGGTCTCTTAATACTTTTTAATTTCAAATGCTTTGCAGAGTTCACAGCACCTCTTATGTTCAAGAGCTTCCCCTAGTTTTCAGCACCATGTAGACTCAAGTGTTTCTCTGTCATCTCAAAACTTCATGGGTTCATTTGCTTCCAGGGTTCACTGCACCTGTTAAGTTCAAAGTCTTTACCAGGTTTAAAGCACCTTCTAGACTAAAATGCTTTAAAAAATGCACATGCTTCTCTCACCTGTAACAACCCTTTTTTCTGTGTGGCTCCAACTGCAACAGTCCCTTGAGGCTTTGGGGCACTTTTTATAACCAACCAAACCATCCAAAATGTATCCTCTCACAGAGGAGGTCATGATTACGGGGTTCAGGTCATCTCACAGGACCCCTGTTGCCTCTATTAGGGCTCCTACCACATTGGGCACCTGTAAGCACGGCTGCACAGGGGAAGGCTGGACAGCGTTAGTGCCCTGCTGGTGCTTGCATCCATCCATTGCAAAGGGGATGTCAACCTTCCACAATGGCCGCTATATTGAGGATTCCCACCAACTGCTACACACTCACAGTGTCCACACATTTAGGCTTGCAGTTACAACTTGGTGGTGATGTGTGCGCCACCCAACGCAGATGTGACCAATCAAAATAACATAGTAGTTGTGTCCTAAAAGGAGACCTACTTATTTAACTGCTTCTCTAAAGCACACAGTTTCCTCTGATTCTCTAGGTGGCAAGTAGAACATTCTGAATGTCTATCCACAGAAAATCAGAAAATAGAGCAACCATGCTTCCTTCATATAGTTACATGATGGAAAAATGCAGACAAAATAATTACTAAAGTGATTAAACTGCCTGTCAAACACATCTGCAAGATTTTCTTCTAAAGGTCGTCACTCAGCACAAACTCATTCACAGTTGCCTTTTCCAGGGCCTTACCCCTATGGAGGTGCTGGTGATTGTCATGTTGTTGTCCTCTCTGTGGGGTGTGCACCTCTGCCCCAATAATGACACAAATAACTCAGTGGTAACATTAGCATGTATGTGACAGTGTGTGTTTAAGACTCATTGAGTTGGCAGCCTGGCCCACTCCTCTTATTGATGGACCTCATGCTGGATGCATACCAGAAGAAAAACATGAGGTGCCCCGCTTAACAAGGCCGTGCATGTGTCTTTTGTGTGCCCCCACTGAGAGGCACAGCAAAGGAAGTGGCATACTAGCACATATACATGTATATTCCTGCATGCCTTCTTAACTATTGAGCTGCACTAAGTACAGTGGTCGCATGGCTGCTGCCAGCACCATTCATCCAAACATCCAAACCACCTACTCTACTGCAGCAGGACTGCCAGTTATTACAGAAGTGCAGCAACACCACATTTCATGTACGCTGACTAGGGCCTTATACTGGCATGACCAGCACAAGTGCTCAACGTGCCACCTTCCAGCGGATTGTTATCCCTGAAACTGGGTAATTAGCACAGCATGGCCAGCATGTCCCACACTGTTGTTACTTGTTGTCTCTCTAAGACTGATTGATGTTTAAAAAATAAAACGGTCAAAACCACATATTACAATTGAACTGAGTCCAGGACAACATGTGCCAATGCTCAGAAGTAGGTCCTGTGGCTCAGCCCTAGGAAACATTGAAACTATGAAGCACTGCTTCTTTCCAGTTCTTTCAAGATGACCCCCTCGGCTTGACTGGCTTGAACTCAGCTTGGCTTGCATGGATCCCAAAGTAACAACTATCGCTAAACAGAACTTTGCTTTCAGCAGGGATGGTTGGTTTTGCTTTCCCAGCTCCAGCTTCAGGTCCTTTGATCCCCATCACCCTCTCACACAGGGTTACATGGACTCCCATCGGCAGTAAGGGCAGGCTTCCTCTTGTGGAAAATATACTCCAGCTCCTTCCTTTCCTGTCTCTGGGACACTGCTAATACCCTGTTGACAGGTCTAAAGCCTGCACCTGTGGAAAGAAATAGTTTCATCATCGGGAGTGCCAGGTAGGCTTCAAAGAGGCATGGAACCTGGCCTTATAGACGCTGTAATCAGCCTCTGTCCAGGCAAACACTGGGGAATGGTAGTACTGTCAATTTGCTGGCGGACGCCTTTCTCTTGATTTGGGAGCCCAGTACCCTTATGCTTTCACCCTGCTTCCCAAGTGGGTCATCAAACTCAGAATGCAAAATAATTGCAGCATGATTTTGACTGTGCGGTTTTGTCCCAATTGACTCTGGTTGTCAGATCTGTCAGAATAAATGTACTCTTCCTGTAACGGTGCAATTTATATCAGGGAAGTATGCTCTTCCCCTTATTACCATCTCTGGGATTGGCAGCATGGGGCTGGAAAACCTCAGCCTCAAGCATCTGGGACCTGCCACTAGCATGCAGGTCGTTGGGATAACTCAAAAATCTCCACCCAATCCAAGTATAAGGACAAGTGGCTAAGGTGTTTCCACTGGGTCTTGGACAAGATGGTCAACCCGCCAGAGGCCTAGTTAGACTCAGTTCTAACTTTTGTTATAGAGTTTTTCAGTTCTGGCAATCAAGTTAATACTGTAGAACGTATCTGGCTGTTGTATGGTCCTGCAAAAATAGAGAGAACAATCTTTTTTCTCCCCACAATCCTGGTGTCAAGCAACATATCCATGGCTAGGTTGTACTATTGTAACATCCTTTTTCTAAATCTACCTGCCTCTACTCTCCGCCCTCTGCAAGTAATCCAGAACAGGACGGCAAGACTTGTCCTTGGCCACAAACCATGAGATTGTATCTCTCCAGCTCTGAAATCTCTCCATTAGCTCCCAGTGGATGCAAGGATTAAATTCAAAACCCCCTGCATTGTCCACAGTACCTTCAGCTATCCCTCTGCAAATACCTCCCCTCAAGAGCTCTTTGCTCCTCTACATCTAACTCACTCAGGGTATGTCGTTTTTCAAAGAAACGAGCTGGGGGTAGATCTCTGTCTTCGGCTGGGGCCTCCCTCTGGAACAGCCTCTCTGCTACTCTTAAACTTGAGGAAAACCATCTCTGGTTCCGGAAGCACCTCAAGACCTTCCTCTTTTCTTCTGCCTTCGCTCCCCCTCTCCCCTGCTGATCTGTTCCCTCTTGGCACTGTGCAACTGGCCACCCTCTGTCCTCTGGGCCCAGGTACCTGCTCACCCTGCCACCCTCCCACACTGCCTCCGGGCCACCACTTGTACTTGGGTCTGTATCTGTACCCATACAGCCCCCCCCTTTTTCTTCCTGCACTTATCAGACCTACCCTGCATGCTGCCTTAAACCTAGCACTTGCAAATTGCTGGCTGCACTACCACTGTTTGTTGCCTTTATTCTTTATTTATTTATTTATTTATTATTATTTATCTGTTTCTCCTCTGCTTCGCACTTTCCACTTCTCACCCGTTCCATGCACTTTTCCCCTCCCCCATCTCCCATGCACTTGCACGTTCTGAATGTCACTGGGCCTAGTAAGATCGCTGTTTTGTTTTCCCCTGTTCCCCTCCCTTGCCTTGTTGCACTCTGAAACACTTGTGTACGAACACGATAGAAATAAAATATCAATATCAATATCAAGTACATCCATCATTCCAGAAATCGCCCCCAAATTGGATCCTACTAGGGGCAGGGGGCGAACATAGCCAGTAATGGCCCACCAGTCCAAGCCATGGTATGCCAGAGTGAAGCGAGGGCCTCTGCGAGGGCTCTGGGCTGTTACCGGCCATGCCCGCACCACAGCCACTGGGGTGAAAGCCATTCGCACCCCGTGATTCATCCAGGGGCAAATGTTTTTGTTTTTTTTATCGGGAGATGATCTTAGCGTGAGCTCATCTCCTGAGTACAAATAAATAAAATTGCCGGCACCATAGAAACATAGGTACCGGAGCACAATGCTCTGGTCCCAAACGAAAGTGGGGAGAAAGGGATGGGGATTCGGGTATAGCGGACAGTGGAGTAACTTTGCAGGCAATATGGGGGGGCATGACATCTAAATGAAAGGGGCCCCTGCCAAATGAGTGGGAAAAAATGGTGTGCCACAACACAAACGCCCTCCCTAAAATTCTGCCCATAATAGCGGGGTGGGAGCAGAGTTTCAGGGGTGGCCTTATCTGTGTTCTGAGGGGTTCCTTGCTCTCCATGCGGTAGTAGCGGTTGCAGTGATGCCTGACAGGTGGGGGTGGGGTAGGGTGCAAACATAGCCCCATAGAAACGAGACCAAAGTAGCCCAAACATAGTGTGGAGCACAGAGTGGGCAGTGCTTACAGAATGGCACCCGGGGAAGACAGCATCATATTGGATAATCTGTCTTTCCCAGGTGCGAATGTGGTATTCTCAAGCCCCGTGCCTCAGGCACAACACATTTGAACAGATGGTGTCAGATGAGGTATGGCATCTTACCTTAAAGGTGGCTGCTTTTCTGGTGACTGTAATGTTAGCTAGAAGAGACAATGAGTTTCAAATTCAGACCTCAGAAGAACCTTATGTGACTTCCCACAAGAATATGGTGGTCTTAAGAACCCTTCATTCCATCCCAAAAGGGTTTCAGCCTTCTACACCAATGAAGAAATCTGTCTTCCAAACCAACCTTTTTCTCCAACCCCTGAAGCATTCTGGAACACACACCACATACCTCCAGCATCAATTGTGCCCTTACGCTGTATCTGAACTGTACACAATACAACATACAGTCTAAAAGGCTTGTTTAACGTTTCAAAGATTCACACTGGATACCCAGGCTTCAGAGGCGTCTTTGTCTTTATCCAAATGGGTAGTCTCCTGTATAATGGACTAATATGCAATAAGGGAGGTCTCTCCCACAAAGTTCTGCAAGCCTATCCAATCAGAGCGAAGGGTCGTTTGGTGTAGTAGAAGTGATCTGTGAGCACCGACATTGGCCATGGAATTGGCCCCACGCCTTCTGCAAGCATTATTATTTAAATAACTGTAAGGCTGATGTCTATTTAGGGGAGGTGGTAATTGTCTTTGGCCAGAGGTCAGCTTCTTCTCATCCGCAATCTGTCCCCGCTTGCTCTCATTGCTGGGTAAACATCCTACCTGTGTGGGGAAGGTGGACCGGGCGCAATGTTAATTTAATGTTATTCATTATAGTGACAACATGCAGAAAGTCCAAAGTCCACGACCCCTGTATGACCCGCCTACTACCCCCTGGGGATGAAGAACAGTAATACAATGACAGAGTAGGGGGACCTGGATAGTGCATGAGGGGCAGGAGCCAGGGTGTTAGGGCCAGGCTCTCTCACCCTTTGGCTCTTATAGGATGCACTTTACTTGACTTTAAATCTCTCAAAGCGGTACTGCACATGTTCCAATCCCAGGCCCTGTGGACCCGATATCTCATCATCCTAGGGGAAAGGAGACACTAGGCTAGGAGTAGGTAGGTCACTACGCCACGCAACTTTTAGTTACTCTTGCTTGTTTTTGCAGTGTATCAAATACATTACCTTTTTCAAAATCTATGCAAAAGAACTTCATAACTAACTTTAAATAAGGCATACATTGTATACAGGCACATCACAAATGCTAAATTGAGCTGGATTTTTAACAGGTGCCTTTTTACCTGCTCCCTTTCTTTCTTTCATCTCCAACCTCCATATGATGTGGTTGGACATTTTGGCAAAATCATTGCATAAGGAACTGTTTGGGACTTTCCTCTTGCCCTATATCCCACCGTCCTCTTCCTTTTACTTCCCTCTCTCTCATATCCCATCCTCCACTCTTCTGTTCTTCTTCAGGACTTTTAAGCTTCCTGCGAGTGTGATATGTGCTACACAAGGAGCCAAAACTGCCCGGATCATCTGCATGCGCATTGTTGGCCTTAACCACTTTCTTTTTCTAATGGCACTAGGCGACAGGCCTCTTTGAAGCTTTAACCCTCTACATTAGCCAACTCTGTTCTGTTAACCTACTCTTTAGTGTAAGAAAGGCTATGAGTTTAGTCCTATATGGCACCTCGAAGGACGACAAAGGACTGTTTACTGTAGGGAATTGCTGTTGGAGTGAATTGCTGTTCGTGTGAATACGCCAGCGCCGCTTAGAACTCAGCGTGCAGCTTCCACGAATAATAGAAGGAGGACGTCTCATCGTGCAACACAGGAAGCTGCCTGGAGGCAGCTCCCATTGGTCTGGTGTTGTGTGACACCCCCCCTTTAACCCCACCCACACTCTATAACTACCCAAGGTGCAGCGCACCTGCGCGCGCACCTCGAAGGACGACAAAGGACTGTTTACTGTGGGGAATTGCTGTTGGAGTGAATTGCCGTTCGTGTGAATACGCCAGCGCCGCTTAGAACTCAGCGTGCAGCTTCCACGAATAATAGAAGGAGGACGTCTCATCGTGCAACACAGGAAGCTGCCTGGAGGTGACTGATGAAAGTTGGCTAGAGACTGCCTGCATATAGAGTGTGTTAGTTAATGGACATGTAATGGACTGCCTGTTTACAAGCCTGTTTACAAACTGCCTGTGTTTCTATAACTACTTCAAAAGGGTCTTTTCCTTCTTTCTAGGCAGCTCCCATTGGTCTGGTGTTGTGTGACACCCTCCCTTTAACCCCACCCACACTCTATAACTACCCAAGGTGCAGCGCACCTGCGCGCGCACCTCGAAGGACGACAAAGGACTGTTTACTGTTCACTGTTAACCGTTAGCTACACTACGATAGCCATCTTTCAGCTGAACATCTTTTCAAGGAACATAGATTGAAGCTAGCACAGGTAATAAAGAGGGAACTACAGATTACGGGTATTAAAAGTTGACTTCTTTTGACAAAAAAGGGAATTGTAATTATGAAAAACAAAAGATCTAAACTCCCAACTGTCATGAAAGACCCACGGGCTGACTTCTTTGTAGCAGTATCCACGCGCAGAGCCAGTTTAGCGAGAGCTGCTGCCTTACCGCTCCCTCCGCAACAATCTGATGAGGAAGAGGCATTAATAGAATGTGCGATTAACTGTTCAAATAATCTGAAAGCAAGCAAAGATAAGGGAATTGAAGAGCTACAATTGAATGTTAACTCGCAGTCCCTATTTGCTGAAGAACTAATTGACCTTCCTCAAAAAGATGCTTTGAAAGGTTTGTGGAACGAGTTAGCCAATACACAAAGGGAAGTAGATACAATTGAACAACAGTACGACGACACCCCTAATGTATTCAGAACAGCTGAATTGGATACCTTTCAACCGAATGATACCTCTGTCTCAGAAATCCCCAATGGAAGAGACTCTAATAATGAGCTATTTTTGGATAAAACAGATAATACAGACATCTGCACTTTGATGGGGATTTTCAATCGCCTAATCTTGAGTGAATTAAAAAGACAAACGGATCTACTACTACAAATTAACATATCGGTACAGCAGGTACCGGCTAAGCTTAATGAAATCCTAGCCAAACCTGTAGTAAAACCCGCAGTGATACCATCAAATGATAAAAAAACAGAGGAGAATCCTAGGAATTCAGAAAAAATATCTATTCCCATAGCAATTGTCATAGAAGACTCGCAGACACAAGGTAATCCAATCGAAATAAACTCACCAGGGACCAAGACATCGGCCCAGACTCATGAACATGGCTTACCGTCAAACGGTGAAAAACTAGGAGAAAAACCTAATATATCGAAAAAAGAAAAAAAAAGCTACTACAGATGCAAAACAAAAACAAAAACAAGCATTTTGCCAAGACATCGCGTAAATTCCTAAGAGATGTGAACTTTAAAAATATGATAGAAACGGAACGGCAAGATCTAACCAGTCTGGACAAGACGGAACACACAAAAAAACAAACAGATATGGAAGAGGCCACAAATGTAAGGGGTGATGAGTTTAATGCTACCCAGTATGGGCAGCAGGAAAAATACTACGCCTCTGAAAAAACCATCTCTGAAACGATGAAAAGAAAAAAGGAATCCTTAGATATCGCTTCACAGTTGTCCTCATTAAAATCTGGCATAACCGACATCTTTGAAATGTTTAAAGCCAATGCCACAAAACCAATTGCAATGTCGAAATCTAAAAACATGACAACTGAGACAGATGATTCTCTGGGAGGCACTGCTGTAGGTCCAATCACGATTTTAGAAGACCATAAAGTCAAACAAGTCTCAAACTCGAATCTAAGTCTCAAGATTAAACCGTCTGGCCCAATTATTTCGGCCAATTCTGGACGTATGCAACAGCAAAAAAATATGCAAGAAAATATTAGCCCGAAACAAACCACTAGCAATGACAGAACTAGCAAGGACAATACCTTGATGCAAAATGAAACGCGAATTTCTGATAGTGAAATCCTGAACGCACTATTAGAAGATATCAACGACAATCTAGAATCGAAGATCGAAGGTGCTAATGGTAAAGGTGAAATTGAGGCTGGAAAGACTTTTAATCAACAAGATATTAATAAGATAGTAAGAAAAATTCTTGAAGAACAAAACTATAATAAAAATCCAGTTGAAGATACTAAACCTTACTTAGAAGTGAGAAAGACCCAAAAGTGGTATGAAAATTACGAAGACAACGAAGAAGTACTAGATTTAAAAAACCCAGCTAGGGCTGACTTACCAAGTCTAATACTCACTACATTATTTCCTGAGGGTAGAATGTTAACCTTGAACCACCCCTATATCATGTCCTTATTTGCTATGATCCCGACACTGGAGATGATATCCCCTGCTGAAATTGTTTTGGTAGACTTCATTCATAGAAAAAGATTTGACTACGTTCGATTGGTAATTCCATCAGCGTTAGTCAGAATGCAGTTGCTGAAAGAAGCCGAAACTTTGCAATGCAAAGGCTTTGACATATATCAATATAACTGTCCTGACTGTAAGCAAGGTCGTAATAATTTGACTCAGGGGAGAAACACTTATTCCAACCCAGAAATAAATAAAATATCGTAAATGGTTGATGTTCGCTCTGACAAGGTGGAACTAAGAGGCTTGACCCTTGCTTTAAAAAATGCAATTGAATCCCTAAAGACTTTGGCGAAGCCACTTTAGCGACAATGGTAAAGCCTCGATAGCATCCTGGAATTCAAGAGGTCATTCACAGCTGTTACATAACACAGAAGTAACTGATTTTTTGAGTAACTTTGATGTTGTGTTCTTTCAAGAAACTTGGGCAACCACACAACTGTCCTGGGAGAACTATTACACTTGGCAGATACACGCGGTAGAAGGCGATAAAGGAAGACCTATGGGTGGCCTACTTACTGTGTGTAAATTCACTTTGGATCCAGTGAATGTAGATGTATGGGCAGATCCAGAAATCTTCCTTGCTGTTACGTGTAACATCAGATTAGGAAATACTCGTATGAATGTATGTACTATTAATATTTACTGGAACCCTCTTAAATACACTGAAATTCAATTGCTGAAACAAATTAACACTCTTATAAACAAAATTGATGTATGGAGGGAAACTATGTCGAATAATTTTGTGTTACTTGCTGGGGACCTAATTGCTGATTGCAATCTCAACAAGGTGGAAATTGATGAGTTGTTATGGGATATAGACGCGGCAGACAATAAATCAAGATCCATGTCACCTAGCAGTAAACAAAGAGGTGCGATTTGGTTGAACTTTATGAAAATTATGTGTTTAACCAAAATATACAACGACAAACAGACATGGCACGCGAGGGGTTTTGGCTCTATAGTAGATTACCTTTTTGTAACTCAAGGTTGTGAATGCTTTATGTCACAGCTAACTGTGGTAGAAATGACTACAACTGACCGTAACTTACTTGCAATTGAAATTCCACACACTGAAAATTTAAATAAATATTCAGTCTATGATGAAGAAATACTTACCAATAGCAAAGGTATGAGGATTCGATGGTTTTACAATAAAACAAAAAAAATCACTTCCGCATTGTATAAAGACTGGGGACACATGTCGAATGAAAAGAAAATAATTAATCTGTCAACTAATGGGTTTACTCATTATATAAATACAATTACACAAAAATCATGTATAAACAAAATAAGCAACTCTAAGAAAAAGACACACATACATGTGTTTGACAATCAGACCTTATCTAAAAAAAAAAGAGTTGAGACAAGAAATTTGTAAGCTAAAAAATAGGTCCGACCCAATAGCAAAGAAAAGAATTCAAATTAAAAAGTGTAAACAAGCATACAAGAACTGGCAAATTGCTAGTAAAGTGTACAGAGATCAAATGGATAGCAAAAAAATGTTGGCGATATGTAAAAGTAAAAATACTTCCAATTTCTGGTTATTGCTAAATGACACTTTGATTACGCAAAAAGAGATCCTGTTTGCGCAAATCAGCGAAGATATGTGGAAAAGGCACTTTGTAGCTTTATATGAGGTATCTTGTGATGAAAATATACTGAACACCAACACTATACAAGAAAAGGAAACGGTTAAATGGGATTTGGATATCTCGCCTCACAATATATCAAAGTTGATTGGGAAAGCTAAAAAATCGGGAGCCCCGGGGCCAAATAACTTATCAAGTTTGATAATGAAAAATGATATTCACCTGTGGGGAGAAATTTTACATATATTGTTTACTGACATAATCACCAACAAATTAAAACCAGAATCATGGAAACTCGCCATAGTGATTCCTATATATAAAAAAGGCCTGAGGTCTGCTCCGGAAAGTTATAGGCCTATAGCAATATCTGACCCTGACTATAAGATTTTTACGTCTATTATATTAAAAGAATTGGACGATTGGATTAGAAGATGTTAAATCCTTGATATTAAACAAATCGGTTTCAGAAAGAAATTGGGCACAGATTGTGGTGGTTTGGTATTGAAAAGTCTGCAATCTAAAGCTCTCAAAACACAAGGTGCCACAATTTTTGTGGCGGCAATGGACCTCTCTAAAGCGTTCGACCTGGTGGACCGACACACGCTATGGGAAATGTTAAGAGATTTAGCGATTCCTGCACATCTCCTTGAAATGATTATAGAGCCATACTCTAACACTAAAATTAAAATCAGACTAAATTCAGAAGGGAAGTTATCTTCTGAACAGGTAATTCCAAATGGGCTGAGACAGGGATGTAAACTGCCACTTTATTTAACCTTTATGTTTGCAGAGCGGGTTATGAAATGAAAGGGAAAGGTTTGATAGCACACAAATTAGGTGGTATCACTATAGAATGGCTAGCGTATGCTGATGATTTTTTACTTCTCGACTGCACTAAGGTCGGTTTGCAGAGACTCATAAATGCTTTTGTACTGTTTATCGCTAGCATTCGGTTAAAAATGAATGCGGATAAAACAATGATTATGTGTCTAGGTAAGTGTTGTAAAAATCTTTCACGTTTATCTTGGAATTGTCAAGGGAAAAAAATTACTTGTCAAAAGTCTTTTAAATACTTGGGATACCATTTTACAGGCAACGGTTCCATGGCAATTGTGAAAAGACAGTTAAGAACTAAAGCTGACATGATTTTAAGACAGATGCGTAAATTTGACGTGAAATTTGGGAGATTTACAGCTACACCGCTAAAACAGTTTTACACCATGTCTGGTATTCCTAAATTAGTATATGGTCTAGAATTCTATGACCTGGAAAAAACTGACCTGATGAAAAAATTAGAAAGTGTAATTTGGAAAGGTGTGTTATACTTTATTCCCAAGTGTATATCGATTGAATTAATCAGATACGAATTTGGCTTAGAGTCGTTGAAATCTATTATTGTGTGTAAGAAAATACTATTATGGAGGAAGTGTTCATTGATCAATATAAATTCACTGTATACGCTAGCAGGGAAAGATACAACAAATGTGTTTTGTACAAATTTGAAAGAAGACATTGAAGAAATCCTGGGGGATGCAGGTATATCTCTTGAACTGCTCGCTAATAATCCTCTGAAAGTAAAAAACATCTTGAAATGTAATGATTGGCAACAGACTCTGGACACAGTAGCGCAATCTAAAACTGCGAATCAAGCCTATTCATGCTGGAAATTTAAACCCCGTTTGGAGTATTACTTGGAAAAATACCCGTCAAAAAATTTTAGAAATACTTATATGAGAATCCGCTTTGATGTGCTTAAAACTAACTATGTCTTAAAAAGATGGAATATGCTAAAAGATGAATGGCATTGGTGTAAATACTGTAAAAAAGAAGGGGTGGAAGAAACCTTGAAGCACCTTATTTTGTTTTGTCCTGCACTCCTGAAAGAACGAATACGATATTTTGGGCTATTTATAAGTTACTTACATTGTGTAGATACTGAGTTGTTATGGTTCCAGATTCGACATAACAACTCAACGGTCCTGAAATTAAGAATCATTGCCTTTTTAAAGAATTTTTGTGCACTTTCATGATATGTTATACTATGAAATTTTAAATTCATAAATTCATAAAATTATGATATTAGGTTTGTTTTAGGAAAATCAAATGATAATGTATTACCGTAGTTTTAAAACGATTGTTTATGTAATATTTATTGTGTTTTTCTTTGTTTTCTATGTGATCTCTTTTTGTAAAGGTTTGAACAAACCATACACAAATAAATAAATAAATAAATATGGTACAAATTATAAAATGTTGGGATTCCTTAGTGAAAATATGTATACTCGTGTCTTCCTTTTGCCCTTTTGATTCTTCTGTGAAATCTCTCGATAAGCGCGTTTCCCAGGGTTACATGGAGAGCATATTTATACAGGGAAGTAATCTTTATTAGGTTTGACTGAAAGCTGGCAAAGTATATGATATGATATGATAGTTCATTTATATAGCGTCTATACACAATGTGTTTCAAAGCTCTTCAAGGCAAGGGAGGGAACAAGCGAAAATACAATGAAATTCTTACACCTTTGTATGTTTGACTTTTGGATTGTTGAAAGAATAATCTTTAACTCTGTTCTATTTTTCTACCTGGTGTGCATGATTCAAGCTTAGTGCATGCATCCTATCTTGATGTTTCCTTTTTGGTGGGTATGTATCCAATCATCTTCTCTGCTCCCTGCTGCCCACCAGTATTTTGTACATGATTTATTGACACAGGCACAAGTAAACAGAAGAAAACTGCAGAGCCTTGTATTGTATGCTAATTTATGATGTCAAAGTCTGTCTCACATCCCTGTCCTTCGTCCCAGTCCTTCTCTTTCACCCCCGTTTTTCTGCTTCATCCCAAAACTTCTCCCCAACAGTGATTATTCTCCTTTTCCTCCTCCTGCTAAATCCTTCCCATTGTCGTCTTCTTAACAGTCCTGCTTCTCCTTCCTCTAAGCCCTCCTTCATCAGATATGTGTCCTTCTGCTTTTTCCCAATCTTCTTTTGGACCAGTCCTTCTGCCAAACCATATCCTTCTCTTGATTCCTGTTCTTCCTTCACCCCAGGCCTTCAACTTCATCCCATTTCTTCTGACACTTCTTCATCCCAGTCCTCCTGAATCTCATTTGTCCCATTCCTTATTAATCTCCCTCACCCCAGTCCTTCTTCTCCATTCCGGTCCTCCTTCTTTGTTCCACTCTTTCTCCCTAATCCCTGCCCCCTTCATCACAGTGTTTGGCTTCTTGAACCCTGCCCTTCTCCTTAGTGCCATTGCCTCCCTTTTATCAGAGTTCTTCTCAACAGTCATTTCCTTTGTTCCAGTTGTTCTACTTTGTTGCAGTGCTTTCCTTCATTACAGTTCTTTTCCTTTGTTACAGTTCTTCTTTTTCATCCCAGTCCTTCTTTTTCCAAACCGTTTCCTTTGTAGCAGTCCTTTTCTTTAATTTCAGTCCTCCTCCTCCTTCATCCTATTCATCATCTCCATATCAGTCCTGACCCTTCATTCTACCGGGGAGAAAGCGCTTCTGTTTCATCCCAGCCTTTCTGTTTCATCCCAACCCTTCTTCTTCATCCTACTCCGTCTCCTTCTTTGTTGAAGCACTTTTTTCTTCTCTGCCCCAGCACTTCTCCTTCCCATCACTTCTCCTTTTTCTTATTACTCCTCTACCATCCCAGTCTTTTTTCTCCCCGGACCTTCTGTTTCATCACAGTCTTTTGTTTTGCCTCCACCCTTCTCCATCTTCATCCCAACCATCATACTTCTTTGACCCAGTCCATCTCCTTCTTAATCCCAGTCCTATTCCTTCTCCATACCAGTCCTATTCCTTCTCCATACCAGTCCTTTTTTTCATCCTAGTTCACCTCCTTTTTAGTCCCAGTCCTCCTCCCTTTTAGTTCCAGTCCTCATCCTTTTTTATTCCAGACCTCATCCTTTTTTTGCCAAAGTCCTTCTCTTTCTCCTTTGTCCTAGTCCGTCTTTTTCTTTCGTCACCTTCATCCCAGTCGTTCCTTTTGTTCCAGTTGTTCCCTTTGTTCTAGTTGTTCTCCATTGTACCAGTTGTTCTCTTTTGTTGGAGTCCTTCTCCTTCATCCCATTTCCTCTCCTTCATTCCAGTCCTTCTACTTTATCCTAGTCTTTCTCCTTTTCTCCAAGTGCCTCTACTTCATCACAGCCCTTCTCACTTCATTCTAATCCTTGTCTTTTCTGGGAGTGCTTTGATTTCATTCCAGTTCTCCTCCTTCTTCTCCTACATGCTTGACCTCCTTCTCCTGGCCTTCTGTTTTGTTCTAGCCTTTCGGTTTTGTTCCATTCCTTGTGTATCATCTGTGATGATCCTTCAGAAGGTGCCACCTCTCCCCAGGTTGGGGAGGTGAGGCCGCTAACCAAAAGTCTCCCTAGGGTTGATAACATGTGGGAGGATCTCATTGGGAGGGACTCCTCTCCGGGGGATAAGGATGCAATTGGGAGGCTCAACCCCTGTGAAATCCAACCACCTAGACTGACGATAACGCCCCAATCTTATCAACATAAGATCACCTCCAAAACTCTGTTATTGTGAAATATCGAACGCAGCTGATGACAAAAGTACTGAGACGAAGAAGCGCTCAAAAATGCTACATTTGAGCGGACCAAAAGCTACAACAGCTGCTGTCAATTGGAAGGACGTTGCACTGGGGCCATCCCTGCTATTTCATTTGAACAGCATAGAAGGACTGTGTTCTTCGTCATACGCTGACCCGTCTAGCAATTGCCCATGCGGTTCTGGCAAGGTGGAAGCTGTGATACAACCAGAGGGAGAACCAGGCGACTAAGGAGGTGGCATTGAAGCCTTGAAAGCTGGCACAGTGCTTTGAGAAACTGCAGCAAGGTTTGTCTCCAAGGCTGAGAAGAGGAATAGCAGAACGCTCGAGAAGTGTCTTGCCGGTTGGTTGGGAACCTCCACGATAAACCTGCAGAGACTGGGAGGTGGTGACGCGACCTGTAGCGGGTGGACCGTGTGGTCTAACAACGCTGCCAAGACTGCCTAGCGTAACCTACAGCAGAACCATGTAGGTGACTATCAGGGGAGAGAAAGAGACCGTGGAGGAGGCATAACCTCTCATGACAGGACCGAGGGGTCTGACAGCTATGCCGAGATGGTCCACAATAACTCAAGGTGGAGAGATGCGAGATGCAGAGAACTGCTGAAGGAAGAAGGTGAACTAATAAGTGTGGACCTACGGCCCCTGGCGAAAAAGGTGACAAGTTCCCTGGGAGGTAACGGGAACACATACAAGTCCAGGAGGGGGCCGGGAAGTTACGAGACTGTAAGCCATAGAGAAATAAAGAAAATAGTAAACTATTTTGTGATACAGTTCCCAGGCCAGTTCCACAAATGTGCGGTGTTGGGGAGTGAAGAAGGACTCCAGGAACAGTTTAATCATCCCAGTGGGGACGGATCCAGAATTGTACAAAACCTAGAGGTTGTGAAAACCTACCTAAGGGAGTTACAAGCCCTATTAGGAACTTTGAAAGACATTGGGGAATCAACTAGGTGAAGGGAGTCATTCTCCTAGCCCCACGAGAACTCTATGTGACTGTTTATTTCTGTTGAGTCACAGTGAACCCAGAACGTTTGTGGAACTTTTTTCTTTGAACAACCTGAGAGGCATGTAGATGCTTTACATCCAGGAAAAGGGAGATGTTCTCCTGGATTATGAACAGTAGCTGGACTTTATGACGTTTAGCTGTAGTGACAGGGATTGAGTAGGGGCCTTTGTGACCTGGACAGTGCCTTTTTATTTTGACTCACACAGACTTCCTGACGAGCACCTGCGTTTCTTTAGTTTAGGTAGGGAAACCCCCTTGGAGTTAGGGATAGATAGGTTTACTTTTCATTTATAAAAGTCTATAGCAACCACTATGGCACCACTTGGTCCGTCTCTTCATTCCTTGACACCACACATCACAGCCCTTCTGTATTGTCCCAGCCCTTTCTCTGTTCATCCTAGCCCTTCTCCTACTTCTTCATCCCAGCCCTTCTCCTTTGTCCAAGTCCTTCACCTTCTTCTTTATCTGATGTCCTCCTCCTTTTTTCATCACAATCCTCTTTTTGTCCCTGTCCTCCTCCATTATTATTTCAGTCCTCCTCCTTTTTCATTCCAGTCCATTGACCCATCCCTACTCTTTCTATTTCTCCTTTGTCCCAGTCCTTCTCTTAGTCCTTCATCCCAGTCCTTCTTTGTGTCCTTTGTTCCAGTCCTTTTCCTTCGCCCGGTCCTTTTACTTCTTCACAGCCCTTCTTCTTCATCCCAGTCCTCCTCCTCCTCCTTCCTCCCGGTACTGCTCCTTCTTTTTCCAATTCCTCCCCGTACTTAGTGGCAGTCCTTCACTTTAACCTTTGTCCCAGTACTACTACTTCCTACCAATCTTTCTCCTTTTTTTGTACCAGTCCATCTATTGCTTCTTTTCCCAATCCTTCTTCTTCTTCATCCCAGTATTTCTGAAGTGTGCCAATCCTTCTCCTTAGCTTCAGTCATTCTTCTTAGTCCCAGCTCTTTTCCTCTTTCCTCCCAGTCCTTCTCCACCTTCCTACCAGTCCCTTTCTTCCTTCATCCCAGTCCCTTTCTTCCTTCATCCCAGTCCCTTTTTTCCTTCATCCCAGTGCCTTTCTTCCTTCATCCCAGTCATTTTCCACCTTCTTCCCAGTCCTTTCCTCCTTCTTCTCAGTCCTTTCCTCCTTCTTCCCAGTCATTTCTTCCTTCTTTCTAGCCCCTTTTCTCTTCTTCCCAGTCCTTGACCTTCTTTGTTTCAGTCCTTTTCCTCCTTCATCCCAGTACTTTTCCTCCTTCATCCCAGTCCTTTTCCTCCTTCATCCCAGTCCTTTTTCTCCTTCACCCCAGTCCTTTTCCTCCTTCATCCCAGTCCTTTTCCTCCTTCATCCCAGTACTTCTCCTCCTTTGTTCCAGTCCTTCTCCTTCATCACTGTCCTTCTCCTCTTTCGCCCAGTTCTTCTCCTTCTTCGATGCCAGTCCTTCTCCTCCTTCACCTGAGTCTTTCTCCTGCTCCTGCCCAGTTCTGCCCCTCCTGCCCGGTCCTTCAGCTCATTCATTCCAGTACTTCTCCTTGATCATGGTCCTTCTCCTTGATGACAGTTCTTCTCCTTCATCCCAGTCCTCTCCTCCTTTGTTTCAGTCCTTCTCCACCTTCATTACAGTTATTTTTGTCTTTTGCCCAAATCCTTCTCCTCTTTCATCCCAGTCCTTCTCCTTTGCCCCAGTCCCCTCCTTCATTGTTCCAGCCCATCTCCTTGTCTGTTGTCCGAGCCCTTATCCAACATCAAAAAGCATTTTCTGTTGTCTTGGTCCTTCTACTTTGTCCCGGTCTTACTTATTTATCCCAGTCCTTCTCATTCTGCTTTGTTCCCGTCCTTCTCATTCTGCTTTACCAGTCCTTCTCATTCTACTTTGTTCCAGTCCTTCTGCCTATTCTTAGTGTCAGTCCTTCTCATTAACCCAGTCACTCCAGTCCTCCTTCTTCATCCTAGTCTTCTTCTTCTCTGTCCTTTTCCGCCTTCTTCTTTGTCGCAACCTTTTTCCGCCTTCCTCTGTCCTTCTTGTTCATCTCATTCCTTCAGCTCAGTCCATCTTCTTTGTCCTAATCCTTCTACTTCATCTGAAACCTTAGCCTCCTTTGTCCTTGTCTTTCTCCTTTGTTCCTGTCCATCTCTTTCTCTGTACTTCCAGTCCTACTTTTAGTCCTTCATCGTTCTCCTTTATCCCAGACCTTCTCCTTCATCCCAGTCCTTCTCCTTCATCCCATTCATTCTGCATATCCCCAGCCCTTCTCCAGCTCCCCAGCCCATCTACCTTGCCTCAGTCCTTCTTTTTCCCAGTTCTTCTCCTTCATTCGGCTCCTTCCCTTTCATTTCAGGCCTTGTCCTTCCTCCTAGTTATTATCCTTTACCCAGTCCCTCTCCTTTATCCCATCCCTCCTCCCTCACCCCAGTCCTTATTCTTCATCCTAGTTATTATCCTTCATTCCCATCCATCCCATTTGTCCCAGTCCTTCTCTTTCTACTTTATCCCAGTCTTTCTCCCTAGTTGCTGTCCTTGCCTTTGTCCTGTCCTGTTACTTTGTCCAAGTCCTTCTCCGGCATTCTGGTCCTTCTCCTTCATCCCATTCCCTTTCCTTTGTCCTCGTCCTTCTTCTATGTCCCAGTCCTTCCCCTTCTCATTCTCTTCAGACCTTCCCCTTGTCTTCAGACCTGCTCCTTCTACACACCCCTTTCCCTCTCTCCAGCCCGTGTAAATCTCCCCAGTCCTCCTCCTCCCCAGCCCTTCTATTTCTCCTCAACCCTTCTGCTTCTTTGTCTGTCAGCCCTTCTCACCAGCCTTTCACCTTCTATGTCCCAGCCCTTCTACTTCTTCATCTCAGCAAGTTTCCTGCTTTCTCCCTGCCCTTCTCTTTGGTCTCAGTGCTTCTTCTCCTTCGTCTTTGCCCTTACCCTTCATTCCAGTGTTTTTCCTTCTTCCCATTCCTTCGCCTTTGTCACTGTCTCTTCTACATCTTCATCTCAGTCCTTGTTCTGCTACATCCAAATGTGTGTTCTCCTTCATCCTAGTCCTCCTTCTGTCTCATAGGTCATTGACTATTGTCATAGACCTTGTTCTCCTTCATCCCAGTCCTTGTTCTCCTTCATCACAGTCCTTGATCTCCTTCATCCCAGTCCTCCTATACTTTTTCCTGTTTCTCCTTTGCAACAGTTTTTCTCCCCAATCCTGCTTCTTCATTCTACTGCTTCGTTTTCTTCTTCCTAGTCCTACTTGTTCTTCATCCCAGTCCTTCTCCATCATGCCAATCATTACTGATCTTCCCAGTTCTTATCCATCATCACAGTCCTTATCCAATATCACAGTCCTTTTTCATCATCCCAGTTCTTATCCATCGTTCCAGTCGTCCTTCTCCTTTCTGCAAGTCCTTCTTCACCTTTGCCCCAGTCCTTCTCCTTTGTCCCAGTCCCCCTCTTTTGCTCAAGTCTCTCTCCTTTCTCCCGGACCTTCGTCATCTTGGTGCTGTTTTCCTTCATCCCAGTTCTCCTTTTCCTTTGCCCCAGTCATCCTTCACCTACATCCCAGTCCTCCTTCGCTTTGGTCTCAGCCCTCCTTCTCTTGGGTTCCATTCCTTCTTCTCTTTTGTCCCAGCCCTTCTCTCCAACCCTTCTCCTTCATCCCACTGCTTCTTTTCCTTCATCCTAGTCCTCCTTCTTTTCCTTCATCCTAGTCCTCCTTCTCACTCATCGCAGTTCTTCTCCATCACCCCACTCCTTCATCCCACTCCTTCCCCTATATCCCAGTCCTTCTCCCTCATCCCAGTCCATCTCCTTCACCACAGTCCATCTCCTTCATCACAGTCCTTCAGCATCGTCCAAACCCTTGCCCTTCATCCCAGCCCTTCCTCTTCATGCAAGTTATTTTCTGCCCCATCCTCTGGGTCCTTCTCCTCCTCCTTGTTCCCTGTCCTCCTCCTACTTCAACCACGTCCATCCCCTGCCAGTCATTTTAACTTTCTCGTTTGTCCCAGTCCTACTCCTTCATAAAAGTATTCCTCCATTGTCCCAGTCCTTCTCCTTTGTCCCAGTCCTTCTCTTCCACACTAGTTCTTCTTCCACACCCATTTCCTGCTCCCCAATCCTTCTCCTTCTCTTTTGTCCTAGTGCTTCACCTTTTTTTGTTCCAGTCCTTGTCATGTGCCCTGATCCTTCTTCTTCATCCCAGTCCTCCTTTTTTGTCCCAGTCCATCTTATGTGTTCTAGCTTTGTCCCAGTCCTTCTCCTTTGTGCCACTTCTTTTCCTCCTTCATCTGTCCTCCTCATTGATCACAATCTTTCTACTTCTTCATCCGAGCCCTTCCACTTTTTTATTCCAGTCCTACTCTGCTTTCATCCCAGTCCTTTTCCTCCTTCACCTCAGACCTACTTCAGTCCTTCTCCTTGATACCAAACATTTTCCTGTGTCCTAATCCATCTCCTTTGTCGCAGTCATTCTTCTGTACCCAATTCATATGTCTTCATCCCAGTCCTTCCCTTTCTACTCTGTCCGAGTCTGTCTATTTGTACTTTTCCCCAGCCATTCTGCTTCTCCTTAGTCTCAGGGTAACCTCTTCATCCCAGTCCTTTGCCTTCATCCCAGTCCTTCCCACTCATCCAAGTCATTCTTCCATGTCCTAGTTATTCTCATTTTATCCCAGTCCTTCTCTTTCATTTCAGTCTTTCTTCTTCCTAGTTCTTCTTCTTGCAGTCCCCCTCCTACCCAGTCCAACTCCTTCATCATTGTCCATCTCCTTGGTTCCAATCCATCTCCTTCGTCAAAGTCCATCTCCTTTGTCCCAGTCCATACACTACAGCCCAGTCCTCCTTCATCCCAGTACTGCTTCTTTGTTCCAGTTCTTCTATGATCCGCTGGTCCAGTCCTCCTTCACCCCACTCCTTTTCTCCTTCACTCCAGTCTTCTTTCTCCTTCACTCTAATCTTCTTTTATTCCCATCCCAGTTATTTTCCTTCAGCCCAGTCCTTTTTCTCCTACATCAATGTCCCTTTTCTCCTCCATCCCAGTCCTTTCTCTTTTAGACCAATCCTATTTTTTCCTCATTGCCCCACTCTTTTTCCGTTCCTCCCAGCCCTTTCTTTCCATCATCCAGTCCCTTTTTCCCTCATCCAAATCCCCTTTCTCCATCATCCCAGTGTTTTTCTTCCTTTACGCCAGTGCTTTTTGTTCTTCATCTGTCAATTTTCGCATGTATGCCCATCCCTTTTCTCCTTTGTCCCCATCCCGTTTCTCCTTTGTGCCCACCCCTTTTCTCCTTTGTCCCCATCCCTTTTCTCCTTTGTCCCCATCCCTTTTCTCCTTTGTCCCCATCCCTTTTCTCCTTTGTCCCCATTCCTTTTCTCCTTCGTCCCCATCCCTTTTCTCCTTCGTCCCCACCCATTTTCTCTTTCATCCCCATCTTTTTTCTCTTTCGCCCCAGTCCTTTTTCACCTTTGTCCAAGTCCTTCTTCTTCATCCCACACATTCTTCCTTGCCCCAGTGTACTCCATCTTTCTTGTTGTATCCTCTTCTTCTTTTCCCCATATCCTAGGCATTCTACTTGCCCTTCATCCAAGTTATTTTCCATCATCCTCATCCTTCTCCTTCCTACACATCTTTATCCTTTATCCTTCATCCTAGTCCTTCTCCTTCGTCCCTGTCAGTCTCTTTCTCCTAGACATTCTACATCATCCCAGTCATTCTCCTTCATCCCAGTGCTTTGTCTCCTTCGTCCCAGTCCTTTTTCCATTATGCCAGTCCTTCATCTTCTTTGTCCCAGTCCTTTTGTTATCCTTGTCCCAGCCCTATTCTCCCTTATCCCAATCCTATTCTCCTTTCATACCCTTCTACGTCATTCCCAATCCTCCTTCATTTCCAGTCCCTTCCCTTCATCCCAGTCCCTACCCTTCATCCCAGTCCATATCCTTCACCCCAGTCCATATCTTTCACCCCTTTCCCTTTCCTTCATCCTAGTCCTTCTCCTTCATCCCAGTCCTTCTTATTCATCCCAGTCCTTCTCCTTCATCCCTGTCCCCCTCCTTCATCCCAGTCCCCCTCCTTCATCCCAGTCCCCCTCCTTCATCCCAGTCCCCCTCCTTCATCCTAGTCCTTCGCATTCATCCCTGTCCTCCGCCTTCATCACAGTCCTCTTCCTTCATTCCAGTCATTTGTCTTCATCCCAGTCCCTCACCTTCCTCCCAGTCCTTATTCACCTTTGTCCCAGTCCTTTTTTTTCATCAATGCACTTCTTCTCCTTCATCCTGGTTCTTCAAGTTTGTCCCAATCCTTTGTCCTAGTGATCCTTCTAAGCTCCAGTCCTTCAATTCCTTTGTCCCATTTCTTCTACATTTTGCCACTCCTTTTCCATCCCACTCCTCCTCTTCTTTTTTCCATTCATTCTCTCCTTCCCCTTTGTCCCATTCCTTCTCTTCTTCCTCACTCGCAATGTGTCCTATTCTTCCCAGTCTTTCTCTTTTTTCATCAGTCCAGTCCTCCTCTTTATTCTTCATCCCAGTCTTATCATTTCCTTGTATTTCATCTTCATCCCAGTCTTTCTCGTGTATTATTGTTCACCTGTGTTGTCCTTTTCTTTTGTCATTGTACCAGTCCATCTCTTTCTACCCAATACCAGTCCTTCTTCCCAATGCTTCTCTTTCATGCCTTTCCTTATTTTCTGTTATACTTGTCTTTCTACTTGCCCTTCATTCCAGTCCTTTTCTGGCATCCCTGCCCTTATCCTTTTTCCCAGTCCTTAGCCACCATCGTTGTCCTTCCACATCATCCTAGTCTTTCTGCTTCATGCCAGTCCTTCTCATTCATCTCAGTCCTCCTCCTTCATCCCATTCGTTCTTCTCCTTGGTTCCAGACCTTCTTCTCCTTTGTCCCAGACTAACTTCCCCCTTCATCCCAGTCCAACTTCTTCTTGTGGCAATCCTACTTATCCTACACCCCAGTCCTTCTTCCCAGTCCCTCTCCTTCATCCCAGTCCTTATCCTTCATCCAAGTCCTTATCCTTCATCCCAGTCCTTATCCTTCATCCCTGCCCTTTTCCGTCATTCCCATTCCCAGTCTTTCATCACAGCTCTTTTTCTTCATACCAGTCCCTTTCCTCTATCCCAGTCCTTTTTCTCCTATGTTTGAGTCCAACTTCTCTTTCACCCCATTCCTTCTTACCCTTTAGCCCACTCCTTCATCTCTTTAATTCTCTCCTTAGCCCCAGTGCTTCTCCTTCATCTCATTACTCTGCTTTTGTCTGTATCCTCCTCGCTTGACCTAGTATTCTTTTCCTTTGTTCCAGTCCTCCTCTTCCTTTATTCCATTTTCTTCTTGTTCTTGCCACTCTGTTTATCAGTCCTTCTCTTCTCCTTTCCATTCATTCTCTCCTCTTTTGTCCCATTCCTTCTCCCCTTCCACACAGGATCTCCCCCTTTTCTCATTCCCTGTCTTTCTTCTTCGTACTTGTCCTTCCTTTTCTTCTTCATCCCTGTTCTTCCACTTCCTCATCCCAACCCTTCCCATATGTCCCTGTCCTACTCTTTAACATTCGTCACATTTCATTGCTTTCTTCTTTGCCCAAGTCTTTATCCCTTGTCCCAGTTCTTCTCAGTCCCTTTCCCAGTCCTTCTCTTACCTCCCAGCCCTTCTCCTTTGTCCCCACCCATCTCCTTCATCCCAGTCCCTTTCCTTCATCCCAGTTCCTTTCCTTTATCTCCTTCCTTCCCCTTCACCTCACACTGTGCCTGCACCTTCAGTCCGTATCCTTCCTCCAAATCATTAATGTTGCCATATTCATTCATCCTGCTACCAGACCTTTGCCCCAGTCCTCCTCCATTCTCCTAGTCCCCCTCCATTCTCCTAGTCCTCCTGCATTCTCCTAGTCCTCCTCCATTCTCCTAGTTCTCCTCCATTCTCCTAGTTCTCCTTCTTTCTCCTAGTTCTCCTCCTTTGTCCTAGTTCTCCTGCTTTGTCCTAGTCCTAGTCCTTTCCTTCATCCTAGACCCTCTCCATCATCCTATTCCTTCTCCTTCAATCTAGTCCTTCTCCTTTAATCTAGCCCTTCTACTCAAGCCTACTACTTGTCCTTTGTCCTTCACTTTTATCCTAGTCATTCTTCCTATTCTTAATCCTTAATTTGAGTCCTTCTTCATAATTCTTCTCCGTCACCCCTGTCCTTCTCTTTCACATTCGTCCTAGTTCTTTTCTTTCTACTTTATCGCAGCCCCTCTCTTTCACCCCAGTCCTTCTCCTATATTCTGTCCAACTCCTATATTCTCGCCCTTCTGCATCATCCCTTTTCTGCTTCTTTGTCCTAGTCCTTCTCCTTCATCACAGCACATCACTTTCAGCCCGGCCCTTATCCTTCTGTCCAAGTCTTCTACATTTGTCCTATTTATTCACCTAGTTCCTGGGCTTTTACCCCAGTCCTCCTCCATTTTCATAGCCCTTCTCCTTTTTCATAGTCTTTGTCCTAGTCCCTCTCCTTTGTCCTAGTTCTTTTCCTTTGTCCTAGTCCTTTTCCTTTGCCCTAGTCCTTCTACGTTGTCCTATTCCTTCACCCTAGTCATGCTACTCCGGCTTAGTCTTTCTCCTTTGTTCTAGTCCTTCACTTTTGTCATATTCATTTTTCTTTTTCCTAGTCCTTAGTTTTTAGCCCTATCTCTAGTGCTAGTCCTTCTCCCCAGTTCTAGTCCTTCACTCTAATGTTGAAAGAATACAATGCAATGTTGTCTGCTAAAACATTGCTCTGTTTTGCTGCAACAACCACTCCCTAATCCTGCATATGGGATGCATGTGGTATTTATTGCTAATGCCTGTTTTGGGGGTTTCCGAAATGCATGGAATTAAACTTCAGTTTTAAAGCATGGAACTTGCAGGCAAGATCTGAGTAGAGCAGCTGCTTCAGTTCTTCTGGAGGGAAATGGCAAGGCATGAATGATGGCTACATGTTATAAAGCCAGAAGTGGGTGCAGGGCCTTCATGCACTCTAATCTTCCTTACATCATGACTAGCATGTTGAAATGAATGTTGATGCCTTCTTTGCATAGGACTAGTGCTGGGTCTTGGTACTGCACAATATTCTCAGCTGGCTGCAAGTGATTGATATCAAGCAGTACATGGCATTCTACACAAGCCCCCCTATGCCATGTATGTCTGTATTGATATAGTGGTACAGTCCTACTTGTTGGCCTGGTAGTGAACGGATTGCTCGGGGTTACACCGTTCCACAGTTCCATTGGCTATAGTTTATGATCCTGGGCAAATGCGGTTTAAAGGTTTATTTTAACACAATTTAAAACGCCAGGTCAGATGTTCTGAGAGCAAAAGCATGTTGTTAGCCTCTATTGCAGGCGTTCTAAGGTGCGGGCTTCGTGTCTCAGCTGTTGTGTTAGAAGTTTTTAATCAGGCAGCAGAGATTAACAGAGGAGTTTCTTTGTGCTTGGTCTATTCCTTATGGGGCGACACAAATGAGTGCCTATACTTGCGCAACGCGATGAGCAACTCTCAAATCCCCCAAAATGGCTTAGCCAATGCTTGTTTTTTTAATTATTCCCATGTTCTACTCACTATTTCCTGGTGGTCGAATGGTAAAGTGATGTACAGCAACATCTCAAAGGTTGTATTCGTTTCCTCTGATCAAGTGAACTATTCGCACGTTATTGATATGTTTGTAGACGAGTCTATGGATTTCCACTCAGGGAGGGATTACACAGGGGGAGGCCATAGCGAGCCAATCCATTCCTATCCATTGGCCAGTTGTCGCGTCTATAATGACACCGTCTTTAATAATAGAAACCTGCATCCCCAACTGACGTGAGACGGGGAATGAATTAGAAAGCATTTGTTGTTCCCAGGAATTTAAAGCGAATCTTTCAGTTTGGCGGCAGAACGAATGTTGTAAAATGCAGTGAGAATTTCACTGGAGGTGTTTGGATAAACATTTACACATTTTCTTCACATTTCATTTCTCCTTGAGCTGTGCCGTTTTTCCCAGCCTCTCATGATCGTCAACATCTGTTCGGCATCCAGCACTTTATCAAGACTCACAGGGACCCCAAAAGGCCATCCTCTGAATATAGTGCAGAACACCTGCTGGGGTGTTTTTTCTACTACATTTCTGCAGAAAATAGACTGTTGCGATTTTATGTTTGGTATGATAGGATAGGTTGATATGATAGGTAATTGAGGTTTCTAAGCGCCGACTCGGGGATCAAACCTGTTTTGCTCCGTGTCGTCTTGATTCCAAGGCGAGCATGTTGCCGCTGAGCTATCTCCACCGAGACACATTATTATAAATGTATTCTCATCAAGAGGATCTGAACTTTCTTTCATGCTTTGCTGCTGCTTGAAGATGAAACATTATTTTATTCAGTTTTGTTTCCAATACCATTTTCTTCTTCCTTTGTTTGGCTATGATTTTCAACCCAATTGATGGCCAAACTGTTGATTTACAGTCACCAACCTTGATAGCAGGTCTCACACCTCTGATGCAACTATGCAAGTGGGAGCTAGAACTCTAGGAAAGCTTCTTGGATGCAAGGGTCTCACCTGGGCGCCAGCTTTGCCTTTTTGAGGGAAAGAGGAATTACCTTCCCTTCCACTTAAGCCACCCAACTTGCTTATTTAGAGCCACTAATAAGGTAAGTACTTGACTGTGCGCGCCCAGAGGAAAATTCCTCCAACATAATTGTGTCTAACATCATCACAGCTGAATATCTAGATGTCTTCAGTACTCAGTGGAGGACAGGGCACCAGACATCATCATAGCTGACCATCTAGGTGATGTCTCCAGTCATCACTGCCGAAGAGTTCATTGGAGGACAGCATGTTCAACATCATTGCGACTGAAGGTCTAGATAACATCTAGAGTTTTCACTGCTGAGGAGCTCACTGGAGGGCAGAACTTCAGACATGACCATAGCTGAGGATCTAGATTGTGTGTCGAGTCATCGCTGTCAAACAATTTAATGGAGGACAGCGTTTCCAACATCATCACAGCGGAAGATCCATTGTCTTGGGTCATCATTGCCGAAGAGCCCAATGGAGGACAGCGCTCTGACATCAGCACAGCTGAAGAGCCATTGTCTTGGGTCATCACTGCTCAATAGCTCCATGGAGGACATCACTTCAACAAAACACAAAGCAGGAAGGAGGAATCAGGAATAAGGAAATAATGCAAAAGCAGCGAATGGCAAAGAGACGAGGAACACTGATAAAAGATGAGGCAGCAGAAAGGCCATACAAAACCAGCGTACATGTCTTCTCTGAGGATCTAGAAATAAAAAAATATTGTCTAGCATTATGGTGTGTGAGAAACCTGAAGGTATTCTCACTCATACTCCCGTGGGATCCTCCATGCAGGTGACTGGGGAAAAGCCATCGCTATTGGATCCTGACCCTGGCGGTGGACAAGCGAGGGAGGATCACTTGGGTAGAGGGTCTCTGAGGATTGAGAGTCAGATGCCTTTAGGTGAGACATGGTATCCCCAGTTGTCCTTGTGATGATCAACCAACCCCTCTCCCGACCTTATGGGTTATTCTAGGAGTGTTCCCTTTCATTTTCCTTCTCGAATACATTCAAGTACTGAGACAAAAAAGAAGTAACTGAGAGTAGTAAAGATTTCCTCCTCTCACCACTTTGGTACTGAGACGAAGAATATGCATGAAGGTCAGGCATCTACTGCTAATGAGGGTCAGGCAGCAGTAATTGATGGCACATACCTCTAGTCCATTATTAGACCACAGGTGTATAAAAGGTGGAACTGTAAAGCTACAGGGAGAGCACTGGAAGAGGAGAGCAGTGAAAGAAGGAGCCGTGGAGAGCAGGAGAAGCCAAGATGTCGGAACGCCTGCTGAATCCCTGAGGAGCCTGCTGGAGGAGTGTTGCAGGTGAGAGAAGCCCCTGGAGAGAAGGCAAACTGCCAGAGCTGTGAGACTGCGTCTGCAAGGCTCACCACGATCGCTGGAGAGTGCTGCCAGGAGCGCCCAGCAAGCAGGCTTTATCACAGAAAGGGAGAAGCCGTGTGTAGTAGCGGCAAGGCCCGAGTAAGTGTCAGGGACACTTTACTCACTGGGCAGCTCCGAAAACCCATAAACACAGTAGCGGGCATGGAATCAAGTGAACTTACAATGCATGGACAATGAAATGAAGAAGTCAGAGTTATTTCTATTGAATACCGAAACCAAACTGATTGAAACAGGTGAAAGTAACTAATTGAACTGAATGAAACAAGTTACTTCTATTCAATACCGAACCGAATGAAACAGGTGAACGTAACTCATTGAACTGAATGACACCAACCAAGTTACTTTTATTAAATAACAAACTAAATGAAATGAGTAAAAGTCATGCTTATTGAATACCGCATTTAATGAAACAAGCAAGGTGACATCCATTTAAAAACAGAATTGAATGAAACAAGCAAAGATATACTCAAAGTGAAAGCTGCCTTTTTAAGTGAAGGCAACATCTATGGAAGACTGAACTACAAATATGAATGGAATGAAAGACTGAATAAAGCAGAATCAATGTTAAGAAACAACATATGTGATAACGTTGTGAAGCTGTGTTTTAAGAAATAGCCTGTTGGGCTACATATTGAACTCTGAAAGAAACCTGGACGTTCCTGGTTGCGTGATCTGTAATGGGTGGACTGTGTGGTCTAAACTGCGCCTAGACCAGGGAACAGCTTCATGCCAAAAAGGAGGTTTATTTTACTGAAAGTAGGAAAACAATTAATGATGAACATCAGACTTGGGGAAGGCAACCCTGAGTTATAAAGAAGTACATAAGTCCAGTTGAAAGATAAAGTTACAAGATATTTCTTTTGGTGTTGACATTAAGCTTGTGGAAGGGAATGCTAAGCATTGGTGACCTGGAACTGTCTTACCCTGGAACTGTGTTCAACTTGGGGAAGGGCACCCTGACCATCATAAAGGTATAGAACTGTGTTTCTTCTAATATTCAGAGGAAGACAAAGTGAACCCTGTAGTGAACTTATTGACATTTGGGACAGGAAGCTGAAGAGTAAGCCAGAGCTGGAACCAGGTCAGAACTTTGTTTGGAACACTATTTGAGTTATGGTTGATATCCCTACACATTGTTTCATAGTAGTTGTAAGGGCAAGTATAGGATTTGGACACAGAGAGACCTTTAAGTTGAACATATTGACACAGACTTTTTTCAGTTGCTTTAGGTAGGGTAATCCCACCTTATAATAGGGCAAGTTAAGCCTTGCTCCATCCTGACCTTTTCTTTAATACAATACTATTGTTCAACTTTGAATTCGTTGTCTGTGTCCCCTTCTCTGATGGCAACCTCACAGGTAGAAGCTAACCAATAGGACATATCTCCCATTCCATTGGAATTTAACAAAAGGGGTTTCAAGGAAACAAAGACATGGGTTCCAATCTGCCTTTGAGGGCGTGGGATGGGCTGTCGCTGTGGATGAAGGAAGCTGTGGATAGTCATCTCCATTAGCTAGGTACTAACTTGGCATGCTTAACCACAAAGAGTGCCACAGGGGCTGAGCAGAAAAAAGTAGCAGCTCCTCTGTTCAGTGTCCTCCAGCTTGTAATCAAAGTATCACTGATTTGTGAGGAATTTCTACTTTGCAAAATGGCAGCCAGGATTGAAACAAAGTTTAGGTCAGAATAGAGTGACATGGGTAAAAAAAGTTGCAGGACTGGCCAGCATGCTACATCAACAACACACATAACACAAACACCCACGCTCCAAACCTGGCAAGCACGGTGGATTTTATTTATAGTTTTGCAAAAGCCGGATCATATACTTCAAAATTGTACAGATAAACCAAAACCACAAGAGTCCATACCCAGGAAATAAAGGATAGGTAAGGGGGGGAGGGGGTGGTTGAAGGGCTGAGAGGGATGAAGATGTGGCACTATCCCAATGTTTACGAATACGTCTTACAGTTTTTACGGGTTTTTACACATAAATACAGACGGAAATCCATCTGTAATTATTTATAAAAATGGAAAAACTGTCTGATTCTCTATGATGTCACTCATACATCACAGGCCAATCGCATTGCAGATTGTCTACATGGAGAGTGTAACGGTTGTATACAAATAGCATTAAAGTTCTTCACATTTCTGACAGCATATATCTTAAGGCAGCAGCAGTCACATGAGCAACCGTTTGTTGATATGGAAAAAAGTATACTGGCATTTCCTCCCTATATGGCTGCACGTGTACTTTAATGAATGCATTTTGTTATAAGAACAAATGCAGAAAAATACAGGTTGTGAATTATCTTTTTATATGGCAAAAATAAATGTGGATAAATACAGAAAGAAATGTCAGAAAAGTAAATTCCATAAAAACGAGAGCCTTATTTATGAAGCACAAGCTTTAAATATAACGTTACGAAATGAGAGAGGTAAGCATGACTGGAGTTAAGTGAACCATTATGTTTAAAAATAATTCCTGACCTTTTATTTTTGATTGTTGTAAAAGCAAAATGTTACATTTTCTATTTTATTGAACATGTAATGTAATAAATAGCATTTGAGGTTCGAGCTGTTTCCTTCAAGATGTTTACATTCCATCGTTTCACTTATTTAAGATGCTCATATAGAAACGTGCTGGCTAGCCAGCCAATCAATAAGGAACACCTTCTGGCCTAGCCTGAAGATTTCAAACCTCCCCGGGCATGAGTTCCTTTCTTCGTTATATATGGCATGCCTTTTATTGCAGCCAGGGAGAAGCAGCTTTCTTTATTTATCCATTTAAATTTAAAAAGCTGATATAGCGCTTAGCACTTCTCAAACATGAATGAAGTCGGTACATAAGTGGAGATAAGATGACAACGTAATAAAGACCAATTAAAGAACAACAAATAAAAACATGATCAATGAGAAACAAAGCAGTGAGAATATGTATTATAAGCCAGCAAGATGCAAAATGAGAAAATCTGCAAGAGCCATAAAGGCATGCCATACAACTATAACCTGTGGTGCTGGGGAAGGGGCACCTCAGCGATTGACTAAGCAGGGGAACCGCTAAAGGTCAGATTTGACGAGAACCAAAACAGGAGGCAATGCCTGTCCAAAGTTGAAGATGGAAACAGCGGCAACATAGAATGGGCAGGCACCAGTTCCCAAGGTGGACACCGATGGCCTCAAGAACACACCAACTCTAGAAGACAGTTCAAGGGTTTTTATCTTCAGATTAGTACAGTGTCTTGGTAAGGGACGTCCCTCTCTCTCTCTCTCTCTCTCTCTCTCTCTCTCTCTCTCTCTCTATATATATATATATATATATATATATGTAATATATATATACATATATATATTCTTGCACTTTATTTTGTAGCTATTGGCGGCATGTTTCGGAAAGTGATGTTTGGATTTCCAAAAAGATATCCTTATGTATGCATTCACATTCATAATTCTCAATTAGGGGATTTATATTTTCTCCATCATGCTTCTTATTTGATGATATCTTAAATATGTTTCTTGAATTATTTTATTGTGCAATGTATTATACTGTCATATCTAATTGTTCCTATCATTGGTATGTATGAGACTTTACTCTAGTCTAAAATGGCCGCCCTGGACAACTGTGCAATATGTACTGTGTTTTCTCCTCTGGTCCCCTAACGTGACCAAGCGCTCAGGGAAGTGCGAAATGTGTCGTTCAGGACCCATTCTTGGCGTCCTGCTTTGTTTGCTGTGTGTGTTTTGCCCTGTTTTTTTTTTACCATTATTAAAACTCGTTTCTTTATTTTGATTCGAGTTTGTCATTTTTTGGGACCAATAGTACCTTATGTTTGGAGTGTGGTTTTCTTTCCTTTGCTGTGTTCTACGATATATATATATATATATATATATATATATATATATATATCCTAGTGTGAGCTGTTATCACCGTAACCTAGGGGTCCCTCAGCCCCAGACTTGTCATCCGTGATTGGTAACACCAACTATCGAAAAAGCTGTCTAACTGGATGTGGTTGCCTAAAGGCAAACATCTTCCTGATCTAAAACTACCACTGGGAATAATCTAGGTTCCTGCTCCAAGTTCTCCAATGCAATGTAACATGAGGGTATTTGTGCCTTACAGTCACTCAGGCATTGATCTTGTATGTCTGTGCTCTGATGTTCCTCTCCCTCTGCCACTCTTTTTCCTCCTACTCTCCTTCCTCACACACACTGTCTCTTCTCTTGCCCCTGACACTTCCTCCTCCATCCCTGCAATGTTTCTCTCTCTTCATTCTATCTCCATCCTCTGATTATACTCCCTACAACAGTGTTTCTCTACTCACCAAACCACTACCTTATTATTTATTTATTGCATTTGTTATACATGCAAACCAAGGTGTGTCACAGCGTAGGTTACAGAAGGTTTGAATCTCTTGTTACAGTGAGAGATAAAGTTACATAACATACAAAATAGTTAGCAGTACATTTGAGACCACAGCTATGTTACAGAAGGTTTGAATCTCTTGTTACAGTGAGAGATAAAGTTACATAACATACAAAATAGTTAGCAGTACATTTGAGACCACAGCTATGTTACAGAAGGTTTGAATCTCTGGTTACAATTGGAAGAATAGTTGCAGTTCATACTGGTTTGTTACTGTGCATTTAAGACCTCAGGTACAGTTACAGGAGGGCTGAGTCGAAGTAATGAATGGGGGATGAATCTTGCATGACCAGGGGTAGTGTAGATGAGCAGGCAGTAGGACCAATAAGTGTTTTAGAATGTGTTGAACAGCCATGTTTTTAGCATCTTCTTGAAGCGCTGGTGGGGTGGCTCCTTTCTGGTGTGAGAGGGGAGAGGGTTCCAGATTTTTGGAGCTAGAACTGGAAAGCTACATCCCCCTGCCCTCGTACATTTGAAACATGGGACAAAGAGTTGAGTACTATTGTTGGATCTCAGTATTCTTGTGAACTTGTTTTGGGTAATAGCATTGTGGAGGTAGTTGCTACTCGACCATCTCCACACCTCTACTACTCTCCTCACTACTTCAACGCTCCCCTGTCCACAATACTACTCTCCCCTCACCATATCACTACTACTATTACTGTGATGAAATTACTTAATGCTGTTCAGGATTATAAGGATGTGAAGTGGCTAAAGGGCCTACTGTGCCGCCACACTATTACAAACCAACAGTGATCTCAATCACAAAGGTAAAATGGGCACAGCCCAGAGATATACCCCATTTGCCTTTTGTGGTAACTTGGGCCGAGGAAATATTCTCAGGGTTGTGAATTTGATTCAGTAGAACCCGAAACAAAAATAGTACACAGCTCTAAAATAAAAGAATGTCCAATCAAGTTTCTATAAAAATATAAATACTTTACTGAAGACATCAATTGTAAAAATAATTATGAAACCTGCTATAAAACCTGCACCTGCAAAGAAAGACAGGGAAATGCAGAACAATACTGTAGATGCACTTTGGATACTTTGCTTAGGGGACAGATGGAACAAAAGCAACAATGGTTCAAAAATGATTGGTTGTACCATAGATCTACAAATCCTCGCTGAACAACAGGTGTTCCGAGTAAGAGCAGGACAAGCAGTCCACAAAACCTTACCCCAGAAAGCAAGGGGCTTTGGGTCCAGCAAAAGCTGGAGAGCAGAAAGGCCAAGTCCAAGTGGGCTGGAATAAATTGTGGGCATGGCTGCAAGGAGAAAGCTGCTCCTAGTGGTAGGAAGTAATAAAGAGACAATTAGTGGGAGGTGGACCAATATGAGTAAGGAGGAGGGCCGCATGGTGCAGTGACAACCTCGTGGCACCCGATCCTCAAACCTGCTATGATGAGCTTACCAGGCAAAGCCCCATGGTAGGAGTGAAAAGTGTAAACCAGTGAGCCAACAACACGTGTATCTGCCAAGCAGCCACTGCTCACTCTGTTCCCCTCTCCAGCTCAGCTGATGGGTACCAATGGTACTCTTCATGCATGGGCATCAAACCACACAATCAGGAGGAAGCAGATTCTTTGCAGGCCTAGTGGTGATGATACTGCCACCTTCGCTTTCAGATTCAGACGTCCATCCCTTTGAGCGTAGCAGAACTATGAGCAAGTACACTTGCAAATGGCATAGTGTATTTCCACAGGCCTCATAGTCTTCCTTGGTTCAAAGTTTGGTCCTTGAGCTGCAACTGTGGATCACAAAAGTGATTCCACGTGGATACCTTATAAAGCGTCTCTCTCTCTCTCTCTCTCCATTATGGGTGAAGCCCCTTCTATAGGTGTTCTGATGAAGGCCCTGCCTATTCTATAGGCTCTAGGTCAAACATGCTTCACTCTATCTTTGATTGTGGATCTCAAATAGCTGGGTGCGATCGTGCATTAGACATTGCCCTTAGGCTCGAACTTCGTCAAGCTCCAATAAGCCAACATCTGACATCAACCAAGTGGGAAAATGGGTTTACATTGGTGATTTCTCCTGCATTATGGTACGGATGCTGAGTGGATGTATTGAATGCATATTAACATGTGATTTTGTGAAAAATGCCCCCAAACCTTTGAGAATAGATCTGTATGCTTTGAGATTGCACACTCCCTGCATTCTGAAATACATTTTAAAAGTTGTATCAGTATTGCGGTTCAAAGTAAAAAGTAGTCATTTTTTGTGGGTACGTTTTCTAGTTCAAGTTTGTGACATGTTTTACTCCTAAAGAGTCAGGTTGCATATCGTCAATCCAATAGCTGCCAGATATTATTCAGAATGTTCGCAATCGGGGTGTGTTCTTCAGGGGAAATGGTTGGGGATGGTCTCTGGAAACCCAGGTTATTTTTTTATAATCCTGGTTTTCTGATGGAACCTCATTGTGTGATGCTGAGATCAGTTTATTTGACGAATTAAATAATATGGCCAACAGGTGGTTCCCAAATCTTGCACTTTAACAGCAAGAAAGGGTGCAACACCCACCAGTGTCAAGACACATTCAATGACAAACATAAGAGGCAAGGACACATTTAATAAAGTTTGCGTACTGCACTAATCACCAGTGCAATGGTATCGCAGAGCAAGCACAGAAATTGGTGTAGTGTGCCCCTGCGCGGGGTAACCAGACCGGATGAAGAAAGGAAAACAAGGCAAAACAGGGGGGCAGAGAGAGGCGGGCATTGGATAGGGATGCACAGAGCTTAGGAACTGGCAAGAAACAAAGAGATTGTGCCGGCAGGCATATGATTGTACAAGCAGGGGTGCGTGTGTAATGGCGGCAGTAGATCAGGCAGAATATACACCATACTGGAGTAGACATATCCGGAATTGCAAATGGGTAAATAATGCGGATGTAGCGCACTGAGGGGTTACCAGTGCCATCTAATAGACAACCAGGGCAAAGCTCACATTGTTTGATGTCACTCCAAACTCCCAGGTGAATTGCACCCCATGCTTTATCGATGCCAGTCAATTATTGTATATTGTGTATCCCTCCCACCCCGTGCATGTTTTTCTATCCTCCCCCATACTTCCTGCATTGGCGAGCACTGCAGGGGGTAGAGAGGGCAGGCATGTGGGTTGCATACACACCCTCAATTGGAACTTCTCCCGCCCCACCCCGCTGTCCTACTGAACACCCAAAAATACCTCGTCATCCTCATGTCTGCCCTGGAACAAAAAGCAAAGCAATAACTTGCGCCTTTCCTCCTTCCTCCATCCCCCTCATGCGTGTGCTATATTTTCCAAACAAAAACAGATCCTGCTGTCTCGCCATCCTCCTCTCTCTTGCTTGCAAGCCTCCTAAACTAATCGAAGTGCAACTATCCAGCCGTCGACTCTTTTCTGCATTTAAATCAGCTTTGTAATCACCATTTGAGTGCTAAACTATATTGCTTGCCACGAGGTATAGCCACTCAAAGATGGCCACTTTCCATTACCCCTTTGTTGCCCTGGCCTAACTTCCTACCAGGTCTACTCCCCGTGACACGATTGGTCACCAGCCGCTTCTTTTAGCCTATCCCAAGCCGGCAGGCGAACGCCGGCACACCCATGAAGGCACAGCTCCTGTCTTGAGCCTGTCCTGAGCCGCATGGGCCGAGGGCCCCATCTCGCTGCATCATCGTTCCCAGGCCGCCGCGCCTGAGCACCCAACCCTGGTAAGCGCCCTGAACTAAGTGCTGCCTTGAACTGGCCAGCTTATCGCTTCCCTAAAGACTGATTTGCATCTACCGCTATATTTGTATCGCACGCTCCTCCACTCGAATCAGCACAAACCTGACTACCCATGCACCGCTTCCCAGTTCGTGCATCTCCATGTATCAGCACACGTTCCTAGTCTTTAATGTCCGCTTGGCTTAGGCTGTTCCACTATGCCATGCTGCTCGAGCACCTGTACGAACTTGCTTTAATTGCCTAGTGCTGACTGTAATCACCCGCACCTGCCCATCAGGTCTATTAGAGGTATTACTCTGCTTTCCCTCTACCTCCCATATTTTGGTTGCATCGTATTGCCGCGTCTCACCGCTGCTACTGTTCTTCTAAGCTGTTTAATTGATGCATTATACCGCCTCCTAATACTATTAAGTAACTTCTTTGTGTTACACCACTACTGCCATGATGCTGTTGTACTATTGCTTCTATGTCTGCACAGATTATCATCTGACCTTAGTATAATACATGTGTCCCGCCCAGACCTGCCAGCATCTAACCTTATTGCAGTCAGGCATCTCGCTTTAATACACCGTTCATATCTTCCTGCACTCTGGATGTACTGCAATCGCTGTGTCCTAGCTGCATGCATATCATAGGTTCTGCACTAGTCTACTGTTGTATATGTCCTGCATTAAAGCTGCCCACTATTGAATGCATATATTTCATAAGTACTTCCATCTGCCAGCTATCGCCCGCTTACATCCTGTCCACCCATTATTGTGCAATCCATGTATACTGTATTAGTGCACTGCCGCTATTGTATTACCTAGGACTGCCTATCTTCATCCTAGCTATCAGTTTGACCTAGACATCTTCTCTGTCCCAACTCTCCTGACCTCCCTACTCTAGCCTTCATACCCAGCAGCTTACCCTCCTACTATGGCCTCTTTAAGAGGAGCAACACTTGCTATGGATACCTTACTCCCTCTACTCCACAACATCTCTCCTTTGAACAGCAGCAACACTACTGTTCCATCCCACTCCGAACTTTTGTCACCAGCAGAATGGATCACTAGATTTGCCCCTCCTCCAACACCTCTTATCCCTTGTCCTACCCATTCAAGAAATGCAAGTTTAGGTTCCCGCCTTAACATATCAAATGATATTAGACTTGATGCAGCCTGCCCAACCCATTTGAGAAATGCCAGACTTAGTTATCGCACCTGCCTGAGGCTTAAGCCCCCTAGGATGGTCACCCAACAGACTAGGACCCACACACGGCCGACGACTCATACTGAATCCCTTATTAACCATGACTGTGCCACATCTTACAACACCCCACCAACTAACCTCACAGCACCTACCTCCACTTCCATTAAAGGCGCACTCATTAATGCTTGCTCTTTGGTAGCTCACGACCCAGACATTGCCGACTTAATCACTGCAAACCATTTAGACTTCCTTGCTGTTACAGAAACATGGCTCCACCAAGCAGCTGGCCCCACACTAGCTATAGCCATCCCAGAAAACTACAACATCATCCGTGCTGATAGAAAAACCGGAATTGGGGGCGGAGTGGCCCTTATCGCTAAAACTAATTTGAACATTAGAGAAGTCTCTAACACTACCCTACCGTCAGCTGAACTTCTCTCCCTCAAACTTCCATTAATGAACACCCAAACCATACTCCTACACCTTATATACAGACCTCCTGGTGCCATGTCCACTTCGAGGAGGACATCTCTCCCTTACTGACAACTAATACCAAACCAGGTTCTCAAATTATTATCATGGGCGATTTCAATCTGGGCCTCAATGACCCTAATGACATTAATGCCTCTCAATGACACTATCACTCACTCAGGCCTTGCACAACATATCAACACGCCCACACACACAAAAGGGAGATCCCTGGATTGGCTAGCTGATGTCAATTGTAACTTATCCTTGACTGACATTACTCCTTGTGCATGGCCAGACCATCATCTCATCACCTTCTCGCTACCCAGAAACACACCTAAAACGGCACCGTCTACCAGAACACCACAAATAACATCAAGGAATAATCGCAATATTACCATAGAAAACCTCAGACCTCTCCTAATGCCCATTACTAATGCTAACTTTACCGCAATGAATGCCAACCCGACTGCCCTTGCAGATCTATTCAACAATACTATGGAACAAGCCCTCAACCAGAGGGCTCCCCTCAAACTAAGAAAGGCCAAACCAATTGCCCATACGAATAAATGGTTCTCAGCAGAACTAAAGGCCCTTCGCAACATTAAAAGAGCTGTGGAAACTAACTGGAGAAAAGCCCCCTCACTCTCATCTAAAGAGAAATTCTCTTCGGCAGCTTCCACCTATAAAACTGCTTTCTTAAACGCTAAAAAAGAGATTTACAACTTGAGAAACACAGTGCCAAATCTAGCATGAAAGAATTATTCTACATTCAAAGAGAGCTCGAATCACCTATGCCACCCACAGAGGACTGCATCAAAGACAAAGTCTGGTGCAATAATATCCAACTAGCACTACCAAACAAAATAGCCCTCCTACAATCTAAAATAGAGTCTAAAAAAGCTATCCTCGCCTCTAAAGTCTACTCTAGCAGTAAAAGGAGCCTTACCACCCCGACTGCCCTCCTTTCCACTTCTCCCCTGTCACCGAGGACGAAGTAGCAAAGATAATTGCCAGCCTTAAACCATCCAACTGCAAAGGTGACCTGTGCCCTGCCTCAGTCAACAAGGACGGAGCCAAAGATCTAGCCCCATTCATTACTTCGCTGATCAACTCCTCATTCGAGAATTCAGCTGTACCAAACAACCTTAAAGAAGCCTGGGTCCTTCCCCTCCTTAAAAAAACAAAAAAACAATCTAGACCATAACATTCCCACAAATTTTAGACCCATCACGACTGTCCCCTTTCTCCTCAAAATACTAGACAGAGTGGCATACCTCCAAATACAACATTTGGAAGACAATAACCTCCTAGGCCTGCGACAATCCGGCTTTAGACCCAGGCACGGGACCGAAACTGCCCTCCTGGATCTAAAAATACAAATGGATGAAGCCAATGACAAGGGCAACCTGGCCATATTGCTCCTGTTGGATCTATGCACGGCCTTCGACCTAGTTGACCACCAAATCCTCACGCAACACCTCTATTTGGCTGCCTCATTCTCACTGAATGCCACCAATTGGATTCAGTCCTTCTTGTCTGATAGGTCAACCAGGGTCTTCGCTCCCTCGGCTGCTGCTGACCCTGTCCCAATCCAATGTGGAGTACCCCAAGGTTCCTGTAGTTCACCCACGCTTTAGAACATCTTCACTAAGTCCCCTTTTGACCGTCTTGATGATCTGCATGTCACTTACACTAATTACGCAGATGACACCCAGGTCCTCATCACACTCACAGGGTGCTATGAGAGAGATGTTGCAAAATGAAATCTACCTCGAAATTCAAGCATGGATGGCCACCCATAGCCTCTGCTTAAACGATGACAAGACAGAACTGCTCATCGTGGGCTCACAGGCCCGCCTCAACAAATTGACCAATCATTCACCATCGATGGCAACATCATAAAAGTCTCTAAAGAGGTCAAAACACTAGGTGTGTACCTTGACTCCACTCTATCGCTCAAAAAACAAATAAACGCCACCATCTCATCTACCACCTATATGAACAAACTCATTTATGCCTGCAGGCCATTCTTATCTACCACGAGTTGCCTCACCCTGGCCGGAGCACTGATATTATCCAGACTGGACTATTGTAATACACTCTTCCTTGGCACCACTACCAAAAACCTAAATAGACTCCAGATCCTACAAAATAATGCCCTCAGATGCGCCCTCAACCTTCCGCGCAAGGCCCATATATCCACCGTCAGCAAAGGAGTCCACTGGCTCCCCATCCGGGACAGAATTAAATTAAGATTGCTTGTCATCATACATAAATGCCTCTCTGACCGCCCCACGCTACTTATCAGACAAATTCTCCAGACATAGCACCTCTAGACTTCAATTCTAAATTCAATCTGAAAACAGCAGGAGGATCTAGCTTCACTGTGCTAGCAGCAAAATGCTGGAACACACTCCCCTTGTCAATCAGATCTGAAGATTGCTTCTGGCCCTTCAGAGCCATGGTGAAATCCTGGCTCACTAATCAATGAAATGATACCCGCATGCTTACCTACAATGCATCATGCAACTTCTATTCTGCACTTTGTAACTTAGCCTATACCTGAATTGGACCACTCTGTAACCCGGTCCTTATGTTACCCATTGTATTTGCCATCATGCCCCACACTGTATTCACCTATGTGCTACTTACTGTATGCACCTTATGCTTCCATCACGTGCAACTTTTATGAAACTATGTTGTTCCCAAGTCTAATGCGCCCAGCTACCTGAGGGTTGGGTCGCGCTTTATAAATAAACAAACTAAACTAAACCAAGAAATGCAATACCTGGCACCCTGGCGCCCTACCTCACCTGTTACGCCTTTTCATATTGCTCGACCCCTGTTAAAAAATAAACAGTACCTTCCATGCTGCAACCCAGACCTATTACCCTTAGCTCCCCCACCTCTCCCTTTTGCAGCTCCCCGGAAGTGTGAGAGACACAATTCTTTAATGTATTCTAAGCGGCAGTCCTAGCCATAATGCAGAAAGCCTTGCTTCCTCGCATGAGACACCGCTCTGGGGAACAGACAGGCTTGGGTCTCTGCCAGGGAGCCATGCCACATCGACCTAGGAAGTGGATGCGGGCCTGCTCTGCTTCCCTCGGGCATAGAGGGCAGTGAGTAGGCACAGAGAATGCTGTATTTCTCGGCTCTGATGTCACGGCAGTGGGCTCGGAAGTCCATATTCCACGGTGGTGATGCCACGCTATCCCAATGCAGCATTTAGAAATGTCTTTCACACAGCACATTCATTTGCCCCCTTGATTCTTGGTTGGCGCGCGTGGTAAAGTCGTGGTTCGCAATATTTTTGTCATGTCTGTTCATGCACTAAATTGTAATTCAGTCCAAGATTATTAATATGGAAATAAAATCCTGACTGCACAATAGCACCATTACATTTGTGTTTCCCCAGATGCGCCTCTACACATGACCCATTTCCACCAGCTGCCCAAAATGGCGGACTTGTAAAACAGGCTACCCAGAGTACCAGGCTTGTAATTCTAGGCAACCCTGGTACAGTTGTATATGGTTTGAAGACCTGAAGCTGGAAGCGCATTAAAGCTGTAGACCTCGGCAGATGCAGGCGAAGTCTTCACATTTCGGCCTCGTTTCGTAGTGCCTGAAGCGTTATTGTTTTTTTCTCCCACCCAGGAGTGCCAAAGATTGCAGTGTTTGATGAATCGGATGATAGCCCGTTGCCTCCGGCCGTCCAGCGGGTGGAGATGGGGGCTGTTGTTTTTGCAGACGTCATGCTGGCTCCTCCCCCTGCCAAGTATCGATCCTTCTTGCTCTTTGATGAACCAGTGAAGGTAAGGGGACCATTTTGAAGCTAGTCCTGCAGGCATGATTCCAATGATTGCACTGTTGTGCATTTTGTTCTGGTTTCTTAATGCGTTGTGATTGTGCTGTGCTGCTCGAGTCTGTGCTTCCAAGCCACTCCATGTTTTGGTATTTTATGTCCTGCAATGCTTTGCCACGCTATGCTTGGTAGGTGCATATTGTGTCCTCTTGTGCAACGTGTTTACGAAATACCAATTCTAATGCATTATAGTCCAGATGAAGCCAGAACTGTGAACCCAGACATCCCGCAGCGCTGCAAGGCCCACTGCAGATGCACGCTTTGCAAATAACATATAACAGTAACATAGAGATGCCGTCATACAAATCACAAATACAGTGAACTAAGCAAGAGCATTCTTATGTCATGGCGTTATTAACATTTAATGGATCTGATGTCTTAATTATTTTTTTTAAACATGTATTACTGCAAATATTTATCTTTTAAAAGGAAATACATCCATCCACATTACATTGCTAAAACTCTCACAATGAAGGGAAAAACAAAAGAAACAAAAAATCTAACAGCCACCCACATCAACATCCAGCCACCCACTCCACTTCTCCATCCATCCGGGCTATCATCCAATTCATACGTCTAATGTGAACATATACATATATACAAATTTACCAAACCAGGCTTTCTTTAATAAAACGAACCCACGTTTTCATGTCCATGCATTCCAATGTTTAATTACATTCCAAAGAGTTTCTGACTGTTTGAGTGAAGTAGAGTTTTGAATGCTTAAACTTGGTTTACAACTTAATTCATCAAAAACAGAGGTCGCGCTGCTTTGACCGCATCACCTGCTTGGAAATATTGAAAGGCGTCCAGTCAACCTACACTATTTGTGCTTCAATCCAGCTTTGACAAAAGATAAAACATTTAGGGGTCTACTGGGTTTTAAGACCCAGATTGGTGCAGTGACAGAATTCCTTTTGATAGACTATGGCAACTCCACCGCAATGTCTCTTTCCTTCCCAAGGAGGCATATGCAATCCCACCGCAATGTCTCTTTCCTTCCCATGTCTCTTTCCTTCCCAAGGAGGCATATGCAATCCCACCGCAATGTCTCTTCCCTTCCCAAGGAGGCATATGCAATCCCACCGCAATGTCTCTTTCCTTCCCAAGGAGGCATATGCAATCCCACCGCAATGTCTCTTTCCTTCCCAAGGAGGCATATGCAATCCCACCGCAATGTCTCTTTCCTTCCCAAGGAGGCATATGCAATCCCACCGCAATGTCTCTTTCCTTCCCACGGAGGCATATGCAATCCCACCGCAATGTCTCTTTCCTTCCCACGGAGGCATATGCAATCCCACCGCAATGTCTCTTTCCTTCCCACGGAGGCATATGCAATCCCACCGCAATGTCTCTTTCCTTCCCACGGAGGCATATGCAATCCCACCGCAATGTCTCTTTCCTTCCCACGGAGGCATATGCAATCCCACCGCAATGTCTCTTTCCTTCCCAAGGAGGCATATGCAATCCCACCGCAATGTCTCTTTCCTTCCCAAGGAGGCATATGCAATCCCACCGCAATGTCTCTTTCCTTCCCAAGGAGGCATATGCAATCCCACCGCAATGTCTCTTTCCTTCCCAAGGAGGCATATGCAATCCCACCGCAATGTCTCTTTCCTTCCCAAGGAGGCATATGCAATCCCACCGCAATGTCTCTTTCCTTCCCACGGAGGTATATGCAATCCCACCGCAATGTCTCTTTCCTTCCCAAGGAGGCATATGCAATCCCACCGCAATGTCTCTTTCCTTCCCAAGGAGGCATATGCAATCCCACCGCAATGTCTCTTTCCTTCCCACGGAGGCATATGCAATCCCACCGCAATGTCTCTTTCCTTCCCACGGAGGCATATGCAATCCCACCGCAATGTCTCTTTCCTTCCCACGGAGGCATATGCAATCCCACCGCAATGTCTCTTTCCTTCCCACGGAGGCATATGCAATCCCACCGCAATGTCTCTTTCCTTCCCAAGGAGGCATATGCAATCCCACCGCAATGTTGTAGGAGCATAAATTCAAGATCAGACGGCCCGCATACCATCCATCTAGGCCTTCCGGTACACCAACTTTAGTACCTGCAACTGGTGCTCTTGGTCTTGTTTTAGGCTTTGGCAAAGCAGAACCAATCTCCGGCCCTCCGTTAAAGTCGACATTGGCTGCCAGTGTGCCGTATAATATATTTTAAGGTATTGTTTATTTTTTTAATGTATTTATGAGCTTGTCCCCCATTAGCTCATTAACTGATTAAAATGAAAGGTAGTTTTGAACAAGACGGCAGGAAGCCTCTGTTCGGAAAATCAGTTCCATACTTCAGATTTAAATCCTGATATGACTGGCACTTCTTGGTTATATCGCCTCATCTGTGTAAGGCCTTACCCAATGATTTTATTTAATTCCTTAGCTTTTGGGGAGTGAAAGTCGATGCTGGTTAAGCAACAATGGATACCACGAGGGGGTGACAACCCATGCTGGACTATGCAACGAGAGACCCCAAAAAGCAGTAAAGGCCCATGTCAGGTTAAGCAACAAGAGACCCCACAAGGGGATGCCAGCCCACGCTGGGCTAAGCAAGGAGTGGCCTTATGAGGGGGTGAAAGCTCGCATCAGGCTGCAGAACGAGAAACCCCACAATGGGGCGAGAAAGCCAATAAGAGAAAAAGGGCTGATGAGCCAGGAAGCCAAAGCATGCCTAAAATACAAATTATCCCAGACAGGGCTAAGACATTGGACCTCATTACACGGTAGGCGGTAAGGGTTTACCGGTACCGGTATTTTACCGGTACCGGTAAATCCTTACCGGCTTACTACGAGGTCCCTTTGCGGGTTGGGGAATTTAACGCCTGCTTTTTGCAGGCGTTAAAAACCAACCCGCAAAGGGACCAGTGGAGCTAATTACGGTACCGCAATTTGCGGTACCGTAATTAGCGCCTTCCCCATTCCTATAGAGCCCTATGGGGCAAACATGGGAATGGGGAAGGGCAATGGTGGAAGGGGGATTACCGCCCCGCCAACCTTGGAATGGGGCGGTAATTCCCCTTTCCACCAAGGCTGTGCCGGTATTTTACCGGCATGAACCATGGCGCTAATAGCGCCATGATTCTCCGCCTACCGTGTAATGAGGCCCATTGTCTCCAACGAGGAGCACAGACCCAGAGACATTGGACAATCTGTGTGATCTATCCAGCAGACCGAGCTTCAGTAAGAAACGAGAAAGACTGAAAGACATTTGAATTTGAATTTCTGCAACAGGCTTAGGACCTGAAGGAGAACACTGAACTCTTTGTGAGTGGTGGTCAGGAAACCAACCACCACCAGCCAAGCAATAGGGGGTAGTAACTCTTTCTAAGGCTGAATTTATGTAAACCTTTTTGTTATAGTGGTAGGGTCAGGGATTAGTTTAGCATAGGATTGGACAGAGGACAGAATTTTTGTGAGACATACTGACAACCACTTTTTAAAATTTTCTTCGAAAGGTAGGGACTGCATTTTACAACTAGGACATATGAGGTATTATTTTCTTGAATTAAACCACTGTGTTGGAAAACATGTACTCTTGTCTGTCTCCTATCACTGATTTACCACAAGGGAAACATCAGAACGACAGAAAAGCCAGCCTCCTGAAGTCACGCCAAACGGGGAACCAATCGAGAAGTATACGCTCAGCCCGCAGATTTTAATTATGCAGCAGAGCACATTTAGAAGAGAGACGATCAGAGAGACAGAACACCAGATGTGGCATTGCGTCTAGAGGTCTGCACTAGGTGAGTGTAGCATGGTTCGGCAGGCAAGAAACTGGAGCCGTGGGTGTGACTGCCCGAGCAACAGCGAGAACGTCTGTGGGCCGAGTCAGTGCCCGGAGGAGAAACTGCCCACTAGCTCTGGCATCAAGCAAGCGGGAAGCAGAAGGAGATGCCCACCACCATGCAGTCCAGTAGAGGAGTCATGTAAGCAGCTCCACAGCAAGACTACATAGCCCTCCCAGGGTGCACAGATCATCAGATACAGGTACACGTTGGCTTCCAAGGAACCGAAGGTGGGTGCTAAGGCTGGAGGAAGGAGCCGGAGAGTGGAGAGGAAGAAGGAGAATAAACCCAAAGTTGAGAGAAACTGGGAGAGTCCCAGAGTGAGGAGAAAGAGGGAAAAGAACCCAGAGTGGAGAAAGAGGAAATATACCCCAGAGAAGGGGATTGGGAAGGGGAAAAAGCCTCAGAGCACAGATAGACTGTGAACACTCCACAGTGGGGTGTAAGAAGGTGAAGAGTGCCAGAGTGGGGAGCGACTGAGTATACCCTAGAGTCAGAAGAGAGAAGAGAAGCCCCAGAGTGGGGAGAAAGACAGAAACACGCCCTGTTGTAGGGAAAGAACCGAGGCAAGGAGGAGCCTTCTGGTGGCTAAAAAGAGAGTGAAAGGACCCTGATTGGGAGGGGGAGCAAAACAGAGGAAAGTCTCCTACAAGGGAGAAAGACTGAGAAATTCAATTTGCAGGACAACCCAAGAGACTCAGCTGGAACCCCGGGACAGCACTCCAGCCATACAAGAATTCTGTTGTGTACTGTGAACATAGGAAAGTCCCTATCGTAAAGAGACACAAGGTTAGGGGTTTGAATGAGCAGCCACCCCCTTCCCTTGAGCAAGGCCCAAAAGTATGTCTTGGTTGTTTTATATTTTCTTTTTAGCCGTAGGAAGAGAAAGTAGATTAGAATAGGATTTCTGGACAGTGTACATCATTCATGTTTGGCAATCTTAACACACTGACAAGCATCCCTTTTTACCTTCTTTTGTAGAGAGCGGGGTTTAGTATCACAGAGTTAGGGAAAGATTAGATGTTTTCTTAATCAGAAGAGGAAATAATCTTTTTGAAAATCATGCCTGCTTCTCCGTCTTCTGATCTTGAGAGTCTGTGTGCATATATATGAGTAACAAGGGTTACTCATATATTTACACAGACTCTTATTTATTCACATATTTCATTAAAATGACAATCTTCATCTATGATTCTCTTAAAATATGGATTTTCTCCAAAGCATTGCAATTGAAAATGATGGAATACATTGTATATCAGTGAGAGATGACCCTTTTTTGCAGATTTCAAACATTGTCAACTGCTGTATTTGCTGTGCAAATAATACCTGAGCTGTACACTGCTGTCATTTTTATTCCTGAAATGAGGTCCGGACAGTGGGAAAATCAGCAGTTAAGAAGGCTGTAGAGGAGGAGCCAAGTACCCTGACTCCAACTGCCCCGCCTACATTACCTGAAAAGTATGAACCAAAGTATGTGACGTACACAGAACAGTTAAACCAACAAAGAGAAGAGCGTGGACTCTGTGCAGTACCCATAAGAGTACCTATACCTAAGAGAAAATGGGAGGTGAAGTACCCATTAAGGAAACCATAACTGCATACAAGACAATATGATGGCCATTTGAACGAGATTCCTGAAGAAACAGAGAAACTAAAAGGAGAAGATGAATGGTGATGTCATAAAAAATCGAACTGACACCCATATAAGAGATAAACAGACCAGAGGGTGCAGACGATTTATAAACCATCAAGAAAGTATCAAGGATAAGTGACATCTTGGGATCAAGGTGAAGAAACCTATGCCACAGATCTGATGAAAATACTTACTTTAAACGTGTACAGATGCAATGAAACGCAAGCAGCAAAGCAATCATGAAGCTAGCCACATGCTTTCGAAAAGCGCCTATATAGATATATATATATATATATATATATATGTATATATATATATATATATATATATAGATGCATATGGACAAGTAAAGGATGGATGTTTCCACTACGCATATAAGCAGTACTGAACAAAGCAAGAAGGCCTCATTTCAGAGTTGCAGTTAAGAAAAGCAATTGAATTAAACAGAATAAAAGCTCAGCTAAGGAGTTGACTGAGCCAAGAAAGCCAAGGTGTTTTGAAACTGGAATTGGCTGACATTGGATACAATTAACGTGAAAGAACAGAGGCTCCTGTTCAAAGATGTCAAGCAAAAACAAAATACGTCAGAGGACTATTGGAGAATTAAATCAAATACAAGAAAAGCTCGATTTCATGGTGTTTAGTCACATGGTAGAGGGAAGTTGGATGGGCAAGATGGTCACACCTACGCACAAAAGCCGGCTGGTGCCCACACTCCCTAAAAATTCTCAGAACACAGTACAGACTCAAGGACAAACTTCAAACACTAATTGACAATTGCCCATTGAGGTGATGATGGATGATATGCTAATTGGTGGGAAGCTGGTGCTAAGATGAGCTCACCTGCACCTGATTGTTCAGTCTGCTTGCTTCTAGATGTAGGTGGAAAAGTACTGACGGGGGTTAGGAGCTAACCAATTGTAGGGGACTGCGTAATTAAGGATCCTATAGTTTGTGTAGCCAATGGAACTTCGTAAATTTAGTGACGTTAATAATGGCCATTTTGAGGGGAAGGCTTAGTTGCCCCACCTGATAAGTATCTTATCACCTTACTCCACTACTAAATACAGATATAGAGCCTATACTTAGAAAACTTAGAAATACACTTAGATCCAATCACACTCTCCGTTAGGTTTTTGTAGTTTGACACGTAGGATGACGTTGGTAATGACGCAGGTCAAAACGTCAATGATGACCAATTGTGGGTATAAGAGCCCAGTTTTTTTATGAAGTAAGTAGAGTCAGAGGATCGAGTGATTGCTGATGTTCGTTGTACTCCCTGTTTTAGATACTTGGACATTAAAACAGAAAAACTTTGCCAAACTATTTGTGTCGTCTTGATTATTGATGTATGAATAAAATCTGCATCCCCATCCATCTCCAGGGTATTGCTACTCATGTTAAAGGGGTGTCTGAGAGAACACCCAGCTAACTTGGTAGCAGAGATAGGATGGTTTGATAATATAGCCATCGCCCGTCGACATAAGTAACTTTAGAGTCTCAGCAAAATCGCATGACCTTTGCCATTCGGCTGACAGGACGTGAAGCTCCCCGGGGCAAGACGAGTCTTAAGGAAAAGATTGTGAATAATATATGTGGCCGGTCAAGTTTGTCTGTTTGTTTTATGTGATTGAAAGGAGTGATGACATCCTAGTTGAAAGAAAACTTTTTATGAAATGGAGAAGTGTGAAGTTGAGACACGGAAGTTGATTGTTTTTAAATTTGTATTCTGATGGTTGTTTTTCAACAAGATTAAAGTAAAAAATCGTGTTTTGACGGGATTGGAGCTTGGGCTGATTGGTGCTTGCTCATATTGTATGTTGATTGAGACGTATTTAAAACATTTGTGATAGAAAATTAAGTAAGTGTTAGCAAAGAGAAAAGTGAAAGGTTAAAAATAGAAGAGGTTACTCCATTAGTGCATCTTTGCAAGCAGCTGCCGAAAAACGCGCACAAACTTAGACAGTACAGTGCAGAATGGGTTAAAGGAAACACGGATAAAATGTTTATGCCATGGCCCCTAGGCGAATCTTTATCGAAGGCAGTCTTGCAGCATATGACGACATATTTGCATGCAGCGTACACAGGAAAGAAGCTAGAATAGCGCCTAGCGAGTCTAGAGCTTTGGAAAATGTATCAACAAGAAAAGGAGGAGGAGCCGCCTTTAGATTGGATACTCAATGTATGCAAAGAGGGGGGTGAAGAGCCTTCTGCTCCGCCAACCCCATCTGAAACGAAAGACGAAGTTAAGAAAGACGATGGGTTATACCCATTACGGGAACTTAAAGCGGCGGCGGGATATAGTAATCCCTTATAAGTCACCTACGCAAAGTAGTGATGAGGGCCCAGAGGAAGATACAGAGAAAGATGTAACCTCCAAAGTCCCGAGAGACAAGGAGACGCGACAAGGAGAGAAGTAATCGAGCAAGCACATCTCTAGGTATAAGGTGAGAAATAAAGAGATGGAAAGGAGACAAGGATAAAACTGATGAGATAGCGCTATTACAGAACAAATGGATGGGAGGTCAGATTTTACTTAAACTCGATGGTAAAGACATCGAGGATCTAAGACAACGGAAGATCAAGATGGACAGGATAAAAAAGACAGGGAAAGAGAATAACGATTGAAAGATGAAGGAGCAAAAAGAAAAGATAGACAAAAATGAGAACAATTATATCAAGATGAGTAAGCAAAAGAACAGGAGAGGGCAGAAGAGCAAAGAAAACGTGACAGTAGACCAAGAATAGATGATGAACAGGAAAAGATCAAGGAGAAAAGAATACAGAGACGAAAGGGAGGAGGAGATACGAGGGGCATATGAACGCAGGGATATGAAAAAGAAAGAGGAAGACAGAGCAAGAGAGGAAGCAAGAAAGTGCAGAGAAGTTTATGACCACATGGAACGTAAAAGAAGACAGAGAGCACGCAAACTCGAATATTTGGGAAAGGGAAGTAAGAAATCTCGATCCATTGGTAGAATGGGAAGATATAGAGGAATTATTTCCTGAGTACGAGTCATTACCAGGCCCATCTAGAGCAAATCTAGAAGACAAGTTTGACTCAAGAAGTATTGGGGAAGCGATCAATAAAGTATACCATGACATGAGAGCTCAGAAATAAGCTCAGGGGAAAGGAAAAAATGATTGTCTTGAGAGTACTCAGTTGTATGACACGGAGGAAGCCTCATGTAGCACGAGACATAAGGAGCTGTCTTTAGACAGACTAACTCTGAATAGAAATGATGACGAGAGAAGTTACACGAGCTGGGCACAGGAAGTGTCCGACAAAGAAAGGGAAACCTTCCAGGGGGAAGAGAGAAGTAATGTATGTGGTCCAAAGGGATGTTCGCCTATGGATAAGGGAGTAAGATGGCCGGATTACCTATGTCTAAGGCATCAGAGCCACTGATACAGTCAGACCGACATAAGGGGCAACTGCACAGTCAGAGGGGGGAGTCCCCGCCTTATGTAAGCAGGTAAAGATCCTTGCCAGGAAGACGGCGATGTGGGAATATCACCCCGGCGGTGGATAGACAAATGATGAGAGATGAGAACGAGTTTGGCGCGTCACAGTTCCCTTTGCTAGAGAAAGGAGAAACAAGGCCACAGTATATACCCTGGCCTCAAATGGACAGGGATAATCTAAGGTGTAAACTCGCGATTTTGACTTCTGGTGCTGGGAAATGGATACATGAGCTAGAAAAGAGGATGGGAGGAAATACATTGGCTATAGGGGACATTAAAGGTCTTCTGATCGCCATACTTGGTGAGAGAGCTGACGATGTATGGACACGGGCAGGCTACACCGGTGTGACTACAGTCAACACCGTGCATGATGGAGCGCCGTTTAACAATTGCAGAGCAGCAGTTTGGAAAGCGCTTCGAGTACTAAATCCGGATATGTCCGATATGGGAGCTATAATGATGAAAAAAGGAGAAGATCCTTTGCTTTCCATTCAAATTTTCCAAGATGCCTGGGCGCTCGAAACTTGTGAATCTTGGGGGAAATCTATACCTGTGTTCTATCATATAATATGCCAAGAGCTGCCCAAGGAAGTGCAGAAGCAGCTAAAGAAATTAGTGGGTATAGAAGCTAAACCGTGGTCTGTAGTTCAGTTGACCATTGCACATTATTGCAGACTTCTGCAGGAAAAGAATTGAAAAAAATATGATACTCGAAAAGGCGAGGAGGCAAAATTGGTTCAGAAAAAACTGTCCAAATACGCCATTGAAGGGGCAATGTTAACTAGTAGAGACAGATCCAATTCACAACAGATAACGAACATGCCACAGGCGAATAACCAAAGGCTCCACAAGGAAGGGATTTCCGAAGAAGGAGTTGGCAAGGTAATCAAGGGAATTGACAGAATAATAGGGGAGGTTTTCAAAGCAATCAAGGTGGGTTTCAAAATATGCAAAATGGGAAGATGGGAAGGCCACTGCCTATATGTTGGACGTGTGGAATGACAGGACATTTTGCTCGTACATGTAGAAGTCAAGGCATAGTACAGAATTATCAGTTTTCAAGAGGGGGGATGTCCAATCCACCTGCGTACTCGCAGCAGAATGGAGATGGGTTTGCGCAAAATCAAACAGTAAAGCAGCAAGAGCTGAGAGTGCAGCAGGGCTTGCAACCACAGAAAATTACAGGTAACCCACCGCAGGGACAATCACAGCAGTCCCCTATGCAACTCCAACAGAACACAGTTACAGGACAGGTATCGAATCCTAGAGTAGGAAGCGTCACTGTTGATGGAGGAAATCCTTTTACAAATAATGGTACAAGGCTGTACATGGAACAGGACAGCTCACTGGGAGACCTGATGTGTTCCATACTATATGTGACACCAAACCCTCATGAGGAGCCAAGGGTGGCTATTAGTATAGGAGGCAAACATTTTTCGTTCTTAGTGGACACGGGTGCAACACGCTCATGTATATGAGAGGGCACATTTTCAATGTCTGGCAATGCCATGAATACTCAGGGATTCACAGCAGCTACAAGTTGCGTTCCTTTTACCGAAGAACTACCAGTCTTTATAGGAAAATGTGACATGAATGTGCCTCTACTTTATTAGAGGCAAACGCCTGTCAATATATTAGGATGAGATCTGATGACTAAGTTAAATATGATGATCTCATTCACTGATGAAGGCATAATATGCTCAACACCAGGAATGCATTATTTAAACGTGTGTGAAATAATTATGACATATGCAGGACGAATGGCTATGAGAGCAATCCCATTAGAGCCAGAGAAATTTTAAATATGGGGTGTGCATATTGTTGTCCTGGCTGCCAGGAATAGCAGGCAAAACAATGAGAACTCCTGATGAATCTTTGTTTAGACCAAGGATACTCATGTTTGAAGAAAAGGGACGAGTATTTCCCTTAATGATACAAGCAGCCGTAGTGCGAGAAGAAATAGCATTGCTTGATGGCTGTGATGATGAGGGCAGGCAATAGTGTGCAGTAATCGCCATTGGAGAAGGCTACAGATTGACTGACGTCAGTCAGTTTGAAGATCACCCATCTGATGACAAAGTAATATTTGAAATGAACATCACTTACTGGGTGAAAGCAATTAAAAGAGAAGTGCCTCAGAGAATGATGTTAGCACTGAAACGCCCTGAATATTTTGACGAAGACATGGCGAAAGTGACAGTCTCATTGTGGACTACTGGCCCCTATGACGTAGGCCTACTAAAGGGGGTCAGGGAAATGAAGATTAAATTGAAACCAGGAGCAATGTTACCTCGAGCACGGTAGTATCCGATGTCTTGAGAGGCAGATGAAGGAATTTTCAAGACAATTTCTGCCATGAGTGAGCAGGCTATCTTAGTGACGTCAGAGTCACCATGTAATACGTCAGTTTATCCTATCAAGAAATCTAGGGGGGGGTCTCTTGAAGACTAATCCAAGATTTGAGACCAATAAACCAAATTGTCGAGGCCGAGTCCCCTCTAGCCCCGAACCCATCTACAATTCTATGTAATATACCGGTTAATGCACGATATTTCACGGTGATTGACTTGAAAAATGCATTTTTCTCAATCCCATTGCACAAGGACTCACAAGATTTGACTGCGTTTACTTCAGACAAGTTTGCCTGAAAAGCACACGGCTGCCCCAGGGGTACTGCGAGTCCCGATTAATTTTCAATAGAGTCCTCCAGATGGACTTAAGCAATATTGCCTTAGAAAGAGTTGTGCTGCAATACTTCTCCAGCATGGGGTCTGGCATGGATTCACATGCTCATGAATATTCCCCGTCGTCCGGCTGGGAATCCTCGGTAAAGAAAAAATCAGTATCAGTTTCTTTTCTGATCTGTCTTTCTTAGTAGTAACCAATCACTGATCTCTGGGTCATACTGCCCCCAGCCAATGACTGCCCTCTCCCTAAGCCCCGCCTCTGGCTGCCATCCTCAGATTTTTACCACACGCTCAAGTGTTGGGAGTCCTCGTGTTTAGCTCTCGAGTTTTTTACTGCGTTTTCACGTTTTTTCAGGAGATTTTCTAATTTTTTCGGTTTAATCGAGCCTCAAGCTCCACTGTTTCTACTTCCGATAACGGGAACCCGTTTCGGAATTCTTCTACGCCCCTCAAGGGTGAAGTTTTCATCGAGTTTATACTTCTTGGAGGATTCCGGAAGATCTACGGCCTACCTCAACGGACATGGCCCAGGACAAGGGAAGCTCGACGCCCGGATCAAGCTGTTTAGATGCTGCCTTGGATGCGGATTACAGAACGTTTTCAAGGAGGACGAGCATTTGCAATGTCTCTACTGCCTCCATGAGGACAAGACGCACGTGGAGAAAGACTGTGCGTTCTGCAAGAACCTTTCGGAACGGACCAAACAAGATCGTCGTTCCCGCCTCGCCGCCTGGCTGGAGAAGGGCACAGCAGGTGAGAAGGCGAGGAAGAAGTCTGAGCGGGCTTCTAAGTCCTGTGAGGGCGCCCCAGCGACGGGGGCCAAACAGAAGGCCAAGCACCGCGAGTCCGCCGGCACCGGGAGCGCCGAAAGGTCGGGCTCTTCGGTTGCCAAGCAGGGCGCTACTTCCCCGGCACGTTCGACCACGAGCCAGCGCTCTGGTTCGGGGAAGAGGAAGTCCGAGAACCCGGGTAGGCCGCTGGAGCGGACCCGGTCGATCTCGAAGGGGGAGCGAGGCACTGACCCTCCCCCCAAGGCAAAGGCCCAAGACGCACCTAAGGTGGTGAGGGCTTTGATCCACCCGGCAAAGGCCTCTACCGAAGTCGCTGCAACCCTGGCGAAGCCGGCTGAGACTACGCCTGTGGAAACGCCCGCCGGGCCCAGAGTATCCCTGCCACCGCGGAGGGATTCCTCTTTCCAGCCCATCGCTAAGACCCCCGTGAAGCCCCCGGCTGAAAAAGAGGGGGGGGCGGTGGACATTACAGACTCGGAATCAGCCTCTGAGGAGGAACTGGTGGAAACTGAGAAGGGCCTCAATGAAAGGTCCATAGGCCTCAACGAGAGGTCCTTAGGCCTCAACGAGAGGTTCATAGGCCTCAACGAGAGGTTCGAGAAGGTTCGATCCCAGGGGGCGGCCCCTGCTGACGTGATCGAAGATAGCAACGACGACGACGAACAGGGCCCAGTGGAACGGCCATCCCGTCCGTCGCAGCCATTGCCCGAGCCCCAGGATAGCTCGGCGGCCTTTTTGTTGGCAATCCAATCCTTATGCACCGAGATAAGGACGAGATTACCACGGACCCCGACAGAGGATTCAGAACCAGGCCTGTCGGGAAGCCCTCCGAACAAGCGGAGGAGAGTCCACCCCGCTCCGCCCTTCGTGCCTGCGAGACCGGTGGACCCCTCATCCCCCTTGCCGGACCCTAGAGAGGATACGGCGACGGATACAGCGACGGGGACGGACGATGACGGCGGCGATGACACAGCAGACATACCGTCGTCACCTCCCACCCCTGCGGGCGTCTCCAGCAGACGAAATTGGCTCTTTCCACGCCATGATAACCAGGCCAGCTCTGCCCTGAAGAACAGAAAAAGGAGGGGTTTCTGTACCAATGACGAGAGGCCAAGAGTAAGACAGTCCTAGCGGTGCCTTTACTCGACGACATCTGGGAGGAGGGGATTGCTGTCCTCAAGAACTCTTCCACGACACCAGCCAAGAGGGACAGGTACGAGAAGAAGTACCGAGTCCCCAATGCCGCCCCCTTGTGCCTCAGGGACCAGCCCACACCGGACTCTGTCGTCTCGGCAACAGCTAAGAAGAAGGCAGCGGGTGCGGCGGCTTCAACTTCCATCTCACCGCCGGACAGCGAGGGCAAGAAGTTGGACTCTATGGGATGACGAGTCATCTCGTCGCCGGCGACGACGATTAAGGCGGCCAATGCCTTAGCGATCGTGGCCCGCTACGACAGGGAGCTCTGGTTCAAGATAGCTCCCCTGATAGACTTCCTGCCAGATGACAAAAGGGCGGAGGCCCTAGAAATTCTGCAGAAAGGCGAGGTGGCGTCGGATCATGCCATAACGGTGGCAACGGACATTGCCGATACCGTATTTCACCAACTGGGCAACGGAGTTTGCCTCCGATGACGAGGATGGCTCAAGGCGACAGACTTTCGCCAGGACGTCCAGACCAGGGTGTTGGACATGCCGTTCGACGGCAACAACCTTTTTGGTAAGGCGGTGGATGAGTCCCTACAGGCCATCAAGAGGGACTCGGAGACGGCCCGGGCTCTGGGGGTGCTTCAACAGCGGCGGCCCTTTCGGAGCTCCGGAGGCAGACAGGGTGCCTCCAAAGCATCCAGCGGTGGCCCCTCCACTTACCGCCAGGCGGCCCGCTCTTCTTCCCAGGAGGCCTACAGAGTTTGCGGCAAGCAAGGGGGATCCCGCCGTCGTCGCCAATGAGGCCAAGGCGGCAAGGCCGCCTCCAAGCAAGACTAACCCGGCCGTGTTGTCAGGCCCCCACCGAAGCACCCCGGTGGGAGGCCGGCTGACGAAGTTCGTCAGCGTGTGGGAGTCCATCTCCACCGACCGTTGGGTGTTGGACACCCTGGCCAACGGGCACTCGCTGGAATTCCAAAAAAAGTGCCCTCGCATTCCTCCCGTGGCCAGGAAGGAGAATCACGTCCCTCAACTACTGTTGGAGGTAAAGGCGATGCTCAAGAAAGGTGCCATCAAGCTCGTCCCCAGAAGGCTCCGGGGCTCCGGAGTGTACTCAAGGTACTTCCTCGTCAAGAAGAAGACAGGCGGTTGGCGCCCCATCCTGGACCTGCGTCGCTTACACAAGTACATCAAGGCGCAGAAATTCAGGAAGGTCACCCTCCAGCACGTGCTGGGGCAGCTGGAGGAAGGCGACTTCCTATCGTCTTTGGACCTGGAGGATGCTTACTTCCACGTCCCTATTCTAAGAAGGCACAGGAAGTTCCTCAGGTTCGTGGTTCAGGGACGCCACTACCAATTCAGAGCCCTACCGTTCGGATTAAAGTCGGCACCCAGGGTTTTCACCAAGTGCCTGGCACCAGTGGCGGCGCGGCTGCGTCTGCAGGGGATCCACGTTTACCCCTACCTGGACGACTGGCTAATCCGGGCAAGGACAAGGGAACTCACCGTCGAACACACGGCGAGGACCTTCCGGTTGCTCATGGAGCTGGGGTTCGCCATCAACTACCCCAAATCCCACCTGGTTCCGTCGCAGATAGCACTGTTTCTGGGAGCGAAGCTCGATACAGTGGGGCAATTGGCCTCCCCTTCAGAGGAGAGGACCAAGACCATCCTGGGCAAGGTGCGGCGCCTGCTAGCCACGGACGTGGCCAGGGTGAGGTCCATCAAGTCCCTCCTCGGGATGATGTCCTCATGCATCTACCTTGTACCCCTTTGCAGACTTCGGATGCGTCCGCTACAGGAGTTTCTCGACGCCCACTGGCTCCAAGCGAGGGGCTGTTTCGAAGACAGGATCCCTCTCGACGAGGAGTTCCGTCGGGTGATCTTATGGTGGGGCATCACGTGCTCACGACAGGCACGGAATTTCAAATCCCGGCGTTTCAGGAGACGGTGACAACGGACGCCTCTCTGGAGGGTTGGGGGGCCCACACCGGAGACCTCCACACAAGAGGCTTTTGGCTCCCGGAGGAGAGGTCTCTCCACATCAACATCCTGGAGCTCCGAGCAGTGTTCTAGGCTCTCAAGTCATTCCTTCCGTCCCTCAAGGGCAAAGTGGTGAGGATCTTCACCGACAACACCACCACGATGTTCTATATACGGAAGCAAGGAGGCACCAGATCCGCAGCCCTATCCAAGGGGGCCCAGGATCTGTGGCACTGGGCGGTCACCCAGGGGATGTCTCTGGTTCCCTTCCAGCTGGCAGGAATAAAAAACACCATTGCGGACTCGCTCAGCAGGGAGCTGCGCTCGTGCCACGAGTGGGAACTGCGCCAGGACCAAGTGGATCGACTCTTCCAATGATGGGGCAAACCCCAGATCGACCTGTTCGCGACAGCGACGAACTCCAAGTGCCAGAGGTTCGCCAGCAGGTTCCCTCAGCCGAGGAACATGGGCGATGCTTTCTTGTTCCCTTGGGACGGCCTGTTTCTATACGCGTTGCCTCTGTTGCTGTTGCTGCTCCGCCTCATCAACCAGCTCAAAAGTTCCAGGTGCAGGATGATCCTCATCGCACCGGCGTGGCCGAGGCAGATCTGGTTCCCGGACCTTCTGGACTTGTCAACGTCCCCACCAGTCAAGCTGCCGGCGGACGCGGATCTTCTCTCCAGAGAAGGAGGTGCCATTCTCCATCACGACCCACAGTCGCTGAACTTGCAGACCTGGCTCCTGCAGCACTAGAGTTTGGAGGGTACGATATCCCGGCTGATTGCAGAGAGGTTCTTGCAAAGGCCAGGGCGTCCCCGACTCTCAAGTGTTACGGTCATAGGTGGAAGGTGGAAGAGGTTCTCTGTCTGGTGCCGTGCACAGAAGATTAACCCTCTGCGGATTACGGCCCCTCAAGTGCTGCCATAACAACTGTCGCTGGCCAAAGCTGGACTTGCTCACGCCTCCATAAAAATACATCTGGCTGCCATCTCCCGATACACCAGGACTATGGGACGGGCGTCCTTGTGGTCTCATCGCCTGGTAAAGGAATTCATGAAGGGACTATTCCGATCTTTCCCGCCGGTGAAGGCCCCTGCCCCAGCGTGGGAACTTAATGTGGTGCTGACCAGGCTCATGGGAGCCCCATTCGAACCGATGCATTCGGCGCCTTTGAAGTTCCTGTCATGGAAGACAGTGTTCCTCGTGGCCATCACCTCTGCACGACGAGTGGGAGAGATTCAGGCCCTATCTTGCAAGCCTCCAAACTTGACTTTTCATGACACAAGGGTAGTGCTGAGGACACACCCCTCCTTCATGCCCAAGGTGCCGTCGGACTTCCACCTCAACGAGCCCTTGGTGTTACCAGTTTTCTTCCCGTCGCCTTCGATACCGGCCGAGAGGACTTTGCACTCACTGGATGTAGCTAGAGCGCTGAAGTTCTATGTGGTTCGCACAAAGAGTTTTCGGAAGACGTCACAACTGTTTGTGAACTTTGGGTCTGTGAATCAAGGGAAGGCTCTCTCGAAGACTTCCATTTCCAGATGGCTTTCCGGCTGCATCATGCATTGTCACCGGTTGGCAAACCGACCACTGCCCGGCCGTCCGAGAGCCCATTCGACCAGAGCGATCGCTGCTACCACGGCGTTCCTGTCTGGTGTGCCCCTGCTGGACATCTGCAGGGCTGCTATGTGGAGGTCAACGCACACCTTCACAAGTTTCTACTGCGTCGATCGGGACTCCAGGGAGGAGTCCAGGGTCGGCCAAGCAGTGCTGCGCAACCTGTTCGCTTAAGGTGAGCCTGGTGAGGAGGTAAGAGATGCTTAATGTTGAGTTGTTGTATTGCTTAATGTTGAGCCTGTTGTCACCTCCCGTGGTTGTGCATGTGTATACTGCTATGTATTCTTTTATTCATGAGAATGTGAATCCATTCCAGACCCCATGCTGGAGAAGGAACAAGTTACTTACCTGTAACTGTTGTTCTCCAGCATGGGTCTGGCATGGATTCACATGCGAACCCTCCCACTTACCCCTCTGCGGCTCTTCACTTGGTCATACTGCCCCTTGGCGTGCTACCAAATCTGAGGATGGCTGCCAGAGGTGGGGATTAGGGAGAGGGCAGTCATTGGCTGGGGGCAGTATGACCCAGAGATCAGTGATTGGTTACTACTAAGAAAGACAGATCAGAAACAAAACTGATACTGATTTTTTCTTTACCGAGGATTCCCAGCCTGACGATGGGGAATATTCATGAGCATGTGAATCCATGCCAGACCCATGCTGGAGAACAACAGTTACAGGTAAGTAACTTGTTCCGTAGATGATATTTTAGTTTGCAGCACCACAGAGGAAGAGTGCAGACACGATTCTGTTCAGCTGATGATTATACTTGCTGACAAAGGAAATAAGGTTGACAAGGAAAAGTTACAGTATTGTCAACAAGAAGTGCTGTACATAGGCCTATACATCTCAAATGAAGGAAAGAAAGTTACTCCTGAAAGAGCTGAGGCTATTTTAAAAACAGCTAAACCACACACGATAAAAAACATGCAGAGTTTTTTGGGACTATGTCAGAGCATGGATTTTTGACTACAGCTCATATATAAGGCCTCTCTTACAAGCCTTGAAGAAAGCACAGGCAACGCAAGAAAGAATCGTGTGGACTGAGGCAATGGAAGAAGGGCTTGATGAATGGAAAAAAGCCATTTGCACGGCTCCAGTTTTAGGGATCCCCAATTATACAGATGGTACTGTTATGACAGCAGTGCTTACGCAGAGAACCATGTTCAGGTACAAGCCCCTTGCATATTACAGTGGAATCTTAGACCCAGTGATGAGAGGTCCTTTTCCGTGCAAACAAAGTTTGGCAGCCGCCGCGTTCGACATAGAGAAGGCCACAAGCATAGTGATGGGATGCTCTATGACGTTATTTGTTGAAATTAAAAGGCACGTTGACTTTTCAAAGGGCTTCTGCCTATGAGGTAGTTATATCAAATCCAGCAATCAAAATAGTTTGATGTAAAATAGTGAATCCAGCTATGTTTATTGCTGAGCCAATCACGGAAGGAGAGCCCATACATGATTGCGCAAACTATGAAGAGTTCTATGATGAAATCCCTAGTGTAAAGGAGAATGCACTAGCAGGGGGAGAGATTGTGTTTATTGAAGGTGCTTCACCACAGGCGCTGCTGTGGTGAAGCACCTGGCAAATGGGGAGTTTCGAGTGCTCGTTAGTACTCGACATGTTGCGCTTTTTTGGTAAATTGTATAGTTTGTCAACAATTCACATCTGGGCATAGACTGTGCACAGTTAGGGGAGTCATTCCAAGACCTAATGTCCCTTTTCAGCACTTGCATATCGACTATGTCGACATGATATAAGTATGTAATGGATACAGATATTTAATTGTTGTGGTGTGTCCTTTCTCAAGATGGATAGAGGCAGGTCCATGCACACAGCCAGACTCCACTTGTGCGGCCAAATTTCTGGTACGAGAAGTATTTCTTAGATGGGGGAGTATTTGAAGTCATGAGGTCAGATAATGGTTCTCATTTTGTTAACACAATGTTTGAACAGATCAGCTTGTTGGTTGGTATAAAGCACAAGTTTTCTTGGGCTTATCATCTGCAAGGAAATGGGATCTGCGAGAGGCTCAACAACGGCTTGCTTAAGGAAAGGATAGCCAAGTTGAACTTACTCTGAAGAACGGGTGGTTCCATTGCCTACCACTGGCATTATATGCATTAAGGAACCAACCAGGTTCTGACCACCATCTTAAGCCTCACGAAATCGTGACAGGAAGGCGAATGCGAACACCCCTAATGCCTCCATCCCTAGTTAGAAGTGATGCTCAGCCGACAGCAGAAGTGCTAGGATTGGAACTGCATAACTATTTGAACTGTATGACTTATAATATTTCTGTCATTTCAGGATGCTTCAACAATCCAACCTCCGGAATTTCATCTTCCCCAACTTTACCCCGGAGATGCGGTCCTAGTGCGTAACCACACAAGGAAAAAGTGGGACGAGCCCCGTTTCAACCGCCCCTTTGTCGTTGAGGACATAACGTCGTCTGCTGTCAAATTGCAGGGTAGGTGCGCTTGGATCTTCTTGGGGGATGTAAGGTCTACTCTGGAGAAATTCCTCTGCCTACACCCCTCCATGAAGAAGCTGCAATCATCAGGGATGAACCACAGCGCGTGCAGACGCGATCTATGACGAGGAAGGAGGACGCATAACCTGACAAGTGGAAAGATTAAAGAAACTTGTAGTTGGACTGTGGCTTGGTTTTGGACACTCCCTTTTAAGCTATTCATAAAAGGGTAAAAGAAAAAATGTGAACACTCTGTGCATCTTAGTTGCAGGGTTAAGGGAAGATCTGCATTCCTACAGCCACAGTAGCTTATTAACTTTGGACTAAGGCATATTTAAAGCCTTGATAAGAAGAGGAGTATGCCAGACTCTGATTGTGGATACAGCAATTGGAAGAGGGTACAATACCCCGATTCATTCCACATTGAGTTTTTGTTTGGATCTACTTATGGTTTTACCCAGTGATGACCTTTCTAGGAACATACTCACGTATTTTGAGTTGGTGTTGCGTTCTTATCCTTCACTGGTGGGAAGAAATTGCTGCATTCCAGCTTTCATTCGAGATCCTGACAATGAGAAAATTATAAGAAGATTGCTCATAGTAATCGCCAAACAATTCTTGAAGTAGTCTGAGTACAGTGAAGAAAATACAAATGCCCTTATCAGCCGACGCAGCACAAAGACTAGTCAGTGTGGTGTTCTTTTGTCTAATTGAGGAATAAACGCATCTTGTTGGGATACACACTGATGTGGTAACCTTCCTGAGAGATCCAAGAAACAGTGCAAATTTGAATGTGATCTTGGAGGGAATGTAACAATTAGGTACTCACGAATGTCCGGAAACAGCAGAGGTGTAGAATTGGCTCTGAAGTAAATAGGTAATTCCCCCAAAGTGTTCAGAGGCCAGAAAACTGGACTCAGTGCATCCCGGGGGCAGCACCCTTGGGAAACCCTTGTGGGGAAGAAAACCCAATTCTGTCTCGTAGAGGATGGTGTCTCCAAAGTAGTTGTGGGAGAATGGTAAGTACTGCAGGCTGAGGAAGGAACGGTTCCTGGAATCCGCTCGGTGAGAAGGAGTCGAGCAGCGACGTGGATGGAAGCCCGAGTACAGCAGGCTGTGGAAGGAACGGTTCAGGAATCCGCTCGGAGAGGAGGAGTCGAGCAGCAACGAGGAAGGAAGCCCGGTTGTGCTCAATGCTGTAGATAAAGAGTAAAGGTAAGGAAAGAAACAAGGTAAGAAGTAGCGAAGAAAAGAAACCGCACACGAGTGCACGGGGCAGGAAAGCAAGATGAGTAACAGGGAAATAAGGAAGGTAAGGAAAAGGTAGAATAAGTCGAGGCGGAACTCAGATAGAGTGCGCAGGGTGCAGAATAGAGGAGAAGAGGCTTAGAAAAGTCTCAATGGTTGTACAGCAGAATGCTAGAAAAGGCACCAGCGCAAACAGCGAGGTGAAGCGACAGAAGCGACGCGTCTTGCCCAACCATAGAGAGGAAGATATAGAATGGGCAGACGCGGTCGCCATGTTGGAAAAAACTAGAACGGTAATCGTCTTGTGGCAATAGCGCTGATAAGCCGCCATCTTGAGTTCCATTGCTGGTATCTTGAATGACTCATTCTCCATTTCCGCCAAGCGTGTCGAGCTGAATTCCTGACAGTATGCCCTCCCCGTGGGGTGATTGGTCCAGGTTTCCAGGGGTGAGAGCGATGGAATTTGTTTACCAGTCTTGAGGCATGAACTGATGAAGCGTTTTCCCAAGTCCTGTCTGATGGATTGTAGCCTTTCCAACCGATCAGGTATTGCAGTTTACCGTGATAGTATCTGGAGTCGCATATTGCTGCTACTTCATACTAAGGACCCTCTTGAGTATCTACTGGAGGGGGAGTATGATTGAAGCCCCTATTGAACCTATCCGGTATCTGTGTCTTGAGTTGAGAGACATGAAAAACATTATGAATCCGGTACCAGGATGGCGGGAGACGGATTTTATATGCTACCTTCCCGATGGCCTCAATAATGGGAAATGGTCCAAAATACTTGGGGGATAGTTTCGATGGTACCAAATGTTTAGGAAGGTATTTAGAGGAGAGCCATACTAGATCCTTAGTTTTGTAGGTTGGTTCCTGTGAGCGTTTCTTGTCAGCTTGTTGTTTTACCCGGTCTCTGGTTTCAGAAAGGGTAGCAAGGGCTGTAGCATGTCCTTTCTGGATGTCAGAGACTAATTCATCTACCGCTGGGATTTTGGTGGATCGAGGATTTACGGTAGGGAAACTGGATGGATGGAATCCATATGTGCATAAAAAAGGTGTCATTTTGATGGCTGTGTGAAAGGAATTATTATATGCGAATTCAGCATATGGTAGAAGAAGGCTCCAGTTGTCTTGAGCAGCTGACACAAGCAGCTGATTTAATCTCTCTGTTTGCCCATTGGATTGTGGGTGATACCCAGAGGTGAGGTTTCTTTGTATACCTAAGGTTTTGCATAGTATTTTCCAGAAGGAGGAAACATATTGAGAACCTCTGTCAGATATGATGTATTTTGGAAGTCCATGGAGACGGAAGATAGTTTGTAAAAAACAGGATGCCATCTGAGCTGCTGAAGGTAATCGGCTCATGGGAATGAAATGTGCTAGTTTGGTCAAAGTATCTATAGTCACCATGATGGTTGTATTGTTTAAAGAAGGTGGTAAATCTACAATAAAATCTGTAGATATGCACTCCCATGGTTGAGTGGGAAGCCTAGGTTGTACCAACCGCCCTGTAGGCAGATGTCTAGGAACCTTAGATTGTTGGCAGATGGAGCAAGAGGAAACATAATCCTTGACGTCTTGTGTTACTCCAGGCCACCAAAAGTGTCTATTGATGAGTTCCAGGGTGGTTTTGATTCCTCTATGTCCTGCGACTTTATGGTCATGACACATATGTAATACTCTCTTTCTTGGTATACCTTCAGGTATGTATAGTTGGTTACGCGAAAGTAAAGTCCGTCTTCCATTCTCAGTTCATGATCACTGATTTCTTTCTGATTCAGTTCTTGGCATTGTTTTCATATAGTTTGAAAATAAGAGGATACATAGTATAGAAAAGTGGCGTGTGACCACATCTTTTCCGGGAGGCATGATAAAGTATTATGTGAACTTCTGGAAAGAGCATCAGCGATTTGATTATTGGTTCCCGGTATGTAAGTAAGGACGAAGTCATAGGATGAAAAGAAATATGCCCACCGAGCTTGTCGACTGTTTTGGCACTCCATGTTTTGTAACACTCTCAAGTTCCTGTGATCTGTACGAATTTGAACAGGATGTTGAGCCCCTAAAAGGAGGTGTCTCCATTCCTGGCAACTTCTCTTTATAGCTAAGAGTTCTTTTTCAAGTACGGTGTATTTGCGTACTGATTCTGTCAGGGATTTTGACATGTAGGCAATCGGATGTTCGATCCCTTCTTTCGAAACTTGCTTGAGTACTCCTCCTATGGCTGAGTCCGAAGCATCGGTTTCCAATAGAAAGGGTTTTGTCTGATCTGGTAACCGTAGAATCGGTGCTGTAGAGAAGGCTATTTTGAGACCTTCAAAGGCTTTCTGAGCGATTGAAATTCCACTCAAAAGATTTTCCTTTTTGAAGAAGAAGAGTGAAGGGTTTGATGATTCTAGAAAAATGTGGAATAAACTTTCGGTAGAAGTTAGTGAATCCTAAGAACCGCTGTACTTCCTTTACATTCTGAGGAGGTTTCCATTTGTAGATAGCTTCTACCTTCCTTGGATCCATGGCAGCTCCTTCTGCAGATAAAATGAAACCCAAATAGGGGATACTGGGTAGATGGAATGAACATTTTTCAATTTTGGCAAACAATCGATTTTGATGAAGCCGTTCTAGAACTTCAGAGACATGGATGATATGTTCTTGTAGATTGTTAGAAAAAATGAGGATGTCATCCAAGTATACGATTAGGGTATGAAGGAGTAAATCCGCAAATATGTGATCTACAAAACGTTGAAAGACTGAAGGGGCATTTGCTAGCCCAAAAGGCATCACCCGATACTCGTAATGTCCGAAAGGCGTGCGGAAAGCTGTTTTCCATTCATCTCCTTTTTTAATTCTGATCAGATGATATGCCCCTCTAAGGTCGAGTTTTGTAAAGATAGTTGCGCCTCGGACAGCTTCCAGAATATCCTGGATAAGGGGCAGTGGGTATAGATCTTTGTATGTAACTTTGTTTAGGCCTCTATAATCGATGCAAGGACGGAGCTCTTTACAATCTTTTTTTGGGGATAAAGAAAAGTGAAGCACCTGCAGAACTTTTAGACTTTGTGATGAGACCATGACGCAAGTTGGTTTGTAGGTATTCCTTTAAGGCAACCTTCTCGGGAATAGAAAGTGTGTACATGCGACCAAATGTTACTTGCGCATCTGGTAGTAATTCGATAGAACAATCGTCCTTTCTGTGGGGTGGTAATTCCTTGTATTCATCATTTGAGAAAACGGAGCTGTACTTGTGGTAACATTCCGGCAGTAGATTCAGGTTGGATATGGTAGATAATACCGGGTTTTTGTCCAGGGATGTAGTTGTAGTATAAAAGCCCACCACTCCTTTGGGTAGGCAAGAATGCAAGCAGTGTTCGGAACCCAAAAACAATGTTCCTGCAGCCCAATTGATGAATGGGTTATGTTTAACAAGCCATGGGAGACCTAGTATAAGTGGATAATGGGCGGCCTTTATCAAATCGAATGATAACTCTTCTTCATGTGTAGAAATCTTCATGGTGAGGAAAGTTGTGTTTTCTTTAATGGGTCCTGATGATAAAGGGTTTCCATCTAATCCTTCCACTGGCAGACTCAGGATTTTAGCCACCCGGGGTATGTTGTTTCTAAATGCCCATTCAGAATCCATAAACAATCCTGCTGCACCACAATCTACTAAGGCGGGTATTTGTTGGATGTGCTTGTCTAGGAATTGTAGAGACACATTGATTACCACCATCTTATGGCGAGTTGAGGTTGTTTCCTGGGAACTTTGTACCAAAGACCCACTCATGGTTCCCTTCATGGGTGGGAGTTGTCGTTTCCCTGACGTCTAGGAGTAGTCAGGTGGCAGTCTTTTAGAACATGTTTATCGGAACCACAATACATGCATAATCCTAATGTTGTTCTTCTTTGTCTTTCTTCCGGTGTTAACGGTCCACGAGGTATACCCAATTGCATAGGTTCCCCGAATTCTTGGTTCTTACTGGTCCTAGGAATATCCGACTTGTAAGGTACTAGCGGTGGACGTGATTTCCCCTTCTTTCTTTCTAAATTTCTTTCTTGTATGCGGTAATACAACTGGAGTACTAATGTAACCATTTCCGCAAAATTATGAGGTCTAGGAACTCTAGAGACTTCATCTCTAAATTCTTCACATAGATTCCGGCGGAATATGGTCAGGAGGGCATCATCAGCCCATGCCGTCTCATTGGCTAATTGTTTAAACTGTGTGATGAAAGTTAGGATATCAGTGTTCCCTTGCTTCAGATCCAATAGATTTTCTTGTGCTGACACCACTAATTCTTTTCTCCCAAACATGGCTTGCAGACTGTTGGTAAATCCTGCATAGGAATCCATTAGCTGATTGCTGGTGGTGACTAGTGGTGTAGCCCAGGCCAGGGCGCTGCTGGCAAGATTAGATATCAAAAAACTTACTTTAGCTCTATCGTTTGGAAAAAAACGAGGCTTTCAAAGTGATTTTCACCAAACAAGAGTCCAAGAATTCTTTTAGTTTTTTAGGGTTGCCATCGTATTTTCCCATGGGTAATGATCCTGGGATCTCTGACCTGTTTGCAACCATTTGTCTCAACGTAGCATTTTCGTTTCTTAACGTCTGTACTTCAGTATTGAGACTCTGCATGGCTGCCATTACTTGTTGCATCTGCTGTTCCATTTTTTGTTTCCTTTTTGGGCGTCGCTTTCTGTAACAATTAGGTACTCACGAATGTCCGGAAACAGCAGAGGTGTAGAATTGGATCTGAAGTAAATAGGTAATTCCCCCAAAGTGTTCAGAGGCCAGAAAACTGGAATCAGTGCACCCCGTGGGCAGCACCCTTGGGAAACCCTCGTGGGGAAGAAAACCCAATTCTGTCTCGTAGAGGATGGTGTCTCCAAAGTAGTTGTGGGAGAATGGTAAGTACTGCAGGCTGAGGAAGGAACGGTTCCAAGAATCCGCTCGGTGAGAAGGAGTCGAGCAGCGACGTGGATGGAAGCCCGAGTACAGCAGGCTGTGGAAGGAACGGTTCAGGAATCCGCTCGGAGAGGAGGAGCCGAGCAGCAACGAGGAAGGAAGCCCAGTTGTGCTCAATGCTGTAGATAAAGAGTAAAGGTAAGGAAAGAAACGAGGTAAGAAGTAGCGAAGAAAAGAAACCGCACACGAGTGCACGGGGCAGGAAAGCAAGATGAGTAGCAGGGAAATAAGGAAGGTAAGGAAAAGTTAGAATAAGTCGAGGCGGAACTCAGATAGAGTGCGCAGGGCGCAGAATAGAGGAGAAGAGGCTTAGAGAAGTCTCAATGGTTGTACAGCAGAATGCTAGAAAAGGCACCAGCGCAAACAGCGAGGTTAAGCGAACAGAAGCGTCGCGTCTTGCCCAACCATAGAGAGGAAGATATAGAATGGACAGAAGGGGTCGCCATGTTGGAAAAAACTAGAACGGTAATCGTCTTGTGGCAATAGCGCTGATAAGCCGCCATCTTGAGTTCCATTGCTGGTATCTTGAATGACTAATTCTCCATTTCCGCCAAGCGTGTCGAGCTGAATTCCTGACAGAGAATTATAATCCAAGTGAGCATCTATTCTGAAAGAAATCACAGAGAGGTGTAGAAACTTTTCTCTGAGGGACAGATCGAGGGTGTGTATAAAGGACAACAGTTGTTAAGGCTGACAGGGAAGCAACATGTCGTCTGGACTGAAGCAGATTCGAGGCATTGATTGGGAGCTGATCTATGAAGCAGAGTTCGTATAGACTTGCAGAGGTAAGTTTTCTTCACAATAAAAGGACATTTATATCTCAATAGGTGAAAAAACTGGTTCCAGACATACAGATAGTCATTATTCTTAGCATCCAGTTAGCAGACGGTTGATCAAAGAGGAGTTACTGGATCAAGACAGCAGCACCCAGAAGCAATCTACAATGCAGAACCATTAAAATAAGTTTTTCCTTCCTTAGCATCAAATGGTCGAGATGGGGAATTTTAACAGCAACGTTGTGTTGCCCCACGAGAACAGACGGGCAGATTGTCCAAGAAGTAGATGTCTTAAGATAACTTACCAATGCATAATATACACCTGCATTGTGTTTATACTCATATTTCTTTCACTGACTGTGAGAACTGCATTTTAGATAGGTGCAAATGAGGCTAAGACTCATGTGTTTCTTCCTGAGCATAAGGAAGATGTACGTGTGGAAACAATGGCATGATACCTGAGCTTGAAAGGGATGTTGTTAGTAATCAGTCATACACAACACTTGTTTCAGTGAATGCTTTTAAACGCCAGAGACAGGGTCGGCAGATCAGGCAAAGTAAGTGGTTAATAGAGGTTGGGCCTGCCCAATTAATTCATGCCAATACACCTGGTCCAGTGACAAGTGACCCAAGAACAAGTCCCAAAGGAAAATCCTAGATGAAGATTATGAGAGACATTTTTATACCTAGAGGATTTGCTGAGATAATAAAACTTGCTGAGAGGAAGAAACCTGCTGAACTTTCTTCTACATAAGAAACACGGATGGACGTTCCTGTAATTAAGCCAACCAGAAGTTGCTATGTTGATACATTTAGAGACATAGTCATAGAAAACTACATGAAGAGTTTGAGAACCAAAAGAAGCACCCAAGAAGATAATTATGAACTAACTGAGTATCTGGACAGCACAGCACACTTGGGAAATAACATATGCTACCAACACATGAAAGAAGTTGGAAGAAGGACGTCAAATGAAGAATGCTTTGTATGTGCACTCTTGCCATGCAGCATGGGGAAGTCTAAGATCTTAATAGCTATTTAAATAGATGTCCTAAATGCACACCTCATAGAGCACCTAGCTTTCTATAGTACAAGAGACCAGTTTTTGGGTCGAACTGCCTCTCTCAAATGGGCAACTGAATGGACAGATCCAGATGAAGATGATTATATCCAAGATATAAAGACAAGAAACAACGCCAAGACTAAGAATCTTGTTATCAGATACAAGAAACTGGGAGTAAAAGGAACTGGAATAAGAAGAGAATTAAATAAAAAACTGAAAGTTCCAGGAAAATCTGTAGAAGACATTCGTAGATGGAAAAACAGAGGCCAAATGCAGATTTGGGGAACAGTTCTATCACCAGATGGCTGGGAGGAAGGAGTAGTGATCTGCAGATACTGGGTAATAATGGGTCACTACCAACCAACAATCGAGAATGCACAAATGTTGTGTAAACCATTATGGCCAAAACTTGCTAAATTACTGCCATGGGTCGAAGACAGAGGAGGACCCCTGCAGATAGTACCATTGGAGAGTTCTAAACTAACTGTGCTTCAGGAACAATGGTACAAGAAAAATGGGGGAGAATCAGAACTGTGGGCGAATCTTCGATGCACCAGGAATGAATATCGGGACAGCAGTAATCATGGATCATTATTGGGTTGTGGATCTAAGGCCTACATCAGACTGCCTAAAGATTGGGGAGGAATCTGCACATTAGTAAATGTCTATGTCCCTGCGTTGGTGATTCCTAAAGGTGACCTGAACATTCATAGTTTCCCGAAAGCAGATGCTCACCTGAGGAAGAAGAGATCTGTGGAGCTGATAAAAAGGATGAAGAGAGAGAACTACTTTTCAGCCAAATCAATAGAAGCTTTTGACTCTATCCCATATGAACATAGACTGTTCAGTCAGACTTCTTCAGTTTTCATGTTGATCTTCATGCCAAGGATCCAGGTTGGTGCAAATACCAAGTGGCTTCAGATCACCAGATGGGAATTGCTGCAGACAATTAACACTACCATAAAAGGATTCAATGCAATCAGAGAAGAACTGAGAGCCGTAAGAGTGATGACTCTCCAGAACAGATACGTCCTGGTTATGATCACAGCTATGGACGGAGGTGTTTGTGCAAAAAATATGAGGATCATTTTGCACGTTCATACCTTCTCACAATGACGAGAATGGTACCTTGACAGAGGCCATAGATATGCTAATGAAACTCCATGGCCAGATGACAGACGAAGTAGAAGACATTGCTGGTGACAGCTGGTTTGGAAATCTTTTCTCTTGGATTCCACAATGTATGGCAGACATGTTCAAATTTCTTGGAGCCCTGTTATTGTTAGTGATGCTTGGATTCTGTGTGATCAAGATAATAATCTCACAGTGCAAGAAAACAGAAAAGAAAGCCATAGGGATGAAAATCATGATTGATGTTGAACCAGGATGGAAGCCTAAAGATCTGACTGATGAAGAAATCAGAGACTTTGTGAAGGCTAGTATCCATGCACCTGAGGGAACAAAGTTCCTGTATCCAAAGGACCATAAGAAGTATGTGGGACGATGGATCTATTGCAGTCCAAGTGGACAGTGCATGCTCATGACATGGAACAAGGATGAGCATGTGAAATCAGCTGGATGCCTGAAGGGGGTCATAAAAATATGGACCCCTAAGACGCATCTCTCCAGACCTGGATGTCTAGATGTAAAAGATGATGTGAGAGTGGTCGATAAATCGCCCAGAGGGGGGAGTGTAGAGGAGGAGCCAAGTACCCCACTCCAACGGCCCACCTACATTACCTAAAAAGTATGAACCAAAGTATGTGACGTACACAGAATAGTTAAACCAACAAAGAGAAGACCGTGGACTCTGTGCAGTACCCATAAGAGTACCTATACCTAAGAGAATATGGGAGGTGAAGTACCCATTAAGGAAACCATACCTGCATACAAGACAATATGATGGACATTTGAACGAGATTCTTGAAGAAACAGAGAAACTAAAAGGCAAAGATGAATGTTGACATCATACAAAATCGAATTGACACCCATAGAAGAGATAAACAGACCAGAGGATGCAGACGATTTATAAACCATCAAGAAAGTATCAAGGATAAGTGACATCTTGGGATCAAGGTGAAGAAAGGTGAAGAAACCTATGCCACAGATCTGATGAACTTAGTTTAAACGTGTACAGATGCAATGAAACGCAAGGAGCAAAGCAATCATGAAGCTAGCCACGTGCTTTTGAATAGTCAGACCGTGGCAAGTGCCAATATACCAGTAAGAAAAATAGGGACCATGATGATCCCCGCCTTATTGTCACATTCAACAATGCGTCATATGATGTCCGGAAGATTATTATGAGGCACTGGCGCATCCTCATGCTTGTCAATGATCTTGGTCTAGTACTGCCTAAATGCCCTATATTGACCTACAAACAAGCACTGTCATTAAAGGACAGACTGGTCTCGAGTTATCTATCCCCTGTTCAAAAAAATTCTACTATGACCAATTGGCTACCAGGTTTACCTAAAGGTTTTACTAAGTGCCAAAAATGTAAGGCTTGTCCACATGCTACTGCCTGCAAATCATTTATACATCCTATTACAGGCACTGAATTTAGGATCAAACATTTTATCAATTGTGACACTCCATTTGTAGTGTATGTCCTTGCATGTCCCTGCCGGAAATGGTACGTAGGGTCCACCACATGTATATTGAAGCTCCTAATTCTGCAGCACCTTAGAGCTATCAAGAACTTTGACCCTACGTACCCGATGGCCAAACATTTCAGGCAGGAGCATGATAGTGACTTACATTTACTTACGTTTTTTGCTGTGGCCCATGTTCTTTCTCACCTTAGAGGAGGTGACCGAACCTTGAAACTGAGGCAATTGGAAACCAGGTTCATTTTAGATTTTGGTACCAAATACCCCAGTGGTCACAACGTGGATGAGGCGCTACATACTCTTATGGGAATTTGACAGCTTTGTCCCTCTTGCTTCATCTCTTCTTCTTCTTGTATGTTTGATTTTTGATTCTGACTACCTAATACTGTTTCTCTCAGGTATCAATTTGGTACACTGTCCTGGCCTGGTAATGCCCTATGTATTTGAATCTTATTATCTGTGTTATTTAACCTGATATATTTTCTTTTCAGTTCCATGGCTGCCTTGCCTTTCTGATGTATTTGGGGAACGCGACTTTATGATTGACATGACATGTTTATTTTGAATCTGTCTTCTTTACTTTTCTGTAGATATTGTTTTCCTCTTCCTATTTTTGCCCTCTCTCCGTCTTTGTTATTCTATAAGGTTCACTACTGCCTAGATTTTCTTTCTTCATACATTTGCACTTCAGCGTGCGGGCATTCACCCAAAAAAATCTTTTTTTAGACCTTAGGGTGTATATTGCTTCGATTTGCACTCTAGCCCACTGCCATATGTATTTTAATATGGAATTTTATGATAGGAAGACATCGGTGTACATATGCAATTGCACTTTGACTACCAACCTTTCTGATTGTATATTGCTGCTATGTCAATATGTTTGCACAGAAATGTACTTGCACTTTATGCTGTAGCTATGGGTTGCCTTATGTTTGAGATCCCTCATTATTGCATTTGCACTTTAGGGTCCTTTTTTGAAACATGTTTTAATTTTATGGTTGCATTTTTGACAGTGATGTATTTATCTCTAAGTGTCAACATCGGCTCTATACTCATAATGCAACTCTATATGTGGATTTGCACTTCTAATCCATAACTTTTTATCATGGGATTTTATTTTTTCCATTGTACTTACCTTTTACCTTGTGAAATGTTAAACATGTTTCCTGAATTGTTTTATTGTGCAATTTGCTAAACCGCTATACCTAATTCATTATACTATTGGTATATATGGGGTTTTACTCCAGTCCAATATGGCCGCCCTGGTTTTACAGCATAGCGGCTGACCTGTGGAGATGGGCAAAATAGGAGAGGGATTATACTGCAATATGTATGGTGATTCTTTTCTCTGATCCCCTAACGTGATCAAGCTCTCAGGGAAGTGCGAAACTCGTCATTCAGGAACCCCCTTGGCATCCTGCTTTGTTTGCTGTGTGTGTTTTGCCTCATTTTTTTTACCACCATTAAACTTGTTTCTTGACTTAGATCCGAGTTTGCCATCTTTGGGATTGGCAGTACCTCATGTGTGGAGCGTGGTTTTTTCCTCTGCTGTGTCCCACATCAGCAGTACTGAACAAAGCAAGAAGGCCTCATTTCAGTGTCGCAGTTAAGAAAAGCAATTGAATTAAACAGAATAAAAGGTCAACTAAGGAGTTCACTGAGCCAAGAAAGCCAAGGTCTTATCAAACTGGAATTGGCTGACATTGGATACAATTAACATGAAAGAACAAAGGCTCCTGTTCAGAGAGGTCAAGCAAAAACAAAAGACGTCAGAGGACTTTTGGAGAATAAAATCAAATACACGAAAAGCTCGATTGCATGGTGTCCAGTCACGTGATAGAGGGAAGTTGGATGGGCAAGATGGTCACACCCACGCACAAAGGCCGGCTGGTGCACACACTCCCTAAAAATTCTCAGAACACACTACAGACTCAAGGCCAAACTTCAAACACTAAATGACTCTGGACCATTGAGGTGAGGATGGATGATATGCTAATTGGTGGGAAGCTGGCGCTAAGACGAGCTCACCCGCACCTGGTTGTTCATTCTGCTTGCTTCTAGACGTAGGTGGAAAAGTACTGACTGGGGTTAGGAGTTAACCAGTTGTAGGGGACTGCGTAATTAAGGGTCCTATAGTTTGTGTAGCCAATGGAACGTCGAACATTTAGTGACGTTCATAGTGGCCATTTTGAGGGGAGGGCTCAGTTGCCCAACCTGATAAGTATTCTATCATCTTCCTCCACTGCTCTATACAGATATAGAGTCTATACTTAGAAATACACTTAAATCCAATCACACCCTCTGTTAGGTTTTTGTAGTTTGCCACGTAGGATGGGTGTCCAGTCAACTCGTCGAAAAAAAACTGGTCGACTGCAATTTGGTCGACGCAATTTGGTCGAAAACCATTTCGTCGAAATTTTTTTTTTATTTATATATTTATTTTTTGGGTTTTCGTTTTGTTAAAAAATGGGTTTTTAGAGAAAAAAAGGGGGTTGGGGGGGGGACCCCCCCAAAAAAAAAAGGGTTAAAATAGAAAAAAAAAAAAATTCGACGAAATGGTTTTCGACCAATTTGATTCGACCATTTGTCTGGTCGACCAATTTTTTTCGACGAATTGACTGGCAACCCGTAGGATGACGTTGGTAATGACGCAGGTCAAAACATCACAAAACATCAATGATGACCAATTGTGGGTATAAGAGCCCAGTTTATTTTATGAAGTAAGTATAGTCAGAGGATCGAGCGATTGCTGATGTTTGTTGTACTCTCTGTTTTAGATACTTGACATTAAAACAGACAAACTTTGCCAAACTACTTGTGTCGCCTTGATTATTGATGTATGAATAAAATCTGCATCCCCATCCATCTACAGGGTTTTGCTACTCATCTTAAAAGGCTGTCTGAGAGAACACCCAGCTCAAGGCTTTTTAATTTTAGAAAATGTCTGGGTAGTGTGAGGGGTCAGTAATGTGAGGTGGACAACTGCTTGTAGTTTTCCCAGTATGTGACATTTCATTTTAAGCCGAAAATGCTAAGAAAACCTAACTAAGCTTACTCTACCAAGGACTTCCCTACCTAGTCTAGGATCTAAGGGGAAATCTAGCATATACACAATTGGCCCTCATACTAAACAACAAAAGAGTTAAAACAAAGCATAAGCAACATAAATGAAAGATTACCAAATAACTAGTATCTTGGATGACTTCTACTTGTCCTGGGTAGATCTCGTTCCCAAGGAATGTCCAAAGTCAATTTCTCCCAAAGAAAAGTAAAGTCTTAAATCAGTTCTTGAAAAGTTCCAAAGAAACAAGAGTTCACTCAACCAAAAATCTTCCTTCTTCGTTTGTGGAAAAGTTCCCTTTCCAAGTTCCATAAAGAAAACGGCACCAATCGTAATCCCGGACCACCTCTTTCCAGGATATAATTGAAAAAGTTCAAAACAAAAGTACCTGCTTCAACAACGGTTCTTTTTGTGTAACATCTGCAGCAACTTTAATATAACTTGCCAGGATGCTTCTTCTGAGGGGGTTGCTTTCTCCTTGGCAACTCCCTTCTGCAAATTATACTGTGAAAACAGGCTCCTTTGCTTCACAGCCTACTACTGCTTCAACTACATTTAATAAAAAGTGTTCCGACAAAATTATAGACAACCACAGTTCTACTGGTTCTGCTGCAACTTGATACTTTCAGAATGTATTAGGCAACTTAGACAAGACTCTTCGACCTCTACAGGTAGGCAAGCCACTCTTCCTTCCTATGCCACAAGAAAGGGCAGCCTCTTTGCCTATTTTGCCTGTTTTACAGCTACCACAAATATCTGTCTTGGCTTCTAGACTGCTTCTCTCTCTCAGCTTCAACAGTCTCAGCTTCCCAGATTGTTGATATGTTCTTTTAACAAGCACCCAGCTCCCTTTCCCAGCTTTATGCACACCTTATTGTTTCTAGTAGTTACTCCGAAGCTGTATTGCCACTCTTCCAGCCTTGGATATCCTTGTCACCCTTGTATTAGAGGACTCTGGGTTTATAACAGCTTCAACAACTTCAAAACATATGTGTTTAGATCGTAATTGGGCTGGTTTCACCTTAGAAAGGATCTGTCTACTGGCCTGGGTAATGCTTGTTCTCGTGTCTTCAGCAACTCCTATAGCTAAAAAGTATCCGTTCTGAATGAACCAAGAGTCAGGTTTCACTATAGAAATTAATTTAGGTACACACAATCACTCTTTGATGATGAACTTCAACTTAAAGACTTGCGTTCCCTTTTATTCATACGTGGTTCAGCTTTAACGTGGTTCAGGAAACACAATTTCTTACATGCAACCTTTCTTTGATGTTAGTATTCTTGTAACACTTCGAGAAAGTCAGCTGCTACTTCTTCAGTGATTACCAACAACAATCCCCCTCTTAATAGGGGACACGCGACCACTCCGGTAATGATGCAAATACAATGGAAATAAAAAGGTCTTCTTTCTACGCAAGCACTTTAACTTCTGTCGAATAAGCGCATGATACAATTCCCTTTGTTGTGAAGACTTCCCACTACTAGGAACAGTTTTACTCACTCCCACTTCTACGCGAGTGGTAATTTAGCTGGTTACAGTTACTGGCAAGGAGTTTCTTGTGATTTGGATACTGAGCTTCACTCACTGGCTCCAAAGTCCCAGGGTTTGTGGGCTGCTTCTGCTTCCCGACTTTCTTTCTGCTACTTCTGCTTCAGGCACTCTTGGGACCAACACCCCTCTGCAGTATGAGTGTCTCAGATCTGGCCTCAACCACAGAGAGTTTACTTTTCTCTTCCTTGCCTCAGCTTGCTTCTGCACACAGGCCTCTGGTAAATGCACAACTTCAGCTCTGCATTCACAGCAATTGGGTGCACCTTAGTGTATTTTAAGGAAATTAGGTTTTTCCACGTCCTTTCTACTTTTAACAGTGATTTTACTTCCCCTGATGTTTTTAGAAGAGGGATTGTGGGTAGAGACAGAAGGCGAAACACTTTCACTAGTCACTGTGGTGTACCTTTGATATTGGGTAGGACATTTAGGCATAGAAAAGATTTGTTCTGTGGATGTGACATATTTAGATGTTTTAATCCTAGTTTTTTAAAACTTAGTTTTAACCATAGCCTGAAACCCATCAGAATGGCAGCAGGCTATAATCTCTCTTGGAATAGTACTAAGAGTATTCCTTTCTATGGAAAAGTACCATGACTCCTTCCATGAAGTGTCCTCCCTACCCTGGGCCTCGTCTCCACCCAGGTGATCCTCCCGCAGTACACCACCCCCAGGATTGGGATCAGAAAGCGTCTGCCCTCTCCTGGCTCCCTGGGAGGAAATTCTGGGCAGGGTTTTGGTGAGGGATCCACAGGATTTCCCACAATAGACCGCATTTACTAGAAGAATCAGAGCTAATTATGGGACTGTTGGATTATACTTTTTGGGGACAGGAATTCATTTTTACAATTTCCTAAGGGATTTTTGCCTTCTTTATCACGACTAGAAAAGTGCTGTGATTCTGGCATTGAAAGATTTAAGTATACATGTATTCAAGATTATACAAACTGTTAGCAAGTATCAAAATTAGTGCACACCCACATACACTGCGCTGACAAACATGATTATGCAATTTGATGACACAAATTTGCTGTGTTTAATTGTTGAAAATGAAACTCTTGATTGAATTGAAAGACAGCCGACACATGTTTCGACCACAGGTCTTTGTCCAAGCTTAAACAACACTACAGAGCTGCAACTTCAGCATACAGGTCTCGGCCAGGCTAACAAATGTGTATTTTTTTTAACCAACTTTATTTTCATTTTGTTCTTTTTTTTTTTTTTAACGAAAGACAACAGTTAGCCTTTGGTTACAGCAGTATTACAACCATTATCATTTGTGAAAACTAATTATTTGACCTACTTGAACTTTGGCATCGAGACTATTATTGTCTTCCAACTTTCCCCCCCCCCGAGTATCCCAAACCCTAGCCCACCCGTCCCAGCCCTTTCCCTTAGAGATATCTGAACCAAACTAAATCAAGGTTATAACCAAAGCAAAGCTGTTTCCTGAGCTCATCGCTCCTCCGTCTACTGTAGTCTCTATCTGATATGAATGTTTCTAAGAGTCCTGGGTTTAAAGAATGGAGCCTCCCTTTCCCCCACATAGTCTTGAAGTGGATCCTATATGGCTAAGAATTTCAGGTATGTCCCTGATTTTGTGGCACAAATGTTCTCCATCGCCATAACTCCCCACAATTACATCCACCACCGTGGGGTTGTAGGACCTTCCACTGTCTTCCATCGTTGGGCCGCTGTCATCCTTGCTGCAGACAGTAGGTGGGTGATGAGAGCCGCTCTGTTCCCTGAAGCTGCGTATATTCCTTCTGACACTGCCCCCAACAGAATAACCTTAGGGGATTGTGGTAGGTCTGCGCCTGTTATGTCTTTTATTAGACTCAACAAATGTGTATTTTAACACAAAATCAAAACCACATCCGACACAGACCCGGGGAAGGGGGTGGAAAATCAAGTATAAAAATGCAAATACCCATATAGCCCATATTACACGATCAATACACATTATACAAACCATGATATCAGCAATGAGAAGATGCACAGCATAAATAATAAGCAAAATGCACAAGGGGAGAAAGGAGAAAAAACAATCAAAACAAATCAATTACAGCAAACCAACTTTGTCATCACTCACATAGAAATATACATATTGTGCATTGTATGCATTGGTGACACCTCAGCCAAGCTAGCATCATAATGCATTCATGATCATGCAAATAACATATTGACAAGATTCCACATGTATGTAATCTCAACTGAGAGTTAATATCAATTAAGGGTGCCTTAAGCTTATAGCGCCTACAAGTGTTAAATAACGATGAACCATGATTGCATGCTTGGTTAGTCTATTGTACCAGTGGTAAATAAACCCCTCTCCCATTCTATGCATGCTGAAACGTGTCCGAAGCCCTAATGCAAATAATGAGACAGAGGCCAGTTTCAAAGAGACCTTGTGTAAAAAAAAAAAAAAGAAAATAATAATAATAATAATAAAATTTAAAAAAAAACATCAGAAAGCAGACAAAACATACCTTGTATCAATACAAGAAAACAGCAATTTCAGTAACGGCGATGAACTGAAAAATAACAATTGACACTGCTATATCTAAATGTCATGCGCCTTTGAACATAAACACACTAACTGGCATGTTAGTGAAATAAGTAACATTTGAAACAGGACATACCTGAACTCAATAGTAGGAGACCCGCAAGTGCGGGGAATATTGACTGCAAAGGAAGTGCGTACTTGTTACTAGAAATCAGTATATTTTGTTGCCGGTAAAGCACCATACGTAGGACTCTCATAACAATGTGGAACAGGGTCAACAAAGCATAAAATAGAGTAGAGCTAACCTATATAATACGACCAGTTGACCTCACCAGGTAATATTGGAAAACACCCTGCGTGCGCGTTCCAATTGTATATAGACGCCATAGGAAACTGGATGTGATGAGTTAGGCAAACAAATCCGCCATCTTGTAGCGGCAACTGAACCCTGGTCCGCTAAGTCCAGCCTGTTATGATATGATATGGCATTTATAATGCGCCTATACACAAGTCTTTCAAGGCGCAACGCGGCAAGGGACGGGGGAACAGAGGGAAGACAGAGACAGCGATCCTACTAGGCCAAGTGTCATTCAGATTGCGCAAGTGCAGGGGGAGGTGGGAAAAGTGCAGTGTGAAGGGGGTGGGAAAAGTGCAGCACATGGGGTAAATTAGAATAAATTAAACAATAAGAGAAGTAGGGCCAGCTAGTGGCAAGTGCAAAGGGTAAGTGAAGACAACAGGAGTCTAGTGCAGGTGGGGGACTGTAGGGATACAGAAAAACAGTCCCCAAGTGCTGGTGTTACCAGGGAGACAGTGCAGGTGTGTAATTGGCAGGGGAGGGGACCTGAGCCCGAGATCAGAGGGTGGGCAGGTGACCAGTACAGTTTCAGCCAGGAGTTCAGCAGGGGAGAGGAGGAGAGAAAGCAGAAGCAAAGAGGAAGGTTTTGAGGTGCTTCCGGAACCGGAGATGGTCCTCCTCAAGTTTCAGGGAGGCAGGGAGGCTGTTCCAGAGGGAGGCCCCAGCTGAAGAAAGAGATCTACCCCCAACTCGTTGCTTCAAAAAAGCGACTGACCCTGAGGGAGTTGGAGGCGGATGAGCAAAGAGCTTGAGAAGGTAGATATTTAGGAAGAGAGAGTTGAAGTTATTGAGGCCCCATGCCCCAGAAGACCTTGTGGACAATGCAGAGGGTTTTGAACTTAATCCTCGCAGGCACTGGGAGCAAGTGCAGAGATTTCAGTCCTGGAGAGATACGATCCCTGGGCTTGAGGCCAAGGACAAGTCTCACAGTCCTGTTCTGGATGAGTTGCAGAGGGGGGAGAGTAGAAGCAGGCAGATTTAGAAAGAGGCTGTTGCAGATGTCCAGCCAAGAGAGAACTAGAGCTCTGGAGATAGTGAGCTTCTGGGAGAAGGAGAGGAAAGGAAGAATACCTCTGAGGAGGTGCAGCTGGTAGTGTGACTTCTTAGAGACGTCAGAGATATGAGGTGAGAAGGAGAGTGTGGAGTCGAAGATGTGACCCCAAGGTTTTTTGCCTCGCAGGTGGGAGAAGGAAGAGGGCCAAGAGAGGCCGGCCAGAGAGTGACAGGAAAGGAGGGAGTGGGTGTGCCAATGAGGAGAATCTCAGTCTTACTGGCATTAAGGCAGAGATCATTGGCGGCACACCACTCCTGGATAGCAGACAGACAGACAGAGATGAGAGACAGAGAAGAGGTGGCCGAAGGTAGCCTGAAAATGGGCTGAATGTCACCGGCATAGCACTGAAAGCTAGGGCAGAGAGTGTCAATGCGGTGGGCAAGAAGTGCTAGGTATTGGGTGAACAGCCAGAGAGAGAGGTTAGACCCCTGGGGGACACCACAGGTAGAGATAGAGATAGAGGAGAGGAAGGACCCAAGTTGGACCTGGGAGGGTTGATCAGAGAGGAAAGAGGTCAGCCACGCCAAGGCCTGACCAGTGATACCCAGGTTATCATGGAAACAGTTGAGCAGGATGGCATGGTTGACTGTGTCAAAGGCAGACGAGGGGTCAAGTAAGATGAGGACACAGGGGGTGTTGGAATCAAGTTTTGAGAGCAGGTCTTCACGGATGTTCAGGAGAGCAGTTTCCATGCTTCTGGCAGCTCTGAAGCCAGACTGATGGTCATGAAGACAATCAACAGATTCAGTGTGAAGATTAAGTTGGGAGATGGCCAGCTTTTCCAGGAGATTTCCCAGGAAGGGAGTGATGGAGATTGGGCGATAGTTAGCTGGGCAGGAGGGGTCAGCAGAGGGTTTCTTAATAAGAGGGTGCACAAGGGAGTGCTTCAGGGGGGATGGGAAGACTCCAGTGGCTAAGAGTGGTTGCAGAAGTCGGCCAGAGCAGGAGCCAGGGTGTCAATGTGGTCCTTTATGGTTTTGGAGGAACAGGGATGAGCCTGTTTTGATTGACACTTTCATATATCGTACTTGTCTAGAAACCTCATCTGTGGAGAACAGGGGAAAGGCAGAGAAGGGGGGAGGAGAGGTGGCCGAAGAAAGACCCGAGGAAGGGCAGGGAGTAGAGGTGGGACGGGGAGAGGAAGAGAGGGAGGACAGGATGTCCTGAGTTTTAGAGATGAAATGAGAAGCCAGAGCCATGCAGAGAGCCTGGGAGGGGACAGGAGAGGTAGAGACTGCAGCAGGATTGGCCAGTTCCTTGCAGATTTTAAGGAGTTCGGCCGAGTTGTTAGATGCCGCAGAGATGCAGGCTTGGAAGTGAGTTCTCTTCTTGGTGCGGACAGAGAGCCGGTATTGCCTTTGGAGCAGGTGGCAGGCCAGTTTGTCAGAGCATGTACCAGAAGCACGCCATTTCCGCTCAGCCACCCTGCACTTGCGTTTGAGGGTGACGAGGTCTGAGTCGTACCAGGAATTGCATTTGGCTTTGAGCTACAAGCGGATCCTCATGACACGGGCAAGAACATCAAGGGTTTCAGATATAGCAGAGTGGAGCATGGAAAGGGCTGTGTCAGGGTGTGAGTCAGCCAAAGGGAGAGGGGGGGGTGAGACAGTGGCGGTGAAAGCCTCAACTGACACACTGAGAAGGTGGGTGGCAGTGCTGGAATTGGCTTAGCCTGGGGGGAGGAGAGGGTGAGCTGGGAGGAAAGGAGAAAGTGATCACTCCAGGAGAGAGGAGTGGTGCGAGGGATTGAATGGGGAATGTCTGAGGAGATCAGACCATCCAGAGTGTGCCCTGCAGAGTGAGTCGGGCCAGAGGGGAGAATAGAGAGTGAGAGAGAGTCACAGAGATCACGAAAGAGTCCGGAGGAAGGACAAGAGGCATCCAGGTGGATGTTAAAGTCTCCAAGAAGGAGGAGTTGAGTGGGTGGGACGAGGAGGGATGAGGAAAGCTCTGCCCATTCAGAGAGGAAGGAGGAGATCTGACCAGGTGGCTGATAGATAGTAGTCAAAAGAGGAGTAGGCCTGAGTAGGAATGACAGAGGCAGGAATCCACTCAGGGAAAATTAAGGCTACAACCCCTCCGGAGCGGTTGGACCTGGACGCAGAGAGAAAGCATCTATCATAGAGGAGAAGATTGGCCTGAGGGCCTTGGACCAAGACGGTACCATTCAAGTAAACATTAATGATGACCCTAGAGGAGTGGATGGAGGCCAGGAGTGCCTCCCACCGGGTGCCACCATTGATGAGTGAAGAAGAGAGAGGAGAGCGCACAGAGACTATATGAAGAGTCCATAGGTCTGGCGAGGGAACGATAAAGAGGATGTTGGTGAAGGTTTGCCTAGAGGCGGCACTGGTATAGGTGTCAGCAATAGGGAGGACTGAGTTGGAGACTAGGATGTCCTTTTTAAACTTCTTCCTACCAGATTTAGTGAGGAGAGCAGGATAGTCAATAGAGAAGCAGTTAGAAAAGATAGGCGGGACAGAGAGCACCATAGAGTAGGTAGGGAGAGGAGAGAGAGGAAGGGAATGTTCAGCATGAGGCCATAAGTAACCCTATATTATGGGTGCTATGTATATATGACAAAGAGATCTGTGTAGAGGTGCACTCAGGCTAACTTGAGTTTCAGGAAATTGAGAAGAATAAGTACAATTGAAGGGAATTTTAGGTGCTCCCGGTCTGAACTTGGCTACAAGGTCAAAGCAATAGTGCAAAAAGGGGTCCCATGAATACTTCGTGAGACAAGACCTGGGCACACTGTGGCAAATCAATTGCCTAAAATAAGTTTAATCACAATCAACAATGTTAAATACTGTGCAATTTTTTACTCGTAAGTAATAACTGGTGCAGAGAAATTAGTAATTCTGAGAATTCAATATTCATGAAAAAAGAAATTAACAAAACATTCCAAAAATATTAAGACAATATTAATTATGTGCAATCCTAGTGCAGGTCTTTTGCATGTAACACATTTGGTGAGTACATTTGTGTGGAAGAAAATAAATGTTACATAATACAATACATAATTGAAAAGTTAATTTTAGCAGATATGTTTGTGGAGAGGAGTTCTGAACTGAAGACAGATGGTGTGGCTCAGTGAGACTCTTCCTAATAACTATGATGCGTTATGCATGAATGAACCACATTTTCTTTTTTTATTTGTTCATGGTTTTCAAATAACCTTTACACATTTATGGAAAAACCCCTTTAGCAGTTGGGATAACCAATTTTGAGTTTTAGTTGTATCTTGCATATATGATGGACTAATGTAGGAGCCTTATGATATGTATCCTTAGGAATCTTACCAATGCACTCTAATAAATCTTTATCCAATAATAACAAATGTCAATGTTTGTGAAAGATCTGACAAATAAAATGGCTGTTAGAGTTATATTTAGTAATACATCGGATAGGTCAAAACATTTGTTTTTATTGTTTGGATTTGGGTGTCAATAAACTAGCTCTCTCCTGTAAATTAATATGTTATTCTGCTGTATCTAGTACAGGAGACTGATACCTTTTGCTAGGAATCTAGCTCGAATTTGGGAGCATTCAGATAATCCAAATAAATTCACCTTTTGGTATATTGGATATAACCACTCTCCGGTGACAACTGGTAGAATGTAGGGTTGAATTAACTGCTGTTTCTTTTCTGATAGTGCGTGTCACAAATCCCTGTTGTAGACTTAGTGATATGTAAGTCCAAGAAGTCAATACCAGAGCTGCTGAAAGTGTAAGTGAATGACAAACCCCAATTGTTTGAATTGCGGAAGGTGACAAACTGTGTAAGCTCTACTTCTGTGCCAGTTCAAATAAGTAGAATGTCATTGATGTATCGATGCCACATATGTGTGGCATGAATGTGGCATTGTTGAGGGAAGATGTTTTCTCCAAATGATGCATATAAATATTAGCTAGCGCCGGTGCATAACTAGCACCCATATCAATGCCAATTTCTTGTTTGTAGAAGGTACTATTGAACACAAATACATTGTTGTTGAGTGTTAATGCTAACAACTATTTGACCATTTCGATATGTTCATAAAATGAGAATGACTTTTCCCTGAATATATAGTCCACACTGGCAAGTGCCAGGTCATGTGGAATGGACCTGAATAGGGACCTCACGTCCAGCATTACCAAAAAGCAATCAGTGCTGCTTTGCAATTCATTAAGAATCTTCAGGACATGCATCATGTCCCTCAAGTATGTAGGTGTATGCTGTGCAGCCGGATTTAACAATTCATTGATATATTGGGACATAGGTTCTGTGACCCAACTAATGCCACTCATTATCGGTCTACCTTTTGGAATTTTGTGAAATTGTTTCTGTATTTTAGTCAAAAAATACATTGTGGGCAGGGTCGGGTGATTAACCAATAGAAAGTACTTCTCTACATCTGTTTTCATAATCAGCTGTTTTGCAGCTGTAAGTATCTCACTAGTGGGATTCAAGGTAAGTATGCTGTAACATCTGGTATGTGTATATGATTATCAGCCATGGCAATGCAATCCGTTCTGTTAAGTACTACCACATTGCCACCCTTGTCTGCTTCTTTGATAATAATAGCATCATTAGCCAATAGTTGTTTGAGAGCTAGGGCTTGCTTGTGAGATAGGTTGGCACATGAATCTCAAACGCTTATCTTCTAATGAATGAATATCTTTGATGATGGCTTTAGGAAAAGGTTTGATCATATTTCCACCTGCTACTGAGGGAGAGAAATGGGATTTGGTGTGCATCTCTAGCATATCTAAATCAAGCTGTTCAAATCGCAGCTCTTGAGCAGTCTGTTGGATAGAGGATTGGCTTTGGTGACATTGTTCATCCATAGTCACAAACACATGAGTAGATTATAACGTTTGAATAGTCATACTCGATGGCAATGGTTGAATTTGATGTGGAGAAAATTGCTTGACCTGAGTCACAAAATACTTTTTCTATTTCAGTGTGTGTTTAAATTTAAATACATCAATGTGTACGTCCGTATAATCATTAGACGCTGAAGGAGCAAAAGAAAAACCTTTATGAAGCACAGTAATTTTTTTGTGGAGAAAGTTGATACTTAGACAGATTGTACACTAATTTGGGAGTCTGCTCTGATTCGGTTTCTGTTGTAGTGCTCATGTGATTCTTCATTCGAGAGGTGGGACGTTTCTTCCTAAACCATTTACCACCCCTCTTGCCCCTGAATTTCTGCCCGGTGTTAAAGTATTGATGACCAAGGGGTCTTGGAACCTGACTTGTATTGCTACTTGTCTCCGATTTCCTCGCTTGAAACGTCGTATTTGCTCCAAAAAAGCTGAAGAAGGGGTTGGAGGAACCAATTCACTGACATTAGTGGCAAAAGAAGTACTTATACTTGCCACTGATGCATCCGGGTCACTTTCAACATCTGAACTCTGCGGTGATGAAGCAGCACTACTGCTCCTGGATGGTTGCCAGTGATAGGGTCGAAAACAAAAGGATTGAATGCTTTTTGATCGACAGTCAAAGGATCGGAAAAAAGGGTCGAATTTATTTAAATTTTTTTAGAGGGGGATCCCCCAGCCCCCTGTTTTCTTTATTAAATATTTTTTTACCATCCCAAACTAAAATATATATATAAATAAATAAAAATAAAATCGACCCTTTTTTTTCCCGATCCTTTTGCATTCGATCAAAAGGTCATTCTATCCTTTTTTTCGATCGTTTGACTGGACACCCTCCTGGATCTTTAATTATCATCAAATTTAGGTTGGTAAGTATAGACTCTGTACTACCAATAGTATCTGTCATCCCTTGAGAATTTACGTACTTTTATAAGTTTAATTTCATCCGAATGTTGACGTAAAATGTAATGCACAGTTTGATAATGTTTATCTTTGGTAGCTGAGCTAGAAGTGCATCCATTGTCTGAATCTCTTCTTTGAGGGAATCCATTTGAACAATGATACGAGCATGCTCTCTTTCTCCATGCTCTATCAACAAACCGATCATAGTTTTGGAGCTAGCTGTAAGGTTTTCCTCCCATCAAGTTGCTATATCACTATCTAATGGTTTTTCAAAGTCAGGTAAAATTAATATACAAAGTCCACGAGGGATCTTGTTTTGATCAAAATAATGTTTCATAGTGATTCGTTCACAAAATGTGTTGATTTCCCTAACACTCAGTCTCTCAAGATGTAGAAATGTATGACGTAGGCCCTCGGTATGAGAACCGGAGCTAGTAAAGGGATGTGAAGTAGAACCCCGGGGTGCAAATAATGCACAATGCACAACATGTATATTTCTGTGTGAATGATGACAAAGTTGGGTTGAAGTAAATGATTTCTTTAAATAGTTTTTTTCCCCTTTCTCCCCTTGTGCGTTGTGCTTATTATTTATTCTGTGTATCTTCTCATTGCTAATATCATAGTTTGTATTATGTGCAATATGGACTGGTATTTGCATTTTTATACTTGATTTTCCATACCCTTGTCCCGGGTGTGTGTCGGGTGTGATTTGATTGTGTGTTAAAATACGCATTTGTTAGCCTGGCCGAGACCTGTACGCTGTAATTGTAGCTCCATAGTATTGTTTAAGCCTGGACAAAGACCTGTGGTCGAAACACGTGCCGGCTGTCTTTCACTTCAATCAAGAGCATCATTTGCAACAATTAAACACAACTAATTTGTTTCATCAAATTGCATAATCTTGTTTGTCAGCGCAGCATGTGTGTGCACTCATTTTGATATTATTCCATGCAGGTCTCTTGGGGCACAGAGTCCTAAGCACAACCACCTGCAGCTTTCAGTCCATTTTTGTGTGATAAGCGCATTGGGTCCCAGGCGTTTGCCTCCTCTTATTCTTCTCTGTTAGCAGGTACACTATTGGGATTGCTCTAGGTCTCTGGGTTCCTGCCACTCGGTTACCAACCTATATTTCAGTAGATACGAATGGTTGAGGGAATCTGTCCCAAAATTCAGTAGAAGCTCCTGGATAAGGACTCCCACCACAGGTTTTAGTGTCAAGAAAAACGCAGCCCATAATTCACTCGATACTAAAAGTATTGCTTGCAAATTCACCCAAAAACTTAACAGCAAATATCTGTGGGTCACTTCTTGGGGTACAAACCAGCCACGTCTACCTCCTGGTAGCAATGCTGCCCCCTTCTCTTACGCCAAGCAATTTTCTCTCTCTGATGGTAACAACTCTCCCCTCCTATTCCTTCCTCCAGAGAATTCTATCTTCTCTCCTTCCAACCTCCTCCAGATGGTTTTCCTCTCAGTGCTCCTATCCCTCTACGTTCTCTGTCAAGCTCCACCCAACCCTTATTCATACTCACCACCTAATTAAAATGTACAAGCTGGATTTTATAGTCTGGTCCCTCCAAACTATTGAGGGTGCTTAAGGACATATATTGCACCTATGTAGTGTAGGCTGTCCCTTGCCTGTGGTCGTGTCATCTGATGGGGCGTTTGCCTGAGATTACATCAATACCTGCTGCTATCTTGGATTGTAAAATTGCCTGGACTGTAGTTGAGCTCTGCCTCTTACCTGATTTGCAAAAATCAGGGAAGCCTTTGATAGATAATGGAAGCTATTCAGTGCTCATATTAAGCTTGCATTGTAGTGAAATGACAACTGTGTTGCTAATGTGATGGTAGCGGAGGCGAGCGAATAGTGGCTGTTTGTTTTTTTGTGTCTCATGAAGGCGTGTACGCTTCACTTCATTACTTTTGTTTGTTAAACGTAATTTAGTATCTGCAGGAATCCTGCTGTCTGCACTAGTCTGACTCATTCTCCCAATGCTTCTTTGGCATCTGTGTTGAAGAGAGAAATGTATCTATACACTCGCCAGTGAATTCAAAATGCTGTAGCTCTATTCACTTAAAAAGTGTTTGGGTCTGGCTACAGGGTTGGAATGGCTCCAGTACTATAGTTAGGGTTGCCCTTTAGGGCTTTGTAGCTAACCCCCTTTTTATGGTTGGGTTTGTGGTTGTTTAAGGGCTCCAGTGACTGCCCCCTCCAGCCTTTGTGCTGGGAAGCAGTGGAGTTGGTCCTGGCATGCCTCATATATCTTTGCCAGGTTCCAGCATTTAATAGCTCGGCGCAATGTCAACCCTGTTAGACTATACCTCTGTTGGTCCCTGAGGTTAGGCAGGGGACCTCATCACATTAGGATCATTCCCTATCGGCCCATCTGTGGCCATCTACCTTTCCAAAGACCTGACAAACTGCTCCCCACTAAAGAAAACCCCCAGTTCTTTTTGTAACTAATGTGCCTGGCAGGAGAGACCTTTATAATTCTGAGGATGTTCTCAGGATTGACAGCTGGTAGAGATTCACCCTCTAAGTCTCCCACCTCCTCCGCCTCCTCACCTGTGGATACTTCGTCGGATGAGCTCTCTGAAGATATATGTCTTTGTTCCTGCCAGGAGTTGTTAGGGTTTTCTTTGCTGGTTTTAGGATAAGCTCCTCTGGAAGCCACACTGCCTATTGGCAATCAGCCGGCAGTAGGGGCTCCCAGTGAGTCCACCCCACTTCAGGGAAAAGCTTTCCTGAAAAACCCTGATGTAGACCTTCTAATGGTTGAATTCCGAATTCCCAGGTAAATATGTTCTTCTTTCTCTGTTGGTTGCCTTTGTGAGCATAGAAACTACGATTCCCAGAATGCACTGGAACCGGTAGCTTGGCGGACCAGATGCAGAGGATCCAGCAAGACGGAACTAGAGCCGCCGTGACTGATGGAAGGGAATCTGAAGGTAAGTGGAATGGCAGAGGAAGGGAAGAAAGGAAACAAAGGAGGAAGGCACCGAACTTCCGTAAATACTGCAGCCGCTGAGCCGGGAGGAACGTTACGAGTAACGCGGGAGAAGAGGCTCGGAAGCAGAATGCCCAGGATGGACGAAAGAAGGAAAGCAGAGTAAGAATAGAGGAAAGGCGAAAGTAAGCTGAATGCGGAACACTCGAGCAGCGTGTTAACCCGTAGGAAAGAGCAGGGTTGCAATGCGCCGAGTGCAAGTTCCGACGCATATTTAAACACGTCATCGCAAAGTCAGAACAAAACACTAGAATGCTACCCTGACTTCACAAGAAATGTAGTTGGCTCATTTCTTCCTCCATTGATCCCACAGCTTGCAGGGAGGTTGAATCATGACAGTATGACCCCTTTTCGATGGCACTCCTCCTGGTTTCCCGGGGTGCAACCTATGAATAAGACGCAGGAGTCGAGGGGCCTTAAGATTCCCTGCTGGTTCCCAGGTCCTTTCTGACCATGGATACCCTTTCCAGAGGAAAAGGTATTGTAACGTTCCCTGCTTGTATCTCGAATCAAGAATGCGGGATACTTCATATTGTTGTGGAAGGATTGTTCTTGTGACCTCCTTCTTGTATCTCCTATGATAGGGATCAGGAATATATTTCTTGAGTAGTGGTGAATCGAACACTGGATGGATTCTTCGTAAATACTGTGGTAATGATAACTTGAATGCTACTGGATTGATGCATTCTGTTATGGTAAAACGGACCAATGTACCTTGGAGCAAACTTTCCTGGATGAACCCACCTGGGCAGGAATTTGGTAGAAAGCCAAACCTTGGTTCCGACCTGCCATTCTGAGTTAGGTCTTCTTACAGGAACGGCCCATCTTTTGTACCTTTGTCGACTGTTCCACAGAGTCTTTTGTGCCTTTTTATGGGTGTCCTTTAGGATGCTCAATGCCTGATCAAGTGTGGGTACCTTACTAGGCTGTATTTCGGAGAAGGGTAAGTGTCTGGGGTGATACCCATAGGTACTGTTGAACGGGCTCATGCCTATGGCTGAGTGAAAGGTGTTGTATGAGAATTCTGCGACTGGCAGGAGTTGGTACCAGTTGTCTTGAGCTTGATTACAGAAGCATCTCAGGTATTGTTCAAGGGTAGTGTTGAGGCGCTCTGTTTGACCATTGCTTTCTGGGTGGAATCCAGAAGACATAGCCCGCTGAATATGTAGTTGTTTACAAAGAGAAGTCCAGAATTTGGAAGTGAATTGAGTTCCCCTATCGGACACGATAGTTAAGGGTACTCCGTGTAGTCAGACCACTTCTCGAAGGAACTTCTGCAGTAACCGAGGCAGAGGGTGTTCCTTTTAAAGTGGCGAAATGAGCCAGCTTACTGAATGAATCCACTACTACCAAAATGGCCGTATGACCCATAGAATTAGGTAGTTCTACAATGAAGTCCATTGAAATATGTTGCCAGGGCCTGGTTGGGGGTTCCTCTTGTTGTAAATGGCCCAAGGGTTTGGCTGTGCTGTATTTGTTCTGTGCACACGTGGGACAGGAAGAAATGTAATCCTTGGTATCACTGACTATAGTAGGCCACCAAAAATGTCTTCTGATTAACTCCAAGGAGGCTGCTTGACCCTTGTATCCTGCCGTGGGTGTATCATGACACCATGATAAGGCTCTGGACTGGAGTTCTTGTGTTGGTAGGTACAGCTGGATCTCTTTAAACTAGTATTTCCCTTTCTTGTTTAATGATCCCTCCTGTGGAATAGAAGCATCCTTTTGAGCGTCATACACCTGTTGAAGAAACAAGTTAATGGTGCCAATACATCTCTTCCCAGATAACAGAAGCTCTTGTCCGGTGTATTTCCCTGATTCTTCTCCATAACTTCTGATAGAGCATCTGCTAGTTGATTGTCCCTCCCAGGTACATAGGTGAGTTCGAAGTCGAACTGAGAAAAGAAATAGGCCCACCTTGCGTGACATGAATTTCGGCATTCCATTTGTTGTAATATACTCAGATTTCTGTGATCGGTATGTACACAAAAGGAATGTTGGGCCCCTTGTAACAAATGCCTCCATTCCTCACAGGCTCTTTTGATAGCGAGAAGCTCCTTTTCGAGTACCGAATAGTTTCTTTCACAGGGATTTAGAGTCTTTGAAAAGTATGCAATGGGGTGTTCCAGGTGGTCTTCCTTTTTCTGTAAAAGAGCAGCACCTATGGCTCCATGGGAGGCGTCGGTCTACAGAATGAAAGGCAATGTCTGTTCTGGTTGTCTAAGTACAGGTGCCGTGGTAAAGGTTTCTTTCATTTGGTTGAATGCTCGATCAGCTTCTGGGCTCCACCTAAACTTTACTCCTTTTTACGATAACGCAGTGATGGGTAAAACCATTCCTGAGAACCCAGTGATAAACTTTCTGTAAATGTTTTCTAAACCTAAAAAACGTTGTACATCCTTGACTGACCCAGGAACGGGCCATTTGGTTATAGCTTCGGTTTTGTGTGGGTCCTTCTCAATTAGATTTGCGCTTAGGATAAAGCCTAAATATGGAACAGTAGTGCCTTCAAATATGCATTTTTCTGGTTTGGCTTGAAGGTTGTTTTGGCAGAGTCTTTGTAGCACCTCTCTCACATGTTGACGATGTGTTTCCAGGGTGTTTGAGTAAACCAAGATATCGTCTAAATACACAATAACAGATGTGAATAGTAGATCTGCAAAGACTTTGTCCATGAATCGTTGGAACTGAGCAGGAGCGGTGACCAAACCGAAGGACATAACACAATACTCATAATGCCCTACAGGTTTCCTAAACGCTGTCTTCCACTCGTCCCCTTCTTTTATTCTGAGCAGGTGATACGCACCCCTCAGATCCAGTTTGATGAACGATTTGGCCCCCTGTACAGCTTGCATGATATCCTTAATGAGAGGCATTGGATATCTATCTCTGATGGTAGAGCTGTTGAGGCCTCTGTAATCTATACAGGGCCTAAATTCTGTGGTCCCCTTCTTGGGAATGAAGAATAGCGATGCTCCCGCTGAGGAGATGGATGCTTGAATCAATCTGTTTTGGAGGGTTGTGTTTGGGTAATCCCTTAAGTCTTCTTTGTCTGTGAGCGATAAGGGGAACATACGCCCAAATGAAACCACTGCCCCGGTAGCAAATCTATTTTACAGTCTTTGGTCTGTGAGGAGGAAAAGGCTGGGGTTGCATGTCCAAAAAGACATCAGTATATTCTCTGTTTTGCGGGGGCACGAGGTTCACACTAAGTATAGGTACCGGTCTTTCTTGAGTTAATGGTTTTTCCGTTTGTGAGAAACAAGAGCCAGAACAATATTCGGATCGGAATTCCACTGTATCATCCTTCCAGTCTATAAATGGATTGTGCTTTCTAAGCCACGGTATACCCAGTATGACTGGGAAATGTGCAGCCTTTATCAGATCAAAACCCAGTTGTTCTTGGTGAAAATGCATCTGTACCGATAATTCCTGGGTTTCTTCAATGATGGGTCCTGAAGTCAAGGGAGTGCCGTCTACACACTCAACTGGAATAGGCTGGGTTTTTACTTTCCTCTGTATTGATTGAGTTCTTGCCCATTGGTCGTCCATAAAGTTGCCAGCAGCCCCACAGTCTAGCATAGCTAGACATTCCACTCCAGGGTGGTTCACCCACTTGAGAACTACCTGAAACACCATCAAATGATGGGAGATGTCCAAGGTGACCAAAGGGGTAGGTAGACAGGGATTTGCAGTTTGAACCCCTTCCTTGTCCCTGCTCAGGGTCGGGGTCTGTCGTTTCCCGCTTTCCGGGGAGGAACTTCAGGGCAGTTTCAGAGCAAGTGTCTCTCCGAGCCACAATACAAACAGAGACTCAGGTCCTTCCTTCGCTTTCTTTCCGCCGCTGTCAAAGGTCCTCTAGTTGATCCGATCTGCATAGGTTCTTCAGAACTGGATGTTACGGGTGCCTTCTCAGAAGGGATCGGAAGGCTAGGAGGCAACGGAGGGTAAGACTTGGGTCTTTTCTTCTCAGCTCGCCTTTCTGATAGACAATATTCAATCTGCAGAGCCAGTGTAACCAAGTCCTGAAATGTGGAGGCTCTGGCGATTTTGGCCAGTTCGTCTTTGATCTCCTTGTGTAGTCCTCTCCGGAATAATGTTTGTTTAGCAGAATCCGGCCATCCGGTTTCTTGCGCTAGTCTTTGGAATGTTGATATATATGTTTGTACGTCAGAAGTCCCTTGTCTGGTGTCCAACAAATTCTCATAAGAAGAATATTGTACTTCGGGCCTCTCAAACCGAGTACAGAACAGCTGTATAAACTGACCGTAATCATTTAACACAGGATCTGAGCCTGTCACCAGTGGAGTGGCCCATGCTAGGGCATTACCCACCATGTTGGATATAAGAAAGCCGACCTTAGCCTTATCAAGCTCAAATGCTTTAGCACGGAACGTAAAGTATACCAAACATGCATCCAAGTACTCTTTGATTTTCTTTGGTTTACCATCATATTTACCACATGATAGTGGTAACGAAGGGAGATCTCCTCTGACTTCCTCTCTCTGAAGTAACTGTTGTCTGTCTTGAGGTTCTGTACCTCAATGTTGATCCCTTGTATGGCGTTTACCAACTCCTGATACTGTTCCAGGCTAGCCATATTTTGGCGTTGCAAACTCTCAGGATTGACAGCTGGTAGAGATTCAACCTCTAAGTCTCCCACCTCCTCCGCCTCCTCACCTGTGGATACTTCGTCGGATGAGCTCTCTGAAGATATATGTCTTCATTCCCCCCCAGGAGTTGCTAGGCTTTTCTTTGCTGGTTTTAGGATAAGCTCCTCTGGAAGCCACACTGCCTATTGGCAATCAGCTGGCAGTAGGGGCTCCCAGTGAGTCCACCCCACCTCAGTGAAAAGCTTTGCTGAAAAACCCTGATGTAGACCTTCTAATGGTTGAATTCCGAATTCCCAGGTAAATATGTTCTTCTTTCTCTGTTGGTTGCCTTTGTGAGCATAGAAACTACGATTCCCAGAATGCACTGGAACCGGTAGCTTGGTGGACCAGATGCAGAGGATCCAGCAAGACGGAACTAGAGTCGCCGTGACTGATGGAAGGGAATCCGAAGGTAAGTGGAGTGGCAGAGGAAGGGAAGAAAGGAAACAAAGGAGGAAGGCACCGAACTTCTGTAAATATTGTAGCCGCTGAGCCGGGAGGAGCGTTACGAGCAACGCGGGAGAAGAGGCTCGGAAGCAGAATGCCCAGGATGGACGAAAGAAGGAAAGCAGAGTAAGAACGGAGGAAAGGCGAAAGTAAGCTGAATGCGGAACACTCGAGCAGCGTGTTAACCCGTAGGAAAGAGCAGGGTTGCAACGCACCGAGCGCAAGTTCTGACGCATATTTAAACACATCATCGCGAAGTCAGAACAAAACACTAGAAATCTACCCTGACTTCACAAGAAACGTAGTTGGCACATTTCTTCCTCCATTGATCCCACAGCTTCCAGGGAGGTCGAATCATGACAGATGTACATGGAAAACATTACAAAACAAGTGTTACTAGGATAGATTTAAGTCCCTTAATGTGTTCTTTGCCCCTGTTTAAGGGAGAGTGTACTGAGTTGGCAACATCCGACTCTCGCCTGCTCTATGACCAGGACTAAATACCGGTCACCAGGGGATCTGCCCCATATGACTCCTTGGCCCATCATCCCCTAGCATATGGAGGCACCCGACCCTATTTTCACTCCACTAGATGGCTCCAGAGTCAAGCAGGGGATTCATCACAGTGTTCTTTGACTTTGACTGGTAAGCATAGACATAACCCGCTGCTGGTGGGCAATGAAAGATTAAAGGTCCTTGTTGCTGTTACTCAGGAACCAAGTAAACTGGGCCGCGAGGGCACTGCTGTGACCACATACTGGCTGTATCGTAGGGGAGTATCCAGCATTGCAAAAGTGGGGTGGGGCAGGGTGAGCCATGAAAAAGACCTGCTATTTCTTGCCCCTAAATGCACCCTTGAAAATGAATGCTAAACTGACACTCAGTCATCATAACATATGGAAAAACACATGATACGCCTGGATTTAAACGCATCAGGTGGACCAGAGACACCACTGCTCTTGTAACCACCCTCATATAATGACATGACTCTGCCCCCACTCCCAGCAATATTCGGACCAGAGTGGGACATGTAGCTCTGCGCTCTTGCTCCGCTCCTTATTAGGCCTCAATAAGAAAGGGCAAGACTGACTGCCCCAAAATGCCAGAATAGACAATTAATGACAAATACCATGCTTGGTTTATCATGAATGACAGGTCATGAAGAAAAGGAACCAAGGCTACGTGCCTGCGGCGAGGGCTACACATTTTAAGACTGTCTGATCAGTTAAGTAACTAGATTCTTGTTATAATCATGAAATATTGACAAAATTCATGAATGTAAAAAAGAGGTGATCAATGTAATGAATCATAGTGTTAGCAAAAACGCGAATGCATTTCAGACAGCACCCGGACCTTCATCAGGGCATTTTCTGAAGTACATGTATTTCGATAATTAGTACATAATCCGGTTCAGAGACCATAAAGACCATCAAACATGTAGAGAACGTAATACAGAGACGACGCAACAATAAATAAAATGTTCGACAAACCCCATCCACATGGAATCAAACACCAAAGACACAACATACGCGAAAAACAAAAAAGAAAAGAAAAACATGTTAATAAAGCGTAGTTTGTTTATCGACACGGCATACAGCAGTGAAATTAACTTTCAATACCAAAAGGAAAACTTTATTGCGGAAAAACAAAATAAAAATGACAGAGGAAAGTAAATCCTAGATACAGTGGTAAGTAAGGAATGTAAAGAACGCACAGTGTCTAACACAATGTACAGAAATCTAACAGCAGTCGGTATAACATGTAGATAAAACTGTGATGAAAAAGGACAGAGGAAAATAATGTGAAAATCAAAAAAAGCGTGCAAAAACAGTGAAGGTGGGTCTAGATGTCTTCAGTCGTATCACTTCGAAAACGGAGAAAAGGGACCTCCTTTGAAAGGTACAACACTAAGCTTCCATCCCCAAAACACTCTGAAAAACATGCCTTAAGGTCAAATGTTGAGAATAAAACAGATCGTAAGCGACCCTGACCTATGTAGGATCGAGTGTGATAAGCTTTGCATGAAATTTCAGGAAGGGGCTAGGTTGAGCAGGATTTGACGGCTGCACTAGAGAGAGTATCTACCAGCACAAGAATGTCACTATTGCAGGATAAAACAGAGAGGATATCTCCAACTTGGTAAGGTGTCTATATTTTCTGTACAAAGTCAGAGCATTAGAAGAAGCATTGTGAAACATTGGAGGATTCTCACCAATGACGAAAGAGTTAACAATCTTTTTCCAAACCCCCTGTAATTGCATATAAAAGGAGTGAGAACCTACATGACATGATTGTTGATACCAGTGGTTCAGCAGCCACAGGCCGAGCTAGCAAAAAGAAAAGGTGCTTATCCATGCCAGAACTGTGGGAGCTGTAATCGTCTGGCAAAAGGTCCTTTTTGTATTTCACCCCAACATAAGAGAGAGAATTGCACTGAAATATTTTGCCACTTGTTCTTCTGAGAATGTTGTGTATTGCATTAGGTTCCCCTGTGGCATATACTATGTTGGGGGAAATAAAATGGAAAGCGAGGGGTCGGTGGAACGAACACATGTCCTGCGTACTGACTGGGAATATGACATCAGCATTGACAAGGCATTTCAAGGAACAGGGGCGCACTATCGCACAGATGAAATTTCAGGTCCTTGAAGTTCTGAATACTAAAGAATTCCAAGGCGACATCAGCAGAAAGAGCCCAAAGAGAAGCATTTTGGATTCATCAGCTTGACTCCTTGACACCGAACAGGATGAACGAGGACCTTGATGTAAATTGCTTTCTTTGAATTAAAACCTGGCATTTCTTTTTAAGAGCAGTAAAGGACTTCACTATCACAGGTTGCTATTTGCTCCATTGTGCATTACTTTCCTTTTTTTCATTTTACCAGGGCGTGAGGTCGAGGATCTTACGTAAGCTTCTTTATCCACTCTCCTTCCTACTCACCTTCTGTTGTGACATGGGCTGTCTGTGTGGGGCCCCGGGCCCTGCTGTCTGGGGGGGCCTGCCTGCTCCAGTGCCTGCGTCGACTATACTAATATTGTTATAAAGAGGCTCTTTGCTGCATCCATGTACAAGGCCATCTTTTCTGTTTGTCCAAGTGAGGCAACGTTTCGCCTCTCAATCTCATGCTGCGATGCCTTAGAGACAAATACCCCCCTCCCAGCGGCCCATCAGACTCCGTGGGCACTGTAAGTATTGCTTATCAATGTCTTTCTTCTAGCAAAGATTTTAAAGGGTGGAGCAATTTAATGTGGTGGCTCATTTAAGAGACCATTGTTTTGGAAAAGACGTTCTTAACTTTTCCTTGTTAAGAACTGTAGAGGGGCATTTTTTTTTAAACAGTGACCAAATACCAGTTGGCAACGATGATGATCGTAATATATGTACTTCCGATCTTGCCCTGATGAAGGACCGGGTGCGGTCTGAAAAGCATTGGCTATTTGGCATCTGCTAACACTATAATTCATCAAAGTGATCACCTCTTTTTAACTTTTATTTTACTCAATATTTCATTATTGTAACAATAATCTGGTTACTTAACTGATCAGCCAGTCTTAGGCAGAGGTGTAGCAAGGAATGTCTTACAAGTGGGGCCTGAAGCTAATGTAGTTGGGCCCAGCGCAGTGACATTAACCTCTGCAAATGCCCACACAGTGCTGCTGAGTGGGCACTTACAGATTTGGGGTGGGCCTTACCCTCTCAGGCCTGTAAGGAACTCATGGTGGCAACAGTAAAGACAGAAACAAGTGATCACAGTTCAAGGGTGTTTATTAAACTGTATAAATGGGTGAAAAAATGCCTAAATCTAAGATGGGAGCAAGCTACGACCATCAAATGATAATAAGGCAGTCCTATTTGTGTCTTGTCAAATAAAAGGGCCTATGCAAAAAAAAAAATATTGCCAATCCTTACCGCTAAGTTACAAAAGAGTGTGGGATAGTGTTCACAAGAAAAGGAAAAAGTGTTCACAAATAATAAGTTAATAACTCATGATGTTATAGCCGGGGTCTCCCTTCCCACGTTTTTAGCACAGAACAAGGTGGGACTCTTGACCACAGCACACTCCTGGGCTTCTCCAGCACTAGGCTACAGTTCCTTTCAGTGATATCAGGACCTCTGGTGGTTAAGTCTCTTTCTGCAAAAATCTTTTGCCTCTGAGGGCCTAATGTACTCAAAATAACAAATCAAAGTTCCTTTCTGTATGTACTTTGGGTGATGACTCTTCACCCTGGGATCCCCCTCTTCCGGGCTCAGATCCTTCTCCAATGTTAGCCTGCCACCATCGGGTTCGCTACGGCCTTTTCCTCAGACTATTTCTCTTGGTGGATTCACAAGTCTCAATGTCTTTTTAAACAATCTTTCACTGTGGCATCCCTCAGCCGGGTTCACTCTTGTAAACACAATGATAACAAGGTCATCGTATTTCACCCCGTTCCACAGGCATCCCTCAGCCATTTGCCAAAAATACTGTCCACTTTGCTTTACACAACACAGGATTTTACTTCCCTTAGCTTTCCTCTTAGTTACGATAGTCTTCCTCCTTCGGGCTCGGACCATCAGTTCCCTGAAAATATCCCTTGGTCGGGTTCATGCTTTTCATTCTCTGGCTATACCTCTTAGGTTCACTTCCTACCTAAGTCCGGGTTTTCAGCCCACAGTCAGGCTTCACATACTTCAATGTTCTCGGGGTGTTACTGACCACCCTTATTCGCCTGCATCCCTCTGTCAGGTTCACATTTGCCACAAACACAGTTCGCTTGTTATTCACAATGGGTCAAAGACTTTTGACTGTACAAGGGCTTTTCAGTTGTCCCTTGTATGACCGCTTTGACCTCTTATGGCGGCCCCCCACGGCCTTCTGGTATTGGTAGTTTCAACAAAAAGGGGTCTGATCAGAGTCTTTCGAATGAGTGCCCCCGTGGCACCGGACCACTCTGCACCTGGCCTCTCGCTGGGTTTTCTCAACAGTTCTGCAACACACAAAGTCTTTGTTCCTTGATTCACATTATGTTGCCACTAGCAACCTTCATTCAATCACAGTTCCGTTTACTATCAGTTCTCCATCCGACTCACTGGCTGTGATGAACCTTTTGGTATTTCTGGACTCTGGAGTCAAGGCCAGTACCACGGTAGCAAGCGTGTCTCCCTGTCTCGGTTATCAGTGTAGGAGGGTTCCGTGCACCACTGACACCTGCAAGACCACATGCTGGCATTTGTTCCTGGCCTTGTGATTCTTTCTCTCAGACTTCACGGGTCTGGGTCGACAAGGGCAATGGCTCTTCCATCCTTGTCATCCTTTTGATTCTCGCTTCCTTTCTCCTCCTCTTGAACTGCCGCCATGGAACAACTGCCTCGTTGCACGGTCTGCCTTGCTCAAAGTGTGCTCTCATGCTCTACCTTTTATCCCTGTGGGGGAGGGAATGGTCCGTCAGGTGCGTGTGGTTATTATCAATTGCCTGAATTTGCCTGACCCTGGTGTTGGGACATTGTTTTTCGTGGTGTAAGAAAATGTTTGTGTCGGAAAGGGGTGGGGGTTAGTACGTCTGAGTATCCTACGGGGTAGAATGGGGAAGAGGTGTTATAAGGAAGGGGGTACCATGTCTCAACCATCGAAGACCCCCACTTCCACTCCCCGAGGACCCCCCATCCAATCGATCCTCCCTCACTGGTCCACCCCAGGAACTGGATCCAATAGCGATGGCCATGTCCTGACTACCTGGATGACAGATCTCCAGGGACTAGCAAGTGAGACACCTTTGTGTTTCTCACAGGCCCTACCCTGTCTACGTCTCTGGTTTATTTATTTATTTATTAGCATTTATAAAGCGTGCACCAGCCCTTAGGCATTGTGGCACTGTTACAGAGATACTTGCTGGTTACATAGGAAAAAACAAAGATCTTTATGTCCACAGAGTATGCGTAAACAATTACTTAGTTACATGATCTGGGTGCTGTTCACAGGGTATGCATAAACATAACTTGGTTGCATGATCCGGGTGCTAGGTGGGTGAGGAGGGGAAGTAGGGGGGGAGGGGGCAAGTTGAACAGGGGGATTTTAAGGGTTTTGCGAAAGGTGGAGACTGTGGGTTCAGCTCTGAGTGTGTTGGGTAGGACATTCCATAGTTTGGGTGCTATATGTGGGAAGCTGATGCCTCCTGCATTTGCTGTTTTGATGAGGCGAACGTGGAGTTCATTGGCGTGGTGACTTCTTTTGGGGCGTGTGGATGGGTCTCTGGTAATGGTATCTGCTAGGTATGATGGAGCAGTGAAATTGATGCATTAGGGTGAGTATCTTGATGTTGTTCCTTTCCTTAACTGGGAGCCAGTGGGCGGCTCGCCTGGCATGGGTGATATGGTCCCTTTTGGGGATGCTGAGGGCTGTGCGGAGCATGTTGTTTTGTACTATTTGCAGTCTGTGGAGATTTAGGTTTGAGGTGCCTGCAAGGAGCGCATTACAGTAGTCTAGTTTTGCTCCTCTCGTGGCCCGGGCAATGGATAGCCAGTTTTGGGTGGTCAAGAACGGTTTTATGGCATTTATAAGTTTGGTGGTGTGGGCAGAAGCCGAAGCAATGGCGCTGACCTGACGAGTCATTGAAAGGGTCGAGTCCAGACTCCTAGGGTCTTTACGGTGGTGGAGACAGATATGATGGAGTTGTCAATGGTAAAGTTGTTGTCATATTTTTGGTCAAGTTTAGGTAGTATTTCCTTGGGGCCTAGGAGGATGATCTCGGTTTTGTCCCCATTTAAGCAGAGTCCATTAGCTGGCATCCAGATTTGGATGGTAGTGTAGATTTGAAGGAGGGCTGCTGCGTCCTGGTCATATGAGCCAGTGAGAGGAAGAAGTACTTGTGTATCGTCGGCATAGTTTGTTTAGGCTAGGCCGAGCGAATCCAGTTTGTCGTTTAATGGTTTCATGAATAGGGTGTAGAGGGTAGGCGTGGTACATGACCCCTGGGGCACTCCGCAGTGGATGGTGGTGGTAGATGCATTAGCCTGATCAGAATAGACCTTCATGTCTCTGCTCTCTAGAATGGAAGTTATTCATGAAATGGCTTTTGTAGAGAAGTGGGCTGCGTTACATAGATCAGAGGTCAAGATGTTGTGATCAACCAGATCAACCGTGGCAGAGTGATCCAAGAGTAACAGGAGGGCTGGTTTGCCCTTGTCCATTATTTTGGTGATTTGTTTTTTTTAATCTAAGAAGGCCGTTTCTGTGCCGCGGCCTTTGCGGAAACCTGATTGTCTTTTGCCTAGGATGGCGTTAGATTCGAGGTAGTGTTGGATTTGGGAGTGGGCGGCTTTATCTAGGATTTTGAAGAGGAAGGGGACTGTGGTAATGGGTCTGTAGTTGTTGGGGCAGGCAGGATCTAGGGACGGCTTCTGTAAGAGGGGACGGACCCAAGCTTCTTTTAGGCTTTGTGATACAGTTCCTGTGGAGAAGGGGAAGGTCTTTTCCCTTTTGTTTCTTCTTCCTACTCAAATCTGTAGGAACAAGTCTGGTGCACTATCCCACCAGGCTTGCCTTTCGAACACCAATTCCCAGAAAATGTCTTTCTCTTTCATATGGGTCCCAGATACCGCTGGATTATTTTGGGATCTCCCAGACTTGTTTTACAAAACCTTACACTCCTGTGTGGGTCCCAGACCCCCTAATACTCTTGTGGGCTCTCTCCGACTTGCTCTGGGGTTCAGCTCCTTGACTATAGGTTTATTCAGTCTTGTATGAGTCACTGACACTTGTGCTTTGCTTTAATGAGCCTCGCCCCATTTCATATGGGTCGACGAACCTGGTGTGTTGCTTTTGCAGGTTCTCTACCCAAATTTAATTCAACATCCAACTGAACAGACATGGTGTACTCTCCTGCCAGGTACTGTTCTACATAGGGTATTTTAAATAGTTTGCTTTACTCTCTCTCTTCTTGCTTTCGTCAGGGTCCCAGACCCCCCTAGCTTTGCGGTCTGCAGAGGTCACACTTCCCTCTTGGTTCCTCCGGGGCAGGCTTCACCAATTGCATAGTCCTTCTTCTGATTTGTACTTTGGGAAACCAATAGGCAGTCTCCAACAACTAGAGTTCTTGTGTTGGTTTCCATATGTATTCTTCATTGTTCCATCCTTCCTCCTTGTCGCAGTACGGAACTGATGATCATTACAGTTTTCAGTCGCACTCTTGTTCGTCTCAGTATTCTCCTGGGACTTTGTTTCCTCAACTCTACACAGATAGAGGTGTAGGGGACCACAGTGTACTGAGGGGATGCAAGAAAGGAGGATACACAAATGAGGGAGGGGAATATTGCATCCTCTCAAGGTTGTCACTGGTCCCATGAAGGGCTTCCCTCCACATGAGATCCACCCACTGACTACCACCGCCAGGGGGACTTTCGGGTTGCGGCCTTAGCTTCATGACCTCATGGGAAGGGGCTTCCTCCATGGAAGCAGTGACGATACCAAGGGATTTGTCACACCATACATCATAAACACACAGTACGAATACATGCACTTAAACGTACATTAAAAACATTTTATTTCTTACGTGCTCTAGTGCTACTGCTCCACCTTTGCTAGGACGTAGGCCTGGCCAGGCCTCCACTGCAGCCTGCTGACTCCCATGCTCAGTTCACTCCCTCCTCCACTACAGTCAGGGAAGCAGGGAGAGCTTCTTGGTTCCTGTAATGTGTAGTGGGGCCAGAGTCGGACAGAAAGTAACTTTCTAGTTGCAGGACAGTGCGGGCACTGCAACTAGAACGTTAATTTCATGAGTATGATTGAGCGCATTCACTCCGACTTTAGAAAGAAGTTGGATTATTTCTTTCTGGAGTCGAATGTACTCTGACTCCTAAAAGAAATTATCTGATTTCTTTCTGAAGTCTTAGAGAATGCGCTTAGGAAGCAGAGCAGTGCACACAGCAACACTGGTGTCAGTGTCCCGTACCGCTCCAGGCTGCTGCAGTGGCTGAGAGCGGGCGGGACACGACCCCTGTTTGCCGTGGTGTGCTCCTGCTCAGCACCCTCATTGTCCTGAAAAAATTGGCAATGAGGGCGCAGAACGGGAAATGTGTGCCACTGACAGGACCATGACAAGACAATGAGTCATTGTGTCTCCGTCGGAAATGTCCTGGTCTGGCTCACAAAAGAGGCACCATAATAATAATAATAATAATAATAATAATAATAATAATAATTAGGCATTTATATAGCGCTACGAACCCTCAGGTATCTGAGCGCTGCTTATTATTACCCACGGTGTGTGGTGCTCATTTATCGACCTCGGAAGGATGAAAGGCTGAGTTTGGCCCTGCCGGGATTCGAACCTGCGTTGGCAAGCTCTGCACGGATGTCAAAGCGAGCGCTCTACTCGCTGTGCCACTTGACCGGCTACCATGGGAGCAAGCTGCCCCTGCTCCTACCAGGTATGCCACTGCTGGCGCACCAACCACGTCTGGGGTGAGGCACACCTTTTTTGTCCTCTCATGGGTGCAATCTCCCTGGTTCACTCGCTCATGGGCTGTTCTGAGTAGGGTAGCGAGGGATCCGGGCGAGGACTGAAGAAATTGAACGGCTGAGATGGTAGTGAGTTAGCTGATATTACTATTCTCTTGGTAGTGTGAGGGGTCATAAAAGCATAGTGTAGAGAAAGAGGCATCGTTCTCAACATTATTTATTTGTTCATTTACAAAGCGCACTAAACCTGGAGGCATCAAGACGCTAGACATTTTATAAATAGAAAAAGGTTGGGGAAAAAGGCCTAATTTTCCCTATCCTAACAAGAATGTCCCTTCCTGTCAAACTAAATCTAAAGCAGGATGACCTTGTCTCCAAACTCAATCTGACCCTCACACTAATGCATACAAACAAAATGTGCAAGGTAAATCTTTCAAAGTTCAACTCAACAGAGAACCACAATAATTCAAACATATAACTTCAACAAAACACTTCCTTTATCCAAGGGTTGACTCCCTTCCCACGATTATTTCAAGTAAACTATTCACAATATTCAATGTCAAGACCAGTCTCTTAAAGGCATTTCAAATGTCTCTTTCACCCAATATTCTTCTCAAGGTGATCAAAAAAATGTTCTTTCTATGTGACTGATATGGAAAAGAGGAAGTATCTCCCGATCCTTCAGAATGGCAAAACAGAGTATCTTTTCCACAGTGTTGGTTTGAATATGATAAAGGAAAGACTTTACTATTTTTCGGGATGGCCAAAAAAATGACTTTTTAAAGTTTCTGGTTGACAAAATGTTCAAAGGAAACAAGAACTTAGGATGCACAAATCTCTCTTCAACATACAATTCAAAGTGAGTTACCTGGTGCACTCTCCTGCCAGGACACTCGTCAACTGTAAACTCTTGATATCCTCATTTACTCTCCTTGCAGGAATATCCCCCGTTTGTCCCACTGAGTTCCATGGTGTACTCTCCTGCAAGGTATCTTTGTCCAAAAAGGTTTCAATACCTGATATCCTTATGAATTTCCCCCAAACCATCATCCAATATCTGAGGGTTTGTTCAAGCTTTTCCTTTTAACAGTTTCTCTTGACTCTTGGAAATACTTGTTCGAAGTATCTCCCAATTGACTTCTTTAAGTCTGGAGAATTACACCATAGTTGCCCCTTTCGTTCTTTTGGCAATGTTTCTTGGCTTAGATAATTCTGGTTTCCCACAACTGACATCTCAAATCAGGGAAATTACACCACATTCACCTTTGCATTTAGTTCTATTATGTTGGTACCCGAAAGTACTTTTCATATGCTTATTTGTATATTCGCACATCCTGGGGCCCCATTCACTATAAGGTTGACTCACCGGCTCTTTGTGCTGCAGTTGAGATATTTGCAAGGGGCTGGCTCCCCTTTAGTGGCAGGGTTCCGCTGGGCCTCTGGGTCAGCTCTTCTACTCTTTGCTGTCAAGACCAGTGCTGCCCTTCAGGACTGTGTCTCCACACACAGCTCTGCTGCGCACCCTCTAATTCTTCTTGACTGGAGCTCCTCTCCAAAGGCCCTGAGCACTGCCATCTGACTTCTGGCATGCTTCTCTTCCCCACAGGCCTTTGTGGGATTTCTTCTGCCACCAGCCATGCTTCCCGCTCTGTGCACTCTGCTAACTGGCTTCTCTCTTCATACACGTTCTTGTTCCTGTCCATGTCTCTGTCTTATCAGCTGCAGATGGTTTGGGCTTTTAAAAGTCCTGCACAGCTGATTAGCTTGTTGACAAGTAGACTGCACATAGTTTTCAATGTCAAATGTCTTCCACGTGCACTCTTTGCTTCTCTTCCTCGTCACAGTACTTGAGGATTTCTGGGACTTTGAGTACAAGGAGGTTTTAATGGATTTTACATCACATGTTTTATGAACAGTTGCACCAACATTACAATTACCATAACCATCAGATGCTTCCCATCTTTTACTTACAGCATATCTACATGAAGACTGAACAGGTTTTTGTTTAGACAGTGTTTCTCATTTTCTCAGAATCAGATGGTTTTGAATAATGGCAACACACCATCAAAAACCCTGGAATTAATGGATCCTCTTCACAATAAAGATAACTATATTGGTTCTCTCCTTGTGGAGTCACCACTCTCCCCTTACAGCCATCTCCTCACATGTGATCCACCCTCAGACTACCACCCCTAGGGTCAGGATCAGGAAGTGGCTGCCTTCCCCTAGACACATGGGAGGAGACTCTAGGCTGGGGATCAGTGATGACTCTGCGGGATTCATCATGGCGGGGACCAGGAGTTGCTGAGGTTAGTGATGAATGGAACAGAAAGAGGAAGGTATTAAAGAATGCTGGAATGTTAATGGGGATAATTTGCACCTTTACTCCCTACACAGTGGCATCTAACAAACACAGAGCGCAGGTGCAATATATTAAGAACGCTGGTTGGTGTGGGATTTACGATTTTCAGGCGATGTCTGCCTACACGTCCAGGTTCATCTCCCCGAGTAAGCAATTCCTATCTCCGAATAACTGCCTCATGCTCGCGAGAGCACTTATCTTCAAATTGGACTACTGTGATGTTCTACTCATGGGCTCATCAGCCTCGAATCTAGCTAAAGTCCAACTCCTGCAGAACCAAGCCTTGCACGCGCCAAATGCCAATGACGCTCTGACCATATTTCAGCAACTAGAGAGAGGCCCATTGGCTGCCCATCAAAGCTTGCATCGATTTTGAATCTCAGACTATTGCCCACCGTTGCATCTACAATGAGGCTCCCTTCTACCTGAACATCATTGCCCAGAACCACCCTCTGCGCTCATTATGATCCAGCATCTCATTGCGCACCCCACGTTTTAGGGACAAGAGAGCAGGAGGTGTCCGTTTTTGTGTTACTGCACCAGTTCTCTGGAACTCCCTACCGGCCTCCATCAGAAATGAACACTCTTACACTACCTTCAAAAAGCTTGTAAAACCTGACTGATGTTCGTATAAAATGTACCTGTTAACTCTTAACTCTGTACCAAATGCTCTGATACCCCTGGGTCTGGGCGTTACACAAATGCCATAAATAAAATAAATATGCAAATACATAAATGAGGTGCAATTGGAAATGTATTGCGAAATGATGAACTGGCGGAGTGCAAGGCAGGGAAAATTTAAAATATAAGTTGGACAAATGGTGACTTACTCAACTGCCATTTGGATTTGGTACCGGAAACATGCTTGCTCCTTACACAGTAGTGGATACGCCAATATATGAAGCCACATCTCCCAGTGTACATGCAACACAGTCTTAAATGTCTTATCTATCTTCCAATGGACTTGTTGAAGGGCTCATTCTACTGTATGCTGCATCCTATTGCATACATAAGATGAATGGGTTGCAATGGAGCTTTGTAGACTGTTAAGTGATGACATTATGCCACCCGTGTTTTGTCCTATTCCGTGTATGTTATCAAAGGTATATGTGGCATTCAGTACATTAGAGAAACAACCATAGCTGTACGGGCTGAATAACAGAAGATAAGAGTGATGTTCGAAATTGGAATATAAAGTTGCCCTTAGTAAGGCATTTTAGCCAGCAAAGACATACCATTTCACAATTACAATTTCAGGTACTTGTATTGAAACATTGAAGAATTGGTGAGAGAGAAAGGGAACTGTTACAAAAAGCAAATGCACTGTATATATAAATTGTCCAGTTTATCATCAGATGGAATGAATGAGACCATTTCTTTAACTCTTTTCTTTATAATGGTCATTAACAGTATATGTATTATGAGTCTGTTTTCATATTTCGCACTGAGCAGTGTGGGTTATATCACACTAGCCTCGGATTCTCATAGTGTAATTACTGCCTGCGGACCCTATGGTAACAGCAACGAAAATGTTGATGCCATTGTTTTCTTTGGTTAAGTATTGAACATTGGAAGTTACTAATACGTTTTGGTAATTCAGCCACCTGAAGAGCAAGATGGCTCCAAAGGCGTAGCCAGGATTGTCTAAGAAGTAGGGCCTGAAGCTAATGTGGTTGGGCCCACTGCACTGACATTAACATCTGTAAACGCCGGCACAGCGGTGCAGAGTGGGCATTTACAGGTTTTGGGTTAGCCTTGCCCACTCAGGCCCTACCCTGTCTACACTGTTGGATGTCTCAAAAAGTTGTGGGTACTTGCAAAGGATAGGAAGGCATACATTACATTATCAAGCACACTAAAGATCGATCATATAAAAAAAAGAAATAATTCACTTGAAAAATTATATGAATTGAAGTGGTGGTCAAAGTATATGTGGAATCAGCCAGAAGGGGACTGCTACCTTAGAGCATGTGACATACTATGATCTCACAACTTCTTTCAAAAGACAGATGAGCAGCCCTGCCTTGTGCCTATAGACCCATGGAATAACACCATCTGTAAGACATTGGCCAAGGGCCTGGCAAGAAAAATGGAAGACAATATCTGGGTGCTGGTTCTAAAACTGTGGTCAGGAAGCTGGAGACTCTACGGATGTTGTCATTTTGGACACAGATAAGAAGTTTGTCTTCGTCAGCTGGGGGTTCCTGTTCAGGACGATAGAGGGGATGGACTTTGGACATGATTACCTGACATGAATGAAATGTCTTAACAGCTCACCAAAGGCATCACATCACATTAATGGCCAGTGCTCCAGACCTTTCACAGTGAAACATTTCCCGATGCAGGTGTACCCCCATGTCCCAGGCTATTTCTACAGCCCATAGAACCTCCGGCCATCTGGATCATGAAGGCAAGGGTGATCAAGGGTATACTGTATAGAGGTGTGGAGCAAAATATATATCTCTATGCAGATGATCTGCTTCTAGTGATGCTGAACATGTGAAGTTTAATAATCGCCCTTATGGACAGAATTGAACACTTTGGAAGTGTATCCAGATATAAGATAAACTAGGCCAAGTCAGAGCCACTGCCCATGACAACTTTGTATTCCAAGAGAGAACTGATGGACAGGGGTTTCCAATGGTGTCCTGTGAAGATGAGGTATCTGTGTGTTTGGATTACTGTGAAGACTGGACTGATGATGACAATGAACATGGATGATGCCATCTGAAAGCTTACCACCAAATTTGACAGATGGACAGCAGAGAGCCTGACTCTGTGGGGGAAAGGTCAACACAGTGACAATCACTGCAGCACCCAGGATCACCTACATGTTTTGAATGATACCAAAGAAGAAGGAGAAAAGAATCTTCATGAACATTGACAAGATGATTTAGTCATTCATATGGGGCTCAAGCTGTTACTGTGGAACCTTCAACTACTAGAGCACTGTAGGGAATGACAATCCCAAACTTCTTGTTCTACAAGCTGGCCTCCATTACTGGGCACTGTGAGAATGCTGAGGGCATTCTCCTTTAGGAATCCCTCCCAGGTAATCGAGGGAGGGTCACGTCCCGTTATTTCTCCTGAGAGTCTACAAAGTACTGTGAAGACGAAGAGGAGACAAGGAGTAATGCACACTAACCCTAGGGAATACCACTATAGTACTGGGAAGAAGAAGAGGAATCAGGATGAGTGCAGGACTGAAGGTCAGGCAGGGCCCACTGATAGGCTTAATTATAATCCGGCAAGTCAAGCCCAGAACTCACACCTGTAACCTGTTAGACAAACACAAGTGCATAAAAGGTGGAGTCATCAGCAGCAGTCAGTCAGACCGGGGAAGCCCGATGAAGAGTAGAGAGCAGTGAAGAAGCCATTAACGAATTGGAAGAAAGTAACCAAGACATATGTGTTTAAGTGAAAGAAAGCCAAGAAGCCATTACGGAATAAGAAATTGAATGAATGAATGAATGAATGAATCAAAATGGGAAAAGCCACAATTAATGAGAAAGCCTTCATAGGTTGAAATCATGAAGTGATGTGGATACAACTAATTGTTTGGCTAAATTGTGAACTTCAAAACGAGGCATAATAGTTCCTGGTTGCGTGACATGTAATGGGTGGACCCTGTGGTCAGAAATTGCACCTAGACCAGAGAACATCTGTTTGTCGCAACAAGAACTACTAAAAGCAGATGCCAGGTTCCTGGTTGCGTGACCTGTAATGGGTGGACAGTGCGGTCTAAATCTGCGCCAAGACCACAGAACCCCTCTAACCCAGCAAGGAAGTTTATTGTGGTGAATGAAAGAGAACAAGGAGTGGCAATCATCAGGCTTGGGAAAGGGAACCCTGAGTTATACAGACTTGTGGAAAATCCAGTTAAAAGGCAACGCTTGAAGATATCTCTTTTGTGTTCTTTTTTTCATATTGAACTTGAAAAGGGTAGCCCTAACCTTGACAAAAGTGTGGAAAGGTATTCTTTCCAACTGTAACGAAGGTTAATCGAACAATATAAGAGAACTTATTGACAATTGGGAGAAATAAGCTGAAGAGTAAGCTTGAGCTAAGATTGCTCGGAAACGTTATGTTTGAAACCTGGCATACCTATATATGTATATATATATATTTTATGCGTATTAGTTGTGAGGGTAAGTATAGGTTTTTGGACACCGACTGTTTTTAAGTTGAACACATTGACACAGACTTTCTTTAGCTTTCTTTAGGTAGGGAAATCACACTTAGGTTAGGACAAGACATGCCTTATTCCATCCTGACATTTTCTTTAATAAAGCTTTGTTCAACTTTGAATCTATTTTCTGTGTCTCCTTCCATGATGCCAATCCCACAGAACACTTTGAATTTCATAGTGGGTGATGGACACACATAGACATGAGCAGAGGTAAATGAACTGGGGCTCTGGAGCTGAAGGCACTGCTTTCAAATACCATGCAGTAAAAGCATAGGACAGCAAAGGCAACACAATGTGTTAAGATTGCTGATATGAGATGGTTAAATAACAGGACAGGCACTGTATGATTTTGGGGAGGAAGCCATCGGATAAGCCTGGCAGAGGAAAGCTTATTTTGGCCTGCATGGTATCTAAGCGATATAAAGTGGCTATTGTACATTACAGGTGACAGAGAATGGGTGTCATCTGCAGCGATGAGAGACATCAAAGGAATAGAGGGGTGTACCTATGGGGAATACTGATCCCTGAAGAGAGCACCAGAGAGGACCAATGGGCCTTTGAATGTGAATGCAAGGAAGACTGCATTTTTCCCCAGGATTCTTGAGGTATTGGTGAAGCCACACCCAGTATCAGCAATGTTTGATTTGCTGCAATTACCCAGCTCCTTGGATGACAGACTTCTGATGAAATGGTCTTAAACACTGGCCGAAGATATGGAACTAAAGCAAAACAAGAGAGGTGATGGCTGGACCACAAGCAAACCCAGACATGTTTCAGCCTTACAGCGATCATCTCTTATGTGGTGCTATAGTCACCCCAAGTGGGACGGGTATGCCGGACATGGTTCCATGTCTGCTGGGCCTAGAGACCCAAGCTACACCTCACTGATGATGCCAAATGGGACCAAACATATCTGGGGATGCTTGTGGTCTTGTGCAGAAGGGATGTAACCAAGCTGTTTGGGCTGGACTGCCCCTTTTGGTTTGGAATCAAGCCTGATTTACATATGGTCTTTCCCCTTTCTGTAATGGCTTGGCAGGTGAGGAACTGCCTGGAGGGTTTCCCAGGGCAATTAAAGGTTGAGATGAATTCTAAATCTTTCTGCCATCACCTCTTTTTTGTTGCTACACGATATGGAATCCCCATGTTGTGGAACTGTTGTAGCAGCATCTGGCTGACATCTCTGAACTCGTGAATACGGAATGGCATGTCTGTCCACATCCCGAGCGAGCAAGGCGTACTGTACTCCAAAAGGATATATAATTATTGTTAACTCCATTTATTGATTTAATACTCCTAAACAATACATACAAAAAAAAATCAGATAGATACATTTTTTATTATTGTTAATACACTGGCTCTGAATACATATTCAATAGCAGAGACCATACACAAATATGTAAAATAGGATTTATATCATAAAACACATCCTCCAAGAGGATTCAGGCCATAAACGCAACATCTGTTTCACCAATAAATCAATAGCCCCTCCCACAGAATTCAACACATCCATTTTATGGCAAAAGTAACCACAGGTATTGCCACATATCCTTAGGTCTCAAAGCTGACTGGAGCAAGACAGAATAAAACTTGGCTAGTACTGAATTATACAAGATCACTTAATCATCTTTTCTTGTTGTCATGCCCTGGGCCTGTCACCGCTGCGGCCCGCGCTCTCTTACCTGACGTTGTTACCCGCAATGGCAGTTGTGGACAGGAGGAGCAGGTGGTCACACCTACAGAAGACGGTCCTTGTCCGGGCCCCAACACCGTATCAGACATACCTGCGGCACTTCCATTGTGGTTGCTACCATGTCCTGAGGCAATTCGCATGCGTTTGGTAGATGCACAGTTTTCAGACGCCAAAGCCCTGCGCATGGCATTCTCCTTTGCCATGGTGATGACGCCCGCCATAACGAATGTGTGACAAGAGCTGCGGGCTATATAAACGCTATGCTGGGAGGAACAGATGCGTCATAATGTGCTCCGTACGTTTGCTTTTCCAGTGTGCTGTTTAGCATCTGTCAGGATTTGCTTGCTCACTGGTTCTTTGGCTCCCTTCTTGCTTATTTAGTTCCTGCTGGACCTTGTCTTGTCTTGCCCTTTTGTGCTTTTCTTGTTCCTCCCCTGCTCTCCTTCCTTGTTCTTCTTGCTGGCTCTTCTCTTGTCCTCATCTACTACCTTGCGTGAGAACCTTACCATCCAGCTGTAACGGCCCTGCGCTGTCCCTTCACCATGAAAATCAAATCTGGGAACAGCTGCTTGTGGCATGGCGAGTCGGTCGCCGGGGACCTGGTCTGGCTGGTTGGTGCAGTGGGGGCCCTGGAGTTCAGCCCTCACATCATAATCACCACTGGCTGAAGCGCTGGAGAACAAGGGATGACCCAAGAGTGAAGCGCCTCACCTTCGGATATGGAAACAGCACGACCAGGTACTTGACGCTTGGTGGGATAGCAGTTTCTTCCCCAGTTGATAGCAATCCGCCCTTTAGCAATCAAAGGTACCGCACGGATAGAAAACCTTTTAGGGGAGTTATGCGAGTATTCATCACAACCATGTTTTATGGACTAGGATAACAATCACACCAGTATCTATGCTGGACACAGACTCCCAGAATTTAAAGACTTTGGGACAGGCCCATGCCAGATTCATGAAGTCAACTGGAGTTATACCACATATCTAGCATACATCTGGTATACTGGGCATAAATCCATGCAGTCCATGTAATGTATGGTGCACTTGATGTAAACATTTGAAATGTGTCAATTTATGTTAATAATTTGATGAGATGATTTTTATCTTGAGTGCATGCCTCTAGCCAATCCTCATCCAACAGTTTAGCATGATGGGCTACCTCCCATCTATTTCAGGCCATAGAAGACCATGGAACATGAAGATGTAATACCTTCTCATATAGCCTAGAGACCAAGTGTTTCAAGGAGGTTGGAGAGCTAATATAATCCAAAAACGCGGTCACAGGGGGGTTCTATTAGGAAACCACAAAATGATGCTTTCAGAACTTGATGCAATCTGTAGTAAATGCAAATCACTAAAGCCTCTATGCCCCACCCCTCACTCGGAGTTGATCTAAGGTAATACATTTCCCTTGCTTAAATGAATCTCCTGTCACATAGATCCGCAGCCAGTGGATCATCAGGATTCCCGGCTAATTAAAGTCACATTTTTTAAGTAGAGTCTGGGGTATTCTTATGGTTTGCTATCCCCTGCGGTGCCACCCAGGTTGTGTACCAGGTATGTAGTGTGGCTTGTACCTTAACTGGGTACCTCCAGGGAAAGACTGTAGCGACATAGGGGATGCCGACGCTCGTTCTATAAAAATATGTTGTGCATCCTGGTCTCTCGCATACCACCCTGCTGCATAATGTGCCTGTCTGACGTCATAATATAAGCAAAGGTCCAGGATGGTCAGACCTCTCCCTCTGAGCATACGGTCTGAGGAAGGTATCAAAAGCCACCTGTGGTTGCTTATCTGCCCATAATAGTTAACCTGTCAATTTCTGTAGGCGATTAAAGTAAGAGTGCGGGGGAGTTAGCAGGATGTTTTTATTATATGTACAGATAATACCACCATTTTTTTCAGAGAAATTCTGCCTACCGTGGCTAACAGTAACAATGTGCATTTGCTGAACTGATTTTCCAATTATTTCAGAGGTTTCTCAAAGTTGATTATATATAAGGGTGTGGATAGATTTATGGACCCCTACATATTTGATCTACTTCGGTTTCCATTTAAATCCAATAGCTTCACTACATTTCCAAGTAATTCCATTTAACGGCAGGAGCTTGGATTAAGTCCACTTTATATTTAGGCTCTACAACCGCCCTACTTTTTAAATATCTTCTCCTTTCGGTAGTAGGTTCTGGCAGGGGTCAAGTCTTATCATTAAAGTGGGGGACTCATCAACAGACGCAATGGGATGTGATGTCGGCAGAAATTAGCATTTCAAGGTGAAATATGCACATTTCATTAAATTGGCTTTGCATAACCACCCAAATTGCACAGGACGAATGGCATTTGCCTTTCATAAAATGAACACACACACAAAACCAAGACAGGATATTTTCATCCAATAGTGTTTTGAATACGTTAAAAGGTGTACATAGTTTTAACTCCTAGAACCAATACAAATGTTTTCCCTGAAACTTGCAGTACTGAAATGGGACATTTCACCTTTAGTCGTTTAATTTTCATCAGGTTATATAGTGCAGTGACAGGCCTGCAAACCTCACAACTGTGGTTTGGTCCCTGAGGTGGGCTTTAAATCATAAATTCAAAGAGGAAATTCAATGTTTTTTTTATTTTAGCTGGGGGTGGGGCGGACTGAGTCCACCCTCTGAAAAAAGTGGGTGGACTGCATCCACCCGCGTGCACCCTCGACTTGAGCCCTGCGTTCTTCTGGTCAGAGGGGTTAACATAACATAGCAGGTTGTCTGCGTATAGAGATCCCAGCTTATATTGAGAACGAGTTTGTATAACTTTGTCTATGTGTTTTAGTTTCAAAAGGCAGGCCAAATCAAATGCTGTATTATCAATGCAAATATTGATGGAGACAAGCCATCCCTGCCAAGTGCCCCACAACAGCCTGAAGGGCAGCCAACTAACTATATTGGTGAGCACCATATCCCTGGGAGGATAATATAATAATTCAACCATCTTAGCATAATGTACTCCCAAGCGAAACCTTTGGAGGACTTCAAACAGGGAAGGCCTTCAAGGTGTTTAGCGCACTGGTCTTAGAAGTAAGACCATGCAGATCAACAGAGGTTTGCATCCCGTATCTGCGCTTATAAACCGAACTGTGGTCTGGTATAAGGCGCGTTATAAAATAAAAAAATAAAAAATAAATAAAATACATTTCCGGAACCCCCATGTCAACATTATGCAATAGCGAAAACAGCCTGCAAAGGTTATGCAGTATAACTCTCCCCGGAATGAAACCACATTTACCAGGTCTAACTAGTGACAGAATATGTTGCTATAATTTTGCAGCTAACAGCTCTGCAAAGATCTTAGTAACCGTGGTGGTCAAAAATTTTGGCCAGTGGGAAGAGGAGCCCCCAGGAGGCTGATCAGTTATCAGCATCATTGTTTTTAAAGGTGTATTGGTGGACACTGGAAGCCCACCTGAAGATAGAGATGACTCATGCATCCTGATCGGGTACAGGCCAAGCTTCTCAATATATTCGTTATAAAAATCAGATGGCAGGCCATCAGTTTGGCAACAGCTTCACCAATTATCAAAGTTCATCCATTGTGATGGGTCCATCATGCTAATCCCCAAATCAAGTTCCACCCCTCCCACCGGGATGCCGTCCAGATATTGTTTTCTAGCATTGCTTGAGGTGATCATTTTAGATATGCATCTCTTTATGATGTGAAGCGAGACTGCTTCGATAGTAGTATCCGTCATGTCTCTAGTACCCACTGTATCTTTTAGTGGCTGTTTATTTGTCGATCCAGTCTCCTGCCAGACCTTCGATGCTAAAAGGTGACCAAGTCTACCTCCTCTCCTTATTGCCTAACTCGAACCTTACAGCCAAGATGCCTGACCTCTCGGGCTGCTACTTTTTTTAACCTCTCACGTTTGTTCTGTATTTCCCCCCAACAATGTCTTATGGGCCATTTGGCAGAATGGTTTTCAAGGTCTTCTAAATCTGCCTCCAATTGGAGCAACTTTTCCCTAATAGCTTTCCACAAGCCCATCTTGTGCAAAATGCAGGATCCCCTTATAAAGCATTTTAAAGCTTCCCACAGGGTTTTCCATCTTCGGCGGATGCTGCGTTTTGCTAAAAAAAAAACAATGATATGTAATCCGCCAACCCTTGCTGAAGCACTGGATCAGCTAATGCCCCACTTTTATACCTCCATCTAAAACACTGAATTTGAAAACTTGGCATTTCACATGACCTAGTGGAGACCATTATATAGTCAATGTTAGAATGTGCATCGTGCACCCGTGGATAAAGCAGAAATTCCCTTGCGTCTCTGTGGGAATGCTGTCACATATCAGACAAAGACAGACGTTCCCCTATGTTATGCCATGCTAGTACTGCACATGAGAGGGCTTTCTCACCGAACTTGGAGATCCATCTAAATAAGGATTAAATGCCATATTACAATTTCCAGCCCAGATGATAACATGATCATGGTTATGGTAGAGCCCTTGTACCTTACCAATTTGTATCATCTATATTGGGGAGCAGATGGTAACTATTCAGATTCAAATAACTCCAATCACACCTGACACCCAGAGTAGGTGCCCCTCCTTGTCCTGCTTAGCTGTGCCAACCTTAAATCGCAATGCCTTATGAAGAAAGGTTGCCAACCCCCTGGATCCCGAATAGTATGAGGGAAAACAATCTATGTTCCCTCTACTTCAGAGCAGTAGCGACCACTCCCGCTTGTGTCTCCAGAAGCAGCAGGATTTCTTGATGTCTTCTCAAGTATTCTACAATCTGCCTGCACTTCCGAGTATCTTTAATGCCCCTAACATTCCAAGTCATAATAGTTACTGAACGCCCCTTCTCAACGGGAATCATTATATCAGCATAAAGTGGGACGATCTCTGGGCATGTATACGTTTCTGCCTTTGGACGCAAAATAAGGAAAAGTTGTACCCAGAACATCCTGCCAATGTATCAGTGTCCGTGGACCAGGTATCGCAAAAACTCTTACCATGGAGACCACTCTCACTCGCACCGGACCCCAAACATGACCAGCTAATACTATCCCATCGATATAACCCCTACAAAATCTCACCTGTGTTGCTCCACATCGTCTTGCTTCTAAGGCGAGTGCATTGCCCCCAAGCTATCCTCCTGGCCCTTACTCCAGTCCTGGTGCTCAACTTTCCTTTAGCCACTATTGTCTGCCATTTTTCGAAATAACTATCCCAGAAAATTCTACACCTCGTTCTGGGACTGCACCTGCCGAACCTTATTCTTCCTAATGGGGAAAGATATATATTTTTTTACAGAAAATCGTCCTCTACCACCGGATCTGTGAAAAAGTATGTCTCCCACCAAGTATGTCTCCCCCCTCTTGCATGATCTTCAGTTTTGCTTGGAACATCATGACATAGTGTATGCTGTATCGCTCCGTTTTTCTTGACTTGCTTGAAATACGTACACAAATAGTGGACCGACAGACTGAAGTTGAGGATCAGCGAAAGGGCACAACCATGAAATCTCAGCTCCCCTTTTTGTCTTGCAGGTGCCAAGAGGGAGTCTCTCACTCTATTATTCAGCAGCCGGAATATAAAAGGGCGTGTGGGACTTTAGTTGGGAGTCTGGTGATCTGTGTGCCCTCTCGGTAAAATATTACTACGAAACTTAGGGGATGTCCAGTATTTTTGACAGGAGAGATCCAAAAAGGGCTCGAGATTGCTATGCATTTCTGTTGATTCTGTGAGGCCAACCAAGCATAGATCATTCCTCCTTGGCCTCCCTTCAAGATCGTCATTCGATTCCAGCAATTATTTGTTTTTGAAAATTCAGTTTTATTAAAGTTTTTAAGGTCACGACATCATCAAGACAACAATATAACCATAAGAATACATACAATGTCAATCACAACCTTTCCCCTCACCCCTCCACCTCCCCTCCCCCCCCTCCTTCTTCCACACCATGGATCTCTGGGTAACATTATTGTCAGCGGGGTCCAACACAGGAATTTGTGGCACATTACTTACAAGAGGTAGTTCACGTACAAACGCTCAAAACGCAAGACTCTTCAGTTGAAAATCGGGTTAGGGGGAGTCCCGGGGGCAGTGTTCAAGCCCCGCAAACAGTCTCACTATGTTCATGTCCCTCAGGTTGCTCTCCCATATTTGTCAAAGAAGGGGAGCCAAAGGGCCTCAATATTAGTCTTAGATTCATCAATCAGATGGGTCAGAAACTCCATCTCATATATGGCGCGCAGTTTGGATACCCATTCTCTCTCCCGGGGGGGTTGGGGTGACTTCCATTTTTGAGCCCAACAGGATCTGGCGGCAACTAGCATGACCTGTACCATGTGATCGTGCTTCACCTTCCTCCCTCCCTCCACCTCGATGCCAAACAACATTAGCCAGGGGGATAGAATTTGTTTGGTTCCATCAACACCCTTTATCCAAGACAACACCTCACTCCAATAGGTTTGCACCACCTGACACTTCCACCACATGTGCACATAATCCCCCCTTACAGTGTGACACTTCCAGCAGTGCGGATCATAGCCCTTTCTGATCCTGGCTAGCCTCTGTGGAGGGTAGTGCCATCTATGAATCAGTTTCAAGGCCTGGTGGCGGTATTGAGGCGCAGCTGTGGAGCGGTTGCCCTGTCTGCAGATCTTGGTCCATCTCCTGTCGGTGATGGGGGTGCCTAGATCTTTTTCTCATTGTACCTGAGCAGATGGGGGATCTCGCGGGGTGGAGAACAGCAAGAAATCGTAGAGCTTCGATATCGCACCTTTCGTCCCCTTATATGTGATTAATAATTTCTCAAAGTCTGTTAAATCTCGCCTAAGAGTATCTCCCCATCTGCGCTCGGTCAGGGCTCCCTTAAGCTGTAAATATTGGAAAGGAGAGAGGTTGGTGAGGCCCAGGGCGTCCTTCAGGTCTCCCAGGGAAATAAATGCTCCATCCACCTACAGCTGCCCCGCCCTGCTTAGACCCGCTTCGTACCACTGTTGAAAGGCCAATGGTTCATTAATTCCATCCCAGAGTGGAGGAGCCCATATGCAGCTTAGGGGTGAGGGCCATGTCGTGAGCCACCTAAGATGACCCCCTCTTTCCATATGGACCACAACACCCCCAGGTCCGGGTGATTCAGAATTCTCATCGGGATACGTGCCTTGGGGACCCACAACCATTCGTCTAGTGTAACCGGGGCAAAGAGCACATTGTCCAATGCCACCCACTGTTTCTTTGGGCCCTTCACCAAATGGTCAACCAGAACTCGCAGCTGCAATGCTTTATAGTAGGTTTCTAGGTCTGGGTAATTAACTCCCCCCTCATCTTTGGGCCTTATCAATGTTTCGTATGCAATTCTATGGGATTTTCCTGCCCAGAGATAGCAGAGAAGATCCCCCTTTACCTCTTGGAGGAACAACCTCGGTATCTGGGTCGGTAACATCTGGAACAGGTACAGGAACTTGGGGAGGATAACCATTTTAATGGAGTTGAGGCGTGCCATCCTGGAGAGGCCAGACTTTTTCCTTCGCTCTAAGTTTCACTTAATCGACAACCATATGGGGGGGGGGGTCATTTACCTTGAAGAGGTCTGCCAGATCTGGTGGTATCTGGATTCCCAGGTGGCAGAATCCCTCTCTTGTTTACAGAATGGGAGGTCCATAATGTATTGCCTCTCTACCTCCTCCAGTTGACCCACAATAAATGCGACTGATTTTCCCAAGTTGACCTGCGAGAGACCCGTATAATTCCAAGTTATTTAACACCTCAGGGACTGATTGGGATGGATTAGAGAGATGTAGTAGCACGTCATCCGCAAACAGGCTCATTTTACAGTTGGTTTCCCCTATCTTAATACCTTGGATTTTGTCATTTCCCCTGACCGCTATGGCCCAAGGTTCCATTACCAGTGCGTATATAAGGGAGACAGCGGGCACCCCTGCCTCGTGCCTCTTTCCAGTGGGAGGGCTTCTGATTCAACGCCGTTAACCACCACTCTTGCTGAGGGATTAGAATAAAGGGCTGCCATCCATCCCCTCCACTTGGGTCCCATCCCCAGGGATGTTGAAACCCCCTCCATAAAGGCCCAACTCACCCTGTCGAATGCCTTCTAGGGATAGGAGAAGAGCGCCCTCCGTCCTGACCCCCTTTGAGCTTAATACATGTATGGTCTTACGCATGCTATCGGCTCCCTGTCTATTTAACACGAAACTGACTTGATCTGGATGGATCAGTCGGGGGAGGCATTTTTCTAGGCGCGTCGCTAAGATCCTGGTGAAGATCTTTGCATCCGTGTTCAAAAGCGAGATGGGCCTGTAAGAGCCACATTCCACCGGGTCCTTACCAGGCAAAGCCTGCAAGAATGTGTGGGCGGGATGGTTTTTGGGGTCTTAATTTGCTTGAACAGCTTGGTTAGCGGTTGTATGAGCAGTGATTGATATTGTTTGAAAAAGTCAGCCGTGTATCCATCACCCCCTGGCGTTTTACCCGCTTTCAAATGTTTAATCGCCCCCTCCACTTCTTCCTCCGATATTTCCCCTACAAGTGCCTCTCTCTGCAGTTCTGTAAGCTTAGGGAGCGGGTGGTCTTCAAGGTATCTTTGGATTTCGTTGTGGGGTACGCCGTCTTGCTTAGTGTATAGTGCCTTAGTGTACCCCGCAAATAGTTTGGCTACCTGTTTGGGTTTTGTTTGGATGTTGCCTACTCTGTCGCTGATACCCTCCACCCATCTATCAGCTCTGTTTCCCCTCAACCTGTTTGCCAAGAGAGTACCGACCCCATCTCCCTTCTCGTAATATCTCTGCTTTGTGTATCTCATTTTTTTGACCACCTCCCCAATTAGGACTGTGTGTAGGGCCTGTCTCTTTTCCCTCATTTCGCCCAGAAGGTTTTCACGATCCACATTGCCCTTGTTGAGCTGTGCTCCCATCACCTTTAGGTCTTCACGGAGCTTAGATTCAATGAGTGCCCTTTCCCGTTTCCTCCTCGAGCCCTCTGCAATGAGGAGGCCCCGGAAGATGGCCTTTGTGGCTTCCCAGACTGTGGCCATTGGGATCCCCTCTGTGTCATTCGTTATAAAGAAGGCCAGTATTTCTTTCCTTAGGAATTCCTTGACTACCTGGTCTCTCAGGAGGGTATCATTACAGCGCCATCTATATGATTTCGGGGCACCCTCTAGCCGCCAGTCCATGACAAGGAGTTCTTGGTCCGACCAGGTAACTGACTCAACCATGGGATTTCCAATCACCCCTGCCCCTTCCTCTGACACCAATAGAAGGTCAATTCTGGTGTATGTTTGGTGCGGGGGAGAGAAGAACGTGTACCCCCCTGGAGTTTGCCAGCATTTTTGCCATTCATCAACCCAATAATACTCTTGCAAGAGGTCCCTCAAGGCGAGGTTATTCCTGGAGGGTACTTTTGGCCCCATCCCCTTCGCGGATCACCAGTCTAGCCGGGGGTCTGTAATGAGATTAAAATCTCCCCCCAGAATCATCGCGCCCTCCGGCCATTCGTCCATAACTTTAAATACTTTATGAATGAACCTGATTTGACCAGCGTTGGGTGCATATAGAGTGGCCAGTGTGACACGTATGCCCCGGGACAGACCCTTGACCCCCAGAAACCTTCCCCCAAAACCCCTTTTCATCTCAACATCAGTGATATGCTTTGACTTTCCCAGCAGAATGCCTGCTCCCTCTTTCTTGGAGGATTTGTGCGAGGCCCAAAAGTTCCTTCCTATCTCCCTTCCTTTTATTTCCTTTCGATTCTGCCCCTCTCTTATAGTGTGTTTTTTGCAAGAAGAGGACCGATAGTTTTTGTTTTATGAACATGTTGCTTGTGAGAGAACGCTTATTCTGAGAATTTAGGCCCTTTACGTTGAGCGTGCCTATACGGCCTTCAACCGTAATCGTTGCTACCCTTGCCCTGATAACGCAGTGTGGCCCCCCTGTATATTTTCTTTATTTGACCCGTTATACCATGATGTGGTGTCCCCCTTACCCTCATCCCTCCCCCTCCTTAACCCCTGTCTCCCTTACCCATTTTATAAGGCGTTTGTCTTCGTCACCCACCAAAAGTCGGGGGTTAGATGACGAACCACCAGGGTCACTACCCTGGCCCTGGGAGAATTAATAATACGGAACTTTTTCCTCCCCACGTCTATTCAAAAGATTTTTCAATTGTGGTTAAGATAAGGATCCCAACAATAATTTCCTTGCAATATTACCCCCCTTCTTGTGCCCACAGCATAGAGTTCACCTCACCCCTTAGGCCTCCCAGCTCATAGACTTTTAGTGTGACTCGGAGAGGGTTTCCCCGTAGCCGGGGGCCAGGTGTAAGTGCCTCCCCCAATCACGAGACTCTCCGAGCCTCTCGCTAGGCAGGATCCAACCTTCATGTCACAACAGATAAACAGAGACCTCGCTGATAGTGGCAACACCCACAGGCAACACAAGGTTCCCCCAACCTGGATAACCCCCCAGAGGTCGTATAAACAGCTTCAACACAAAAGATAACATCGTGGTTTTTCCATTACGATCACGAGGGACTGCTTCGGCCCGCCGGCGGATGTCTGGTTTTCTGAACTTTCTGGGTACCCTTCACCTTGTGCTTCCCTTGAGTCAAATCAGGGCCCTGTGGGGCTCGGGCGGGGTCCCTGTCTGTCACATTCCAATCTCCGGATGGTCCCGGGGGTCCTCGAGTAGCTCGTCTATGGCTCTTTGGATGCCATCTTCAGTCACAAGGTGGTGGCGCTCCCCTTGCCATTCAAATGCCAAATGGAACTGGTGTCCCCATCGGTATCGGACCCCCTTCTCTTGTAGCCACCTGGTAATTGCTGCACATTTTTTTCTCATTTGTAGTGTGAGGGCGGACAAGTCCTGGTAGATCGCAACTCTGGAATTGCTGTATTGTATGTCTCTTAGGGTCCTGCCCTCTCGAGTATCCTTGCTTTATCTCTGTAGTAGTGGAATCTCGCGAGGACCGAGCGACGCCCCCTACAGCCTCCACCAGCCCTATGAACCCTGTCAATCAGGACCGTCTCCCCAGAATCAGTTCCTAGAACAATCCTAACAATGTCCTGCACTTTGCCCTCTAGGCTCGTCTGGGTCTCCCCGTCCACCTCTGCCAGGACGAAAATCTGCAGGTTGTTTCTCCGTTCTCGGTTCTCCACATCATCCACACTGAGATGGAGTTCCCCCTCTCGGTGCTGTATTTCTTTAAACCTGGCTTCTAGTTGCATCTCCAGGAGGCTGGTGGATACCTGGTTGTTTTCAACACCCTCCATTCGGTCCTCCAGGGTGGAGACTTTGGAAGTGAGGTCGGCCAGCTTGTCTCCCATGTCTGTTCTCATCCCTCTAATTTCATCAAGAATTGTCTGGATATTGTTTTGCATGTTATTCATGTCAGGGGCCTGGGTGGAGGGGGATCCGGTCTCCATTGCTGAGTCGCCAGGTGTAAATTGGTACTTCGCTAGGGTTTCTTTCCAGCTCATAGGGCACTTTTCCTCTGAAATCTCTGTCGTTATTCAGCGTCCCCAGTAGATCTGCCCTGTATCCCGAGCTCACCCCCAAGGTCTGCTGCGGTTAGCGCAACACGCTGTGTGGTAAGCAAGTCCTTATGGTTTGTTGCACTTCTTGAGGGATTAAGATGATCCCCAGGGCCAAACTCCATGGCTACCTCCGTGTTTTGCCCCTTCAATCTTCTTAAGCCAGCCCCCCAGCGATGCCCAGAAGGGTGGTCTGATGCTTTCTGTGGCAATATGTTGGGGGCCCCTGGCAGTCACCTGGTTGCACCCCTGAATCCAATACCATGCAACATTTCCCACTTTGGCAGGCCCGGGGTGTCCAGCTGGGTCCAGCTGTCCGTATCGTTGTGTGGGGGTGCCCCTAAGGTTCTGGGGCAGGGTGGTGGGGCGAGGGTCGCCCTCCTTGAGATGTTTTATGTGGGCCTTGACTGGTGGGGGGGCTGGCTCATGCAGTATCTCCTCTGTGGGTGGTTGCCCCAGGCCGTTAGGTGTTGGTAGGCCGTGGAGGAGCCCAGGTGCGCTCCCGCGATGGCCCGGGCTCAGGAGGAGGCGGCACGGGAAGAGCCGCAGCAGGAGCTGGCTAATCCCAGCTGTGGCTCCACCCGCCACACTCACCTGGTGCCGAGTGGCCCGGGGCCCAGTCGGTGCAAGGAGGAGGAGGGGGGCCCAGGCATGCTCCCGCGATGGCCCTAGTGGCCCAAAGCTCCACCGATGCGGGTGAAGGAGGTGAGGCGACGCCGCGGGAGCCTCCCCTGGCAATGGGGGCCCCGGCGAGCCTCCGGTGGAGCAGCGTCTCGGACCGCTCCCTCCTCTGATGTAGCGCTCTCAGGGCGGGACGGGCGGACTCCTTCAGCTGGAGGTCCTGTGGTTGTGGTGCTCGGGGGTGCTCCAACTCCCCCACTGGGCTTCCCAGCCGTAGTGTAGGCGGCCCAGCAGGGGCGCGGGCCGAATCGCAGGGATCGCCCACTCACATGCGTAAGACAGCTCCGGGCTCACCAGCTCACGTGTGCTACCAGGCCAGATGGGGGAGCGGAAGGTGCCAAAGGACCCCGGTGGATATTTCGAGGTCCGGCGAGGCCCCGAGTCTCGGCCAGGTGTCTCTGGATTCCCCTAAGGTTCACCCAGCTGAATCTCCACAATTGAAAGGGGAAACGTTCCTTTTTCGCTAACAACTCCGCGTGTCTCCCAGGGCCGATCGGGGAGCTTGTGGATCAGGCAGCCATCTTGCCTCTGCCCCCTGGTGGCCTCCCTCCCAGCAATTATTTTACATCTGTCTTAAGGGATGCCATATCCTTCTCCGGTATGACTGTGGTCCTCCACATCCCCGATTTTACCTTCAACCTCTGTCATTTGCCCACACACCCCTAATTGTTTCAGCAGAGCAAAAGAGAATTCCATCTTTTGAGATAATGTATCAATTTTCTGTTCTGCCATATCCCCAGTGGAATTTAAAGCATTCAGATCCTCTCTTAAGACAGCAACATTTGGAATAGGTAGGTCTCTGGACCCTTCTAATTTCTCATGCACTGCCATGCTAGAGCGTCTGGGTATTTGTCGGACATAGTAGTCCATCTCGTCTTGTTTCTTGTTATTCCCCATAAATCATAAAGTCCTGCCAAGGGCAGACCCTTCTGAATTCATGCAATGTCAGCTGCAGGGGTGTTGCTAGGTCTGGAAAAGACCCGGGGCTACGCTAATGTCGGGACTGTCGGGACTGGGGGCTAGCTAGCCTTTTGGTTGTAGCTTCTGAGATTCTATCCGGGGCTACAACCAAAAGACCAGGGGCTATAGCCCCCTTACCCCCCCCCAGCAACGCCTCTGGTCAGCTGTGCTGTGGTTAAAGACTCCAATATCCTCATATCAGGGGAGGGGTAAAAAGACCATCCAATCACCTAGCATGGACAATGTTCATGTATCACTCATGGTGATAAACTGAGCTCCTGGACTAAAATACACCGGAAGCCACTGTACAATAAAGAATAAAAAGCTAAACCAGAGGAAGGGGCTCACTCAAAGTCTTATTAAGTATGCCTCCATGTCAATTCTGTCACAGGGATCTGCACTGCCGTCCATCTCCAATCTGAAGGCAGTGATCACTCTAGGGCAGTGGTCTTCAAACTGGGGGACTGGCCCCTCTACAGGGCCTGAGGCATGTCGTGGGGGGAGACATATTTAAAAAGGGATTCAGATGACTGTTTTTAATATGATTAAAGTGACTGATTTCAATAGAAAATATAAGCAGTAGAAAATATGCCTATATTTTTTGGAGCACTTGGGGCCTAAAATGGACATCCTTTGGGCCCCTTAAGGGGGCCAGCCCCTTAGTTGGGGAGCCCAGAAACAATATTTTTAGTCAGTGGAGGGCTCTGTGTGAAAATATTTGAATACCGCTACTCTAGGGGGACCACCGCTCCCTCTGTATACACCTCTCCTGAGAACAGCAGGGTATTCCCCCTCTGTGTAGCAGAGGGTACTGGCGATGCAGCCGTCCACCGCACTCTGGACTTGGCGAGAGCTCTTTTTCGTGAACTGAATCTATCAGCGTGTAACTCCTGCAAGCTTCTACACCATGCTTCCATGGGCTTCTTGTTCACGATGCTTAGTGAGGGCCACTAGAGCAGGCCGACTCACAATTCCAAGGTCACAGGCCCGCCACCGTCACATGCCACACTGCCCCATGCGTCCGAAGGCTGCAGACAATTGCTGCTTCAAGGCAGCTCAAACACTGCCGCGCCACTGCCAGAGAGACCAGCTTGTGAACTGGCAGGAGCTCTATACTAGTGAAGGCTTACGTTAGATGTCAGCACAGGTTTTCCTGTAGGATACACCGCCAAGACGGAGCTCTAGTAAAGTGCGACCATCTTGTGCACTGTGCAAGAGTGCCCCCACCCCTCTTCAAAAGGATATTTAAAGAGATAAGTGAAACATCATACTGATGGGGCTGTGGCACAGAAGCGGCAGTTTGGAGCAAATGCTGTGGGAATGCAACAAAGTTGGTAACCTTTGGAGGAAAGTAATAGAATCAATAAGTCCAGTATTAGTCCAGGAGTTAACATATAAATGTAAAACACTAGTATTAGGTGAAGGCACTATTCTGACTGAAGCTGGCTGTTCAGGGCAGTGGTGGAGGCGACAAAGATTATACTGAGACTTTTGAAATCCCAAGCTGTGCCCATAGGCGGCGAGTACAGGGGGACAAAGGGGGCAACTTCCCTCTTACTGCTGCAGCAACTGCGTCAGGAACCACACTTTTCAGCCGCGACTGTATTTCCCAAACAAGACTCCACACATTGTCAACGCTGCATGAGATAAAACGTGATTGGCTTTTAAGTCAGACACATGAACTGCACTGTTGCTAATGCAGTGACTGTGAGCAGTAACTGGTAAGCATCTGCAATGTTGAATTCTTTAAAATTGAGTGCCAGTCCCCATGGCAGAAATGTGCAAGTTTGCGCAACAGGTTAGGTGACTGTTGCTGAGATATTATATGTTGAGATTGACCTATACATTCTTTGAGTCTTTTCGAATTGCTTCTGTAAAATGTGCTCTAAAATACACTGTTTCCTCCTGGTATGTGGGTGAGCTTGGCTGCTTGCTCATATTCACATGGTGGGGGGCAGCACTACAGATAAGGGGTGTATCAGATACTTTTACTCCCTAAAAATAGGCAAATATTCCCCAAAAATAAAAATAGGGAGTAGAAATACTCCCAACAAAAATGGAAAACCGACACAAAGGATGATGTCCCCAGTTTGCATCCACACAGCTCCATGGGTATGTTTGGACCAGTAGTACACTTGTACAAATGTATTTTTTTAATGTGCATGAATAATTTGGTGCAAAGAAATATTTATTACAAAACATTTCTATTTTACACGCTTATAAAATACTCCCGTTCCGAATGGGACTTACATTTGACTCCCTAAAAAATAATTTTACTCCCAAATTTAAAAAGTAGGCAATAAAATACTGGTGGGGAGAAAGGGGATTTGCACTTTTTGCCCCCATGGTGAAAATAATATATTAGCACCCATTACACAGGACCTTTGATCAGCATCATTACTGGATTGGGCTATCCCAAAAATAGATGAAGTGAAAAGGTTTTCCAGAAGGGAAGGTTTTCTATGTTACTTGGGCAAAGACCTCGTTGAAGAATAGAGCTTTCAGTGAGGGGTAGACAGAGAGGAGGCACCTAGAAGGTGGACCTGTGTGGTTCCTGGCCCCTTTTTCCTGTTCTGATGTAGACCGGCAGGAACGAGCAGAGAGGATCCTGACAATGGCGTGGGCGGGAAAGGGATGTCATCATAGCAGTAGCTTGAGGTGGTTGTCATGGCTGTTTACATAGCAATATTTTGCCTGTTGTACTACTGTTTGTAAAATATAATGAAAACTTTGAATATAAAAAAGCAAAACAGGCGAGAAGGTTGAATAAGCGCACCCAAAGAAGGATTTAAGAGTATGTTTTCGGAAGAAAAAAAAAATTATATATATTACCTTGTAGTTAATCTATCAATACTATAAACACAATGACAGTCTGTTCTCCATCTTGCTATGATGTGTACATGCTATCATGTCTCGGTTAATAGAAAATTCAAAATAATTGCCTAGTCCACACCATATCATAGATGGTGCATTCTGCTAACCAGCTCTTTGAAATAGGAAATTAAAATAATCAGTGCAAATAGAAGTAAAATTGACTCAAAATGATAAACCGCTGCATTGCGAATTCTTATAGTCAAACAAGTGTATATATTCAATTCCTATTTACGTGTATTTTTTTCCTTTTCCCTTTGCTGTAGAAAGCCGCCAAAAAGCCAAGTGGCGGGATATCAGCTGAAAAAGCTGAGAGGTTGACAGTCTCACAGGAAAAGATTGGAGACAGCAGGTAGGTGTGAATCAGAATTTCATGTTGCTCAGCTGGAGCTGCTTTCCACTTAACACACTCCTCGCTTCCCTGCAGCAAGAGGCTTCTAGCAGGCAGGTGTTTCTATTTTGAGCAGTAGGCCTGTTTTCCCCCCACACTGCCCTCGGCGCGCTCCTCGTGCTGAGCCGTCTTTCACTTTGCCAGTGCAAAAGTCTTCCCGCTACCCCTTCTCGGTTTGAAGCCATACGTGTGCGTGGGTGTAGTCTTGGTGACTGTCTGCAAACTGAACGTTCTTTTATTTATATAGATTAACATTTGGATTAAATCTACCTTCACGCAGGCATTGAGTGTACTTTGTTATTAAAACAGTTCATTTATGGAAGAAATCTCGTCTAAAGCCAGCAGAGCGATTATTTACTGTAAAAGCATCAGATTAAAGGAGTCATGTCAAATACACCTAACATTTAAAAAAAAAAAAAAAAAAACATTATCTTTCAGCAATTGCAATGTCTTAAACCAAGGTAATTTAAAATATCCACACATTTGTGGCTATACATTTTTCCGATTCCAAAGAGGACTAATATAGAAAAAGGGTGCCTTTTCATTTCAGAAAAGTCTCTGTGCTGCAAAGCTCCATCAGAGATATATAATTGTTTTTGGACAGCCAGGGGCACACCCTTCTCCATCGAATATTACCCAAATAACTACTGGATGATTTATCCCAAGCCACCAAAAGGCACATCTGCTACTTTTTGTGACCAAATAGTTTCTTATATGGTGCAAATCCATCCAGCAGTTTTCGTGCTATGAGTGTTTAGCAATATCATTTTGATTGTCGATGTAAACAGGTTTCATATATAAGACATCAAAGGCAGAGGGCCACAGAAGAGGTTGAATTATTCAAGCTTATAAAATATCAATTAATCAGTAAGCCGAAAGATGACTTCACATGACCTTTGACCATAGTATGCTTCTATTCCTCACACTTCTGCAGGACAGTTTCTGGGCAGAGGTAAACCATTTGTCATCACTGCACCTGAAAATGGCAACCCATACGTCGCTGCACATTTTCGTCTCTGTCCCACCTGACGCTAAGCATTTTGTATAGTACTGATACATAAATTCCCTTTTGCCTCAGTCTGTGGTTCAGTAACTTCCCAATGTGTTGTTGCTTCCTTATTTCCCTTGCTTCCCTGTCACACTATCTTTCCCAATATGTTTTAGACAGCTTTACCGTTGCAGTCCTGGGGCCAAACAGGTTGTTAGCTCTCCAGTATGACTTAGATGTTCTTTCACACTTTTCAAGATGCACAACATGTAGCCGAGGGCTCACAAATATATCATTCGGGTTAAAAAGATGTATCCTTATCAACTCTTTCATCTGCATACAACTCAATATTTTGAACACACAATCCAATGATCTTTCAAAGCAGACTTTGGAGTAGAAATGTACCCACGTTTGAGTTATCTTGCTATAAAGACAAAAGTAGTAGGATCTGTTTCTAAAATCTGTAGGTGGGAGGACTAGTTAAAAAGCAGTAGCCTTCTGGCTAAATCTGTAATATGGTGAGCTATAATGTGGCCTAGTGTTCGGAAAATGGGGAGGGGCTCTGTTTGAAGAGGAGAGTGAATGGGATTTTGAAACATACAGTCTGCTCAAGGGTTTGCATCCTCAAAAGACATTTTCTTCACCATCATACATTGTTGTTCTGCTATTACTACATCCCTCTTAGACTATGACACCGTAATCAGTAATTTTGATATCCTTGATGTAATGGCATGTCTGCTGACCAGGTACACATTTTTCTTTTTTTGAGTAACAGGCTATCAGATTTCTGGACATTTGTCTTTTCTAAATTATCTTCTACTTTGCAGATAGAGATTGAGTTTGCGTCGGAATGCAGACATTTTTTGAAACATTAATTAGGGGAGGAAATGGTTGGTCAAGGTCCCTCTTCTGGTTTCATTTAGGCCGTTCTGATCACCCCTTTACATGTAGCCCATGGATGGAGGGGGAGTGTCCCACCCAGGGGCATGTGCTAGTAAATTGAACTTCTAGATGCCTGTTTCATGGAGGAAAACGTGTTTTTACTGCACTAAATGTTAGTAAAATCTGAATTAAATGTTTCCGTCAGCTGTACCCTCATTACATTTATACACTACTTTTGTACTTGTTTGGCTTTAACGCTAGATATGTTTAGAACACTATCCACTTTGGTGAGGCGTTCATTTGTGGGGTATATCTAAAAGGTATCGAACTGTACATTTAAATCCGAACATCAAAAATGTCTTTACAGAACTTTGGGAAACACCAGTAATGGGAGTTGGGGAGAGGTTGTCTTTGTTTTAAAGAATTAGGAAACGTTGCCCAAACCTGGTATTGATCAGAGCTGATCACAAATTGTAAGAACCCTACGTGGTTTGAAATCAAGAAAACCATTAGGTGGAAAGCTGATTCTGAGTCAATGCCCTGGTGCAGGGTGGAGGATAAAACCGTAATCGGTGCCAATTTTGAAATGGATCAGTACCTCAGTGAAATGAAACTCCCATTCATAACATTTGATGTCTCATTATGGGGGTAAAAGGTCAAATAAGTGGAAGGATTTTAAGTTTGGTTTATGGCACAAACATTGATTCAGTGAACCCCTTTTTGGACAAAACACTTACCAAAACTAAGAAATTGGGGGTTAAACTTCCATAAATTGCAATGCGGTTTTGTATCCTCAGAATTCGTCTGAAACATAGCATGGTATTTTATTTGCTAGGAACGTCTCACATAGTCCCTACATCTACTCCCTGTGGCCTGATTCCGACTTTTATAAATCCATTTGCTACTCAAGCTTTGTTTTTTTCTGAGGCTTGGAAACACAGAAGGCAAGAGCATTCTTCCTAGCTAGTGAATGTAGTTTTTTCTCACGTACGTCATTTCATTTTAAGCATGAAAGTATATTGACTTGAACAAAAGTGGACTGACGTTCAAAACTTTTAGGTCTGGATTTTATGTCTTTCACTCACAAAATGTCAGCTGAAGCTCTGGGTTTAACTGTGGAGTAGGAATGTTTAATTTTTTGCACATATTGTATTGCTCTGTAGCAGGTACTTACTGTTTACAAAAGCCATGCTGCAACGTGTGCACTTGAAATAGAAAAGCAGATTGTACATGGAGCTGCCCTAAAGTGATGGTTGAGAACTTAATACAGTGACAAATCCCACTATCAGGGGGCAGACAGGGGCGGTAACTCTAGTTCAGTAGGCCACTGCTTATTTTATTTTCCAAAGATTAAAAATTGGTAACATTGAATCTGGAACCAGGCTTGACTCAGAGTGTGATGAAAGCTGGCGATCTTGCTGTGTTGAAGGGCACATAAATTTGCTGGTCTTCACTCTATTCACCTGTCGTCTTTCCTTGCCTTGCGACACTTAAGATCGATTTCTAGGCACTCTGGTAGTGGGATGGGGCACTTCCAGGTGTTTGTATCCCCTGAGGTTGAGTTGGCTGTCAATACATTGTTCAAATACTTTAATCATGATGTGGTGAAATTCCTTTGCAAAAGGGATCTCTGATTCCTCCTTGTTCAGTCCCGGCCGCCAAAGAACTCTTTGTATTTCTCCATAGTGCTACCGGCATCCAATGAATTTAGACCTCTGTCCGAATCTATTGACTTGTATGGGCCGCCCACCAATTTACCAATTTTTTCCTAAGGAATATTAAGTCTTAGAGGACATTTCTTCAAAGGTATTTCTGTCTCCATTTACTGAAATTGCTAAGAGTGTCTGAGCTCATAGGAGTACAGGATATTGGCCTTTGGATTCATCCCAGGGCCTGATCTTCATTTGGCACCAGACCCTTCGTTTGACAAACGAAAATACCATTGCATCAGCACATCGTTTACCCTCAGCATGAGCTGTTCCATGTTCTCTCGCCTCTCGCAGTCAGAAATAATCAGTGATGTATAACGTAGTTCTGCAAAGCACTTCACAGGCAACGTTTTATTTGTAAAATTATTATTACCCAGCTGAATGTGGTACTCATTTTTATCAACCTTGCAAGGAGCAAAAGCTGAGTTGACCTTGCCATTATCCAAACCTGTAACCTGCAGATCATACACAGATCTCAACAGTTAGCACTTAACTGTTCACTGATCTATTTTACCAGCTTACTGCAATATCTTCATGTAGGGCTGACGTGAGTCAGGAAGACTAGCATGGATTTTAGTTTCTTGCTTATCCTTCTCAATTCTTCCTCAGAGTTCAAGGTTTAAACATCCTGCGAGGTTGTGGTCTCTGATTGCTGTTATATTAATACTTATTCTGATTGCTTTTAAGTCTATCTCACTGCGGTGGGTAGTAGAGAAGGGAATGGGCTGATGCACTGTAGAAGCCTACCCCAACACCATCACAGAAGGGTGTTGCGTCTTCCCTGTTGGCTAAATGACAACGTTCTAAACCCATGGATCTTTTCTTTCAGAGGAGCCAGCGTGTTCTCTCTGAGGCTGTGGGGAACACATTATAGATCAACTTTCCAAAGACTACTCTGCTTAACAGAGATTTCAAAATGGAATAGCTAGTGTTAAACCTGAAATTAGAAACTCAGTAATGGGACTGGAACTCCCTGCTCCATCAATCCAGAAGATTATTGAGCTGGAATGCCCTGCTCCATTAATCCGCCCTGTCCCCTGAGCTGGAATTCCCTGTCCTGTTGATTCCCCACAGCACTAATTGCTACCTCTGGTTCAACACAGTAGTGGAGCTGGAATTTCTTTCCTTACCAGTCCGTTCCATCAGTGGAATTTGATCCACCACATTGCTGAAACTTGATCCCTCTGCTCCATCTTTTCCACCACATCTCCGGAGCGGGAACTCCCTGCTTTATTGATCCACCACATCACTGAAGCTGGGACACCCAACTGCATCTGATCCCTGCTCCAACTGAACCAGCTCATCATTGTGGGTAGACCACCTTGTTTATTACAACCCATCCTGGCCATAGATCTGTAATTGTCTACTCTATTGAATAAATCCATCACTGGAGTGGGCACTCTCCTGCTGAATCTAATCCTCTTAGTCACTGCAACTGGAAACTCCATGCTCCCTCTGATCCACAATATCACTGCATAGCACTCCATGCTCCATCAACCTGTTCCATCACTGGCACTGGACCTCTTTGATTCATCACGCACACCCAAATGTAGAGTTGGTATTTCCTGCTGCACCTGAGGATGGAAAAGTAGGTCCAGCTCTGTTCTACTCTCCCCACTTCTTAAGTGGGAACATTGTACTCTGCCTAATCCACACCATCACTGAGATGGAAATCTATGCTCCATTCAGTCCACCACTTGAGTTGCTACTTTCAAACAAAACAAAATACAAACATTGTAAATATTATTCCAAAGTTGTGATCTTCCACTATTTCTCAGTCATTCTATATGATGCTTTGCAAAGAGCTTGCCTGATAAGAGAGAACTCTATATCACTTGACTTATGTTTTGCCTGAATGGAGCTAATGCAATCAAACCTTCTTCTATACCTTGAAGGGACCTTAGGTTGCCCCCTCGACAGATATCTGTACAGTTAGGAAACTCCACATGTACCCCCAAGATGCCAGGAATATATTTCTGCTCAAGACGGATATTTTGCAAAGTAATCAGCCTGTTTCAACTGTCCAGACAAAGGCTTTCCTCTTTGTTGGTTTCTCCATCTATAAGAAATCATTGGAATGAAAAGAGTTGGGGCCTCATTACGAGTTGGGCGGTATTCCGGCTGTAAATCTGCCAGAATACCGCTCAACTGAATTACTGTTGCCGCCACTTGGTCTGGCGGAATTACTGGCGGATTACAAGTTTCAGTGACGGTGTAAATCCACATTTTATATGAGTCCATAGGCCTTTATGGGGTTTTTCTGGTGGAATTACAGCAGCAGTAATTCTGCTACGGTAATTCCACCGAGTTTTGCCAATTTCTCAGCAGAGAGTTGGAGGGTTTACCCTCCAGCATGATTCTGGGGGCACATCCTCCACTCCTGGGCCAGACTCGTAGTATGACAGAGCGGGCATATTGGCAGTAATTCCATTACCGCCAATTTGTTCCCACTCCATCATACTTGTAATGAGGCACCTTGATGTTCTTGGGATCATGGACTCACAAAACCACTAAATAGGTGGAAACCCACAGGGCAACAGACCCAAGGTATATAAGAAAAATTCACAACTTTCTCAGCCTAAACTTCATCCAGGATCACGACACTTTAGGGGTCAATGATGTTGAAGAGAGGGTCCCAGGAATACCCCCCTGGACACCTGTATGCATGACATCCCGAAAAAAGCCAGAAATGCAAGATGCCAGTCACTGTTTTGCCAGCCCCCTGGAGGGCCAGTGATTTCTACATATGCGAACAGATATTCTCTCAGACAACCATTCAAACCTTATCCAGCTGACATCTTCATGGATGCAGGGACCTCGACACTGGACCTGGTTGACTAATAATAATTATCCAGCTGTGCTGATGTCATTAGAGAAACCACGACATAGTAACGTTAGCCACGAAGCAAATTCACATCCCTGCACAAAGTTGCACAGACACGCATGTGCACACATGAAGAACATGCTTACTCAGTTCTGTAGATAGAGGACAGATACATATACATACTGTTGTCAGAAGCCTTTCCTTTTCATTAGCAAAAACCAGAAACTGTGTACTCTCCCTATGGCTCTATGGCTTGTAAAGCGCACTGTTGCTTCCCAAAACTCGGGCAGCATACAATAAACACCCTAATAATGATGATAGTAATAACTTTCAATAAGCTCCATCCTGCCAGGCAATATAACCAGTACCGTCTCCACCATGCCTAATCTGTGGGCAAAAGACATCATTCTCAAAAGGCACACACGGCTAACACCTGTTTTTCCACTGAATGTCCCCCTAGTAGATAACTTGGTTAATGGCTATTGTCAACTTCCCCTTTTAGTCGTTTGCATTTCCCTTTTATATTAATCTTGTTACGGCTCTGACTGTTCTTCTGGACTGGACTTCCTTCAAAGGCTGTTTGTGCTGCCTTTGTTCATGTTTTAAAGTCCTGGCTGAGGGTTCTGATATGCATAACATTGATATAATAGTAAAACAGATTTCAGTACTTGGGATATTTGGCACATTGGTTAATATTTCTGTTCATCTTTTAACCTGGATAAGCAAAGATTACATTTTCATTTTGTTCATACTTTTTTTTTTAAATCATCCATTAGATAAATGCTAAGATCATGGGCAAGAAAATGTAGTCTGTATTAAAGGAGTAACAGTAGCGTAACGAGCGAGTGGCAGGGGTGTGGGATGTCCGCTGCTGGGACAATGAGATTGCCGAGCAGGAGGTGTTCCTGCTCAGCACCCTCATTGTCCTGGCAGCAGGACACCTTTCCCCTTCAGCACCTTCATTGTCAATGAGGGTGCCTAATCCGAGAGGTGTCCCTCTGCCAGGACAATGTTCTGCTGAGCTCAGGGCAGCAGAGCAGCTCTCCCAAGGATGTGACACGTTGCCCTGTGTCACCAGAGCATCACAATTGGTGCCAGTAGGCACCGGCGAGAGGGTGAGAGACTATTAGAAGAGACATTTGTCTCTTAAGAAATGTGAATGGGGGTGATCAGAAGCAAGAAGGATGCACCACTATGGCTTTAAAACCCAAGGGGGATTTGTTAGACTCATATTAATGCTACTGTGAATTTGCATGGAGAATGAGGGGGAATACAACTAAAGCCGTACTCTCTTTTCTCAACATATTTTATGACGATGTGTATTTGTGTGTGTGTATATGTATAATATAGAGTGAAGTTAGTGTATTATGAAAGGTTAGTGTATTATATGTGGTTTGCTTCGAAGGCATTGCAATAAATAACATATGTTTTAAGCACATGAAATGCAAAGCATAATGTTAAGATAGAAGGACTCCGGCAATTGACTAGGTTTGGAAGTTTATTAAGTGGACAGTTCACGACAGCAGGCGCTGCCCTCCAAGGCAAAACCTCAACTGCCACAGTTGGAATCATACATAAAGAACAACACTCCAGAGTGGAACAATATGCAAGCAAGTGAAACACTGTAGTTCAGAACATGTGTAACATTCTATCTTATGCTTATGCTAATAAATATATTGTCTAATAACAAATAAAGTGAATAAACTCAGCACATCTCCTTCCTTACAATATTGTAGAATTACTCAAGATGATAGTCTCTCAACCAAAGAGGTTTGTGTCTTATCCTCTTTGAATGTATATTCATGTCATTGTCTCCTTGTATGTTCTTGTTTATTCCTGAATCATACAACATCTCATTATCACTGCCATTTGCATTTGTTTCATGATCCTCTGCCTCACCATTGTTGTTGCACTTTAACCATCTAGACATGGACCAACACTCTCCCCCTTCCATGATAACTACATTGCCTCTTACCACAGCAATTTTCTTTGGGCCAATGAACTTACTTTCAATGCATTTAGGAGACAACCTGGGATTCCTAACATATACCAGATCACCCTCCTTCCAGACCATTTCCTTGGGTTTCCTTTCCATGTCAAACCTTTCCCTATATTCATTTTGGGCCTCCTTGATGAGCGTCATGATCTTATTTCTATCCACATTCACACTCCTGGCTAAATTCAGCCAACCCGGGCCGAGTTTTGTGCCCGGTTGCCTGCCCTTGAGGGACATGAAAGGAGAAACCTAAGTAACTGCATGAGGTGTTGTGCAATAATTCCAAACCATCTCCCTCAGCACTTTCTGCCAATTCAAACCCGCTGCCATTGCCAGCTGTAGTCCTCCTTTCACGAACCTGTTGGCCCTCTCCACCAGACCATTTACCCTGGGTTGGTAGAGAGCCGTTCTGTAATGCTTTGTACCAGATTTTCTGAGAAATTCCACCATATTATCAGAACAAAACTGAACTCCATTATCCGAAATCAGTTCAGTGGGGAAACCCTCCCTATAGAATACTTCCTCAAAAAACAAAATCATTTGAGAGGTGGTAGCTTCACGAATCGCCTTCCACTCAATCCACTTTGAGTGGTAATCAACTAGGACAATCTAATACTTGAGATCCTCCCCCAAATTCTGCAGTGAGCCCACCAAGTCTACAGCAACCTTTTTCCAGGGTTCATCGGGAACAATCACGGGTCTTATGGGAGCTTCTCTAACAACCTTGCTCTTGTCACTTCTCTCACACTCCCTGCAGCTCTTAACACACTTCTCCACATCAATGTGAACTCCTGGCCACCAGAAGGACTGTCTAATATGTCTCTCCCATAACCAGATGTCCTTGGTGCGCTATGCCCACTAATTTGGACCTAATGCTACTGGGGGGAACCACCTTATTACCTTTCCTGAGCTTGAGGCCATCTTCTGATAAACTTAATTAATCTTTTATCCCATAATAGCAGTCAAACTTCTTCTCAACAAGATTCCTATAAGGCCACCGTGTTTTGGTCCACACCTTGACCTGCGTTAACACAACATCTTCACCATCAGCAGCCTCCCACTCATCCTTACCTATGGCTTCATATTCAATTTAAAAAATGCTCAGACCTTGTTCCAGGAGTGCCTCCCCAGTATTCTTGCCTTCCACAGGCAGCCTAGACAAGCAATCTGCTTCTACATTGTCTTTGACCGGTATATAAACCACCCTGAAATCATAGGCAAACAATTCTATCATCCAACTGTTAAGGTTTGACCCCAGAGATAAAACTTAAAATGTGCCACATCCCACGAAACAGCCAACGCTTTCCTTTCAATAACAGAGTAATTTTCTTCTGCCCCCTTCAACGGTCTAGATGCAAAAGCAATGACATGTTCAACCTTCCCAGCATCATACTGGGTCAGTGCAGCACCAAGACCCAGAGTACTTGCATCTACAGCCAAAACTGTTTTCCTTCCTGCAACAAACCCCCCAAAGAGGGCGCTCGTATAATACACTCTTTAATTCTCTTGAAGGCATCCTGGCACTCACTCGACCACACATACTTTGCACTCTTCTTCAACAAATCTCTCAACGGAGTGGAAATGGTGGCAAACCCACTGACGAATTTATGGTAGTACTCTGCCAGCCCCATAAATGAACGCAATTGATCTTTGTCCTGTGGCTGGGGAGCCCTGCTGATACTGTCAACGAGAGATCTCTTTGGAGAAATACCATCACCAGAGATTCTGTGGCCTAGGTAGTCCACTTCCCCCACAGCAATTTTACACTTATTCCTCTGCACAGTCAAGCCGGCTTCTCTGAGTCTGATCAGAACAGATCTTAAGGTCTCATTGTGTTCCAATTCATTGTCAGCAAACGCCAAAATATCATCCTGGAACACTGTGACCTTCCTCAAACTCTTAAGCACCTCCTCCATCACCCTCTGAAACACAGATGCAGCGGAAGCCAGACCAAATGGCATACGACTGTATTTAAAGACACCCTCAGGGGTGATGAAAGCGGTGAGGGGCTGAGACTCCCTGGACAATGGAACTTGATGATAAGCTGCAGACAGGTCGACGATGATTGAAAACATTTTTGGCTCGCCTAGCGTGGAAAGAGTCTCTGCAATATTGGGAAGTGGATGCCTCTCAACAACAATGTTCTGATTCAGACTGCGCAGATCAACACATAACCTTAGCTTCCCATTAGCCTTAGCCACCAGTACAATTGGCGACAACCATTCAGTGGCTGTAACTGGTTCAATCACCCCTTTGCCAACAAGATCATCCAACTCATCTCGAAGTTGATTCCTCATATGCAGTGGCACCTGTCTCAATTTGTGTACCACAGGTTGTGCACCACGTTTAAGTTTTATGTGATGTTCGAAACTCTTGAGTCTCCCCAATTTATCAGAAAATACCTCCGGAAACTCCCTGGTCCAAACATCTTCAATTTCTGCAATTGTCACTGGGTTGGGTGCACTTGCTTGTACTCTAATGCCCAAACTTCTCTGTTCTTCCCAACCCAGCAAGGAAGCCCCTTTCTTGGCCACCAGAATGTTGGCTTGACACCCTCTTTCCTTGAAAAGTACCTTTGCAGAAAACTCACCCAAAATTTCTATTGCAAATTCCCCATAGCCACAAGCTCTAACATCAGTGGGGCGAAGTATATCATCACACCTCTTCAAAGTATTCACCAAAGTATCATGTGATATTATAGTCCAGGGAGAGCAGGTGTCTACTTTCATAATTAACCTGCACCCATCTATATAGAAGGTGTCCACTGGTCCCTTCGCCTCCGCAGAGATGGCTGAAATTTCAAATAAATACTTGGGGTCAGGTTCCTGAGTGCTCGAAACTTCTTGTATATTGTAATTCCTTCTAACACTTTCATCATTGCTCAGCCTGCTCTCAAACCTGGGTTCAACAAGGTTTTTGGAAGCAGCTTTACAGACATTCGCGATATGCCCTCTGCTCTTACATTTGAAGCACTCAGTGATCCTAGCGGGACAGGATGGGAAATTTGCACCATGCTTGAGATTCCCACAACGAGAACATGAAGTCCATGAATTTTTTGCATTCCAACCTCCTTTTCTTCCCGCCGGAATGTTTGTTCTCTTCCTCTGATCAATGGTACACACCGAGACAGCTGGGGTGACCTGTTTATCAATCCTGAGCTCCTTGACATACAGGGACATGTGCTCAATACTCCTGGCCAACTCAACCGCCTCCTCCAGTTTCATATCCTTGGTCAGGAGCTTCTCCTGAATCCTGGTATTGTTGGTGCACCTGACTAACTGATCCCTGATCAGAGAGTCAGTCAGATGCTCAAATTTGCAGGAATAACTCAAAGACCTCAAACAGGCAAGATAAGATTCCACGGACTCCGACTGTTCCTGCACACTCTGGAAAAACTTGTGTCTCTCAAAACTGATGTTCTTCCGTGGTTCAAAATGATGCTGTAATTGCTTGAGGGCCAAGGCGTATTCGTCTGCATCACCAGCCTCTGGGACTTGGTTTCTGGCTAAACCATCAAAGATCCTGTGCCCCTCCACACCCAGATTGTGGAGCAAAAAAGCCTTTTTTCGCGCAGAACAGAACCTTTCACCTCCCATCGCTACCAGGTAGTTCTCAAAGATGTCCTTCCACCTGTCCCACCTGATGGGAGGTCGACCTGGCTCATTCAAGAAAGACATGGGGGGAGGAATGGATGTAGCCATAGTGATGTGAAGGAGGGGAGAACAAAAGAGAAAAATATTTCTTCCTTTTTTTTTTCTTGCCTTTCTTTTACATGTGGGAAAACACGTGGAGACAGGGCAAGCAGCGGCAAATCACATATTAGCACCAGATGAACACAAACAGTATGATAGAGAATTGCTCCAACGGCAGGTAAGCAGGATGAAGTCCCTCTTATTAACTGTGTTGAGTGGCACAAATTAAAGGAAAACAGTCCTTCCAGTCCAACAAGCGCAGCGCGCATTAAAAGAAAGAATGCCGCTCCTTCAGTTCGTTCGAGCAACAAAGTAACTCTGCTGTCAGCTGATCCACACGCCCTTGAAGCGTGAGAGCTGGTTGCCAGGCAATTACGTCACAATGGGAGACCGGAGATTCGTGGAGGCTGGCGTTTCCAACAACGCTCGCGTCACTGCGCAGAGCGTGAGGCGGAGCCAAATGCTCGTGGGCACCGCTCGCGTACAGCTCGCGCACAGCCAACTCCAAAACAGCTGCGGCCTCCTCACGAGGGATCCCGGAGCGGTCCCGCTGCGCGCGCCGCCTCCCCCTTTCATCGAAATTATAATCCCGACTTGCCTGAATGCAGTGGAGACATCTGCTGACTTCCTCCACCTCCCTGCTCGACAGCCTGCTGTCGCACACACGCAGGGAGGAGCTGGGCCTGAGCGACCAGTGGCACGGAGAGCCTGATGCGCCACACAAGATCCAAACGAGGCGGTGAAGTGGTTCGCTCACAAATCCTTGTCGCCAATGTTAAGATAGAAGGACTCCGGCAATTGACTAGGTTTGGAAGTTTATTAAGTGGACAGTTCACGACAGCAGGCGCTGCCCTCCAAGGCAAAACCTCAACTGCCACAGTTGGAATCATACATAAAGAACAACACTCCAGAGTGGAACAATATGATGTCATAATACCTAAGCACACATATGCAAGTAAGTGAAACACTCTAGTTCAGAACATGTGTAACATTCTATCTTATGCTTATGCTAATAAATGTATTGTCTTATAACAAATAAATAAAGTGAATAAACTCAACGCATAACCTTTATAAATATATCAACTAAACCTGGGACGATGCGTTCATTTCCTTAAATTGTCCACATCCTGGTTTCACCATTTAACAAAGTTTGTGCTCCTGGGCAAATCATTTTATCGCACTGGGTCTTATCTGCAGCTCTGTAAGTGATTCACTTTATAGTTTATGTTAATATATCATACTATCATAAAAAAGCCTAATCACCATAGAGTTGCTCAATATATAATAATAATGCAATGTAGGTACTTTGCACTACAACGTTATTTACTTAGGCAACTTATTCTGAAGTCCCTTCCATGGTGCCACCCAGTATACAAAACTGAGGATGCTCCTTTCAATGTCCTTTTCTGTGAAGTCACTTCTGTTGGTGTAATCCATATACAAATTACGAGGTTTGCATATATTTTGCCTGACAAAGCTCCAACAGATGAGTTACCTGCATCTGTAATGGTACTGCAGTTATTTGTTTTTGCTGTTAACAAAAACATTGATTGGGCGTGTGCGAATGATACCATATGGAATCACGCACACTGCATTTGCGGGAAAAGTAGCAGTACTTTTTTCGTGACCCCCTCTACCACGCCTCCCCCTCCCTCTTGCAGTGCTGAATACTCCCCTAAGGATCAAATACCTATAATAATCATTGAACATTTCAGAAACCTTTTGCAGCTGCTGGACACAACCCTGTTGGCTAATCTGTTACTATGAGATCCCTTTGCATGGGGTTCACTGATTGTATTGTAGTCATCTATGAAGAAGGCTTGGGTTTTCTAACTCTGCTTCTTAAGTCACAAATTCATCTTTGGTTTTCAGAATAGTCGCATAAGACAAATTGGCATAAAGCAACTCTTAAGTGTGAAGGATTTCCATAATCCATATGTATCAAGAAAACCAGGCCTAATGTGAGGTCCTTGATGACTTGGGCCAGTTAACCCTGTTTTCTGCCAATACGTGTGCCATTGAAGAGCTTATTGCACCAGATATAAGGACATGTCTAATAAGTTAATCATGCACATGCCTCCCATTGTGGGGAACTCCCCAGCTGTTTTATGATCCACTTTAGACACTATTATTATTATTCTTACTAGACATTTATTGTTTTGCTAAATCTGATATTGGTTTGTTATGTCATGTTTTGGAAAGATATTGTTCCTTCTCTGCAACAGCCATCTCTGGTGTGTTCTGTTTTGGCATACGTTCATTATACCTTCAGGAGGTCAAGGGCAAGATTAGGCTCTGGACTAAGCTGGAAGAGTTACGGGTGCGCCTCTCATTAGATATCCAACTCTGTTCCGTATGCCGTCCATGCCCCTTCTCCCCATCTTAAATGATTTTAAGTTCAATGGGCAAAGGTCTGCTGTCTGAGGGATGGGACTAGAGCCGTTTGCCATTGATGGTTGTTTGGTGTCTCGTGCGAGCTGGAGGGAGTATGGAAGTTGCCATGTAGTGAGGTGATCTACATATATTCCATTCCATAGTTAGACTGCTGCCGTGGTTTCCTGATCACATAGGGCAAGTATTGAACATTTGCAACAGGCCAGAGAAGGGACTGGCTGAACGCGCTACAGAACTTTCATATCTTCTTAAGTGACAATGGGCATTTTGACTCTACTGTTTGCATTCCGTTGTCATGCTTGGGAGAGACATTATTACTGAAGAGGCAATGCTTGCAATGACTTGCCTGTCTGGCTTTATGTGCAAGCCTTTAACACAGTGTCGTGTGCCTCTTGTACCTACACAATCGCCTATGCGTATCTCATGGTCTTTTGTGTTGCGTGGGACCACCTGCCGGCACGTGTATGTTGTGTCTTGCAGTGTTCCCCACTCTCTTGCTGAGCCTGTCACCATGCACATAATGCTCGATATCGCCTTTCAGGAGTGCTTTGTGGAAGTGTGAAGGTAACACCTGCTGAGAAACATCTCCTCCCGCTGCAAAGGGATTCCCACAGGCTGTCACTCGTCTTTGACAAATCTCTGCGCTGCTCGACGCCGATCAAGTTGCACTGTTGATTGTCTCTGGAAAGACCTCTATAAGATATTTTGTGGCCTCATTTTTAGCAGTAGAATTCCCCTTGGTTAGGATCATTTGCCGTTTTAATTGCCTGTCATCATTATCTTTTGCTGAGTCTGTGGTTCCCCCTATGGATTTTGACTGCGTGGGCGGCTGTCGGAATGTGTCAGTCCCCCAAGGATGAAATGGCTGATAATCGGAAGACAATCTGATGGATGCAGAGCCCTTTTGACTACATCTCACCTGCAAACAGCTGCCATTCATGGTATTGCTGTGTAACACTGTGTCTGTTTCTCAAACACTGTACGACAGGCTCCCTGTTGTGTGCCAGGCAACTGAAAAGAGAATGGGGTGACAAATGGCAGTGCCACTTTCCTGGTAATCGGTGATATTCCATGCTTTGGTGTTCCTAATGGAGCATCAGGCTCGCATGGGCGACTAGAGAAGTGGTCGTGGGTTCCAGAAGATGATAATCTCCAAGGCCAGAGAATCAGGGGGAGAACTTTACAACGCCTTTGGGGAGTGGTCGCGCTCCCCGTCTGTTGGAATGCATCACAGCTATAGGGCAGTGCATACAGCTGCACAATATGAAGGACACTTTAATTGACGCAAAAAGGTTCTTACCAGTTAATTAAATAATTTGATCCGAAGTAATACCCAGTGCACTTTGGACAGAAGCCCAGTTTACGGTTGCACTGGAACTCTATGCACATACATAACATCACCATTGATGGGGAACTGGAGCAGCCAGCTGAGACGCTCTTCTAGGCAAGCACTGTGTAGACTACTGCAGTTTCCTTGTCGCCTTCTTCAGTTTGTATGAGTTGTGGAAAGCCATGCTCATTTCTGGTGGTTTTCTTCTGAGGCTCCTTGTTCACCTCATTCACACCACAGTTGGATCTCCAGTGGGCTTGGAACTTCCACTGAAATAACATCAAAGAGACATGTTGGTATCTTTTGGATGGGTAACAACAGTCTCTGGGTGAGAACTGTGTTTGTTTTGGCTCTCAGTACCTGGGGTTGACGGCTGAAAAGGACCAATCTGTGCCAGGGTGAGTTCTTGTTCAAGACACCACCCTGTCCAAGACACCTCTCTCGAAGTAGCAGACAATGACTAGAGAGAACATAGGCTTGAGGCACAGGATCCTCCTGTGGTAGGCTTGCAACAGACCTTGAGGCACAGGATCCTCCTGTGATAGGCTTCCAACAGACCCTGATACAAAAGCCAGGATTACTCTGCCATGGCACCTCTTTTTGGTATCACTGTTAGGTTGAATTGACACTTGTGACAACCCCTACAATCAATTGACACCTGTCTGGCTGACCTGTCTGGGAAGAACCAGTTTCCAGGTTGGGAAGCCTTTCTGTAAATCGATGCAGTCCTGGACTTACTTCTAACTCACAATGCAGGCCTTTCATCTACCCACCTTAAACTCACTTTTTTCTTCCACACAACAAAGTCCTGGAAACTGGAATGCCTGGATAAAGAAGCTATTTGTATACAAATTAATACAAATTAATATGGCTCTGAAAGGTTCTAAAATATAGGTAACTACACAACACACTATCAAGCCATGGGCTCTGGCCTACACATAGGGCATGTCTGCTTGATAGATCCTTGCAAGCCAGGATATGCATCATTTAAACCGATCATCAGTGGCAGTAACCAAGCGACATGGCCGACAGCACAGAAGCCAGTAGTGGCACGAAAATGATAGAAAATACTAGCCCCAGCACTATCAAAAAACAGCTCTTGGACCAGGGCTCTCCAGGCTCCCTTCGAACCCCACTAATGATTTGTGCAATAGATAGCGTTCTGCAAAGTCGCTATTGTGTGGCTAAAATGTCAGGTGCGCTTTGGTAGGGCATGCAGTTCACAGTGATTAACTGCAGCTGAGGCCAGCAGCAGACACAGCAGGGACCTCTGCAGCGTGATGTGCAACTATTACACGTGGAGAGTGAAATACCCACCTGCTGTGACAGGCTGTTAGGCCCCATCACACCATTGTGGACTCCTGCCAGCAGTTATTCAATCTGATTTTGAGCTAAGGAAAAGTTTTACTTGGTAACTTTATTTAATCTATTCCTTTTTAAAGTGGGTGAAATACTTTTTTATGAAGACGAGCAGTGCGGATAGTGTTTGTGCTTTCTAAAAAAAAATAGCAGGTTATGAACATGCAGTTATGTTTAAAAGGTATTAGCTGTATTAACCTGCAGTGTTCACCTTGGTAATACAGTATTCCAAGTCCTCTACGAAATATGTTAGCACTATTTAAGCCACCGCCCATGCCAGCTGTGAGAGCACCCCCTCGATTTCTCACCCCACTTAAAGCACTGCCACACATTGCTGGCAGGATAGAATCAGCCCTGTTTCTTGGGCAGGGCGGAGCGGGAAACAGCCCGGGGATCAGAGCTATACAGTTCAGGAGGGGGGCGCCGTAAGGGGCCCAACCAGAAAGCTGACTCTGATCTGACCACACGAAAGATTAAGCAGCCTGCTGTGCCGGTGGGTGTTCTGAAATACTCGGCTGCTACTCCCTGAGGACTTTTGGATGACTGGATGCGTTCGGGATATGCAAAGGAATGCATATTCCAAACGCAGTGTGTGAGATGTTCTGGAGTCAAACTCCCTGTCCCCCTTATTCTTTGTGTTGATAGCCTTTCAAGTGGGGCAATTTATAAGTGATGGCTCATTTAGTAAGCCATTGTTTTTACACAGTATGTGCTTAACATTTCAGTGTTCAGAACTGAACAGGGGGCATTTTTATTCACCAGGCCAGCACACGGATCAGTTGGCTGACCAAAGAGAATTCAAATGCCACACAGAACATTTGAAAACAATTTTCTTTGTTTTCATGTCTCTTTATTTGACACACCAAAAGTTTTTTTTGTGCATATTACTTTTTAGTTACATATGGCTCATCCCTGGAAAAGTGAACTGTCATTTTCTTGCCTAAGTATTCGAGTGGCTCCTTTGGGACATGGACTAAATGCATGCACTCAGCATCAAAGGTCTTTTAATTTTCTAAACAAGCCAGCCACTGCCTAGCGTGCACACCAGATGGCAACTCAATGTCACTTGGCACCTTGATTAGGAAAGTAGAGTTCATTGTGTGTGTGTCACCATGCAGACAGTAGTCCATGGCAAATCAATGCAGTGATATTTGTGCAGCGATGTTTTGTGTGCTGCACAAGCCACCACCCTGTTGGATAATGGCATCTATGTGGTGCTCCCGTATGTAACAGCACATATGCCTGTTTGTTTCTGTCTGATGTGTCCAATGTCCATACAAAAGCATACTGGAAAGTTTTGTGTATGTGGCTCTGATGAGCATGTCATACTGTGCCCACACTTTAACGCATAAAGCAATCACAGAAGTTGCCTCCAATTGTAGATCCATTAGGCCAAACAACCTTTCTACACTGAATAAGAGATGCTAATGTCTGTTAGATAGAGCATGGGCCTGCTAGTTTTTGCAGAAATAACACCTGGGGCCTGCGTAATAGTGAGGAGATAGTGGCTGAGGAACGGTGGACCCTTTACCATGCATTAGAAGCCGGTTTTGTTTAAAATGCTTAATTAGCTTATTATTGGTCAGGCTAAAGTTTGTAAGAGGTACAATCCTTTCTGTGCATTGTTTATTGGGTCTCCCTTTTACATTATCCTGTCCTGTCTATAGATACAATTCCCAAAATATGTGTCTGTGTTGGAGGCTGGGCATGCTCACACTGTGACCCAGCTCCTTGTCACCTAAAATTCTCCAGAAACAAGAAGCAAAAGAGCCCTTGTACCCCATTTGAGTAACTGATGTTGCAGCCATTTTATACTCGCATCCAAAAACTTAAGCTGTCCAATTGTCCAATTGAGTATGTATGGTTTATGGTTACAAACATTTTAATGTTGGGGTGAGTGTTATGAACAGTGATGTGAGCACCAAAACATGCATCTGTTATGAATGTAGAGATTCACACAGACAATCCTTTTATCACAGACTTGTTTATCCAATATAGAGATCTCTGATCACTCTTATAGTCCTGAAAGGCTCTGTGATTTAATGCAAAGCATACACGAGCCCTCACTGGTGCTATTTGCACCCTTTCTCACTCTCATAGAGGTCTTTTGAAAGAGTACAATAAGAGTGTACCAGACAGTCCATCTTGAAATGATAACCTTCCATCAGAAAATAATTAATATGCTTAGTCTACTATTGCCCCTTGCAAAATACAAGTGAGGTTGTACAAACCGAACACCTGCAACACAGGGCTAGTGGTCAGTGGGCCCTCAGGCCCAGCTAGGCTGGTCACACTGCGGTGTGCCAGTATGGAGAGTTTGAAACTGCATTCGGGCAAGGCCTTTCCTAAGAGCAGGTGACAGAAAACCCATTTACTTGGACAGCAACAGCTGTGATTTCACATTAGAATTCTTCTGTAAAGTACTTGCATTACAATGTAATGAAACCAGCTTCATTGTTATAGCAATTATTTATTCATGGTGAGGAGGGGTTTTGGCGCACGACACATAGGTGTAGTTTGGGAGGGATGTGTGGCAGTCGGGGAGGGTGCTTTCTGGGGGTTGGCCCTGGGCACCAAGTTGGCTAGAAACTGCCCTGGATAGGATTGCAGCACCTCCACTTGCCACTGTCCCATCAACTCCGCCAACCCATCTAACACCACTACCTTGGCAGCAGGTTCTGAGAGCTAGGTCGCCCGTAGATGGAGCAAACTGATGCCATGCTCCTTCCCTAGTGGTGCTTAGAGTCGCGAGGCACAGGACAAGAGCATGCCATCCCTGCCCTCTTCCACACAACCCCCAGCCATGCTAATGGAGAAACACAAGACGTACAATGCTCGCATTGCGCAGGGGAGAAGAGAGGCCCACCAGTCAGGCTTATCTCCAAGAATAGTTAGATGGGTTATTGGGGCGATAGAGTAACAATAACATAATTGTATGCGAGCAAGACTGCTTTCAACTGAAAAAACGTTACAAAAAAGGACACATTTTATATTGGGACAAGTTGGGTAGAAATCATATTTTGCCTGCCATAACTACTAATCTATTAAATGCTTAATGTCCCAAGGCAGGGGGCCCTATTTAATAAACACAAGCTCTGCGGGGCGCACTTTCAGTCTGTGGTGCGCTTGCGGAGAGGCCCCAACATGCCCAGTATTTCTATAAAGGGCAAGACCTCACGCAAAGCGCAGCGCCAACAGTGACATTTTAATTTTAATGGCCCACTCTTCTGGGGCGTGCCGATAGACGGTGCAGGGATGCAATTGGCTGAGACTAGATAGAGCGTAAGAACTGACTGACACTAACGCATGCCAGCCGTTTTCCATGTATAAAGGGAAACGTTTAATAAAAAATGTAATTAAAATTGTACGAAACAGGCCTGCTCCGTGGTCTGTTTGATTATTTAAAAAAAATTAGTTACTTTATTAGTAAATGTCAAAATATATTTCCCCTGCAGGCAGCAACAGCACCTTTCCCTTTTTTTTTTGTACTGTACACACAGGGGATTTTTTTTTTTTTAAATGCTCAGTGTATTTTACAGTGTCTTCTTTTTTTGCGCCATCTAAACAGTGTCATAAGCGCACGTCACTGTTATTTATTTTTTAAATTAGACGCAGCGCTCTTTGTGTTGCGCCTTCCCTAATTTACCATAAAAATGACTGTAGTGATTAGGAAAAACGTCATACCAACGCCTAAGAAGTGCGTGCCTTTAGTGCTCTGCGTGGCAGGCGCTAATGGCACAAACTCTCATTTTACTTGGTTTTCAAAATGCCCGCAAGGTGAGTGCTGGCGCACAAACAACGCATTGGCGCTGTGTGTCGGCGCTCACCTTTTATTAAATAGGCCCCTGGATATTTTTCTTATAAAGCACAATCCAGTTAAGGGCAGTGGCTCTTTCGGCTTGATGGCCCCTGAGACAAAGCCTGAGACCAGGGGGAGGAAGGTGAGGGCTGGCATTTGGCAGTCCGTGCATTTTCTGTTCATTCAAACACAATCTTAAAACACTGCCTGAAGCAGAACATTTGTGTACAGGCTCATTTCTTTATTTCACGACCATTCCCATGCCAAGGTGAAACCTTTAGCCTCAACAATAACTAGTTTCAGGCACATTTATTCGGCTCCCATGTTATATACAGTTCTCAGGAAATCAGTGCACAAATTGCTTCTGTTCCTAGCGAGCTACAATTTAGAGGCTTATGTTGCACACTTGCTTAGACATGACAACCCACTGGGCTTGGGGTGGTTAATTCATAAGGTGAATGATGGGATGCATGTTCTGTGTGTAGCTGCTGTGTCAATGCGCACAAGTGCAGCACATCAATTTCACAAACTGGGTACAGTCCCCTCTCCTTTTATTTGGTTCATTCCACACATGCTCATTTTCATGGCAACATCATTCTAGAGGCTCTTATGACCTTACACCTGCTGCACCATTCCACCACACCACACCAGCACAATCTACCTACACGCTCAGCAGATGATAGCAAGTCTTTTTTTGGCCCACTTTTTTTGATGTGCCATAACATTATCATTGGTCCACCGCAACATTCCATTGTACCATCGGTCTTCCTATATATACCAAGAACATGATACAAATAGTGCAGTGTTTACAGTCAATGGCCCTCATTACAACCTTGGCGGTAAAAGCAGGGGTTAAAATGGGAAACGGGCGTTAAGGGTTAACGGCGCCGACGGCGCCGTTAAACCCTTAACGTCTGGGTTGTAATGAGGGCCAATGACTTCACTAAACATTGAAACAAACCATACATTGTTTTGTTTACAGTCTGTCTGACTACACTACACAAACAATGCACTTTTTATAGTATGCCCGTCTGGCTACACAGTGGTGTTTACAGCCCCTGAACGCAGGGCCATCTTAAGCACTTTTGGGGCCCTCGGCATGGACATCTTTGGGGCCCCCGCCACCAAACCAAAGGAATTAAGGGATCAAGAATACTGGTCACGCACCCCACCCCCACCAGTCATATCCTATAGGTTGATATGCTGCTCTAATCAGAATGATAAACAAGTAGCTTTGAAGACCATCATTAGCAGTCTACAAAGGGGTGTAAGTGATTTCAATCCGGCACACACCTAAATTAATGCCTAGCATGTAATGCACAACTGAAATCCTTATTTATTTTTGTCTAAAAGTTATTTTATTCTGAACGATGTACCAGTCATATCACGCCCCTCTCCTGGAACCCCCCGGCCCAGTCACACTGAACCAGGAATGAGGCTGGTTTGCAAAGTTAAAATATTTATTTATGTATTCACAATTTAATCACACTATGTTTTAATGGGTACACAATAATCACCAATGGGGTGATGCAACACAGAATAATCTATTTAATACACAAGGAGTAATAGTGAGCCAAACAATTCAACACAGAAATAATACTTTTGTGTGTGTGTTCAGATGAAATAGCACTGTGGTTAGAGGTTCTCCCTGCACACCCCTCAACCCCTCAATAGGCAATGTAAAGAGATAGGAGGAGAGAGAGCAGGTAGTCAGGAATGGCAGAATTCAAACAGAATATCCATCCCAATTTCCCCCAGCAATACAAGAGAAAAACAGAATTGATTGTCAGAATGGTTTTGAAGTTATCTTAGAATGGGCTGGGCAAATACACTAAATATGTTTTATTCTTATGGGAGCCGCTTTGGTTAGGTGCACACGAACACGAGCAACGATTAAATACCAAGAAACAATTGGAAATCTTAAAATTAAGGTCGGGAGCAATCATAAGCTGTTTTACACGTGTAAGAATTTCCCAAAAACGAAATTCGTGGCAAACCTTTCACTGTGCAATAATCGCGATAACAGGAGAACCGTATGGATTTGGAATGCGGTTTCAGATGCTAATTAAAGCTGTGGATGTTAGCTACAAGTTGGAATTTTGTTTCTAGCACAAAAACTGAGGAAGTTATGGACGTTTTAGTGGGGGTAATTTTTTTGAGATAGGCGCAAGAATGGGAATCAGGAATGCACTTTTAAAATGACAAAACGGATTTCTTACACTAGAGGGTGACTATGAATAAACAAATACCACACAAGAACACAGGGTGACTGCCTGCAGTGGTCCCTCCTTCTTTAGATGAGAAAAGATCAGTGCACTGATAGTTTAAACAATACTAGCACAGGAGGAAGATAGGAGGGATTGGATAGAGAGTTCAGACAATTCAAAAATACTCCTAACAATATCAGGTTCTGAAGACAAGATAGGAATTAACTATGGACAGTACATATGCTAGCGACACAGTTCTTTCTATAGATACTCACTAGATATGTTTTTAAACGGAACCGTCAGGATTCTGGTCTGTCAAAATTCTGGTCTGGGAAGGGAACCTGGTTCTGGGACAGACAGCTGGGCACATCAGATTGGATCTGCAATCAGCAAGGCACTCTGGTCACAGCACGGCACAGGACTGGCTTGGATCTGCCTTTTTTGGTTCTGATGATTTTGATTTTCAGCAGGCAAGCAGTACAGCGCAGCCTGGCTGTCTTTTGATGCGTCCCCTTAGGTTTGTGGGATTTTGGTTCTGGAATTTGAGGCCTAGCTGAAAGTGGTTCAGCTATGCAATGGGTTCTTCTTTGCCAAGTTTCTGGAGTCTGGAGCAAGGAAGATGGATAGTTCTGCAGCAGGGTGCTCTGCCAGCATTCGGATAGTGGGTGAATCTGTGTGTCTTTATCTGCCCTCTGCTGTCTCTATTTATGCTATGATAGTGTGTGTGTGTGTGTGTGTGCTGGTTTAGCCTAAGCTCGCCCCTTTTGACAGGTGATTGGTCAGGGTCCCCTCTCTGCCTTGATAGGAGGAGAACAACAGTGTGTCACCTTTATGGTGTGGGTTTATGAGGCTTAGAATCCACCCCTAGCCCCTTGAACACAGAAACTACTTTTGGCACAATCCATATTTACACGGGTGCAACCTCTATAACAATCACATATACAGATTACATATTTTGTGTAGCAGCTACTCCTCAAAACCCTGTCGCAGTGGGATCTTGTGTCTGCTTTTCACCGAATTTCGCCCTTTTCATCAGGAACACAATGTCCAATTTATCAGCAAATTTCTACAAGTGTGCGCGTATAACATGGGCATATGTGTATAACGTTTCATACTTCTAGCAGAAATACATTTGGTGTAAAATCACATTTTCTGCTGTTTCCTTCCAGAACATGTCACACAATCTTTCCGCCTCTTGAAATGTGCAACCAAAATTTAGATTTACAAATATGTTCCTTTTGTATTTTTGACAATTTTAAGTGGCAAGTTATATGTATTTAAATAAAATGTTCTTTATGAATGTTCAAACACTGATGGCTGTTTTGCTCCGCCTCTTTTTGGCTCCCTTCAGTACAGAAGCATCTCCTCCCTGTTTCTCTTGGCAGAGTCCCTTTTACGACGGTCCTCACACCTCATATTTCCTGCTTTGCAGCTGTTCATTGTTTCCTTTCCCACTGCAGACCAGGTTCTTCCCCAACCTATAATTATCGCTTTGGTGTGATTTCCTGGTGGAGGGAGCTGGAGGGAGAGGCCTTGCCTCTGTGAGGAAAGCTGTTACTCCAGTTTGGTAGATTTTAGCTAGCTTAAATTTAAATGTTAATTCTGTTGCATTTTTCCTTAGCTTAAAACCAACTTGTGATTTCTAAATAGCAGCTAGAATTCCCATTCTAGATTTTAAGCCATGGGATCAAACAATTACAACATAGCTTATTCTCAGTAACAGGCCACTTAGATTGCAAACATTTGATTTCAGTTTATACATGTTTAAAGTTTAATCAGGCAGCCGAGGGTATTGCGCGCAGATTTTGACAGATCCACAGACAGGCTACTTTTGCTGTGGAAATCCCTTGATAAACAAAGGGGGGTCTGGGAATCTCTCTTCAGTGAGCTAAAGACTTGGTAGAGTCTCTCCCAGGGGTTATTCACCCAAGAACAGGTCATTGGGCTGTGTTCGTGCTGGCAGAGAGATTCCCAGACCCCCCTTTGTTTTGCATAAATTAACTTTGGGTTTCACTCTAACCTGACAGGGCGATCCAGACGTGGACCCCCTGCTCACTGTTCTTAGAGAGGCAACAGTTTCACCTCACTGATGATGCCCAACAAGGTTGAAACACGTGTATGGGGTTACTGATGGTACTCTTGTTCAGAGGAGAATTGCCTAGCATTTTGGCGCTGGACTGCCCCTGGGCAGGACAAAGGTTGATATGTGGGGACATTTCTTCTCTGTGAAAGGGACAGTGAGCTAAAGACTTGGTAGAGTCTCTCCCAGGGGTTATTCACCCAAGAACAGGTCATTGGGCTGTGTTCGTGCTGGCAGAGAGTTTCCCAGACCCCCCACCTTTGTTTTGCCTATCTGGTACAGGTACATAATAGCAGATGATGTTCTGCAAAACCAAGTACATATGCAGGCAGGTTTATAAACTTCAGACAAAGGAAAGGCTCAGCCAGCCTTGCTGGAATGTGATATTCTAATTTTGCATATGAATACATATCTCTGCAATGGGTGCTTCACACTGAGCTAACTTCTGAACCATTGTGGCACTCAATTTATCAATATGCATTTCACCATTGCCAATTGCAGATGATCAACATAATTCCCACATGAAGCAAAGAATGCTAGAGTTGTGCCATAAGGAACACACAAACTATGTGTACCACAGTCAACACAGAAAGCAATACATGATGAATTGATCGAGGCAGAATGCACTTTCCAAAACAGACAGGCAATAGGTTCAGAGCCTCAGCAGCACCCCATAAAATATCCTGACGTGTGCTATTTAAGACTGGTGAACAATGGAATCTTACGTCTTCAGATCAACTAGCCTTGTGGGGCCCCCTCCAAGCTGGGGGCCCTGGGCAAGTGCCCCTTTTGCCCTCCCATAAAAACGTCTCTGCCTGAAAGTAAACTGAGCACCTGATGCATGTATTGCTAAAAATACTGAGTGGCTCCTTTTCGGGTCCACTGGGGCGTTAAAGAAGGTCCAAACAACAGGCGTAAACGTAGGCCTGCCTTAACACCTTGATTAATGCTCAGGATTTTCATTGTGTTTGCGGGCAGTGTCGGTCTACGAAATGGATTTTATGTGTCTGCCTTGCATTCCCGCTCGCCTGAAACAACGCTTGGTGTTATGCCAGCACAACATTTTCATGTTTTTAGTACCTGCTGGATTCCATAGGACTCCATTGTAAATGCCTCTTTCAGACGTTAATTTGGGAGGAATTTAAACGTGGTGGAAAAAAGTATTTAGTCCATTTTAATTATTTTAACACTTTATTTCATTAAGTGTTAGAAATTATGAAAACGGCACGGAAGTGTGTCATTTGGCAGTCCCCTCCGTGCAAGCAAATCATTTTATTTAAAGACCACACGTGTACAAACGCAGATTAAGAACTCATATTTTGAAGGATCCATCCCCACATCCTCAACTTTTTACAACATTGGATTTGGCCTTTCGTTTTTTTGTTGGATTTTCTGACGTCCAGGTATTTGCAGTAGATATGATTTAGTAGGTAGGGTGTGCGAGGTGCCGTAGGGGAATAGAGGCAGACTCAACATATTTGAAATCTTGGGTTTTGCGCATTTATTTTTGTCAAGCCAAACACAAGTAAAATGTGTCAAGAGTTCAGAGAGGGTGGGCGCTGGCACCTGCTCACGTTGCCTTGTCTTGAGGGTGCCCGAGTTCAGAGAGGGTGGGCGCTGGCACCTGCTCACGCTGCCTTGTCTTGAGGGTGCCAGAGTTCAGAGAGGGTGGGCGCTGGCACCTGCTCACGCTGCCTTGTCTTGAGGGTGCCCGAGTTCAGAGAGGGTGGGCGCTGGCACCTGCTCACGCTGCCTTGTCTTGAGGGTGCCAGAGTTCAGAGAGGGTGGGCGCTGGCACCTGCTCACGCTGCCTTGAGGGTGCCAGAGTTCAGAGAGGGTGGGCGCTGGCACCTGCTCACGCTGCCTTGTCTTGAGGGTGCCAGAGTTCAGAGAGGGTGGGCGCTGGCACCTGCTCACGCTGCCTTGAGGGTGCCAGAGTTCAGAGAGGGTGGGCGCTGGCACCTGCTCACGCTGCCTTGTCTTGAGGGTGCCAGAGTTCAGAGAGGGTGGGCGCTGGCACCTGCTCACGTTGCCTTATCTTGAGGGTGCCAGAGTTCAGAGAGGGTGGGCGCTGGCACCTGCTCACGCTGCCTTGTCTTGAGGGTGCCAGAGTTCAGAGAGGGTGGGCGCTGGCACCTGCTCATGCTGCCTTGTCTTGAGGGTGCCAGAGTTCAGAGAGGGTGGGTGCTGGCACCTGCTCACGTTGCCTTGTCTTGAGGGTGCTAGAGTTCAGAGAGGGTGGGCGCTGGCACCTGCTCACGTTGCCTTGTCTTGAGGGTGCTAGAGTTCAGAGAGGGTGGGCGCTGGCACCTGCTCACGCTGCCTTGTCTTGAGGGTGCCAGAGTTCAGAGAGGGTGGGCGCTGGCACCTGCTCACGCTGCCTTGTCTTGAGGGTGCTAGAGTTCAGAGAGGGTGGGCGCTGGCACCTGCTCACGCTGCCTTGAGGGTGCCAGAGTTCAGAGAGGGTGGGCGCTGGCACCTGCTCACGCTGCCTTGTCTTGAGGGTGCCAGAGTTCAGAGAGGGTGGGCGCTGGCACCTGCTCACGCTGCCTTGAGGGTGCCAGAGTTCAGAGAGGGTGGGCGCTGGCACCTGCTCACGCTGCCTTGTCTTGAGGGTGCCAGAGTTCAGAGAGGGTGGGCGCTGGCACCTGCTCACGTTGCCTTATCTTGAGGGTGCCAGAGTTCAGAGAGGGTGGGCGCTGGCACCTGCTCACGCTGCCTTGTCTTGAGGGTGCCAGAGTTCAGAGAGGGTGGGCGCTGGCACCTGCTCATGCTGCCTTGTCTTGAGGGTGCCAGAGTTCAGAGAGGGTGGGTGCTGGCACCTGCTCACGTTGCCTTGTCTTGAGGGTGCTAGAGTTCAGAGAGGGTGGGCGCTGGCACCTGCTCACGTTGCCTTGTCTTGAGGGTGCTAGAGTTCAGAGAGGGTGGGCGCTGGCACCTGCTCACGCTGCCTTGTCTTGAGGGTGCCAGAGTTCAGAGAGGGTGGGCGCTGGCACCTGCTCACGCTGCCTTGTCTTGAGGGTGCTAGAGTTCAGAGAGGGTGGGCGCTGGCACCTGCTCACGCTGCCTTGTCTTGAGGGTGCCAGAGTTCAGAGAGGGTGGGCGCTGGCACCTGCTCACGTTGCCTTGTCTTGAGGGTGCCAGAGTTCAGAGAGGGTGGGCGCTGGCACCTGCTCACTTTGGCTTTTCTTGAGGGCACAGTAAGCACGATGGAAACGACCTTGTGAGGTTTGAATGCACATTTTGTACTTTGGGAAGACAGACAGCGAATGCCAGAGGAGACTCACTCTGCGCGTCCCACGAGCTGCACTCGCCCACGCCTCTCGGCTGATGAATCATTCTTTTAAACTAGTTTCACATTTTCATCAAAGTAGGTGTTGAATATTTTCTTCGAAAGCTTGGAAAGCTTGGAGCGTGATGAACAACTCAATGTCAAAAAGCGTTTTTAGTATCGCATTTTTTAAGCGGTCGTGTCACTGACTTCAAAGTGTAGCCCAACACCCACCCCTCGTCATCCCCACCCAATCTAATAATGTTCAAACCGAAACAAAGATGTTTCACTGATGTTCTCCGCTTACCAGGTTATAATTTTGCATTTTTGATCTGGGACTTCTATGTTGCGTTCCATTTGCACAGTCAAAAATTATGGGGTCAAAAACGTGTGCAGTGCATTTTTTGTTTGAGTGTGTGTTGCCTGTAACAGATAGTGTATTAGGCTACTGGTAGCTTCTGTGGTTCTTGGCTGCTGCTTTCGCTTTCAATAGCTAGGAGAAGACCGTTTGACACCATTAGGATGGTCAATATCACAAAGGTGTGTGCTTATCCAATTTTGGAATTTTCTGTTTTAACCATTAGCCATGTTCTATTTGGATTTAGCCAGTCAACTTTCCTTCCTTAGCTGTAGGCCAGCATGATAGGTCGATCAATAGAACTGGTCTATTAGGTAGCAGCCCGCAATCCATTTGCCTGCCAGGTTTTTGTTTCCACCCGCGTTAAACCTCTTTGGCGCGTAGCTCTCTATAAGCATCCTCATTTGTTTGACAAAGCGACATAGTGAAGGTGGTGCAGTGGTTAGCGTTGGCAGCCTCCTGGTGTATTTAAAGATGTAGAACTTGTATCCAATGTAAACTTATTTACAGTCCTGTAATGTTAAAGAACATACTTTGATGCCTCCCAGGTGGAAGGTCATGGAATTTTTCATACGAAGAATCTGTACATTTTAGTAGACATGCTCAACTTTGATTCTAGCCCAAAATCTAAAGCTTTTAAGTTATTAAAACACAATATGCAAGGTTCTATGCAAAGGAACAGAATTTCTGTAGAGAGGACCTTCGGTTCTAAGATGTTATGGGGCCTACCTTGCATTGAGTGACAAAGTGATGACAGGTGAGACCTTTCACGCCGTCGACTGCACAGAATGTGCACTTCAAAGAATGATTCTTGCAGGAAGTCTCATTCTGTTATATACACTGGGATATATCCCAGAATAGTAGCAAGGATAGGGTCTGTCCAAGATCTGCAGCTAGTTTCCATCTTATTCTTTGTAGGCATGGTTCACTTGTTATGGCAAATATAATGGTGAACCCTGACTGTGAGGGTCTTATCATCATTGGATCCTTAGCCCCTTCAAATTCTGTATCTGAAAACCAGGACGCTAACTTGTGACATAGCCAAAGATTTCGTCATGGTTAAATGGCAAAGTGCTCTGCAATATTTACCAAACTATATTGAATACCATAATGTTGAAGTGATTTATAGTTTGATTAATGTAGAGTTAAATACTGTAAATCAGAGAAAGGCCATATAATAACATTGTATTATGGGAAAGTTGAAGACTGGGAGTTCTTCCCTCTATGTGACTGAAGGGAACCGAATAAGTAGAAATCTGAAGCTTTCACTCTTAGGGGAAGTATATTGTATTATATTTATAAAATGGTAAAACATTTTGGGTGGATTTTTTTTACTTATTGTGTTGCTATTTCAATACAATTTGAATATGTGTACTGTTAGGCATAGTCAATAGATATTATAGTTGACAATGTCTGGACAATATTTTTGTCATCTACTTCTTAGAAGTCAATATGGGTAAATAGATCATTTTTGGGAAGCATTACTCCCACTCTCGCTGACTTCCGTAAATAAAACCAACCGGTGTTTAAAAGAACAAAACAAACAGTAGGTGCTCTTGCTGAGCTTATAACTTTCTTAGGCTAACTCACATTTTTACTGCTAGCTTTTAGGGGCATATCTCTTCTTCTGCCAATTGTATCCCACAGGCATAACTATAACTACCTATATGGTCCTGTGGTGGTTTTAAAAGCAAGCTACAGTGTTAATTAAATCCAGGAGCGCAAAAGTGTGAGGTTTTGTATGGGAACAGAAATGTGCGTCCTTTTGTCTTTTTATGACTGGACTGTCTGGAATGGGTTTCACATTTTTCACTTTACAATTGGGTTTCATCGTGCACCATCAGATTGATGTGGAGTTAGATCTGTTGTACGTACATAAGACACGCCTGTGTTGTTTTTGTTGTACGCAGTTTGTTGTTTATAAAGCCATTGCCAGTGTTGCGATAATGGTGGAACACTTCAAATTTTCATCCAATGAACTAATTGACACATTTAAAAATGTGTCCACTGGATGTGTTGTCTCAAGTCACTATATTGTTATGGGGTGTTCATGTATAGCTAAATCACATCAGATTACCGTTCACGTATCTTGTAACAATATATTTAGAGACTACCCTTGACATGGGGAGTTCATTCCCCCCCCCAGTTAAGCACCCCACAAGATATCATTTATTTCATTCTGTCTGGCCTTGTCCATGATTCATACAGAGCCACATAGACCTCCCCCCCCCCATGTGCCACCAATAAGCCAAGAACCAGGCCGGGGTATGGAAAGAATATATATTTATTCAATAATAGGTTCAATGAATATTGGCACCAAATGATTACACATGCCACCTTTTCTGTGGCACAAAATAAAGCTCCAATACAAAAACTCACTTTTGGGGATTTCACTTTTGGCTCTCATGAACACAGGACACATAAACAGGTCAAACCTCCTTATGTCCAAATTAAATAATACATTGGAGCATTACAAGATCAAGCGCATTAGCATTCCTTGATAATGCTTAAGATTTTAATTAAATGCAACATTTTTCTATTTTCAAAATCAAATTCACACATGCAGCACTTTGTATGTTTAATTTTCCTGCACTCTTAAAAATGCTAGTAGTTTTAAAAACACAACAGACAGTACAAAATCTCTCATCTATCAGGGTCGCTTTCTCACTGTCAGGAGAGAGTGTGCATTTTCAATTTGGAATTGCACTTGGTTCATTTAGCAAAGCACGTTTCTACCCAGCACCAAAAACAAAGACATTCTGTTACATTTAGCACCCCTCTGCGTAAAGGCCAGTTCTGGGGAATGGTGACAGGATTTTCGTTTTTAGACCAAGACACCCATTCCCTTTAGAGAATTCTGGGGTTGACAAGGAAAATGGGTGTACCCAATTACACCAACAGACTATAGTTTTTATTCTCACTGGGAATGTGCTTTAATTTCGAAGGTTAACAAAATCCCCCTGTGTTATTTAGCTATAGGGGAATTCATTGAATTGTTCATCAAAATGTACAAAGGATCTACTTCCATACCTGCAGCCATTAAACAAATCCCCACATTTGGTTCTGTTGGACAAGCTAATTAAATTGAAAATCTTGGTTTGTGGTGCTCAGGAAAGGCATCAAGAGTGCATGCTCAGGGGAACACAGAGGTTTGGTCAAACAGCCTCTCCATGTTCAGTCATCACCCTCCAGCATTCACCCCTCTCTTGGGCTCTCTTTGGTCATAGGGTCCTGTCAGCTTTTAGTCTTTCCCAATTGGTGTTAATCCTGATTTCCATTTTTCAGCTTTCACGTGGATAATTTTTAGGCAGCTCTCCCCTCTTGGCTTGTGCAGCCACTTTTAACCTTAAATCCACATCTCCAAAATACTGAATTCAGGAGGTGTTAACTTATTAGCCCTGACTTTTAATTGGACACGTACGGTCCTCTCCACCGCCAAGGTGCAGCCCCTCTCTATGGATAGGCACTGAGAGTATGTTGTAGAAATGATGAGAAAGAGTAACACTCCTACCAGCATTTAGATTTGTTTTACATGTCAGTTTTGCACTCAAAAATTCCTACATGGCAACAACTTTTGTTTTGCAAATAAACATAACATATACATTTTTGGGTTCTTCGAATCATGGCAGACTTATTTAAGATGACTCCCATCTCGGCAGTAGGTTGCTTGTCCGACTGATGGTTTTTAGCACTTTACTCACAAATAATAGAAGTCATTATCACCAGGTTGTATACACAGTTACATCATTCACTAATCTACTACCTCCTCATGTTTCGTCCCAAGGACCTTTTCTCAGGTGCTATAAATGCATTTTAGGTTGTAACTCTTGTCCCCAAGGTTGAATTCTGGTAGAGGTTGTGGCAACAACACGGCCTCAGGATATGCTTTAAAACAATACATGTCCCATTTCTGTAAGCATCACAGTTCCAAGGTTAATGGGCAAAACGTGATTCCTAATATAAACCAATGGCCACATAATTACATACATATGATTCTGACTATCAAATAGCACCCTAGATTTCATTTCTTGTCAGAGGTTTCATTTCTTCTCAGAGCATCGGCTCCAGTCTCTGCTGCTTCACTGTTAACTTAAGCCTGCAATTATCCCATCAGCCTTTCTTCTCCCAAAGTTAATGGTCATCCAGGTGCTTATGTCAAAGAACAGGCCCCAATAAAACTCCTTTGCATCCCTACATGACTGTTCTCACTAGAAACCGGGCCCTTCTCCGGAAATAGAAACTTAAAGTCATGCCTCTAGCAACAGACACTCATATTTGGAAAGGTGATTCTGTGTTTGCAAATGCCATGCTTTCCATGTAGAAACAGCCTTTAATTCTTCTAGGCTTTATCAGTCACATGCAAGGCCCAATCAGTACTTGGATTTCTCTTTGATTTGAAACAGCCTTTTTAATGTGGCAGCTGAAAATGAAATGCTGCCTTTTTGTCTGTCAGCTCACAATGTTTCTTTCCAATTCCCATCTGCAGCCTGGTTTCATTTTTCACATATTCCTTGTTTCAACTGCAGAAGTACATACATTGAATTCACTAGGCACATTAGCAATGTTGCGATTTATGATGCTGGCTTTTCAGTCTGCCAGTGTGCCTTCCCAATACAAGAAGGTATTTCTGCCCATTTTGGGCCTAACATGGCCATTCAGTTCATTTGATCCTGGGGCTATCATTTTTTTATTTATTTTTTTTATTTATTTGTTTTGGTTTAGAAAAACCTTTACAAAAGTTAAAATACATTACGAAATTTCCAACAGAAGCAAGAATAACATTACAATACAGTTCCAAACAAAAATCGAACAACATACGGCAAGCTAAGTAGAATCCAGAATTCTTTAGTACAAGTCATCGAAATTCTTGTATCTTGTGTAGTCATTAATATGAATGCTCATAATTTTACCAAAAGCAACAACCAAATCCTTCTCGAACTCTTACATAGTAAGAAGACCACATCAAAAATGTGTTAACATTCTAAAAGGTTCTCTATATATTTAAAACGGAGCGCAAACATTTCTTAGAAATGTTGCAACCCTGATATTCAGGTTGCCTTTGCAATTATGTAACATTTTATACCAAATTAGCTCTGTCCACATCCACAGTCTTATTAACATATTGGGCAAAATATAACATTCTTTTATTCTTCAAAGCCGGACAGACCAGAAGAATATGTTTCAGATCCTCGACCTCCCCTTCTACCTTACAAACCCTACACCATGGCCATAGTAATTTACCATTGGATCTGATTGCTAGTATTTGGTTTGTAGGCAAAACATTGAATCTGAAACGCATGAAGTCATTTCTGATTGTTATATTAGGATACTTATTTAAATAGCATTCCATCATTGGTAACCATTTATTTAGTGCACAAACTTGTTGGTAAATTTTTGTATTCAGTATCGCATTTTTTGTATGGATCCAATCAAATCCCAAACCACTTTCTTTCACCCTAGCAGGGTTATTTCTCAGAGAAGTGACAGATATCCCCATTTTCCTCAAACTATTTGTAATCTCAACATTCAATTCCGCCATAAAAGGGTTAGTGGTATCTTGGACAGCATAATAATACAAGGTATTTATATCAGAAGAATAGCATTTTCTCCATAGCGACATCCTTCTCCAGGTCACTAAGGCCTGCAACGAATTTAGGCCCAATTCGTATTTGTTTAGGTTAAATGGGATAGATTTTGGCAGATGATACAGTGCCGATTTCCAAATACTACTTTCAATTGAAGCCCATACACTCTCCCATGTTGAGGGGTAAAATTCAGCCCCATATGTCAATCTAGGGATCACTTTTTTGCTATAAAATTCTCTAATGGGAATCATTGAGAACTTCCCGAATTTTGCGTCGATGGCCCGCATTTGAGAAATAGCGATATCAGCCTTAAGTTTCAGTTGAGTGCGCATCAGCGGTCTAGAAAGTATACCAGCTATCGAGAAGCCCAAATATTTAAATTCCCCCTTAGCTTTCAGGCTAATGTTACCCGATAACCATGTCAACCTATTTAAGGTCTGGTTCTTTCTCCCAAGTCGTACAATTACTGTTTTGTCAGGATTGACCTTTAATACAATTGAGTCAATGAAACCTTCGAAGGCTCTAAGCATACGCTGAAGACCCACTTTAGTGATGTCAATTAAGAGAAAATCATCAGCGTATGCTAACCAGTCCATCCTCAAAGTCTAAATTCTAGGTGAAACTAACCCTCTATTCAATAGAGCCATGAATGCACCACTAACATATAGGTTGAAAATTGTGGGAGCCAGTCTACAGCCTTGACGCAAACCATTATGAATAGTGAATAGGTCCGAAAGGGTGCCCGCTGAGTCTAGTCTGACTCTCACATCTGTCTGAGAATATATTGCTCTTACAATATCCAACAAAATTGCCGGCATGTTTAAATTTCTTAATTTAATCCACAATATATTCCTATCCACCATGTCGAATGCAGAGCTTAGATCCATCGACGCAATAAAGACAGAGGTCCCCGCTTTTTTCATAGCTTCCGCTCTCAGGCAATGCACAATCAGACCCCCACATTCCTTCTCCACATTTCTTCTAAAACCAAAGTGTCTCATAATCAAAACCTGCTTCTCGTCAATCCATTTCTGGATTCTCGTAGCACAAGTGACGAGAAGAGTTTGGATTCCGGGTCTGCCAAGGCAATTGGCCTGTAGCTCTTTGGGGAATAACCTAGAACCCTTTTTAAATATGGGTATGATAATCGATACCCTCCAAGATATAGGGAAAGTTTTGGTCACCAATATGTTTGTAAATAGCATACCTAGTATTCTCGGCCATAGTTCAGGGTCAAATTTGAGTATTTTATTCGACAAATTGTTGGGTCCCGGTGCCGCGGAATTTTTAGATTTTATTATAAGGTTTTTTATGTCACAAGTGGTGAAGTTCAAACACCAGAGTATATCTTGTTTCCCTAGCACATCCGTCACAGCCTCTTTAGAGCAATACAATTTTGCAAAGTGACCCTTCCACATTACTTCATTAATGGGATTCGCTAAAAAATCTTTCTGTGGTTTATCCCAGTTATTAATTAGATGCCAGAAATTTCTTGAGTTAGTACCCCTTAGTGACGCCAACAGTTTTTCCCCGTCATTCTGGCTTTTGATTATTCTGTGCTGTATAGAGCAATTTTTATATGTTTGTTTAGTTTTTTTGATACTGTCAATCATGTTGATAAAAGACAATCCCGAATTCTTAATTATTCTTATATCTTTCCGCATGATCTGCTTTTTGTCTCTAATTGCTAGGTCAAAATTATGGGCATGTCCTTTCCTTGGTTGAGTAACCCTCTTATCAGTTTTATCCAATTTTTCTAAGGAACTCCATATATATTCAGTGAAATTCCTGGCTGCATAGGTCATTTCCCTCTGCTGTTCTGAGAAATTCTCACTATCAGCTATCATAGATGCAGTAAATTGTCTAGTTTTGGATCCAGTCCATGAAATTCGATTCCCAGCTTGGTTAACATTAATATTATACTTAAACGCAGTATTAGCCACAGGTTGCATAGTGATACTAAAATCCACAGACACAATGCAGTGATCGCACGCGGTGGTCTCAATGCACTGAATGTTGCCCGAGCAATTAAACAGATCCCCGGAGAAAATGATATAATCAAGAATAGAATTACATCCTCTTGCTATCCAAGTAGGATGAGTATTAATCAGGATTTCCAAACCCCAGGTCTCTGCAAAATGAGACCACATCCTCCCCCTACATATTAGGTTGTCACCCCTAGGATTTAGTTCACCCAATTTGCTGATCATCACTTCACCAGTAAACGAATCCCCTTGTATAGTGGCATTGAGATCACCTGCAATCACCACCTGTCCTCCTGAATTTATTACCAACCAATTCTGCAAAAGCAAGCCTAAATTACATAATTCCAGGCCTAGTTGTTTGTCCGACAAGTCAGCCGGGTTCCAATAAATGTTAACCAACAAAAAAGGTGTAGCCTTGTTATTATATAACAGTACAAAAGCCAGTGCCAGAAAATGGTGTGCAAAGGCCCATTCTCCCATGATTTTAGGATACAAGTGGTTCTTTACTGCAATAAATAGGCCTCCTTTAGGGTGACCCCTACCACCACCATGAGCACAAAGATTGCAAACTGTAAATCCTTCCCAACATAGAGGGACTTTTGACCATGTTTCCTGGATAAACAATAAGTCATATTGTGCCAGATCACCCATTATATTAGCATTATTTAGGAGATTTGTCGACCCACTCGAATTCCAAGTCAACAATTTCAAAATACCATTATTCTTTACTAGAGAGGCTTCCCTAGATTTTTGAGATTATCAATGGACTCTCTCAAGGACAAGGAGAGCCATTTCCAATCCTGTAACTCGTCCTTTACCCTCTCCTCCTTCCTTTCTCCTTCGTACATATTCAAAGGATTATCTCTCTGTTCTCTACCTGGATTTCTAGAGGTTCCACTTGGATGAGGCAGGGTCTGTACATATTCAAAAATATCAAAGCCCCTACGATATAATTCTTCTGCTTCCTTCATCAGAAGATTTCTAACCAGTGGAGACGGTATCACAATACGGACATAGTCCAGCCTCTGTCTATGTATATAGTCAACCAGGTATATGTCCGAAGTTTCAATTAAGCTTAAGTTAGGAATCTGCCCCAAAAGAGACAAAATATATGGTCTATTAAGGAGGTGTTGTACTGGTCCTGAAACAATGTAGTCAGTACTAGTGCCGGGAGGTCCGGTCTCACCGGATCCTTCAGGTCCAGTACATGAACCTGATGGAGCTGTTCCTTATCCTTCCTCACATTTTCCCTTCCATGAACCACACCCCTCCCTCCTTCACAATATTCTTCGTAAGTCACCTCCCCCATGTTCTTCTGACTCAAGTCCCCCCCAATGTTCGGTACCTCCTGCAATTGTTTATCTCTTAAGACTCTTAATATATTTTGATAGAGGGATTCATCATTTGCATTCTCCTTAAATTTGCCTTCAAGTGTCTGGTTCTCCAGGAGGGCGGAGTTTCCCATCTGAACCCCCCCCGTAACTTCCCCGGTCAAGTCTCCAGGATGCTTCATCCCAGTCTCCACTCCCACTTCTTGGCTGAGTTTGTCCAAGATCAAGCTTGACTGAATTTTAAGAACGTTGCTCATAGGAATCTTCCAGTCCCTACTCCCCAGTCCCTCCTTCACTGCACTGGGTATTATATTCCTTACCAGGGCCTTCTCAGTAGGTGTGTCATTTATCTTCATGATATTTTTAGACATGGGTCCCTCCTTGCTAATACAATGATAGATGTCTTTCTCATTAACAGGCCCTCCCTTCTTCGTTGAATTTTCCTGAGGGGGAACCACATTGAAGATTTCGTAAACCTCATTACTTGTATTTTTATTTTTCAGTACATCGCAAAGTTGTCGCTCACCTTGTACATATGAGCTTTGTGTGGCTTGATCCTTCATCTTGTCAGAGGTCCTTCCCTCATCCATTGGTCTCTTTTTATTCAGCTGTTGTACATTACCTCTCGTTGGAGCTTCCTCCATTTCCTCATCGTGACTGTTTCTCATAAATTTTCTAGATGTTTTAGCCATTATACCATTTTTATTAGCATTTTTTTTCTTGTTTTGCCATTTTTTTAGTCTGTCTTTTAGACAGTTTAAAATCAGTCTTCGAAACCACATGCCCCTCAGTCCCCGTTATCACCTCCGGACCCGATAGGACAATTTCCTCCAGTAAACTAATTCCCATCATCTCGACCACTTCTTGAGGTGGTTCCTGTGTGGCGTCGACCATAATTATCTCTCCCTAGGGGGCTCTTTAGCAGGGTCCATCGACCTTCCCTTCCCTTCCCACTCTTTCCTAAGAGATTTTAACAATATGTCTGATAATTTGTCTGGTAATATTTTAATTTCAGTAATTAAATTTGCAACACCCTCCGTTTGCTTACGAAGTTCCAACAAGATTAAGCGGTTAAAGATAGTCATCATAACCGTGAATTCCGAAGGCGAGGAATTCGATCCAATCTCGTTTGTCTTCTCCTTATCAAAAGTAGTACCACCAGAAAAGTCCAGCAGTTTGTCATAGTTCAGATTATCATAGCCGTTATTGTGATTAGTATTAAGGTTCTTTTCTTGCTCTTTATTTCTATTAGTTATTACGTTACCATTACACTTAGGAATATTCACAAGCTCTTTATTTCCGTTAATTACCGTCCCTATAAGTTGGTCAGGGTTCCCTAAGTCATCCTCCCCAAAAAGTGATTGGGAGGAATCAACCAATTTTCTCCAGAAGGGACCTTTACTGGGCAATTTTAAAAAATTCTGCCACTTGCGAAGGATCAATTTGGTCCTCAGCCTGATTCTCTAACTGGGGACCTTGTTGTGCACATTGAAGTAGGTCTGCCTCCTTCTCATTAGCCTCAGGCAGTGGTAGAGCCGCTGCCCTCGCCAAACTTGCCCTTCTAGTACTTACTGCCACAAAAAAATCTGCCCTTGCATCTTTGCGGGGCGGAAGTTTAGCTTTCCCGATAACACTCACTGGAGGGTGCTTATAGCTGATTGTAACTTCAAAAATACCAAATCACCTTAAGACCACACACCCCTTAACCAATACAACACCCCCACCACCCGAACAAAATCAACAAAGCCCACAATGGTACCTACCCACTCCTCCCTCCGCCAGCCGAACAGCCCAACAGCCGCACTTCCATGCACTTCGGATGCGCGCGCGAGATGCGCGTGCACCAGTGCTTTTAAGGAAGTGGAAGTGGCTGAGGGCGAGGGGGCCGGCGGTGGGCTGGCCCAGTGGGCGTGTCCAGCAGTCCAAAATATAGCGAAGTCCACAGAGATGCGCGTTACGCGCTAGCAGGGAGATGCAAGCTTCCTCTTGCCGACGTCTTCTCCTTGCGGTCCACTTCCACAGTCACAAGTCCACATTCAAAACCAGCAGCACGGCGCAGCCCAACAGCCGCACTTCCATGCACTTCGGATGCGCGCGCATCATTAAGCCCCACACTCTGGGATGGTTACTAGTGCAAAGCGACATTGTCGTTGAAGGTTTTTGCCTAAATCATTGGATCTACTGAAGCCTGGTCCCATCTCTGTTAGAAAGGATGTATAGATCCTGTTACTTTGTGCCCAGAAAGTGAGTTGTGTAAGGGAAATCTTAGCTCATTGCTGACAGCCTTGGTGGAGTAAACCCTGCATTATAGAATTTGGGATTCAATCAACTAAGATGGAGATTCTGTGACAGAAAAAAGCCCTTTTGCCCATTCATATTTAAGGATGGTTAAAGTAACAAAATATGAAATTTTTTTTTTTCTTTAGATTTGAGCACTTTGCCAAAAGTAATAGAAGGCATGCATGAAAAAACAGTCTTGATCTAAAATCAGTAGCTGTGTATGTTTACGGGTGTGTGATAATGGCTGATTGTTTATTTCTAATGCTTGTTATCGTAGATTTTAATTTCAAATGGATTCTTTCCTCCCAGAGTCCTCATCTTTGATACTTGTATCCCAGCGCTGTTGATCATCTAAATAGTTTCCGCCACCAGGTGGCACATCACAGCACTGTGTCAGCTCCACCTGACACCTCTATGGTCTGCACGTGATGTTCAGGCCAGTATATATTGGGGTGCCATGCCCCATGACCTCAGTTCCTTTTCCCGCACACTCTGCTTCCTTCACGAACATGCTACCTACTTTTGTTTCGATGACATGCCTGCTCCCCCAAAGGCTGAGAAATGTCAGTATCCGACCCCCATAGGATCTGTTTGTACAGCGCACAGGTACCGTTTCTGACCCAATCCTCTCCACATCTTTACTAGGGGTGCCTTTGGCACCCTAAGGGCCCAGCACACCTTTCTGGCCAGCTGGGAACTTTTCCGTCCCTGCCTCAGGACAGGGAAAGTAAGAAGTTGGATGCATGGCGAAAGAAGGTTTTTGCCTCAGGCACCCCTGTCCAAGTTCTCTTTTGGCCTTTGGTCAGCAGTTAGTGGTGCGGCTGAACACCTCCTAGAGGAGGAGGTGAGAGAAGGGTTTGAGGGCATTGTACACAATGATTGGGAGGCTTGATGCCAGTTTCTAGATTCAGGACTGGATATGGATGACTGTGTGGGGAATGTAATGGCAACTGGCACAGTTATAAGACCTCACTCCTGGATGGAAACATCAGGATATGCACCAAATGTGCAAGGAAAGCTCATTGATATGTCCTTTGATGGGCATAACATTTTTGGAGCTAAAGGTGACAAGTCTTTGCAGAGGTGTCAGGTCTCTAAGATGACAGACAAGTCTTTGGGAATAGCTGTGAATATCTGCTAGTGACAGCCAGCAGGAGTCATGGTTTTTGGCCGTCCACCTTCAATGCCTTTACTGGAAGGGGCCAAACAGCTACCGGTAGGCGCTGTTTCCCGAGTGGAGAATGAAGAAAGGCTCAAAGAGGCAGTATTGTATCGGTCCCCTCAGCCGCCGCACTGACAAACCCCTGTGAAGATAATTTTCTTCACCAGTTACCAATGGGAGGAAGAATTTTGCAGTTCAGCATGGACTGGTTCTGCACCCATCCGATGATTGGGACTAAAGCTTGTTCAATAGGGTTATTGTCTCCCTTACATTCCATTAAATGTCTTCCAGACCATCTTCCTCTTCATAACTCTCTGCCTCCGGCCCCTTTCCTCTTGGAGGAAGTCTTTTGGCTTCTGATCAAGAATGCAGTGGAACTAATGCCACTTTCAGAGCAAGGGAAGGGTGGTACTCAACTTATTTTATGGTGGACAGGAGCTTGTGGCCGCTCATGGAACTGAGGCTGCTGAATCTGTTCCTGTGTAAGGACAAATTCAAGATGGTCACTTTTGAGGTTGCTTCAGTGGCTCCTCTGTTGCCAGTGGTCAGTTTGAAGGGAACTTGTCATACCTTATGCAGGTATTGAGTCGAGTTTCTCAAGACCTTGCTTGACTATCCCTTCCAGACAATCTGTTAAATGGTGAGTTGCTACGACAGCACTGGCCTCAAGTGACTGTGCTCACTGATGTGTCCCTGAAACTTTTGGGTGTTCATGTGTCGGAGCAGATTGTGCGTGGACTGTGGTCTCCCTCAGAGTCGCTGGAGCACATCAACTTGCTGGAGCTGAGGGATATCAGGCAGACCTTGGTTGCCTTCCTACCCTCTGTAGAGGGCAAGTCTGTGCTTGTCCTGACTACAGAGTGGGCATGCAGTACATCAACAAACAGTGTTGCAGGATCCTTGCTATTATGCAGAGAAGCAATGTAACTATGATTTTGGTCTTTGGAGAATGACGTGCATGTCTCGGACAGTGGCCCGCCTTGCTAAGAAGGAGACCATCATGGCGGATGCCCTGAGAAGGCAGACTTCTGCCTCACATGAGTGTGAGCTCTGCCAGAAAGTTCGGGATGAGATTTTCTCCCACTCCTCAGTTAGTCCTCTTCGCTTCCAGTGAGAACACGAAGTGGGAGTTGTTCTTCTTGAGGGAATTTCCTCATCAGTGTGTTCCGGGGGATGCATTGATGGTCGACTGGTCGTTCGACCTCCACTGTGCATTTTCGCAGATCCCACTAAATCCGCTGGCTCTCAGGAGACTGTGCTTGTTCAGGTGCACCTTGATCTTGATTGCTTCAGACTGGGCTCACCTTACATGGCACCCACAGTTGCTTGGCATGTCCTGTCTGCCCTCCCCTCCACCTCCAGTGCCTTCTGAGGAGAGTGGATCTGCTCTCCAAATTGGAGGGGCAGTACTTCTACCCAAATGGCAACAGTCTGACCCTTCATGCCTGGCTGCTGAGAGGCCATGATACAAGGAGTGAGACTTGTCGGACAATGTCGTAGATGTACTCGTCTCAGCTCAGAGGCCTGTCATGAAGTCAAGTTATGCCTGCTGATGATGTAAATTCTCAGCTTGGTGCTGAGATAGGGATCTGGACCCATTGTCCTGTCCTATATCCTCTGTTCTGGATGTTATGCTCTCTTTGGCTCAGACGGGCCTGTAGATTGGCACTGTACAGCATTTTCTGGCCTTTATCTCTTTCTTTAAAAGGTCCCTTGAGCAAGGTTCATTCTACACAATCGCCACTGTTATGCAATTTTTGCAGTGATTGTGATACCAGTTTCATCCACACCAGTTTGTGGTCTGGCGTGGGATTTGAATTTAGTGTTAACATTTCTTATGTGCACTCCGTTTGAGCCCCTGCATTCATGTTCTCTTAGATTCCTCAGCATTAAGGTGATTTTCCTGGTTGCCATCACTTCTGCAAAATGGGTGAGTGGGCTCCAGGCATTGTCAGTTAAACCTCCCTATTTGGTTTTCTCAAAAGAGAAGGGGATCTTGAGAGCAAGGCCTTGTTTCCGCCTGAAGATGGTCTAAGATTTCAATCTCTCTCAAATTATCCATTTTCTTGTGTTTTTTCCTGAGCCTCATCGTTCCAAGGCAGAGAAGCCATGGCATTGACTGGACCCAATCCGGGCCCTCAGCTACTATGCCCATGTTGGCAGGGATGTGACAAAATGGACTCTGTCAAGGTGGATCATTCTCTGCATCCCAGATCGATATGATCTGGCTGGGAAGGGTGTGATTGAAGTTCCCAGGGCTCATTCTACCTGTGTCCTCTTGGTCTCCTCCCTCCTCCAGATCCACATACTGCTGTGGGAGTCCATCATAGATGTGGATTCTGTGGGAGGAAGGAATCCATTAGAAGAACAAATTACTTACCTTTTGGTAATACTCTTTCTTATGGATGTTCCTCCCAAGGATTCCTCATTGTCCTCCCAACATGATCCACTTCCCAGATAGCTAGTACACGTTCATGTTCTTTGGTCCCACAGCATCAGAGTGCTAGGGAGAAAGGGTGGAACTGAGGTCATGGGGTGCAGTGCCTCAACATTATTTCCGGCTAAAGGTGCTTCGGTGGAAACAGGTGTGGAGCCGTGCTGCACTCCCTGATGGGGACAAAGTTTCAGAAGATCAGCTTCACTGGGATACGAATATCATAGATGAGAAGTACTTGGGAGGAACATCCATCAGAAAGAATATTACCAAGATTGCCCATGCTATTTTTTCCCACCAAAACATTACAATATTGGTTGCCATTGTTAATTTACAAAGCATGTTGCTGATGAGTATCCAAAAGGATGCAGCTCATTAATCTCTGCTGAACGTCTTTAAGCAATATTTTCTTTGGGTTACTTTTTATTTCATACTTTTGAACAAAGGACATATAATCAAATGGGTGTATTCGGTACCACTTGTTTAGATTAGGACATTATCGGGATCTTCCACTAGGAAGTAGAGAAACAAGCAGATGTACTTTCTTAGTGGACATTTTCTTGTTGTACACCTTTTCCGTTGTTCTTGAATTAACATCTTGGTAGAGCACCTTAAGGTGGCAAAATGTTCTCTTCTGCCTCGTGCAGTGGATTTTTTTTCCATGTTTTTTTTTTCTCAAATTGATATAACGTTTGAAGTCTTTGAGAGCTAACGAATAACTAATCTTTTTTTTTTAGCTTGCATTTAAGTTGGGAAGTGACCTTTGTGAAACAGGGCTCCTTTATCATAAACATCTCACCAACGTGTGTCTTCTGACTTCACAAGTCCCTTTTTACATGACTAACCTTCAATATTTACGGCTGATTTAAATCTGGTTGGTTGAAGGCAATGGTCTCCCGCCAGCTAAGCACTGAGGTTTCCATATTATGAATGGGGTATGTGGCATTCTGGCCTACGTGTGATACTTTGCCAAATTAGCAGGAACCTCCATGGGCGAGGCTGGTGCTTGATGTGAACCTGGGTTGCAAAGTAAGGGGAGGTGGTGGCAGTCGGCACCAACAGCTGCAAATCAAAGCTGCTGCTATTCACCCATTGTTCTCCTCTCCAAAACCATGAGAGACCCCCCAGTACCTTCCTGCCACTAAATGCGTGTGTGGTGGGAAACTGCCTTAAGGCCTGTCCTTCTACCAGCTGGGAACAGAAGGTGCAACTGCTGGCCTCCTTAGACGCTTGACACTCTTATTTGGGGGTGTACCCCCTACTTCACAGCCAACCAGGATGGGCATGTGAATTGACATATACTGCACTGGTGGTGCATGTTGTGCAGATACGGAAAGAGATATTGCATTGGCCACACAGAGGTAAGCGATTGCGAATCACTACCTCCCGGCTACACATTAAGGTTCATATCTTATTTTATAGAGGTCATTTCAGGGATCCTGAATTTCCCAACAAGTTGACCTGTCGGACCAATATTTACGAGGCCCAACCTACAGCAAGACAATCTTTGCTATGCTTTGTATCATACAAAGAAAAAATATTGGGAGATCGAGTGATTTCATGAAATGCCCATCTTTCCTACAAAGTCACCCATCGACTCTCGATTCATGCAACACCCAATTTACTTGTGTCTTGGAAAAGACAACCCCATTCAGGCTTCCTCCACTTGAGGCGTGCCTCACCTTCCATCAGCATTAGAATTGCAACTGCAAACTTCTTGATGGCTCTGGCCTTGGAGAACACCAATGAACTAGAACTGAAGTAGATATAATTTGCATTTTCCCTATACATGTCCAAGATCCACTAAGTCGAAATCATGGCCTCCCAGTGGCATTGATCTAACCGACTATCAGTATGTTTTGTTAGAAATTTTGAAATTGCGAAAAATGGCGTGATCTGCTGCAGGTGGGAAATTATGTGCTCTGTCTTATACTTTATACAGTTTAAGGAAATAGCTTGTAATCATGGTGTTCAGATATCAAACACAAATGCATTGGAATCACTGTATTTTGTTGTTAGGTGTCATTTTTCTTACTTTTATGATGGATGACATATGCATTTGTAATTTGTAATTGAACGTACAAATGTTATGTTTTGTTTTTTTTATCTTTTTTATATTATAAAAATATAATCACCTAATCACCCTTTTCTGTGATATAAATTATTTTAATATGGGAGGTATCCTACAACATTTCTACAATGTCAGTACTAACACATTATATTCTCCTAGTCTAAACATGTATGTGTCCCTAAAGAATACCTTTGTTTACTTTTATCTAAATCCCACCTCTATTAACTAACTATATGCCTCAGATAACTTTACAGCCACTATGAGAATTTGAAAGAAGGTCACGCTTTGAAGTAACCCACCAGCCCGTTTGTCACACTTTATTCACGTGTGGCTTATACTCCACATTTGTTCTATCGCTCCCATCCCATAACATTTCCTGGTTCCCCATTTGTATTTTTACACGTTGATGTTCCCTCTCTTCTTTATTCATTGTGTATTTTTTCCACCCAAATCATCTTGGTTTGGACTCCATAGATCGTCTGTTCGGTCGTATTTGTCCTCTTTTAAGGCATGCTTTGCAGCAAGTTCCTGGGACTTTCACTGTATGGGCCACTTAGTCCATTCAACGATATGGGAGTTTTCACAGGAGTTTGTCCACTGTCAAACCTGCACAGCAGACCCATTTGTGTATGGGCATCTGGTTAGGTCATAGGTTTGAGTGCCGCCAATTCTCTGGGTATATATAGGGTTCTGTTTCTCCCCACCTGTAATATAAAACTGAATGAGTTTCCTTTGAAAAATAAGTGTCTCTATCGTCAATATTTTTCCTTTCAACCCAACCCTTTAAAACCCATTTATGTGTTACCTTTAAACATTCCATTCCTTCTACTTCTCAAACTATCCAGAAGAGACCACATCACTCCAGCCCTAAAAACACTACACTGGCTCCCAGTTAAACCTTGCATCACCTTCAAAACAATGTGCATAACGGACAGAGCAATCAGCGGACAAGGAGCAGAATTCCTACAAAAGAAAATAGTCTACAAACCAACGAGACCCCTCCGATCAAGCAACGAAATCCGCCTGGAACTCAAACCATACCTTAAGAATAAACTTGGAGGCACCTGCTTCTACCTCTTAGCCGCAAAAAACTGGAACAACATCCCAAAAGAAATAAGAAACACTGAAGATCACCTAAAATTCAGGAAATCACTAAAAACCTGGCTCTTCAACACCACAGACTAAATCGGGAAACCGAAACCGGAAAAAGGATGACTAATCCAGAAAGGACACGGACATCCCTGACCCGAGAGGGTCGCTTCCATGGCACCTAGACGGGTGACACCGGATAGACTGGAACACAGGCGGCACGCACGAAGACTGAGCCAACTCCCCCAGACAATCCCACCAACACTTTCGCCCGTCCCTTAGTTACCGTCATGTACCACAGTGGTGTGGAATTGTCGCGATATTGGCAATCACCACTCTACCTGAGAGGTTGACATTGGCAGGTGTACTGGCCACTAGAGTCTAAATGGAGGATAAGGGGAGCCATGAGAGAGCATGTTAGAGGTGGGGGCCAGAGGAGTAAGGAACCTGTATGCCAGTCGGACCCAGATGAGGACAGAGCCGCACCAGGGGAGACTGCGCAAGCCGAGCGCCTGAATTCAGGATAGAGATGCAAACTGACCAACCCTACTAACAATTTCCCTTTCTGCATACACCTCTCAAACTCCAAACCAAACACAACCAAAATCTACAGCACAACAAATCGCACAAACTTCACTACATTGCAACAACAAAACAAAAACACACATAGTCTTGCACAACAGTACACGACGACTACCGGCCGCAAACACCCCAGACTCAGCCAACGGACCCACCGGGCTGAGGCCGCCAACAGCACATCACTGCTCTCTTGCACTTTTCCTGCTTCCTCCCACTAACTCAACCTCCCCTCCTCTTTCAGAGCCGCCAGAGCGCCAGGGGACCACTCCGGTGGTGATAGTGCACGGTACAAATGTCCTTTAACATTAACATAACATTAATAAGCGAGGATGCATGGGATCCAAGCCATATGACACTGTGTGACTGGTCATTGAAACACAGGTCTGATGCTTCATGTCTTGTATCCCACGTGGGGCCTCTCTGCTTACATCCTCTTTACCTTTCTACCCGAGTATTCCCAATGTACTGCCCCCCCACCCCCACCCAAAAGAAAGGTAACACGGGATCAGCAGAGCATTCTAAAAACGTGTTTTTATGGTACGAGGACAAGCATCGAAACACTAAACGGACTCACCTTGTGCTATAGCACACTCAATGGCCCGCACTTCAATTATTCCCTCCTTCGTTCCCACCTCTTCCCTTCCTCTGCTCTTCTTGTTCTTTTCTTTCACTTTCTAAAGTCAATTAAATTAAATGTATGTTTTGGTATTGTATAACTTGTTAAGAAAGGTAAAAAAAAACAAGGGAGGGTTATAAATTGTGTTGTACTTGTACAGCATGTGGTATTTATGAATACTGCATGTCTTACCGTTCCCCCGAACTGCCCATTTCTCTACAGACACACTTCATTTGCGTCTGTTTGTGTGTGATGCGTCCTGCATGCGGTGATATGGCGGTTCACCCAAGGAGTCCTATTGGAGTTAACACGGGGTCTAACTGAAGGGTCACGCTGCCAAACTCCGGGCAGACTCAACATGCTGAACACACCTGCAGGTCAGTGCAGGGGTGCACTGGGAACCAAAAGAGGCCCTGAAAATAAAGTGGCTGCATATTAGACATTTACAGAAAGCCCAACCCTTTTCCTGTGAGAGCATTTGAAAAATGAATAGGTTATCGCCCAAAAAGAGGCCCGGGGTGCAGAGTCCTACCGGAAAATCTTCAGAGTTCCCTATAGGCCAGTCTAGCCCTGTGCCAGTGCCACCCTGGGAGCTTAACTATACAAATAGAATATGCTTATTCAATTTTCAATAATTTACATGTTTTAGGATCCTTGCATGGTACTGGCATCTTACATTTGCAAATGACGGCGTCATTTGCGCTGTGCCACTTCTGGACACCGACTTGGGTCACCGAGAAGCATGACACCCGACTTGGGTCACCGGCGAGAAGCATGACACCCTTTACAAAAACCTCACGGAAAGCGGTGTTTACCTCGCCTCCATTATCCAGAAGCACTCATCTAATCCGAGAAAGCTGTGTAATTAATGTGCTGAATGCATGAGAGGAGCCCGGGCCGCCGTTTCAGACAATTAGGTCAGTTAATGCCCTTGCAGCTGCCTGCGGAAGGGGCCCTCCTCCCCGCTCCTGTCTGAGGGCAGGGCTTCGGCATAACCTGCACCGCGTCGCACATTAACTCCCCGCGCGGCTCGAGCACCGCGCCATCCGTCCCCTGCTGTGGCAGACGCGCGCGGCGCAATCATCTTCGGGAACACGGCAGACAGTCTGCGGGGTGAGACTGCGACTCCTCCGCTTCTCAGAAGACAGCAGTGACACATCGCCCCGTCATTTCCCGGAGGTAGACCTGTCTTTCATCTGCATAATGACGGGGATGGCGCAGGTATTACTCACGAGCGAATCCCGCCCACTGAAGACAAGGCAGCACCGTGCCAAGGACCAAGAGCAGCCCGAATCTGTGTGGAATTTCGTAAATATTGAGACCCTTAAACTTGTCCTACGCCTTGAAAAACCTCTAAAATGGTCACTTTTTACGAGTAGGCTAAATGGATGCCAAATAAGCCAATTCCATCCCAAAAGCAGCAGTGTGCCACGAAAGCGAGGTCACGTCGCCCTATGCCACTGGTCATCTGGGGGGTGTGGAGGTATGGGGGAGCTGGCAACAATATTTTTACTCAAGGGAGAGCTCAGCATAAAACGTGTTGAATACCACTGCTTTATGCTGTCAACAAACTAGTACCACCAAAGTGATGGGTGGAGTATTTTGAATAAATCTGAACCCCAGGCACGGCTCTGGGTAACCTTCCACGCCACTGTTTTTTAGCCCATCTGCTCCATTGCAAGAGGGGTCCAGCCATATGCAAATCATTCAGGTTCTTGCCACCAATGGGAGCAGCCCATCCCGAACTGTTAGCTAGGCCAGGTCCCCCCTGCATGCAAACTCAAGCAACCCCAGACATGTTTCGGCCTTGTTGGACCTCATTAGTGAGGTGTAGCTTGGTTCCCTAGGGCGCAACGAGTCCACGTTTTGGCCTACCCTCTCTCGGGATATGGTCCACCGAAATAGCAGATCTAAAGCTATTATAGTTTTAGAAGTGTTTCTATCTCTGAACAAAGCAACTAAGAATGTCACTACCTCTCCTGGAAGGGCTAAAACAGTTGCCAAGCGCCAGCCCACCCAGAGCGACCATGTGGAGGAATAGCAGGACTTGGTGTGCACGGAACAGCAGTGTTTGATGACGTGCAAAACACTAGCTAAAATGCCCAGGAAAAAGCTGAAAGTTCTTAAATCATCCAACATGAAGGACAGTTGGACCTATAGCATTTTATCTGGGAGGTGGATACCCCCTCCTCCCACATCGCCTCCGTGGGTGTGAGCAGCTGTGGGTGGGGGAATAGAAGTTTGGGAAAGTCCACTGAAAACGCTCGCTGGGCTGGGAGCCCGGAATGGGATGACAACAATGGATTTAGGAGAACCCTGGACACTTGTTGATACAGCCTTGCAGTAGTACCTTACCGACCATGGAGAAGCGGTGGAAGGCACACCCTTGTATAGAAGACCAGTCTTAAAGGAGTGCATGTATGACTAGTGCATCTGGACCGGACCCTGACAATTGAGCTGGGAGGATCACGGGTCCCCTTCTGTAAGGCCCTGCAGGACCAGAAAGACTTAATGAATTGCGTTCCAATATCACTCCTGCCCTGGCGGTATCTGGAGTTCCAAAATGTTGCCACATTGGACACTCTCAGAGGTTTTTTAAATGGAGAGTAATGTTCGTGTCCGAGCAGAAGTGTCCTTGGATTTGGTCCCCTCTATGTGGTTGATGTAGTGAACAGCCGACACAAAGTCTATGTTGATACGTGTAGTTCACCTGATCCTTTTCCAGGCTATTCCATGTAAAAGAACCCACCAAAAAGTACCACACAGTTTATATTAAGCAGTTGTTAAAACATTCTCTCTCTGCAACCCAGCCCAGGTTGCTGGCTTCCAATTCCAATACAATATTGGATAAGTAGCCTCTCCATTCATCTCCCTTTTGAGTAAAGAATGAAGACAGTCCTCCCCCTCCAGGAGACAGAACCAGTGTGTGCTTGCCGTGAGATACACTGAGTGAGATGGGACAAGCCCTGTGAATAGCTAAGCCTCTTCTGGCCTTTGTGAAAAGTTTAGGGTGGGCAACATTCAAAGGTTGCTCTGTGCCTTGTCTAGGGCTTTGAAGGTGTGCACCCGTGTGAACAGGTATTTAATGAATCTATTGCAAATGTACGCTGCTCTCTGGATCCTGCTTCATTGGTAGCCATGTCTATTAGTTTCAGGTCTGTCCCCAGTAGCAAGGCGTTATATCTATCAACTGATAAGACTGTATTGGCATTGCCAAGCAGGCATGCAGAGCACCAAATCCATCCTAAGTGTCTAAGCATCCAATGGTGCATTACGGACTTCACTGTCCTGCGTCAGTTCAAAGATTTGGGTGGAGGGACTCAAAATCTAGAGGATTTCGTCCGTCAGAACTTGAGATCTTTATGAATCCCTTTGAGGTGTTTTCCCTACTTTAATAAAGGGGCCATTGGTTAATATGGCTATGGCATCTGGTCTTTGTCTGCTGTGACAGGGCGAGGATGGTCTCAACTAAGCTAGTTGCTTTCGTCCTACCCTAATGGTTTCTTAATGTAGCCCAATGTCTCGGGAACAAGGTTACCTTCTGGGAGGCATACCACCCTGCAGATCAATGGTGATGGATGGTGGCTAGTTCAGTGTACAACTCTCTGAGGTATACAAGAGTAGCAGACTCCGTAGGGGCTGTTATTATTAAGTGGTCAGTATATCACTTATTGCTCTTAGGATGAGAGCCTTGGCTTTACAGTTTGAAGTTGAAGAATCGGAAATGGAGGGTCTCTCGGAGATCCCACTCACAGAGACCATCTTTGATTGGTGGGGGCAGTAAGCAGCTAAACTCCCACCTTTGCCTCTCAAGAGTCTCTTTCAGAGGCTCCAAACCCCTAGGAGAACTAGCCGCCGACACTGCTACCTTCAGAGACAATAGAGTGTTCATGCCCCCAAGTGTGGCGGGTGCAGCTCCGTTTGCTGTATTAGTGTTGTATCAGCACTGCCAGCATGTTGCTCCCCTCTGCAGCATTCTTGGCTTATTGGATAGCAGAGTGATTTGTTACTAGCTGGGCCCTTCAATATTTATCCTCACATTGGCATACTGATCTGTGCCTTTTGAATAATTGTCACTCGTGTGCATATCGGCAGCACCTTGGCATAGGATGGCAGTTATTTCAATTATATTTTCTTTTTGTGCCGATACATTCTGGTAGGATATCCTCTAGCTTAACAGTGATTCATGTTCTTACTCTTGGCTTAGTATTTAAAACCGTCAATTCTCCTGGTGTAAAATGTCCTAATTGTGCACATTGTGCCAGGCAATGTTGCGCATTTGGAACACACCTATTTCTGTGGTTCATGAAATAATTGTAACACGCACAGCATTTTATGATGGGCTGCAAAGTTAAGCGCCCCTATCTGCCTCGTGTGAAAGGAACCAAGTGGAAGCACCTGCGGCTGTGCCTTGCCTGTGACATCCACATGCAGTGACTTTGCCCCTTTTGGACACACTGCGACATATTTCTTTGTTGTCTAGGGGATTAAACATTCAAGTTCAGGATATTGTCAGGTCTAGGTTGGTGTTCGGTTTAGGCTATTTAAAATGTGTTTGCTGAACCTTGAAAAGTCCTATAAGCAACAGTTATTTTAGTCTCTTCCTTTTGAGACTGTTTCACCCGCTGCTGCCACCAGTCAATGGGGCTACTTGGAAGACACTATGGGCCTAATTCACAGAGTGTTTCCAGTGGTGTTTTGCCATTATTAAACGCTTCTGTGAATTCGGTCCTATATTTCTGGTTTGGTATCATGTGTCTTATTAATTCTATGTTAAAATGTATGTTAAAAAGACCGGGTCTTTTTTAATGTCCCTTTTAGGCCAGTTACTAGAGAAGAAAATTTAGCAGAAAGGTCTTTGTGTGGCTATAAAATGAAGGTCTGTTTAAAATGTCAAAGGTGCATGGGTGTTTTCTCAAGGGTTACTTACAAAGATGGTGACGAAAATTTGTTATTTTATGTCACTTTTCACATTCGTTGTTACCTAAAATATTTCTGTTTTTAAAAAGGATTTTAATCGTGATGAGATAGTGACTTCCACTTCCTTTTTTTTTAAACTTCAAAAAGTGAGCAAATGAATTTTACAGTGCTTTTGGATCATAAATGATCATATCTGACATAGCGCCTGGAAGATGTGGGTCTATTTGACCTAAAACATTTGACTGAATCACATTTGATTGAATTTATTTCACCTTTTTTGGTGTAAAATGCAAGGGGAAAGCCCTCTGCAACCTTCCCACTTCCCCTCAACCTAATCTATACCCTTGTCCACCCCCATATAGATATTTAATTACATTTGACTGAAAAAAGGTCAAAAGACTTCTATCATATGTTTTAGGTCAAAAGTTTTTAGGTCAATTATGGTAGTACCGCCTGGAATCCATGCAAACTATAGCAGTGTGTGGTATAAATCCCAGTAACATAACATGATAGAACTAACATAACACATCCCTGAGGCTTACACCCTTAAGTCCCCAAGCTACATCACTGAGAAACGCAGCATCTCCAGAGGCCTGCGAATCACCAGAAGTAATGACATGTGCAGTCTTGGACTCTGATGGTGCACAAAGGAAAGAACCAGAAGAAGGAGTTTTTCTATCTACACTCCCAGACTCTGGATCCTCCTACCCGTCAACATCAGACTCGCCCCATACCTTCTATAGTTCAGGAAAGAGCTCAAGACCTTCGTCTTCAAGGAATGGCTCCTCCCAAACACGTAGGTCCACACACCCTCCACTCCCCACCCTATCTGAGACTCAGTGATCTGCTCCTGACTGTTTCCTCCGCTGGTTGCTTGTGGGTCCCTAGCTGCCAATTGCCGACTCTTCCCCTGTCATTTGCTCACCGCTCCCTTTTTCTCTGCTTCCCTTTTCTCTGTGGGCCCTGCAGGGGGGCAGCACCGGGGCAGGAGTGAACACACGTGACACAATCTCTTTGGATGCCACTCTGAGCACATTTTAATTAAACACATCACATATAATAACACCAAAAATGTGACTTAAAAAAACACCCCTCAATAATTATCTCAACACTGATAGGTAGTCCACGTGGTCCATGACCCCGGACCCAGAGCGGCACATGGTGGTGAGGCCCTGTCCCCTGCCCACCATGCCCTTCTTCGAGTGGGGGGGACAATACCAGGAGGCAGAGCCTTTGCCACTGGCCCAAACTGCCCCCTGATCCTGCCTCCAAACACTCCGCCGACGGGACCCTCGGTGGTTGTTCACCAATTCTGATGACCGGGGAGTCCTTCACCCTCCCCTTCACACTATTCCAACTCCAGAGTCCCCCGGAAATGGATTTCCGTGTCCACATGGTCCTTCCCCACCTATCACGGGGGCTCAGACTCACCGGTCCATGGCACAGACAACCCCACGAAGATTCTCATCACAGCCAAATATTTCTGTAGCAACAGTTCCATACCTCATTGGGATAGGTGAACCCCGTCCTGATGCCAAGTCCTCGGGCCCCTCAACAGGCCCTTCTCTATAATCCACAGGTGTCTTTGCAAATCCCAAGCTGGGCAAGCTCTTTATTAATCTCTGTGCTGTAATGTTCAATGGGCGTGCCAGACCCGATTGCCCCCAGTTAAAGCACAGGATAATTTGCGACCAAGCGAGCAATGACCCTGGGCAGAAGCGCCTAAACCAACCAAAAAGTGACAACAGGCACTCGATCAGAGCCCTTCTGTGCTAAGTTGTTGCAACTGGGTCCCTACGTGCAAGATCACCAGGTCTGGGTTGGGCAACCCCCTCTTTATTCGTGGAGCTTCCAACTGCAGGTGCACCTGGCACACCTGAAAGCCCCCAGAACCAATCCAGTGTATGTCCAAGCTTATCGCATCTGCCAACTGCACCTGGTGTTCTCGCACTCTCTGCTCCATTCGTCGTACAAACAAGTGACCGCCAACCCACAGCACTGGCCTCGCCATCTATCCTGCGCAGATACAGAAAAAAAGTATGTTAGCCATGTCATGAAGAACCAGCCAGGGGAGATCATCATCCCCCCCGCACCAAGAAATCACTGTAATCCCTACCCTCCCTCCCTCACCCGACATTGCGTCCAGAGACATTTTTATGGGAGGGCAAAAGGGGCCTCCAAGGCTGCCTGATCTAAAGAAGTATGATTCCTTTTTTCACCAGACTTAAATAGAACACATCAGAATATTGTATTGCATGTTGCTGAGGCTCTAAACCTATTTGCCTATCTGTTTTGGCAAGTACATTCTGCCTCAATCAATTCATCATGTAATGCTTTCTGTATTCACTGTGGTATATATAGTTTGTGTGTTCCTTGCGGCACAACTCCTGTAGCATTCTTTCCTTCCTGCAGGAATTATGTTGATCATGTGCAATAGCCAAATTTGAAATGCATACTGTTAAACTGAGTGCCACAATGGGTCAGAAGTTAGCTTAGTGTGTTAAGCACTCATTGCAGTGATATGTGTTCCTATGCAAGATTAGAATAGCACATTTCTGTAAGGCTGGCTGAGCCTTTCATATGTCTGAAGTTTATAAACCTGCCTCCATATGTACCTGGTCTTGCAGCACAACAGGTGCTATTATCAGCAACATACATGCACCAGATAGGGGTTGCTACAAAAACTAACATGTCATCCTTATGGTGAAGGTCTAGAAATTGGTTTGTTCAGATGGGGTGTTGTAAAACCAAGGCAATCACCTCCAACGGTGAGCATAAACTGTTAGTCCAAGAGATGAATAAGTATCAGATTTTGGAACCAAAGCATTAATGCTTATATCCTGGCTTTGCCAGCAGACAATACAGTGATCCTGATCAATCATCTTATATCTCGTACATTGTTGTACTGTCTTCTGTGAAGTTTGCCTCCTTGCATGCTGGTGGCATTGTTTAGCCCATTACTTGATCTTTCTTCTTATGTAGGCCACTTGAGTGGAAGGGGTTGTAGACAGAAGGGAGCGGACCAGATGGTGAAGGACTCGGGCAAGCATATTTTAAAGCCTGCTCGTTTGACACAAAAAAACGCTTTGCATTTTTGTAAAAGTCAAAGGTTTTTCTAAATGACAATTTGACAAGCAGTTTTTTGGAAGTATGTAAAACTTTAAAATACAAAAGTACAACCCAGAATCAATCTGTTAAATCACACTGATTGGTATGCTGGTACTTATATATGTCTCTTGATGATGGAGAGAATTAAGCTAGAATCATTCTGTGTTACACCCTTCTATAGTATTTTGTTTTTAGAACTTGTCATGTTTGGTAATGTGCTGTGTGTACTTTCCAAGTTTGTTTTTATAAAATGAGATTATTTTAGTTCATGGTAAGAACTGGTAATGAAAGTTTTCAAATGCAGAAATTTCAGGGTTGGCACAAATCCCAGATTCACCCCTAAACCAGTTTGTGTAACACTGGGCATCTAATTTAATCTTGTATTGCCTAGCCTCTCGAAATTGCTAGTCCCTAAACCTTTCAAAATTGTCAGATTGTCAGCCCTTCAGAGAGATTTCCTTCTCAGGGTATGATCTTTAAACAGCCTCACTCATGGTTTCACTGGCTATAGTGTTGCTTCCACTATAATAGTGAGCATTGATATATTGCACACCCCAGGCACTTTATTCTTTTGATCTCTAATGGCAACACTATTTGAAAACCATGCCCCACTTATTATCTCAGTCTGTCTGCATACTGACACCTTCCTGGTAGCTTCTAATCTGCATCCGCTATCCATGCTATGGTATGTGTAGCTTTCTCGTTCCTACCAATTGGTCTGCTCTATCCATGTTTGAGCACATTTGCATTCTGTGAGGCAGCAAATGTGAGTTATCTGTCTATTCTGGGTTACATGCATCTTTTATATACAGTCCTGCATTACTACTACAAGCTGCATACCTTTCTGGATTCTATTGATAAAAAGTCTCCTGTATCTATGCTAGAACAGAAGTAACCTCTTCAGAGACTGATAATGTTGGCCTTCACATGGTACTTGTTTATCAGTCTGATTAGAGCAATAATGAAGAGGGTAAAGGCACTTAAAGGGAGTAAACATCCTTATTTTTAATTCTGGGAGGCAGCATATCAACCTATGGGTTGTGATTCCGGCGGGGTGGGTGGGGCGCTCAGATATTCTTGATCACTTAATTCCTTTGGTTTGGTGGAGGGAGGCCCCAAAGATGTCCGTGCCCAGGGCCCCAAAAGTGCTTAAGATGGCCCTGATTGCGGCTCTTCAACATACAAAGTGTGGCCTAATGTAACCTTTATAATATCGGGACTTCCATCGCCCCCTTTTGCCTTTATCTGCCTCTCCTCCCACCTATATCCTGTGGCAGTGGTGACCGCCCGAATTCAGAAGGAATATGGAGTGTACCCCAATCCTTCAAACCCGACCTCCTTCAGTGACCTCTTGAAGATCATCCTGAATTGAAACCTTGAAAGGCACGAGCCATCCCAATGCTGAAAAAGAGGACCCCATCCCCCAATCAACCCAGTAACCCAAAAACGACCTTAGTAGCCTTGCCGGGCAAAACTTGGCCCTGCAATGAAGCATTTCTGTGTCTCTGGTGCCTCTGCCCTCCTGATCATTTTTTGACTTTGAGCCAAAGGTGCACCACACTGTTCCCTTCAAAAGAGAGGTCCCACATAGATAATCCTCCTTCCTGACCAGTCAGTTGTGGGGGCTCCCATCAATCCCCATATCCTGAGGCTCCAAAGAATGATGCTGTGGCAAAAGCTGCCCTGAACAACAATACCTCCCATTCATCCCTATAAATTCCCCCTAAGACCTTCATGATCGAGGCCAAGTTTTCGGGATCCAATGCATCCACCCTCCTCCAGGCAATTAGTGCCTTCTTTACTGCAAAGTTGGCAGAGGATTGTGCCTTTCCCTCCAAACCTGCAACAAACCCAATGGCAGCCATCTTTCTTCTGGCCACCTCCACAGATACTCCCTGCCTTCGGATGTATCCCAGAGACTTTATTATAGCCTTGCTGTGGAATAGGTCCTCCCAAGCTTAGAGCCCCACAAAAACTCTCTTCTTCAACAATCTCAATACCATAGGACACCCCGCTTTCTGTCTGTTAATGGAACACACCATGGATATGCTCTCTGACCAAAACAGCACATCCATGACCCTTAATTCCTCTCTCTGGATGGTCAACACCACTATTATTGTGAACAGCTCCAAGAAGGTTGATTTTCATCAGTCCACTCTCCACCCAGCTGGTGGGCAACCACTGCCCGCACCACTTATCCGCCAGGATAGTTCTAAAACCTATGCTCCATACAGCGTTGGTGTAGAGCCCCAATTGCTCATTGTCTTTCACTTCTGTGGGCCAAACCTGTAACCCATTAAAATCAGCCAGGAAGGTGTCTCAAATCATCAGATCTTGCTTTAGCTCCCTGGAGAATCTTGTGAACTGGTGCGCCTTGGTCAACCCTGACATGGCACCTGTGAATGCTCTCAAGAAAGGCCTTCCCATCAATATTATCCACAGGGCAAAGTTCAGCTGTCCCACTGAACTCTGAAGCTGTCCCAACGTTACCTTCTTGACCTGTAGGCAAATGGCTACCACCTTCCTAAAACCCTGAACCTTGTCCTCTAGGAGGTGGCACACGCCCCTCTCAAAATCAATCTTGATGCCCAGAAAGCAGAGAGATGTAGTTAGCCCCTCTGTATTTTCTTCGGCAAGGGGTACCCCACAGCACCTCTGCCACCTCTGAAATACCTGCAGTGCCTTCCTGCACTGGTCTGTGCCCTGCCGGCCCATAAACAATAAATCATCCAAGTAGTGAAGCATGTGTGCTCCCCTACACTCCCTCTTTGCTGCCCACTCCAGGAATGAGCATCCTATTGGCATATACTTGCCAAAGTAGAACCCCAACTTGTAAACCCAACAAAAAGTAATGTTCTGGGTGCACCGGGAGTAACCGGAAATCAGATTTAATATCAGATTTTGCCAGCAAAGTTCCTCTTCCCAACTGCTGCAATAATGCCAGCGCCCCATCGAAAGAGGCGTATCTCACAGAACACAATTCATCATCAATCGCATGGTTCACTGAAGCACCCTTTGGGAATGATAAATTGTGGATTAATTTGAACTTCCCAGGCTCTTTCTTGGGAACAATGCCCATTGGTGGGCACACAAAATTCCACGGTGGGGGCGGGAATAGTCCCGCCACCCTGCCCAATTTCAACTCTTTATCAACCCTGCTAAGCAATAATCCTGGTTGGCTTCTTTGTGACCCTCTAACCTCTGGGATCGGCGGAGTTGTAAATCCCCGGACCGGAATCCAGAAACCCTGCAAGATCCCCTCCAGCAACAACTTTGCATCCTCCTTGTGATGGCACCCATTCGCCCAATCTCACAGCACATCCGCCCGCACGGGTGCGGGTAGTCCCATCAGGTGCTTCTGGATAATCATACCCCTACTTATGCGATTTTGTTGTGTTTTACACACTTTACTTCCCTGTGTCCCAACATCTCGCAAAACGAACACACATTCTTAAACTGGCACTGCCCTTCTGCCCCTGGCAACATGTCCACTGATGCTGCCCCACTAGTGGCCCCCGTCAGCCGCTCACCACCTGGGCCACTTGTCCCTCCTAATCTAGGTGTACGCCCCATGTCAGACACTGATTGAATTCTGTGGCTCCAACAAAGACCCCTGGTCACCTGACCCACCCGTGTTTCCCTTTCCCCCACGGCTGCTGGTGGATGCGCCACAGTACTATTCCTTACCTCTCCCAGGATTGGGGGTACCCCCATAACCCCAACCACCTGCCAACCAACTGCCTACGGCAGACTCGGCCCAATGGGGAAAGCCTCGCCTGGTGCTGCAGTCCCTCTTTGCATCCCCCAAAATGATCCCCAAAAGGCCATCTTATCCCCCCCCCGGGATATCGGGAATGGTAGCCTCCCAATCATATCCTGCACCCTGCCAGTTATTCATTGCTCAAGGGTTGTTCTGGGTGGGCCTTCTCAGCCCCCATTGACATTTAATTGGGAGGCAGAAGGGCACCTGAGGGGTAAGGGGCGCCCCCACTCTTTCAAGTTGACTCCCTTTCTGCTGGACCGGGCCCGTCAGTGGTGTCCCCTTTACCTGCAGCTGTGGCGCGCTGTCCTTTGTTGTTCCCTCTCCTTCTGTTTCCACGGGCCTCCATTCATTGGGGACTGTTATCACTGGATGTGGGGGTTACCACCACCACTACCTCAACTGGTGGGTGGGGGGAGCACCCCCTTTTCTGGCTCCCTTCCTTTTGCCAGGGGGGGAATGCCACATTAGGCGCTAAATTCGTCTGCCACTGCCGCTTCAGTGGCGATCCTCTCCCCCAAGCTCAACATTCACTGGTGCCCTGATGCCCTCCTCTGTCGCCGGTTTTCCCTAGAGGGAAGCAAGTATGGTGTCTAAATCTTTCCCCTGCATCATTGCAATCACAGCTGCCAATTTTCCAGGGTCCATTGTGCCCTTATGTAATCTAAATTGCAGACCTTGAATGCTGTAAAACAAGTAAGTAACTTTTACAGAAATGATATGACCACAGCGTTTAGATGCCTTGAAGGAAGAACGTAACTGATACTCCAGTCTAGAGGTGCACAGAGCGAGTAAACGCCAACAGGTCCATACAAAAGCCTCAGAGGCAGCAGAAAAATACACTTCTTTGCAAATGCCCTGCCCCTGATTCTCAGTTACCTTCCCAGACACGTGAGAAGCACATGCCTGCACCCCACCGCCCCCATCAACCTGTCAAGCTCCGAGCATCAGAGAGGAGTGGGAGCAGAGTGGTGAGAAGATGTTTCTGGCCAGACAAGCCCCAGAGGCTAGTGCAAGAAACTTCTGGATGAAGAATAGAGACTCCTGGTAGGTGGTCCATGCCAGTCCCTGTGGAACACTACTCTGATGCCTGTAGTCTTGCTACGCGGTTCAGGATGCCAGGTATGGGCGCGATTTACATCGCCCATGCCTCAATGTGATTGTTTACAGGAAGAACTATAGCAGCCAATCACATGGCCGCATGGGTGGAATTTCTTGGATTGCCAGAAAACCCAGAGACCCCATTCTCATCCGGGAGACCCAGAGACGAGCATAAAAACCCGGAATCCCTGGGCTAGACCCTGTGATTAGGCAGGTCTGGTAACGAAAATATTGTGATGGGATCATCAGTAACATGCTAAAATTGACTGCAAAGTCTGTCAAATAATGGTTTGGAAAATCTACCAATTTCTAATTTATTTTACATTTATTGTTTTTACGTGGTAATCTCCCGATTTCATATGAGCGCGCCCGCGACTTCTTTGCTTCTTGAAGGGGATATCTTAAGTACAATAACTAAGCCTAATATGTTACGTTTTGGACTTGTTAGCACATTTTCCAATCCCCTGAACATACAGAAACACACACATTCGTTCTTCACATATTTGATAACGACCCTCTCCTCTCCAGTAACACAGAGGCGAGGTGTACACAGTAAATAGGCTTTAACCCGTTGTGGGAGAGAAGGGAGAAGACCCTTAAAACCTCTAATGCTGAAGTGATGATGAAGAACGGCCAGCCACTCATTCGTCCAGAGCTGGGACCATAAAAGTGAATAATGCAGGTCAATGGGAAACCATCAAAGAAGTGGAGTGGCAGCAGCGGCTGGCAATTTTACTAATTGGCGGGGTGTAAATGTTTGTCTCGGATCGAGAGAGAGCCCGAACCAACTAAAGCGAATTCGGTGGTGGTTCTCCCCTAAGAACATTTCAATAAAATAAGGGGTTACAGTTGTATCTTTTGCAGCCCGCTTTCTATGAAAAATTAGGTAAAGCCACACAGTTTGCAATCAGCTTTGTATGGTTGCACATGAAAAAATGAAGTAGCCAACAGTGCACAGGTGCATTTTCCAACGCATTTTAATGATGCCTTCACCCACAACAGTATAAAAGATGTTCAAGGTGGCTGTGCCCGTACATCTCCATGCAGATTACACCAAAATACGCCATTATTACCATATGACAAATTAATGCTCTTGGCTTTGCCAGTAAACAATCTCATGCCACAGTAAGAAAACATGTCCAGACTTGCTGCACTAACGTAGGTCAGTTTAACCATGTAATAACGCGTATCATGTTTGTTTTACCCCTGATGCCCACTTAACAATACCTTAAAAAAATATAGACAGGCTGATTGCACGAATGTAGGCCAGTCTAGCCACTTAATAACATGGACCATATTTGATGTATCCTTGATGCCCAGTAAAAAATGCCTTATCACAGTAAGAAACGAAATCCAGACTGGCTGCACCAATGAATGCCAGTCTAGCAATGAACACTCATCATGCAGTCTTTACACTTCAAACCAGTAAAACATGTTATGCCACAATACAATAAGAAAACCTATCTAGACTGGGTCCACCAATGTAGGTCAGTCTTTCCACGTAATAACACTTATGACCCCCCAAGTCAGAGGTCAACTCTTTGCCAGGCCGAAAAACGCATTCACACAACACTCATTGTTACGCATTCACTCTCTCGTTCACACGCGCACCCATACAGCATTCATAAACTTTCATTCACATGCGCACCCTAACAACATACACTCTGTCAAGTGCACACACTTAGAGATACAAAGCCATGGATACGCATATGCATATTTTCCTTACCAGCAGAACCGTCCAGACTGCCAAACACGATGGCCCTCTGATTCTCGCGCAGCATGCTACAGGATGCAGAGAAGGCTTCCTGATTCCCAAGTGCCTGTGTTGTGGAGCCAGAGCACCTCCTTCACCCTGCCCCAGATGCACTGAATCTGCGGGTAGACACAAGAGTTCCCCCCAGACACATTTATCCCTGCAGTCAGTGGCGTAACACAAAATGTGGGGGCCCCCTGCGAGCCATGCTGAGGGGGCCCCCCAACTCGGCAACAAATCACGGGTTGCGCCACACTCTGGGCCGGCCTAGACTGTCACGCTTGCACAATACGCATGAACGTGCTGCTGAAGGGGTATGCCGCACACTGCACTAGGAAAAAGATATAAATATGTGTTTTAATGCAATATACAGCACACTTTCTGAGATAAATTGGCTATAAAGCCAGAGTGTTTGCAATTGTTTTTTAGGGTAACACAATCCAATACATGCAAGTCACCAACAGTGCACAGGAACATTAATGCTTCCAACTGGCTGCACAATGTAGACCAGTGTAAACACGTAATAACATTATAGTACAGAATGCCAGGCCACATTTAGACATACCTAGACTGTTTTCAGCAAAATGCCAGTCAAAGCAATAACACTCATCAAGAAGAGAGCACACAATAAAGCATGTGTCTCCATGGCCTCGAACAACACGGCCAAACTCTTTAAAATCTGCAAGGAACTGGTCAATCCTGTTGTGGTCTATACCTCTTCTGTTCCCTCCCATGCCCTCTGTACAGCTCTGGCCTCTCATTTCTCTGCTAAATCTCAGGACATCCTGTCCTCTATGTCCTCTTCCTCTCTCGGCCCATTTTGGCCATCTCTTCTCTCCTCCTCCTTTTTCCTCTTTCTCTCTGACAACACCTGACAAGGTTTCTAGACAAGTCCGATCTATGAAAGTGTCGTCCAAACAGGTGCTCCGCTGCTCCTCCAGAACCATCAAAGCCCATATTGACACCCTCACTCCAGCCTTGGCCGATTTCTGTAATCACTCTTTCGCCACTGCAATGTTCCCCTCTCCCTTTGAGCACTCCCTTGTGCACCCACTCCTCAAGAAGCAGTCTGCTGATCCTACCTGCTGGAAAACTATCGCTCAATCTCCACCTTTCCTGAGCAAACTCTTGGAAAAGCTTGCCATCTCCCAGCTTACTCTCCACACTGAATCTGTTGGTTGTCTCCATGACCATCAGTCTGGCTTCAGAGCTGCCAGAGGCATGGAAACTGCTCTCCTTAACACCTGTGCTGCTCTCTAACCTTGATTCCAGCATTCCTTCTATTCTCATCCTTCATCTTTCCTCTGCTTTCGACAGGGTCAGCATCGCCATCCTGATCAATCGACTCTGTGAGAACCTGGCCATCACAGATCAGACCCTAGAGTGACTGACCTACTTCCACTTGGACCGCCACTCCGCTCCCAGGTCGATCGTGGTCCCATTCCCTCCGCCACCTCTCTCTACCTGTGGCATTCCCCAGGGCTCTATCCTCTCACGCTGGTTTTTCAACCTCTACTTGGCCACTTTGGCCTCCCTGATCTCTACCTTATCCTCTAACTTTCAGTGTTGTGCGGATGACTCAGCTTTCCTTCAGGCTCCCCTCATCCTCCTCTCCTCTCTTGCTCATTCCTGACTGTCTATCCACGATTCAGGATTGGTGCGCCTCCAACAATCTCTGCCTTAATGCCAGTAAGACAGAGATCCTTCTCATTGGGACCCTTGCCACTGTGTTTCCTCTCTCACTATAGCAGACCACCTTGGGCCCTCTTCCTTTGCCTTCCTGTGAGGCAAAAAACCTTGGTGTCATCTTCAACGCCACACTCTCTTTCTCTCCTAACATCTCGGACATCACCAAGAAGTCCCACTACCTGCTGCTCCTCCTCAAAGGGACTCTTCCCTTTCTCACTCTCCACCAGAAGCTCACTGTCTCTAAGCTGGACTACTGCAACAGCCACTTTCTCAATCTGTCTTCCTCTAGTCTCCGTCATCTGCAAATAATCCAGAACAGGACTGCAAGACTTAGCCTTGGCCTCAAGCCCTGGGATTGTATTTCTCCAGCCCTGAAATCTCTCCACTGGCTGCAAGGATCAAGTTCAAGAACCTTTGCATTGCCCACAAGGCTTTCTGGGGCCCGTGCCAACACTAAATCCAATGCTCTCTTCCAAAATACCTTCTTTCTCTAACCCTTCACTCAGCTACCTCCAACTCTCTAAGGCTTAGACATTTCTCCAGGCAGAGAGTGGGGGTAGACCTCTCTCCTCTGCTGGTGCCTCCAACTGGAATGGCCTCCCTGCCCCTCTCAAACTTGAGGCGGACAACCTGAAGTTTCGGAAGCAGCTAAAAGCTTTCCTCTTCTCTGCTGCTTTCGCTCTCTCTCCCCCCCCTGCTGACCTACCTGACCTACCTGTCTGCTGTACTGACCGGCTGCTTGGCTACCCTCAGAGTCTCTCTGAGTCCAGGCTCTTTCTTGATTGGTCACCCTTGCACTGCCTCCGGGCCTACCATGCACTTAGGGGCTGTAACTGTAACCCTGCAGTCCATTGTTCTCCTTGCACAACCAATAGCTGCTCTGCCCTGGCTGCACTTACCGAGAGCATTGCTGCCCTGTTTTCCCCTCCCCTCTCACTTGCACTTCCCTGCTCCCTTTTCCCTTGCACTTCTCGTTATCACAATGACACAAGGCCTAGTGAGATCGTTTGTCTAGTCCTCCCTCTATCATCCCTCCCTTGTGTACACTTGTGTACAGGCGCATTATAAATGACTTGAATCACATCATATAATTTTATCACAGATGCCCAAAAAAATCTACAATGCCGCAGTAAGAAATGGCTAGACTGGCAGCACCCAAATGCCAATCTAGCCAGGTAATTAAAGTTAGCAGGACTACTTTATCAGAAATGTCCAGTTAAAAGAAAGTCATACCAAACTGAGGAATGACTAGACTGGCTAAATCAAAATGCCTCTCTAGCCACTAATACCACATATCATGCCTGCTTAGCCTGGACATGGACAACCATTATGATTTATCACACAATCCTGCCCCCCCACACATCCACTCTCCCTCCCACCCACCACCCCAACCTCCACAATCAGCTCCTTGGCCCAGAATTACCTCTGCGTCCCTCTTCCTTGTCCCAGAGCTTTCGTATGAGGCTCCTTGCCTCATAGGTAAGTACTGGGATGAGGAACAGTGGGACTAGGAGTGATGAAGATTACAGGTAGCTAAATCAGGCATTACCTCCATGTACCTCTACCTCTTCCCAGTACTTTTGTATGAGGCAGAGTGCCTCAAACACACGTACTGCCTCGTATATAAGTACTGGGACGAGGAAGAATAGGGCTAGGAGTAAGCAAGGCATTAAACACAAGTAGTAGCGCAACACCATTGAGTTGACTGGGCTTCAGCACTACCCCCCCTGACATTTTGGGCTATATTGACTCAACTTGGCTAACCTTTAGAGCAGTTGCCAGACCGAACAGGACACAGATTTTAAACGGCACCTGGTTTTTGCTGTTAACAAGAACCCAGCAATTACCAACGTAAAGCATTTCACTGTTAGTACCTGAATTCAAATGCCACATTGTTTAGGCGATTGAAATCGTGATGTGGGTTTAGTACTTGCATGCCAGGGGAGTGATTGGAAGGGTAGAGAGGGAACAGGAGACTTATAGGAGAGAGTTAACTGCTTGTAACATTGAATCTGCACTAGAATAGTCTCATTCAAATGCGTAAATAATTTGGATGCGCCCACACAAATAAGTTTCCCCCTCCCCACCGCATGTGAAGTTAGCGCCTCTCCCAACATTTGAAGGGTTAGCCCCCCGAAATGAAGGTTTTCTTGTGCCCCTGTACACAAGCACACACACCATTCACCTTATACACACCCAGTCATCCACACATTTAAGTGTGCACCCTTTCACCATACACTCACACAGGTAGCCACCTATACATTTATGTGTGCACCCTTTCACCATGCAGGCACACCCCCACAGCCACCCATACATTTAAGTGTGCACCCTTTCACCATACACACACAGGCAGCCGGCTATACATTTGAGTGTGCACCCTTTCACCATAGACTCATACACGCACACCTCATGGAGTTGAGGGGGGGCCCTATTACTTAAAAAAGAAATTGGGGCTCATTACGGGTCCAGCGGTAACCGTGCCGGTGCTACCGGCGGGTTGCCGCCAGACCCATAAAAAATTACTATGGCCTGACTTCCCGGTGCCACCGTGCTATTTCAAGTCCGGCGGCTGGGAAATCAGGTGCCGGTAATTTCGTTAAACCCCAGACTCCACGGGAATGGGGACACAGAAGCACCTGCACCATTGTTAACGGTGCCGGTGCTTCCGTGACAGGTCTGCCTACCGTGGCTGCTGTGCCTGGCAGGGTCAGACCTGTCGGGCACGGCAGCCCCACCAGGCAGACCTGTAATATGCCGGTCCGGAAACAACAGTGCCTGTAAGCTTACCAGCACCGTTGTTTCCGGACCGGCATGGTCAGAATGAGCCCCATTGTTTCTTTTTTAAGTCACTATAACTTCATTAAGAAATTATTTCAGTTAAGGACCAAACCATAATCAAAATAATTTCTTTATGATGGCTGAGTGGCTTCAAAAACAAACAATTTCTTTTTGAAGGCATAGGGTTCCCCCCCCCCCGCACCCCATGACATGGAGGCCTCCAGCCTAGGGTCTTCCATGTCATGGGGTACGGGGGCCCTCAGACTTCAAAAAGAAAGTTTCTTTTTGTAGTCACTCTGCCTTCATGAAGAAATTATTTCTGTTACAGAAATGTTCTTTATGAATGCAGAGTGAATTTCAAAAGAAACTTTTTTTTTTTTAGAAATTTTTTTTTTTCTTTTTCCTGGGGCCCCCTCCCAGCCATGTGCTGGTGGGGCCCCCCACACCGCGGGCCCCCCCGCGCTGCGGGGGCCCCTGTTACGCCAGTGGCTGCAGTAACCCAGCCTGAAGCCAAATGGCTATGCAATGCTGGGAAGCAAAACTCCCACCCTTGCATGGACCATTGGACATCCACATTTCCCTTTAACAGTTAAGCCACCTCAAATGCTTGCTGCAGCTGGGCGAGGGCTCAGTGTTTTCACTTGGCTGGCATGCTTCGTCCATAGTGAGTGGTAGATCAATTTCCTGCTTCCCATTATGTATGTTCCACCCCTGTGGATTGGCAAGTGGAGCGAGTCCAGACTTTTAAGGGTGGGTTGCTGCTGCAAGGGACTTATGTATGTGGCAAATTATCTTAGAGTCCAAGGGTATCCCCTGCATCTGTGGCATCGGTGGCCCCCAGCATTAATACCAGTTTGGATGTTGGTCTGAAGATTGGGGGCCGAAAAGATACACGGTATGTCAGTTATCAGATTTCTGTTGTAGGGGCTGGAGAGGCAGGATGCCATGTATGTGTTATGCTCTGTGGAAGATGGGGAGGCAGGATAGGACATACGTATTTGATGGGGGAGCCACTTCCATAGGTTTTAACTGACTCCATGTCATGCATGGCACGTTCAGCCAGCACTGGTTTTACACATTGCTTTCTGTAACTTATAGTTTAATTGTTCTTATTGAAAATATTGGCCTGCTAGTCCCAGCACATGCATGTACTGTCAAACACATTGTTATCCCTGTAGTCCTATAAAATGTGGATATGTGGGGCTGTCCCAAAACCCCATTCTGAGAGTTATGACACTCTGGGCTCTGTAGCTGTGTGCAGTCCCATAATGTTTTGGTGCACTAAAACCAGTGATGTATATTCCTATTCACAACTATTGAAATAAGCATGGTAACAAATATATGTAGTTTTCACTTAAAGGGTAAGGGTTGACTAACATTACATTGAGTGCCTTTACTACAGTGCTTAGAAGCTGGAGGAATCTGACATGAAGCTGTAGGGCAGGCATGGTATCACAAGTATGACACTGACACAAAAGATCCAATTAGTAAAAGTTTATTAACTTTGTGGGTTTTTCAAGAAGTCCTACTTTGCCCTATAACTAGGATGGGAGTCGCCGCGACCATCAAATAATAATGAAAACAGTCTTAGTCGTGTCTGTCAAATCAAAATATACTATGCTAACAAAACCTAATGCCTGCCCTATCTCCTGTACAGTAAAATGTGTAAAGGAAGTATATCTAAAAAAGGAAAATCAGTGTTCAAAAAAGAATAAATGTGGCTGAACCATCTCTCCTCCCCACGTTTAGACAGCACAGAATAAGGCAGTCTCTATAGGCAGGGTGACACACTTTGGCTCGGCTTTAACACTGAAACTGTTCCGAACATGAATGGAGGCCCACCTGGCCTCCACGTAAAAGACTCTTGTTCCAGACTTCCTCAAGTAACAAACAAATGTTCAACGTTGCTCCTGCTATGCCTGCTCAGACTTTGCACAGTTCAACAACACTTGCCGGTGCTCCCTTCCTCAAGCCTTTTACACTTCGGGTCTAAGACCGATTTTCAGATGTCGAAGACTTTCGAATTTGCAGGGCTTCTTTTGCAGACCACCGCAGGACTACTTTGACTGATAATTCAATGTTCAGTTTTCCCTCTCCCCTTCTCTCTGGGTTAACTTTGTTCACTTTTGCTTTTACAATCTATTCACTTTTATCTCCTCAAACAATGCACCTTTCACAGAGACCTTCGAGTGGGCTACTCCTTTTCGCCAGACTGCTCGGTTACTCAGTATCGCTGATTCCACAGCTATCTTTATCTTAAAGTTCATTCCCAGGTCTGCCTTTGTTCACATCTCATCTACACACATGCAGCCTTCACTTGCAATATATTGTTGCAAACGTCAATCTTTCTTAGCAGACATCGGTCTCTCAGGTCGCTTGCCAACTCACCGGCTCTGTGCGGTTCTTTCTGCTTTTTTGATTTCCGATTCACGAGTCAAGGTTAGTAGCACAGGCTTGGCCTCGCCTCCCCAACTCTGCTGTTCACCCGGGATGGTCACTGACGTCCTTGAAACACAATGCAGTCTTCGATATTGGGATCTGGCCTTATCCACGCGGCTTTTGTGGCCTTGTGGAGGAAACGACTTCCTGTAGGGAACTCTTGGAGTTTTCGACCCACTGCTGTCGTCCCTTGGTCCGTCGCTTTGCTGGAGTAGGTTCACCTTCGCCCCGGAAGTCCTGCTCGCACTCGTGTTCCACCTTGTTCAGAGTGTGTCTCTATGTTCCGCCTTTTATCCGTGTGAGGAGAGGTAATTGAAATCGGGTGTATGCACTTGAAGTCAAGTGCCTGACTTTGCCTGACCCAATTAGCGGGCATGTCCAGTACAATGTATAAGAGTTAGTCTTGTTACTCTCAGTCGCCCTCTTCCTCGGCCTAGTGTTGGTACAGAAAAGGGGTGAGGGGTAGTTGGGATATCGGATCCTAAAAAATAGGAGGCATTGGATATACAAAAAAGGGGGGAATACCACGTCTCACCATCGCCTGCCTCAGCCCCACTCCCTGATGACCCCTCACCCAGGTGATCCTTCCGCACTGGTCCACCCCAGAATCTGGATCCAAAGGGGATGGCTGTGCCCTGGGCACCTGAGAGAGGGATCCCTGGGACTAGCAGGTGAGACACCCTCTGGTTTCTCACAAAGCCCTATATAAAAACCTGATATTTTTATTATGTGTAGCATTCTCCCACCACAAGTGAGTGGGAGGGAAAGCCTAAAGCATTAAAAAAGACATAGGGTCTCATTACGAGTATAGAGGTAGCCACGCCGCTTTTAGCGGCATGGCTACCCCCATACCGGGTACCAGGTCCGGGTCCTGCAAAAGGGGACTTACCGGGCCATTCCGACCTAAGAGAGCCTGGTAAATCCCTTTCGCGGGACCCAGACCCGGTACATCCCCATTCCCATTGAGCCCCCATAGGGCTCAATGGGAATGGGGAAGATGCTAACAATGGGCCCGTTAATGCCGGGCCCGTTGTTAGCACATTCAAAACAAGGAACCAAAAGAGGTACCCACGCTGGTGACAGTCCTAAATTCTGTCAATTATTTAAGTTAAATCTCCATGTTAATACAAGGTGTATGCTTTCAAAGAAAGTCACAAGAGCAAAAAAACCAAAGAAAAGGTCCTAGGAGTACATGCAATACATTTATTATACAAAACATATTTTTGGAATTTAAGAATGCTTTTTACACAAGTTTAAAAGACATAACAAAAGATGAGAAAAAGACATAAAACATAACATTCATTGTGTGTACATCAGTTCGCCAAAAGCGGTATATTCATCAGAAAAACAGATTGGATATTTTTCAGAAACCCAATTAATGAAAAAAGGGGGGCCCAACAGGAGACCAATTGAACCTGTGGACTAGATATAACCAGGGTGTATAAAAAATTACCCTGGTTTGGACAGAGCGAAATCATTCAATCAACTTAGGTCATATGGTTGTCTTGCCATATAATTAACTGCCAGTTGTTAGCATCCTGGTCTGCTAGCGGGTCCTGCTAAGGACGCCTAGTCTGACCAGGCGTCCCAGAGCGGGACCCGCTGCAGACCTTGTAATAGGGCAGCCCGGAATGCACATTGCCGGTCCCTTACCGGCACCGTTCATTCTGTGGCCGCCTACCTTGTAATGGGGCCCATAGGATAGTAGTAGAATTCATCAAGCAAACCTGTAGACCGTGGGCCTCATTATGAGTACTGCAGTAAGTGTATACAGTGGCAGTAATGGAATTACCATCACTGTTATCACTCTGCCGAATTATGCTTTCCAGATAATTAGCACTAATACCACTGGCTGAATTACCACTGGAATACCGCTGTACCCGTAATGAAGCCCCATCATGGTATGCGTGTAATTAAACAGCCGGGAATCATGCTGGACACGTGGATCTACCTTTTCCTAATCTGCTGTCCTATTCTGGCTTTAAACTGGTGACTGATGTCTCTTGTATAATGTGAATTTAGAATGCCATGCCCTAGAATGACGTGACCACACTTCTGGGAAGTGACCACACTGATCTCTCTGAGATGAGGTAAGGCAAAACAAGACCGTGTTGAGGGGAAGGGGGTTGCATAAAATGAAGCTTTGATACTGACCGAATGGGACAATGTGAATTGACACCCCATAGCTGCTGCAAAGCTAATAGAGGGCCATTAGAAGCATGAAATGATGCTATTGAGCTACCCGGGCTTCAGTTCCCACTGCCCCCACGAAATATGAGCTATTGGGCAGGCCTTCCGCACATAGCTTTTTCTTAGTCGGAGAGGGGGAGAAGCCTTTCCTGAAACCAGCGGCTTTACTGCGTTCGTGCAGAAACATTTGTTTGCACAAATGCAGCAAAACCTTAAATCTGCAGGTTTCAAGAAAAGCTTCCCTCAACTTTCTGCCTAATAATAATAAAATGCACACATCAGCCCCCTCCCCATGGATGCGAGCGAACATATAACAACGCTATATGTTCTTTTACAACCGAGGGCAAGAGGCTGATGTGAACACTTGCTTTTTGTTAGGGCTAGTTTCGGGAACTAGCAGTGTTAAAGGGTGTTTGTTGCATGTTAGCTCATTATGCATGTATGCAAGGAGTGTGTATGTAATGTATGGAGCCAACAGATGTGTAGCTGGATCTCGGAATCTGGCCAGCCTCAGCGCCAAATAGCCCATCAGGGCTTTTGAAAGGAAAAAAAACAACAAAGCGTTCTCTGCGCTACGGTAGGGAGTGGGGGGGGTGGAGCCGCACATAGCACATTGGCACTGTGAGCACTCTACTGGCTCCACTACCCCTACCTATGTCACAGGCAGCAGGAGCCAAGGCTCGCCTCCGTGACCTAATCTGCTTGCACAGAGCAGATTACACCACTGAGACGAGCACCTTCAAAGACCCTGTGACTGAGCAGAAAGCAGAATCCATTTGGAAAACGCTATGATCACTGAGCCCCCAGCTTTGCAGGCTCGGTGATCATTGCCTTTCCCAAATGATTTCTGGTATTTGTAGTTTGGGTTGTCAAAATACATACAGTGCTGGCTTGAAAAGTACACAAACCATAGCAAAGTACGCTTAATATGGTTTGCATAATTTTCAAGCAATTAAACAAATTGCGCCATTTTAAAAATATAATTTGATCAGAGTTCAACTGGCAGCTCTGCCCTGACAAGATCCTCACACACAGGTAAGTGTAGTAAATCTGTTTATTGTATGGACCCCAAAGATAAGCAGCCGCCACCAGAGGATCCAGGAACCAACTGGCCCATGTGGAATGTTGATGCCTGAACAGCCATCAACATTCCACACGCGCCTGGACATATTACAACATATCCTCTTCCCTTACATAACCAATAAAACATTAACAACAAAATGCAACAAAACAGGAGTTAAGCTAATGGTAAAAAGAAAAGCAATAGAATATAACATACTATTCAAACCAGAAACAGCATTATGTCAAAAATATTGTACAAAATAAGTTCAAACAAAGTTGCTCCATAAATAGTGCAAGTCCTAACAAATGTAGTCTCTAAGTTTTATAGGCGGCCCACACCGCCTAGGGAGGCGCCCCACATCATGCCCCACTTCAGCTTGCCGAAGAGGAGCAATTTGAGTTTCCACATTCAAACCTGTACTTGAAGAGCAAGCAACCTCCTCTTCATGCCTGTGCGCCACTCCTTGGGAACCAACAGGATCAAAATCCAGAGCAACATCCTGAGACTCCATATTCAAATCTGCGCCTGAAGCCCGAACAACATCCTGCCTCTTGCGTGAATTGACAACTCCATCCACCACCACACGTCTCTTACTCCAAACAGAACCATCCTCCAATTGCACATGACCCTTACCCGTCTTTACCACCCTCCTAGGAGGCAGAAACGTGCTGTTGCCCTTTTGAACAAACCTAGGATTTCTAATGTACACAGTATCCCCAGGCATAACCTGTAATTCCTTCTTGGACTTCTGAGAAGAAGCTATAGCCTCCTGACGTGCCAGAATACTGCGATGGATACCTTCCAGGTCCACCTCACATGGACCTCCGCCACCCAAAGCCAAAGTTCACAACAAGGAGCCTGCCTTTCTGCCCCTCATAAGTTCAAATGGAGACCTCGCCGTGACCACCGAAGGAGTCCTGCGATAAGCAGCCAAATACTGTGTCAAAACCTCCTGCCAATCCAAACATTAGCCAAAGCCAATTGTATGGCAGACTTAATAGTACCATTCGCCCTCTCAACCAGGCCATTGGCGCATTGATTATATAAAGCAGAAAGCAGTGCGATGATGGGAGATGGCATGTTGATCAAGAAATTCTTTCATCGCTCTGGACGTGAATTGCACACCATTATCCGTCACCAAGCTGGCCGGTAACCCTTCTCGGTCAAACACTTTGCTCAAAAAAGCAATAACTGAATCAGTGGTGACATTTCCAAACGCAGCTACATCAATCCACCTAGACGTATAGTCCACTAAAACCAACAAATATCTACTCTCATGCTGAAGACATTCAAAGGGGCCCATGATGTCCAAAGCCAATTTAGTCCAGACCTGTTTGGGAACATCTACAGGATGTATCGGTTGGGGATGCAATACTTTGCTTTTGTCACTGATGGTACAAGCCTGACATTCTTTCACCACTTGTTCAACATCTTTGTCGATCGAAGGCCACCAGTACTCTTCCCCAAGTCTCCTCTTGGTCAAAGAACGACCAAAATTCCCAGCATGCACCAATTCCACAATTTTACCTCTGAGACTGACAGGCGGTATTAACTTGATACCTCTGGAAACACCCCAAGGACCCACAGCCAATTCATGTAATACCTGAGAATAGCCCCTCCCCTCAGGTTTGCCCTTGACCGCCTGCCAACCTCTGATGAGACCTTCCCTGATCCACTTCAATTCAACATCAGCCTCAGACCCAACGTCCCACAACGACTTCTCCACAGCAGACGCAATATACGCAACTTGACACCCTTGCAAGTCCTCCTCTTTCTCCAACACTTCCTGATCCTGACTGTCTCCATCCACCGTGGGCAAACGGGACAAACAGTCCGCCACTACATTGAGCTTTCCTGGAAAATATTGTAGGGTGAAATTGTAATCTTGTAACTCGACCGACCACCTCTCTATTCTTGGGGACACTGCCACCACGCCCTTGGTAGAAAACACCTGAACTAAAGGCTTATGGTCCGTCCTGACTATATATGGAACACCCCAAAGAAATGTCCTGAAATGCTTCAAAGCCCACAGCACCGCCAAGGCCTCCCTTTCGATCACCGAGTACCTGCTCTCCACTTCTCTCAGGGTCCTCGAGGCAAAAGCCACTGGCTTCCATTCACCATCCAACCATTGTTCCAACACCGCACCCAAACCCACCTCGCTCGCATCCACAGTAAGTACGGTTTTGTTCTTGGGATCAAATGATCTCAGACATGGGGCATTTTCCACATCCCCCTTAACCAGATCAAATTCTGCCCCACACTCCTCAGACCACACAAATCTGGCTGACCTCTTCGTCAGGGCCCTCATGGCCACCGTCTTTTCAGCTTAGTTGGGTATGAATTTGACATAATACTCTGCAAGACCCAAGAAAGCCCTCAGCTGGTCTTTATTGGCTGGAACAGGCGTATTCCTCATAACCTGGACTAACTCAGCCTTAGGGCTAACACCCTCCGAACTCAGTGTATGACCTAAATAGGTAACTTTAACCACACCCACCTGACATTTAGACAGTTTCAGAGTCAGACCTCTCTCCTTAAGAACTCACATCACCTTCCTGACCCTGATATCATGTTCCTCCCTATTACCACCCCACACCAAGATGTCATCCTGAAAATAACTTACCCCGGCCAATCCACCAAACATTTACTGCATCAAACGCTGGAATACTGCAGAGGCCGAAGCAAGCCCAAATGGCATGCAACAAAAACGGTATGCCCCAAAAGGAGTCACAAATGATGTGAGAGGTCTAGAGTCAATGTGCAGGTCTATTTGATGGTATGCCGTAGACAAATCAAAGGTGGAAAAATACTTTGCATCTCCCAATGTCAACAACAACTCGTTAATGTTCGGCAAGGGGTGCCGGTCAACCCAATTGCTGGAATTAAGCTCCCAGAGGTCTACACACATTCTGATACCTCCATCACCTTTCTTGACCAGGACCACCGGAAACAACCACTCTGACGACTCAATAGGTTCAATTATGCCTGCCGTCTGTAATTTGTTCAACTCAGCTTCCAATCCCTCCCTTGCCTACACCGGCACTCTTCTTACCTTGGCACATCACCCCTCTTCAAGACAATGCGATGAGCAAAACCTTTGAGCTTCCCAAGGGTATCTGAAAATACCTCTGGAAACTCAGCCATGAGCAAAGCCGGAGTAACCATGGTACTATCCTCACCTCCCTCTGCAATACTGAGAACAGGGACCTCCTTACTGGGATGTATTTGCATGCCTAAAGCCGCCTGCTCGTCCCAACCCAGGACACTAGTGCCCTTGGACGCCACATACAATTTACCCAGAGCCCGCCTACCATTGAACGCGAAATTGGAGCAACTGTAGCTCAGTACATCAATGGGGTTCTGCCCATAGGCACAGGGCTTGATGTGCAACGCCAGTAAAGCTGAAATCTGCTTTCCCAAATCTCCCTGATATACTTCTGGAGCCACCAAAGTGTAAGGTGACCCTGAATCGGCCAACATATCCACAGCATGGTCATCAACCAATACTGAGACCCAAGGGCCCTTGCGCACACTTCCATCCACATGCAAAATCACTCCCTGCTCGGGCCTACCACCGGTGGCACCTTCTTGCAACAGTGCAGAATCATCTGGAGTCACACTAGCCACCATTTGCACTTTACACATATGTGCGTAATGACCCATTGCATGACGTATTGCAGAGGGAGGTGAGGATAGTACCATGGATATTCCGGCTTTGCTCATTGCTGAGTTTCCGGAGGTATTTTCAGATACCGTTGGGAAGCTCAAAGGTTTTGCTCATCGCATTGTCTTGAAGAGGGGTGCTGTGCCTAAGGTACACAAGGTAAGAAGAGTGCCGGTGTCGGCAAGGGAGGGATTGGAAGCTGAGTTGAACAAATTACAGACGGCAGGCATAATTGAACAATGCAGCAAAACCTTAAAGCTGCAGGTTCCAAGAAAAGCTTCCCTCAACTCTCTGCCTAATAATAATAAAATGCACACATCAGCCCCCTCCCCACAGATGAAAGCGAACATATAACAACGCTATATGTTCTTTTACAACCGAGGGCAAGAGGCTGATGTGAACACTTGCTTTTTGTTAGGGCTAGTTTCGGAAACTAGCAGTGTTAAAGGGTGTTTGTTGCACGTTAGCTAATTATGCATGTATGCAAGGAGTGTGTATGTAATGTATGCAGCGCCGGCCAATGGGCCGGCTCTTGCCGGATCCGAGATCCGCCAACAGATGTGTAGCTGGATCTCGGAATCCGGCCAGCCTCAGTGCCAAATAGCCCATCAGGGCTTTTGAAAGGAAAAACAAACAAAGCGTTCTCTGCGCTACGGAAGGGAGTGGGGGGTGGAGCCGCACACAGCACATTGCGCCTTGAGCACTCTACTGGCTCCACTCCCCCTACCTATGCCACAGGCAGCAGGAGCCAAGGCAGACCCTCAGCTAACCTGGAGGTTCGCCTCTGTGACCTAATCTGCTTGCACAGAGCAGATTACACCACTGAGACAAGCACCCACAAAGACCCTATGACTGAGTAGAAAGCAGAATCCATTTGGAAAACGCAATGATCACTGAGCCCCCAGCTTTGCAGGCTCGGTGATCATTGCCTTTCCCAAATGATTTCTGGTATTTGTAGTTTGGGTTGTCAAAATACATAGAGTGCTGGCTTGAAAAGTACACAAACCATAGCAAGGTATGCTTAGTATAGTTTGCATAATTTTCAAGCAATGAAATAAATTGCGCCATTTTAAAAATATAGTTTTTAACATTTCCTTTGATCAGAGTTCAGCTTGCAGCTCTGCCCCCTCTGAACTCTGCCTCCTCGGAACGCCGGCCCTCCTCCAAACTCTGCATCCACACCGGCCCTTTTGGGATCCCCCTCCACGTTTTTATCCATTTCCACCACTGAATGTATGTGTGATTGAGTGTGTGTGAATGAGTTTGATGTATGGGGGGCTGGGTGTGCAAGTAAATAAGCGAGTGTATGGTGAATGGGATGTTTAAACAAGTGAGTGAATGTGTAATTTTGTCTGTGTGCACGTGTGCTCTTATGTGTAATTCTGAGCCGCTGCCATTTGATACTTGGTCCCCATGCCAGACAACCCTTGGGGATGGACGGAGGGGTCGGATCCAAATTTGCCCTGCATAGTTTCGGAAGTGGCCCTCCCATCACCAGTTATCCCAACCCGAAATGTAGATTTTGTTGCTCCCCTGAGCAGCGGCTACGGCCTGCGGCCATTATTGTCTCATTCCGGTTGATACAATTGATAACTGACAAAAACTTGGCTCGAAAACGCAAATAAAAAATACATCTATATAATCTAGGCAATTAAGCCTATAGGAAATATTAATCATTTGTTTTTTTATCCGTGTTTGGGGCTGATTTATAAATCATTTTACAATAAAGATTGCCCACGCTATCAGCTCAGGAAGTCTTCATTCTATTAAAGACAAGGACGCAAGCATTATGCTTTACTTTCTTTATTTGCTGCCACACCAGCACTTTAAAACTTAACTTTAATACTGTACATTTATGTTCTTACAAAACCACAGTTATGGAAAACGAAATGGACCAGTTTAAACGTTTGTTTCACATCTGCATGTGATCACTGTAATCACCCGGGAACTACTAGTGCCATGATGCTCATAGTCTCTGGTAGTCCAATCCTCCCAGCTCTGTACCTATCAGAGGGCAGCCTCCTGTATAAGAACCCTTGTGCCCAGGTCCTTTCCTCTTTCTTTGTGTCTGGCCCTCGAACTCAATAGTCTCTTCGCCAACGGAGCGATCCTCTCGGGATGAACTGTTAACAATCCTCGGAACTGAAAGCTTTAAGGTCAAACGCGACCAACTTGAAATAAACTTTACTCCATTTCACGAGTTTCTTCATCCTGTAGTTTTCTGGTCATCTCCTAAAAGGAATGGAGAGTCATTATGAGGGTGGGAATGAGCAACAGTGACACAAAGTTAACCACATGCCAATGCAACTGATATATTACTATTCTGGATGGGATATAATGCTCGCCTCCTTGTCTTTAATAGAATGAAGACTTCCTGACCTGATAGAGTGGGCAATCTTTATTCTATGACAAGACAGGAGGCTTGCATTATGCTTGTTCAATGCTGTTCACCACCCTATTAGGTATTTCCGATACAGGCTTAAAATAGAATGTCTTGAAGGTCGACTCAGAGGACCAATCTGCTGATTTTATAATGTCTTGCAGCGACACCCCTGTAGTAAAAGCCTTTGAAGCCATCGCCCCCCTGGCTGAATGAGCGCCAAAAAGAGACAAGTCAATCCCTGCCCAATGCATTATTTCTCTCACCCATCTAGCAATGTTCGCTGATGCTACTGCATGGTAGGGCTTCCTGCGCGCAATGAGTAGCTGGGTCACTCCCTGTGGCCTAATATGCGCTGTTGCTTTCTCATAATCTTTGATACATTGTGCTACGCAAAGCTTTTCATTGCTAGTGAAGTACGGGTAGTCAATCACTCTTGAATCTGTCTTAGTCCTTTTAGTAATGGTAAAAGATATGCCGTCCGGATAGAATATTTTCCTATCTGTTTCCAGAGCTTTGACATCAGAAACTCGCCTACAGGCTGTAAGGCAAAGCAGCATGACTAGCTTTCCCGATAACTGAGATCGGGACAAGTTCTCGTTATCGGGCCATGTAAGAAAGAGGCGAAAAACGTCTCTAACATCCCACAACACTTTGTAATTGGGTTTAGGTGGTCCTTTGAGCTTCATCCCCCTGAGTAGACATACAACTGCTGGGTGTTCACCTACCGCGGTACCGTCAATCTCATCGTGGCCTGCTGAAATGGCTGACCTACACACTCCCACCGTTCTGAAGGTGCCGCCTTCTTGAAATTTGAAAGCTAGGAAGTTGAGGACTTCTACTAAAGGGGCTGGAATGGGATCCAACTCGTACTCTGAACACCACCTGGACCACCCATTCCATGCCGCACTTAAGCTCGGAAGGGTGGAAGGCGCCCAGGAGTCTCTGATACAATATGCAGCGATTTGTGAAATTCCTGGCAGGTCCCATCTTTTCCTGAAACCTTGCATGCTATCAAATGTAGCGAGCCCGTGATCACTAGCGGGTGAGGATGGCCGGATGGGTCGAGAAGAAGGTCCGGCAGCTGAGGCACTATCCCTGGAAAATCCGTAGAAAGTTCCATCGCTACTGGAAACCAAGGTTGTGCCTTCCATAGGGGGAGTACCATCACAATTTCTGCTTGGTCTCTGCAAACTTTCGCTAGAGCTCTCGTGATCATAATGAATGGCAGGAAGGCATAATGTACTGCCCCTGTCCAGGCTTGCAGGAAGGCATCTGTGCCCGTTGCATCCGGTCTATCCTCCAGCTGAAGTACCTTGATGTCTGGGCGTTTAGTCTGGATGCAAACAGATCTATGTGTAGGGGCCCCCATAGATTCTGCAATCGCTGGAAGACTTGGGGGTGTAGTTTCCAATCGCTGGAGTCCACAAGATAACGTGAATTCCAGTCTGCTACTTCGTTCTGCTTGCCTGGTAAGTTCCGCTGATACAGAGATTCTGTTTTGAAGACAGTAATGCCAGAAGTTCTTCGCCAACTCGGCTAGCATTTTGGATTTTGTGCCTCCCAATTTGTTTATGTATCGCACTGCAGAGATGTTTTCCATCTTGAGCAGTACGCAACATTTCACCTTGTCTTTCATAAACTGCGAAAGAGCCCGCTAATAACTCGAGACAATTTATATGGAGTTGTAACTCTTCCTCTGACCACTTCCCTCCTGTCTGCACATGTTCGCATCTGGCTCCCCAGCCTGACCTGCTTGCATCTGATTCTATTACTAGTTCTGGGGCGTCGCCAAAAATGGCGCGGCCGTTCCAGGCCTCCATATTTTCTAGCCACCAGTTGAGCTCTGTGAGGGCTTCGCGGTCCAAAGTCACTAATTGATGATATCGCAGACCTCCTTGGAGATGTTTTATTTTGAGCCTTTGCAGGGCTCGATAATGAAGAGGACCCGGAAATATCGCCTGAATCGAGGCTGCTAGGAGACCTACTACTCTGGCTAGTTTGCGAAAGGAAATAGTCCCTTTGGCTAGAACTGCTCTGAGTTCTTTCTTGATCGCTCTCACTTTGTGACCTGGGAGCTCGAGGGAGGCTTTCACTGAGTCTTTTGTGAAGCCTAGAAAGTCTATCCTCTGGACCGGACGTAGTTGGGATTTGTCTAGGTTCACTAGGAATCCTAGCGAGGTGAGGAGAGAGAATACCCATTGAACGTTCTTTGCTAGAGTAGCTTTCTCTGATCCGCAGACGAGAATGTCGTCTAGATAGATGATAATACATATGCCTCTCTCTGTGATGGCTGCTGCCACCGGTTTCATGAGCTTGGTGAAGGCCCAGGGAGCGGAGGACAGACCGAATGGGAGACGCATGAATCCCCATACTTCTCCCTTCCATCGGAAGCGCAAATATTTCCGATAAGAAGTTGCTATCGGAATCGTTAGGTATGCGTCTTTGAGATCTAGACGAGCTAGCCAGTCTCCGGAGCGCAGAAGGTCTCGGAGAAGATGAATCCCCTCCATCTTGAAATGGTTGTATAACACCCATTCGTTCAAATCTTTCAGATTGATTACTGGTCTTGTTTTGTCCCCTCTGTGAACTAGGAACATGTTGCTGAGGAAACCGGGATCTCTCTGGAGTTCACGCTGTATCGCATTTTTGCTTTCTAGTTTTCTGAGCTCGCTGTGCAGGAGCGCTGCTTCCTCTTGCGCGATAACTATGGGGCGGGGTTCTGTTCTCTGCACTGGCGTACCTATAAACTCTATCTGTAGGCCTGTTACTGCCTGTAGCACCCATGCATTGCTTGATAATGCTTGCCATTGGCGCAGGTAGTGGAGGGTTCTTCCTCCTACACTCCGACATGCTGTACTCACCGGCTGATGCCCCTGATTGTCTGTAAGATCCTCTTCCCCTGCGGCCTCTAGGGAACTTCGATCTAGCCGGGAAGAAGGAGTCTTGTTGTCTGGAGTCCCAGTACTGGGCGCGCTGATTGTAGGGCCTTCGTTGGGAGTTATAGCGACCGGACGAGCGACCCCTATGTCGTCCAGTCCCGGCAAAAATCCGCCCTGGAAAGATTTTTCTGATTGTAGTCTGGGCCTTCTCTAAAGCGCAATAAGTTCCTATGAACTGCGCCATTTCTTTGGCGAACGCCTCGCCGAACAACAGACCTTTGGTGCCTTCACCCGCTTCGTAGGTGGCCAGGTCGCTCAACTTGTTGTCATTCTTCAATAAGATTCCTCTTCTTCTTTCCGAAGATAAGGCACAATTGGCGTTGCCCAATAGGCATACTGCCCTTTGCGCCCAGTTGCCCAGGACGGTTGCGTCTATTGGCGTACCTGTATCTTTTGACTTCTAAGCGAGGTCCATAACTTTTGCTAATGGACCCGAAATGTCCAAGAGCTTATCCTGACATCCTTTCCAGGCTCGGTCCACGCCTTTGCTGATGTCTCTATCTGTTTTGGTCACAAATGTAACCATTTTAAAGTCTACGTCAGGGGTTTCTGTTAGTTTATTCGGCAGCTCTGGTCTAGAACACTCAGATCTCATTCTCGATCTCACCTCTCTTTCTAGAGGTTTACTGATATGCTGAGCCATGTAAAGTGCCACTCTAGGGGAAGGTACCCATTCTGAGGATTTAGGGTGTCGGTTGGCTTCGGGGTCGAACATGTCTGCCGTATCTTCTATGATTTGGGGGTCTTCCACACCTTTACTGATATCTTCTTCTTCCTCGCCCCCTTCATCATCGGGCGAATAGCCCTCGTCATCGTCCCCTAAATTGAACACCCCTGGGGTAGAGGGTCTATCCTGGCCGTCTCTGTTCTTTGCCAGGAAGGCTTCTTTGAGCCTGGCGACAGGCTCGCCTGTCAATTGGGGAACAGCGTTAACCCTTTCAGTGATGCCCGGGGGGGTCAAAGAGTGCTTGCTCTTCCGGGCTACTTTACACCCCTTCTTCTCAACCCCTTTTTGGGGGTGTCCTGCTGACGTTCCTTCATCAGGGCTACTAGCCCGTCTTTTCCTGGCTGTGATCTGTTTCTGTTGTTCAGCCATTATCATTTCCAGTGTCTCCTATCTCTTCGTAATGGGCTGCACCCCTTGAGAGACCGCCTGCTGCAAGGAGTCTCCGAGTACCTTCTTAAAACTCTGTGTCAAGTCTGATTCTTGCTGGGAAGGATCCTTTTCCCGGGGGTGACAAACTGACCCATAATCGAGGTGTTGGCAGGGCCAACTGCGTGGAAGTCAGCAGATGAAGGCTCTTCAGGCTCTACACATGTTTCTGAGGGTAATGCCCTGGTTCTCTCTAAGCTGGACTACTGTAACAGCCTCTATCTTAATCTGCCCGCCTCTACTCTCCGCCCTTTGCAACTCATCCAGAGCAGGACTGCAAGACTTGTCCTTGGCCTCAAGCCCAGGGACCGTATCTCTCCAGGACTGAAATCACTACACTGGCTCCCAGTGACTGCGAGGATCAAGTTCAAAACCCTCTGCATTGTCCACAAGGCCGTCTGGGGCCTTGGGCCAAAATACCTTCAACTCTCTCTTCCTAAATATCTTCCTTCTCGAGCTCTTCGCTCATCCGCCTCCAACTCCCTCAGGGTCAGCCGCTTCTCCAAACAACAAGTTGGGGGCAGATCTCTTTCCACTGCAGGGGCCTCCCTCTGGAACAGCCTTCCTACCTCCCTGAAACTTGAGGAGAACCACCTGCGGTTCCGGAAGCACCTCAAAACCTTCCTCTTTGCCTCCGCTTTCTCTCCCCCTCTCCCCTGCTAATACTACTGAAACTGCACTGAATCTGCAACTGGGCCATTCACCGTTCTCGGCCCAGCCACTCTCCCCTGCACTGCCCCCACAGCAACCCCTGCACTACGGGACTGTGTCTGTATCCATACAGCCCCCCTTCCCAGCACTTGTCTGCACTTACCTCGCACTTGCCACCAGCTGGCCCTTGTTATTTATCCTGTATGCTGTATGCTAATAACCCTGTACTGCACTTTCCCCTCTCCCTTTCCCCCATGCACTTTTCCCTTCCCTCTACCCTTGCACGATCTGAATGACACCTGGCCTAGTAAGATCGTTGTCTGTCTCCTCTTGTTCCCCCCCCTGTCTCGTCGCGCCTTGAAACACTTGTGTATAGGCACGTTACAAATGCCTTATCATATCATATCATATCATAATGTAGTGTGTGCCTGTAAACCGCTTCTTGCGTTTTATAACGTAATCAAAAGATTATTACAGAGTGCGGGGCTCGGCAGCCTGAAGCGAGCGGAATTGCTCCGGCCCTCGCTCGCTCTTCACAACACTCGAACTTTCGTGAAAGAAGTATAACGCGCGCTTACTGAATGTAATACGCTGCGCAACGCTCACGCTACGCGTTCAGGTAAACTCTTTTGAGGAAAATGAAACTAATTCCATGCTCGCTACGATGTAATGCCATACTGATATACACATATTACATAAATTATAGAAATATATACGTGACTAACAATCCTTCTATAAGCAAAGATAGAGAAAATGTCACTTATTTTATGGCAGCAAAAAGAAAGAGGAAAGGACCTGGGCACAAGGGTTCTTATACAGGAGGCTGCCCTCTGATAGGTGCAGAGCTGGGAGGATTGGACTACCAGAGAGTGTGTATCATGGGACTAGTAGTTCCCGGGTGATTACAGTGATCACATGCAGATGTGAAACAAACGTTTAAACTGGTCCATTTAGTTTTCCATAACTGTGGTTTTGTAAGAACATAAATGTACAGTATTAAAGTTAAGTTTTAAAGTACTAGTGTGGCAGAAAATAGAGAAAGTAAAGCATAATCCGAGCCTCCTGTCTTGTCATAGAATGGGGGTTTCCCATAGAAAAAGGCTTTAGTAAATCAGGCCCTTTGTTTCTTCATTCATACAGCGTCATACTGCTATATGTAATATTTCTCAATACCAACGGTGCTCATTTTCTCTACTAGAATAAAATGCGGAGTCGGTACCACCTCCTCTCCCCTCCAGGACCGGTAAGGTCGCACACTGAGTTCTGCAGCAGGATCTTTAACCTGCGGAGCTATCTCTGGGGTGTATAACCAAGCCTGCTAATACAGGCAAGCTTCATGTCCACTTCCTTCAGCTAGCAGTTACCGCTTGTCGTGTGCTTTCTCCTTCGTGGGTTAAGACCCTAGCCAGTTGGCTTTGTCTCTGGTATTTCATCCTCCCTCTTCCGGCGGATCTGCTCCCAGGTTCCTGGCCCAGCTGCCGCTCTTCAGAAGCAGCATGCTTCGTTAAAAGAGCACAGATCACAGGTATGGAACATCTTGAGGCGCGCGAATGGAACACTGGCTTCTGCGCGCCCCAAGAAGCTTCTGCTTGAATGTTAGAGCCTTTGAAAAAAAATGTATGTATTTTATTTATCTAATTGAACCCATGGATGGAAAGGCAGCTCTTTTTCTCTTTCCTTTCGACGGAGGGGGACACTGGACGCCACTCCAGCTAGGGAAACATGAACTGGGGGTTTGGCTTTGTTGCGCCATCTTTCCCTATTTCGTAACAATGCCAAGAAGACTAGCACAAAACACAAGACAACCTCCCACTCAGTGTTCGAAGTGAGCAGGAACGGTCGAGAGCAGTGGTCCACTACTTTTATTTTTCCTGTGTTCCTTTCCTCTACTTTTTACCACCATATTCACCATTCTGTACAGAGGATTTGTCCATTCATGTCCCTGTGCAAGTGTAAGGTTGTTATCGGAGCCTAAATTACTAGTCACTTAGACTATTGCAATGCCCCGGCTGCAACTCCGTGTCACGTACCTTGTCACATGTTGCACTATGCTTCTTCCTACCCACTTCTATGCCGAAACCACAGTTCCACTACTTATTTTGGTACACTTCTACCACCGCTCCGACTTTCCAATGCGGGCCTTTAGCCTCACGCAGAGACATTCTGAGAGCGGGTCCTCTCCCCCATTGGAGGGGCTGCAGGGTGGGTGGGACGGGTGGCAAAGGCGGGGCGGGGGAGAAAGAGCAGCTGCAGGCGCTGGGAGTTGCCCGGGGGCGTGGCACGCCCTCAGCTGAATCAATGGGGCGAGCCACAGGGGTGCCGGCAACAGCGTCAAATGGTGCCATTATAAGGGGCAGGGAAGGGAGTGAGGGCAGCAGTTCCTCTACTCACCTTCTTGGACCCTGCTGAACGCCGCCTCGTGGATCTCGCTCGGGGGGTGGGGGGGGAGCTTGACGAACCTGCCTCCTTCCACCAACCAGACAGGACTCTTTAGCTCTCCACTACCAAGCTCTACCAAGGATTTGTGACGGGGGAGGGGCCCATAAGTATAGGACAGGCGGGTACCCAGGGGATAAGCCAACAGGAACCAGCAAGAGACACAGGAGTGGCCATGAGCCTGGCACAGAGTATACTGGCTCTAGGGGCAGTAGGGCCGGGCACGCAATAGGGGCTCTGCATCCAGTTGCAAATAACGTTGGAGGGGTGGCACAGGTCATGGGGGTGCCGATTGCACAAGGGGCGACAGGTGGGTAAGCGGCCAATTCAGGGGGAGATGTGAGGGCACCAGCAGCCCCTGCCCGTAACCTCCCTGGTTTGGCGGCAGCGGCACCCTCCAATAACCGCGCAGCTATGCACAGTAGGCACATTTCAATGGAAACCAGTGAAAGAATTTGGGCAGATACATTTGTAGACATAGGCCCTCATTACGACCCTGGCGGAAATTGAAAAACGATGGCGGAAATGCAATACCGCCATCGAATAGCGCTCGGTGCGACTATGACCCGTCACCGCAAAGTACGAAGCCATTAGCGACACCGTAGTGAACGCCAACGCTAACTGCACCAAGCACGCGCGCGCGCGCCATGCCAAACCGCAAACACCACCATGGTGCAACGGTACGCCAATTCCGACCCTAGCGGACATGCACCTAACGCCATCAGGCATGGCGTAATGTACCATTCCGCCATGGCGAGAAGTACGGCATCGCGAATCAACCGTAAACGGCCCCACTGAGTGCCTGTACACCGCTCCCTGCCCACAAAGTACAACTCCCCGTAGGTGCAATGAAGCCACAATGCAACCATTGAAATGTACAAGTCACCCATGCATGCCAACGAACAAAAGAAACACAACAGGGGCCAATGGGAGCTGCAGGGCACAGATGGCACGAATACAGAAGCCATCCCAATGGACATGACCACAGTCCCCCACCAAGAAACGCACGCAAACACAGGCACCTGTGACCAGCAATATTCCGAAAATCACATCATTCCACCAGTCCACCTGGCTGACCGGCATCTGTCACACAAAACCCAATCCCCCGCCCCTGAGCATGACAACATTCAAACTGTCATATTGGCAGCCCCCATCCCTGACCTCACTGGGCTTCGTAGGCAAACGCGGCCAGTACAGTACCACGCAACTAAACCCCGAAGCCGGAACCCGATGCAGATTTCCTCACAATACATCGCCCCCCAAATTGGCATATGCCACATCACTTGCAAAGAAAAACCCTACACGGGCCAAATCCGAATAGAAATTTAATGCACATCAAAATCACCAAGCCCATACAGCCATCAGGCCATGAACTCCAAAACACCAATCACCATTGTGGGCTGCTTCCGCAAGAAATGACCAGCCACTACCTGTGTGTCGCCCTGTTCCCCCATGGTACACAGAACCACAATCACGTACGAAAAGGCAACATGGAAGCGCACAGAACCGCAGGCCCGTCCCAATGGGGAGGCACTAGTCCAGCTGAAAGGCCGAAATGTTGCTCCGAGCCACCAGTACTGCGTAAGGGCATGTGGCCCATTGGCGATCGTCCCATAAAATCATAATGCTGCTCCACTGATTAACACGAAGCAGCAGGTGTCGGGAGTAAAATCCATCTGCAGGAGTGGCATACAGATGGCAGTGGCAAAAGGGGAGGAGATACCTGTCAACCAAAAGAAAAGAAAAAGAACAGAATGGCCATCAGAACTACATTCCAACTACTCACTTCAATGATCACACGAAATCCACAGCCATATGCATGCTAGCCCAACCAAAAGGATCATCACCACCCCAAAACCACTTGCGACTCATAACCATCTATATCGAGGTGCAAACACCATCACAAACGAGTGTACCTGTGCATGCGTCTGTCAAAACAGATTCCATCAGATGGGAATGTTAACGTGCATGGACACAAGTGTCTGAGGGCGCCTCGAGACAGGGAGGGCTCAACAAGGCCAGATGGACGATGGTCCCACAATGGCAGCCCTGCATCACATAGCGTAGGGGAGGCGGATAGATCCCAAGAAGCCCTGTACATGGCAAACTCTGTATCAAATCACCTGCCCATGCATCCATCCATCATTCCCTCATCCCGGGATCAAAATGGCTGAATAATTACTCACATAACATTAGAAACATCCATTGAGTCCGTGCGTTATGCAGCCTGCTAAATCCACAGTGCCCCAGCCCGTAATTCCAGTGTTGTGAAGTAACATGTTTTTGGGAACGGACGGCCTCATCGCCCACGTAGCTATTGCGCATCCCAAACTATTCATATCAATCATTGCTCCCTCGCCATGGGCCCTGTCTCAAGGACATAGAACAATAGAACGTTACATTTGCAGTCAGACCTGTGGGCACCTCCTCGCCGCTAGCTGGAAACCGAAAGCGCCGCCCCTCGAATTCCTCATTTGCAACATCACGTCGAAAAGGCATCTGTGGCCGTTTGAAATCACTAATTATTCCATCGAGTGCGGCTGTGTGTGAAAATGGCAACTGCCTTCACCCACGAATGGGACGCCCCGCCCGTCGTTGAACCTCGGTGCAGTGATGCATGAGGGTCCACCGTTACTCGAGTACTACGTTCCACTGACCCCTCACAAGTCAGTTCGCGACTGCACAGATATTATGTGAAACAATGGGACCACAGCAGAATGAACATATCAACCAATCTTACACGGCCATCGGGTACAAATACATGATTGCAATAGCAAGATACAATTCCCCGAATTGCAGCGTTGTGCGCGGGACGTGCTCGGCCAAAGGGGAGAGCAGTTTGCACAGGTGGAATCAATCACCACAGGTGGAGGCCATACAGCCTGAAAACACATAAATTGCACATCCAGTCTCCTCCCACAACCACACCGAAATGCTACCGGCAGGACTCGCGATGTTGGCCCTGGGGGACCTGATAGCACTGCAAGCGCTCCGACTCCAAGAAGAAGACGAACACCAACTACAACCAGCCGCACGGAGGAGACGCAGGAGGAGGAGGAGGCCAAGGCAGGGCCAGCAAGGGCTGCCAGCACAGCCACTACCACCACGCAGGCAGCCCGCAATCCCACGCCTCCGAGCACATCCGTTCAACCTCACTGATGAGCAGATCCACACCCTCTACCGTCTGGACCGGGACACCATAACCGCTATTGTGGACATGACACAGGCTGACCTTGTCAGCATGATAGATAGCCCAACCGCCATCCCACCCCTACTGAAGGTGGTGTCTGTACTCCACTTCCTGGCCACAGGCACCTACCAGCACACAGTCGGACAGTTGCATGGCATTTCTCAGCCACTGTTCTCACGGACACTATTGCAAGTGCTCGATGCCCTCCTGAAGCACGCAGACGACTACATCTCTCTACCACGCTCGGAGCAGGAAATAACCAACACAAAAGTGGGATTCCATGCACTTGCCGGCATACCGGGTTGCATTGGTGCCATCGACTGCACCCATGTTGAATTGGTCGTCCCACATGCCATGGAGGCCCAGTACCGCAACCGAAAACAATTTCATTCCCTGAATGTACAGATGGTGTGTGACTCCAACAGGATCATTACACATTGTTGTGCCCGATTCCCTGGATCAACCCATGATTCGATGGTCTTGAGGAACTCTACAATACCACGCTACATGGAGCGACACGCAGGGAACAGATCCTGGCTACTCGGTGAGTCTCATTACATGCATGATGATGTGGGGTATGTGAATTGGCATTGACCTGCCAGGAAGGGGGGGGGGTGTGCGTACGTATCAATGGCATTCCACATCATACGTTTCTCGTCCACATACAGGTGATGCTGGATATCCACTGAAGAGATGGCTCCTCACACCAGTCCGGAACCCACGGGACCAGCATGAGGAGGACTACAACCATGCCCACTCACGTACCCGTGTAGTCATTGAACAGGCATTCGGCCTACTGAAGACCCGTTTCCGCTGCCTCAGCAGGTCTGGCGGGGCACTCCTGTACCGCCATGAGAAGGTTGCAAAGATGGTGATGGCATGTGTCATGCTACACAACATGTGCGTACGTAGAAATGTGCCCATGCCCCCTGACGCAGAACTGCAAGCACCTGATGATGGTCATGATGAGGGTGGGGATGTGGCAGCACCTCATGGAGTCTGCGAGGCACCGGAGGCCCGTGACATTCGTCAGCATCTCATTGATGTATGCTTCTAGCACTCACGCCTGGTGGCTGATACATGGACACGGGACTCGTGGCACTGCGTGTGTCTGGGACATGCACAATATGGACTCTACGCCTATGATGGCCTAGTACACAAAGATCAATGTCCACACTTCTCATTGGTTGATCGTGCACTTTTTATGGCATATGTGATATCATGTTGAACACCCTATCGACCCGCCACCCAAGTGAGCCCAACACACCCCCTCCACCCTCCTACCTCCCCCCCGAACACCAGTGTCCAAAGATGCTCATTGTAAGTGGGCTGTCGCTATTGCATGCCCCCTCTGCGGGTATCAGGGGCACCCCTGCCTGTGGAGCGCAGGTTCCTCCCAGATCTACGTTGGGGGCTGCCCTGGACGGAACTTGCAACGGATGATGTGTCTGCCTGCTCACGTCCATGCATGTCCCTAAGGGTTTGCGAGAGCTCAGTGAGCACACGGCGCACTGCGGCAAGTTCGGCACATACGTCTTTGGACGTCGCATGCAGTTCCCCCCTCAGGCTCTCGGTGCTTCTCTCAATTTGTGCCCTTAGCGTCTCTGTACCTCTCTCCATTTCTGCCCTAAGTGTCTCAGTTGATGTTTCTATGTCTGCCTTAGTGCCCCCACAATCATCGGCATGGTCCTTGAGGAGTGTGGCCAGTTGCTGCTGTTGTTCGATCAACTGGTCGAGGGACTGTTGCCTCTGCTGGGCCATGGCCATTTGCGGGGGTGTCACAGAGGGGCTGTTGTCCTCATGTTGCCTTGCCACAGGGCTTGTGGGGGATGGCCAGTCGTCGTCTGGTGGGTGCCCCTGCGTGGTATCCTCATGTTGTACGGGATGGAACAGACAGGGGGATTGGGACAGGTCATGGATGGATCTGACTTCGGCATCCCCGATTTCTGTGTCCGAGCATGCTGCCATCAATGGGGTGTCACCTATGGTGCTGCTGCCACCAGAGGCAGTGCCTTCTGTGGCATCCATTGGGGGGACCTGTGGTGGTGGTGTTGTGGGCATGCTGGCTGCTGGGGTGCCTGTTGATGTTCCCTCCTCTGTGCTGCCACCTGATTTGTGCTGCTGCCGTGTCTTGATGCGTGCAGCTGAGGTGGAGGGTCTCTGGCCGTTGGTCTTGGCCCTCTTTGCAGGTGTGCTGGTAGGGGTGTCCTGTAGCTCGTCGTTTGGATCGGACCCTGTGGTGGAGTAAAGGAGGGCGAGGGTTATTGATGGGTCTGTGGGAATTGGAATGGCATTGTATCACATGCATTGGGGTGGTACCTGAGGGTGATTTGGGTCGGGGCCTTGGAGGTGCTTTGATTTGTGTGTGGAGTGAGGGTGCAGTTGTCTGGCAGCCTGCAGTTAGGGTGTGCCTGCTGCACGTGTAGTGCGTGTATTAGGGGTTTTTAATTATTTATGTATTTATTGTGGGTTTTAACGTGCGCTTGCAGGCCGATGTGTGTGGACGTTCTCCTGGACATGTGTTTCTGTTGCACTATGTGGACGCATGGTACTTCACATGGATGGACTGTGTGGATTTGGCATTGTTTTATCTGGCCCACCTACCTGAATCTTCGGATGTCTGCACTCCTTTCTCCATCCCTCCGACTCCCTCTATACTCTCCATTCCGATGGTGGAGGCACAGATTTCTTCCCAGGGGGTCAACTTGATGGGTGATTCAGGACCTCCCCCGGTGGCTGTGGCAATGTTGCGGTTGGCAGAGAGTATGCTGCGGACGCGTATCCGCAGGTCGTCCCATCGCTTGCGGCATTGCTGTGGGGTGCGGTCCCCACCGCACTTACCCGCTGTGCCACCAGAGCCCATATGGCCTTCTTGTTTGCAAGTGCCGTTCTGGTCATTTGCGTGGAGAAGACGACGGCAGCATTCTCCTGGAGGGTCTCTGTTAGCACGGTGAGTTCCTCACGGGAGAAGTGGACCTGCCGCTTGCGGTCGCACGCTTTCTTCGCTACTTTTCCCATTTTTCTTGGTTTCGCTAGGGTGGTTGACGGGTTGGGGTGTGTTTCAGGGTAGTGATTTTAGTGGTTGTGTGGTTTTAGTGTATTTATAGGTGTACGCCGGGATGTTTCCCGTTCCGGGCCCATGTTTTAACTTCCGTTTCCGTATATTTCCGGCCACCGTACTTTCCGGTAGGCGCACACTGCGGTGACCGCTAAGAGGGGTGGCGGTATTGCACCTAGGGCGCCGTACGGCGGCGGTGTGGGCCGTTTTGGGGTCATTTCCGCCATCGCGGACTTTGCACTTCCGCCATGCCGTGGTGCTCGTGCCCGATGGGTCGGAATGGGCCGCACTTTGCTCCTTCGTGCAATGGCGGAAACGCTATTTACGCTGTGGCGCTCCGGTCAGTCGCTTTCCGCCAGGGTCGTAATGAGGGCCATAGTCTCTCTATTGAACTATAATATTCCGGAGGATGTGAGGGAGGCCAGAGGGGAAGGGAAGGACAAAAATGTCCAGGTAGAATGGTCATTTGTGAACTGGATGACAGGGTTTTCAATATTGGTGGCAATGATGGGTGAGAGGCATCCCAAACTGAATCAGAAATTAATGACATACTTGCACCTGATACTATCGATGTACAGAGAGTGCACCTTTGGGGCGTGGCTAAATTATGAGAGATTCTTATCTTCCAAAGCAGGGAATGGGCAATTGGTCTGGGGGACACAGGTGATGGACCTATGGGCCAGGTGCACCATAATATGACAACAGGGCGGGAGATCCCTGGGAAATTCAGTGCAAGGGGCTTGGACACTGAGACAGGGACAGCCCTTTCGGAACAGTCCACCGCAATGGAGAGACAAGAAAGGGACATGCTGGGCATTTAACACAAAGACATGCACCAGAACAAACACACATACTCTGGCTGTGAGTTGCTGGGGGAACCCAGAACACAGGTGCAACAAGCGGGGGAAAGACCGGGAATACAAAAAGAGCGAATAGGGCGACAAGATCTCGGCCCCCTCTGCCCACTTCTATCAGGGTGGACATCCTGGGCCAACACCTACCCCGGGAAAAGGGGAGGCACAGCTACTAGTGGAACGTTTTTCATAAGGGTTCCGCATCTCGCTGGAGTGGCTGGTGTCGCCAGGCGTACCAAAAAACCAAGCATCGGTGGCTAGCTATGAGAGCATATTGAGGCAGAAAATCACAAAGGAAATAGACTTAGGGAGGGGCCATTTGCGCGCCCTCATTCCCTTTGTTTGTCTGTCCCCCATGGGCATCGTACCCAAGAAAGAGGAAGGGAAGTTCAGGATGATACACAATGTATCCTTCCCAAAGGGGGCCTCTGTAAATGATGCGATCAGCGAGGAAGTGTGCTCAGTGAAGAACACGTCCTTCGACGATGCCCTAAGACAGCTTTGTGAATTAGGTAGGGGGGGCCCTGCTGGTGAAAGCCGACATTGATTCGGCATTTAGGTCACTGCCAGTGCACCCAGCGGACTACAAACTGCTGGGGTTCAAGACAGGGGAGGGTTTTTATTACGACAAATGCATGCCAATTGGGTGTTTCGATTTCATGCAGTTACTTCAAGGCATTTAGGGCCATAAAGAAGGGCCAGAAGGGGGCAAGGGTGGTCCACTATTTGAACGATTTCCTGTTCTTGGGCACACCACTGTCAGATCAGTGCGCAAAGGCTTTGAAGACCTTTGAGAGAATTACAGAGAAGTTGGGAGTACCTTTGGTGAAGGAAAAGACAGAGGACCCGGTGTCCACCCTTACATTTTTGGGCATTTGGATCGCTGCAGGACAAGGCACATGCCGCCTCCCTGACAAGAAGGTGGGGAATTTAGGGAATCTGTATTTAGCTTACAGGCTAAAAAAGAGACCTTGGCTCAACTTCAGCATTTAGTGGGACAGCTCAATTTTGCGTTAAGGTTTATACTAATAGGGCGCCCTTTCTCCCGCGCTATTGCTGCGGCTATGTCGTGGCTCACAGAAAAGCACAATCACACTAGACTGTCAGTTTCAGTGAAGGAAGACCTCAGGGTGTGGGATAGTTTCTTGGCAAACTTCAATGGGATACAAGTATGGCCAGAAAAGGCACAACACAACCAAGAAATCAGGCTGTACACAGATGTGGCAGGGAGTGTGGGGCTATTTGGGGTACCAAATGGTTTGAGAAAGAGTGGGCAAGAGAATGGCCTGACAGCTGGCTGACTAGAAACATTACCTTTTTGGAGATATTCACGATCATTGTGGCATTACCAATTTGGAGGATGGACTGACAGGCAAGCATGTGATATTTTGGTTGGACAGCATGTCTGTGGTGATGGCTATTAACAATCAGAGGGCATCATGCCCTATGGTTTTCAGGCTTTTGAAACATCTAGTGCTGGTCTGATTAAAGAAGGGAGTGCGATTCCAGGCAAAGCACGTCCCGGGGTTATGAATAATGCTGCTGATGCATTTTCTCATTTCAAGATGCAGGAATTTCGAGGATGGTTGCAATGGGCGGAAGTGGACATGACTCCATTGCCCGACACACTCTGGAGTTTTGGTGCCCCGTGCCAGCACCACTGATCGCAGGATCATTGTCAGGGAAGACCAGGGCGGCCTATGAGAAAGCCTTCCAGGAGTATGAGGACTTCTGCAAGGACAACAGGAAGCAGGAGTTGTTTCACAGGGACGCTGTAATCGTTTTTTTGCGGCACTTGTATGAAACAAGGGCTTCAGCTGGATAGGCTAAGGGAAAGGTGTCCGCTATTAGATTTATGGCAGGGTTGCACAGGGTGACAAGCCCGACATATGACTTTGTAGTAAATAAAGGCTTTAGCAGCTTGGAGAAGATTGGGGGGTGGGCATGCTGACTCAAGGCGCCACCTTGATTCACAGAAACTGGAGAGAATAGTGATGGTACTGCGTGGCGGGGGGTCTGCTGGAACCAATACAAGGGCACTCTATTTAGGGCCGTTTTCATCATAGCCTTTTTTGTGGCTTTTAGATTAGGGGAGTTGATGGGCACGGCCACGACAGACACATCTGGTGGCTTGGCCTTTTCAGACATCAGCTAGGAGGGGGATAATTGGTTACGGGTGTATATCAGGAAGTCTAAAACAGAGCAAGAAAGTAAAGGGGATGTGGTGCAAATAGTCGGGAATGGAAACTGGTTATCTGCCCGGTGTCAGCACTGAGGGATTTTATCACTCTTCAGGGGGATAGTGGGGGCCCCTTTTCAAACACCAGGATGGTTCTTATACCTCCAAATTTCGTTTCAGGTCTGTTTTTCAGAAATGCATCTGCATGACAGGTCTCGAGGGTCTTGCGTTTGCTCCCCATTCATTCCGCATTGGGGCGGCCACTACCGTGGCACAGTAGACATTGGGTGAGGAGGACATCATGAGGCTGGGGAGATGGAAATCTGGGGCTTACAAGGGCTGTATCAGGCAGCATCTGGCGTGCTGAAATGCTGGGGGACCAGGGGCTCTGGGGACAGGGCCAGAAAAAAGGGGAAGGGGAATACAGAAACCCAGCGACACCGTGGGCCAAGGCAGCAGTGTATGTCGATAGTGCTTAACATGCCTGTTTTTCTTCCATTACCCATAGAGGATTGTGCCAGCGCTTGTGGTGTGGATAATCGAGTACTCGTTCATAAGACAAATGGAGAAAAGAGTGAGAGAGGAGAACCCACTCAGGGGGAACGGGCGAGCAATGGCGGCAATACATTGGAAATGCAGGGGGGGCCTGACAACGAAGCAGGTGTGCAGCCTTGTGACGGAATGCAAGACAAAGCGCTTGCCCGAACCAGATTTGGTGATCTCTACATTGGTTCCAATGGGCCAAAAGGAGCTGAGAGTGGCTGTCGTTTCTTTATTCAGATGGTTAGGGAACTTCTGCACAAATGCAGAGATTGCATGGTCACAGATCATCCTGAGGACAATGTGGAGGGTTGCGGGGTCAGCTAGGCCTCTGAACACCTCCGCTAGGAAATTGAACAATGAACTGGCATGTTTGGCCGCTGGCAGACTACGGGTGGTAGCCAACGGTTTGGTGCGAGGAACGGACAGTATGCACCATGATGGCGTGCATTTAACGGACCACGGAAATAACTTATTGTTTGAGAACTCTCTGGCCGTGAAGAACACGGGGCAGGCGTGAGGGAGTACCCTCGATTGAGTGGTCGAAGGTCCTGTGGGCGGTGGGGGACCATGTGCTCAGTGATTTGCCCCTCTCAGGGGGACCACGAGGCCAGTTAGGTGCAGTGGTGAGGGCACGGTCTGCCTCCCAAGGGGATGGCTTCGGCCCAGCAAGGGGATCCAATGGGAGGATGGACAAGAAAAGGGGGGTGGGTCCAGAAGGCGGAAGCTGTTGGACAAGAGAAGGGTGCCTCCTGGGATCACCCCTCAACACAGGGTATGATGGGGAGGTGTGCGACGGTGCAGGGGGACCTCACTGCTGTACAAACACGAGGGGGCAGAGTTATCAGTTCCACCAGGAACTGCCTGTCACAGGAAAGAAGTATTGTAAATTGAGCGTTATGATTTATGCTTTAAAATTGGCTGTGTAAAGATATAGGGTCGTGTTTATGTCAGTAATGCATGGATTGAATTGCGTTGGTAATGTTGAAGGATTAAACATGGCCGGATATTTCCATCAAACAAAGGTTTCCTTCTCTCTGGTCTGGCCGGCAGTGCCTCCCTGCTAAGCACATGAGAGCAGTCCCCCTACCCCAGTGGAGGGGCCGCAGGGTGGGTGGGACTGGAGGCACTGGCAAGGGGGGAGAGAAGTGGCGGCTGCAGGTGCGGCCGCTGGGAGTTGCCCGGGGGTGGGGCACGCCCTTGGCGGAATCAATCAGGTGAGCCACAGGGGTGCGGGCAATGGTGCCAAATGGTGCCATTAGAAGGGGCGGCAAAGGGATTGAGTGCAGCAGCTCCTCTACCTCACCTTCTTGGACCCTGCCGGACGCTGCCTCGTGGATCTCGCTCTGGGAAAAACAACTTGACACACCTGCCTCCCTCCGCCAACCAGACAGGACTCTTGAACTCTCCGCTACCAATTTTCCATCCCACCCACCCGTTTTGGTAGGAGAGGAGAGGGAGCAGGTGGGGCCATGTGGTCATTGATTTGCCCCTACCAGGGGGACCCTGAGGCTGGTTAGGTGCAGTGGTGAGGCACGGTCTGCCTCCCACTGGGATGGCTTCGGCCCGGCAAGGGGGATCTGATGGGAAGGTGAACAAGAAAAGGAGGAGGTGGGTCCAGGAGGCAGAAGCTGTCAGACGAGAGCAGGGTGCCTCCTTGGATCACCCCTCAACACAGGGTATGGCGGGAAGGTCTGCGGCGGCGTAGTGGTGACCCTACCGCTGTAGAAACGCCAGGGGGCGGAGTTAATAGTTCCACCGGGAACTGCCTGTCAAAGGAAAGAAGTATTGTAAAATGTGCGTTATGATTTATGCTTTAAAATGTGGTGTGTAAAGATATAGGGTCGTGTTTATGTCAGTAATGCATGGATTGAACTGCGTTGGTAATGTTCAAGGAATAAACATGGACGGATATTTACAACAAAGGTGTGGTTTCTTTCTCTCCAGTCTGGCCGGCAATGCCTCCCTGCTAAGCCCATGAGAGTGGATTCCGTCCCCCAGTGGAAGGGCGGGATATTGCCGACTTTCACTGCACGTCAGGGGCATGTCCCTTCCTTCAGCAATGTACTACTCCGGGCCTTGGATTCACGCTGCCGGGCGTGTGTCTATTTGCTTTTCATTTCTTTCCGTGGTATAGCAAAACATATGTTCCGTATGGACGAGGGAGGGGCAGGAATAAGCAGCGCTTTAAGTGAGACACGCCCCCTAATGAGAGCACCCCCCCTCGATTCAGGGCGGGGGTAAAAGAGGTGGAGCTGGGGCACACTGGCATTATTACCTTTGCATGCTGGGTGATGACTGGTTACTTGGGGAAAAAAAGGGAGAGATGGGCAGTCCAGAACTCCTCCTGTTTCGAATACATAGACATCAGGCAGCTGCACTGCACGATTACACCTGCTGCTTTCTGGTGTCAGCACTTGGGTTTAGAAAAAAAAATGATGCCTTTTATTTTTTTCTAAACCGAAGTGCTAACACCTGCAGGCAGCTCATGTAATCGTGCAGCTTCTACACCGGCTGCCTGAGGTGTCGGCTGGCTAGGGCTAGTGGGTGTGGGCCCCCAGCTCAGGAGCCCTCCCTGGAGAATGCCGGGGCTCGGGCCAGCTGGCCCTGGCCCACTTAAAGCCGTGGGAATAAGTTAAGTCTAGTGTTGAGATGCCGTATGGAAAGGTGGGCAGAAGTGTGAAGTACAAGATGATATCTTTTAGTGATACGTTTAAGTGCACACACAGAGTCTACACTGCAACTCCCAGAATACATTGGTTGTTGAAAGAAAGCCTACGACTCAGTGTATCGTGTCCTAGGTGATGTGAAGTCCTGTTTTCACAACATAGGCAAGTCTACATTTGATCACTAGCAAAACAGAACCAAAGAAAACGGCCTTCACTCGTGCACATGTCTGGTTATTTTTTGGTGTTTTCACAAAATCCACACAAAATACAGTTGTGTACAATCTGGATACAAAGCCTAGAAAGAATGTGTAGGCCCTCATTATTTTAAGTGTGCTGTTACATAACAGAAGTGACATCACTGAAGTCTGTCATTCTGCACATGTAAGCGTTGCTAAGCCCGATTTACCTTTTTAGTTTGGGCTATTGGGTGGCATTTGAGTGCCATCTACAAGCTGAAACTATTGCATTGGAGTACAGTTACTTGGGTGATGGCATCTGTGAAGGGACACAAAGCTTGTGGGTGTTTGCTTATTTACACACCCTTTGACTTATTTACACACGCCTTTCCTACCCACTACTGACTCCTCCCCGCCCCAAAACCCCCTCCTGGGATCTCTTTGAGCTGCCTTTTCGAGCAGTAACATCACATTTTGTGCTGTAAGTGGATACCAGTGTCATTTGAAAGCAGTCTTCTGGAGGTTAATGTCTTAACTGCACAAGTTTGCCTTCCACTACTTCATTTATAAGTCCTGTTAAAAACAGGAATTGGCAAATATTTTTGGCTTGTAAATGGGTATTAGATAAGCATTCGCAAGGCATTGCCATCATATGCCCAGGCACTCGCACCATTTTACAGCTGTTACGATTTTAGGACCATCTGGTAGCATTATAGTAGTGCTTGGCAAATGCCTATCCAGGCCTACACAAAAGCCAAAACTGTTGGCTGTGCTAATGCTTGTTTGTTTAAGGTATAGCTCTTAGTAACCCGATGGAGTATTTTTGCACAGAGGGCGTTTCTGGGATTACTGTTTATTTGTGCACGTCGTCAATTACATGCTGGAGTCGTCAGGGTAATAATATACGTGTAAAGAAACTGCATGCTTTGCTAGGAAACGCCCCAAAATTGAGAGCCCTTTGATGTACCCCGGGCTGCCATTGTCTGACATATATAGAAACGTTTGATCTAGAGAACTGGTAACTGCTATTCTGCTGTTAGCCCACATCCTTCCAGTAGGAAAGTCACAAATGTTCTCCTGGCGTGGAGCTTTCATAGATTCACATGCTTACAATAATTCACTGTCATCTGACCTGGAATCCTCGATGAAAAGAATTGGCATAGAAATTATAAAAGACTTTTAACTTACAGCCAATCACCGTCATTGTGCACTTTGGGTCCTTTTCCCTAGAGGGACCAATGAGGGAAAGAGACAGAGGCTCCACCCTTGGCAGCCACCGTTAGACTCTTACCAAAGTCTTGTTGAGAGTTCTAATGCTGTTCTCCAGATTTTTCCTTTCTTACAATTTAACATTTTATTTCATTAGTAACAACATTCCTTCCTACACACAGCTGTGTATTTTTGGTGTTCACTGCTAGCATTTAAAATAATCGAAAAATTGAACTACTGAGAGCTAGTGTTGA